>NC_057801.1:136044951-136669144 GCF_018294505.1 Triticum aestivum
CCATGATTTACCCCATGAAGTTACTGCACGCAGTAACGGCGTAAGAAGCCTAACCATTCGCGCGGCCGCAGCGGATCCGTTCGCGTGCCGAGGCGCGGTAGTGGCGGGCCCCGGCTGACAGCCCGTCCCGTCGCGCGCGTGGGCCGGCAGACTGTCCCTGCCGCGTGGCGCCACGCGATAGGGCCGCGGTGGGCGGCAGCAGGGAAGCGTATCAGGCACGCCGCCTGGTCTCCCACCATGACTTTCGAGCTCTCCACAGAGTAGGATGGCCCTCTACGAATCCGACTACGGATAGTCGGCCCAGAGGAAGACGGTAAACGAAGCCCAGATTCCACCACCGGAAGAATGAAACTATTGAGGCCCCCCAGCGAGTCACTCTCGGAGCCTCACCAGCTTCGGGGACTACTGTCGGAGTAATGGGCCACGGGTAGGCTGACCCGAGCCCCAGAACCTTTCAAGGCATCGGGGCAGGCCGCGCCCCTCAAAGCCGAGTCTCAGATGACGACTCCCAGATGAGCCGAGTCTCAGATGACGACTCCCAGATGAGCCGAGTCTCAGACGACGACTCCCAGATGAGCCGAGTCTCAGATGAAGACTCCCAGATGAGCCGAGTCTCAGATGACGACTCCCAGATGGTCCGACTCATGGTCGGCGACTTCCGGAGGAGCCGACTATAGAGATTCAGCCCACGACTCTACACTCATTGCGATAGGCGGGGCGGGTACGACCACGGCGTGGCCGTCACCTCCTGCTTGTGAGGAGCCGGCGTGGCTACAGTGTGCCATACCGCTGGAGATCTCCGGCGTGGCCCGGCACGGTAGCCATGCCAGACCTGACCTCAGCCACAGTGCGCGGCGCACTCTGGCCACGATGGCCTACCTATACGGCTTAGAGACGGCGGACCCGCCAGTTAGTGAGAGCATAGAAGACGGCGGATACGCCCCGAAGGCGGCCCCGTGGGAGTCGCCTCCCCGGAGTCGGCTAGCCTCTCCCACGGGTCCCAGACGCCATTAACCAGACAAGATGGGGAGTAACGACAGTGATCGCCCGATAGACGGCGGCACTGTTGCCACGACCCAATGACCAAGCCTGCGTCATCAGAAGCACGGCTACAGTGCCGGACTCGCCGACGGGGCCCGCGAGTCGGCGGGCCCCATCAGTCGGCGGAGAAGACGGCGGCCTGTGAGACAGACGACTGGGACCCGTGCCCAGCCGGATTACCATTGTACCCCCGGGGGGTAGGCCTATATAAACCCCCCGGGGCACCCATGCAAAGGGTTCGCATCCATTAGCCTTAGACCAGATCATATAGGAAGAAGAAAGCTAGCCTTGCCTCTTTCCACCTCCAGAATACAGCTCTAGGAGCAACCTTGTAGTCACTATGCCTTAGTGATCATGCGGAGACCCTGCAGAGCAGCAGTAGGGGTGTTATCTCCCCGGAGAGCCCCGAAGCTGGGTAAGATTCGCCGGCGTGCATGCCTTCGCCTAATCCCGTTTCCTGGCACCGATGACGTTCTACTCGCTCCCACCATGATAAGCCATACTTTGGCATATGTCGCACCCAACCCCCGACACTCTTGCCACCCCTTATTCCATAGTCCATCAAATCTTTACCCTAAACAAGAAAACTTCACAACACAAAAACTCAACAGGAAATCTCCTAAGCTCCGTTAGTGCAAGAAAGAAAAACCACCACATAAGGTACTGTAATGAACTCATTCTTTATTTATATTGGTCTTAAACCTACTGTATTCCAACTTCTCTATGGTTCCTACCCCCCGATACTAGCCATAGATGCATCAAAATAAGCAAACAACACACGAAAAACAGAATCTGTCAAAAACAGAACAGTCTGTAGCAATCTATTACTTTGGAATACTTCTAGAATTCTAAACATCCTACCAAAATAGGAAGTCCTGGGAAATTTGCCGATTGATCTACTGAAAAAAGAATCAACGCAAAAGCACGTATCTGTGATTTAATAAAATTGTTTTTGTGCGTGCAAAAGTTTCTGTTTTTCAGCAGAATCAAATTAACTATCACCGTAGGTTATCCTATAGGTTCTACTTGGCACGAACACTAATTAAAACAAGAAAACACATCTAAACAGAAGCTAGATGAAATATTTATTACTAAACATAATCAAAAATCAAGAAAGAAAAATAAAATTGGGTTGCCTCCCAACTAGCGCTATCGTTTAACGCCCCTAGCTAGGCATAAAAGCGAAGATAGATCTAAGTAGTGCCATCTTTGGCATTCAATTCATAAGTAGGTCGTATGATAGATTCATAAGGTAATCTAACTTTCTTTCTTGGAAAGTGTTCCATGCCTTTCCTTAATGGAAATTGGAATCTAATATTCCCTTCCTTCATATCAATAATTGCACCAATCGTTCTAAGGAAAGGTCTACCAAGAATAAGAGGACTTGAAAGATTGCAATCTATATCAAGAACGATAAAATCTACGGGCACATAATTCCTATTTGCAACAATAAGAACATCATTGATCCTTCCCATAGGTTTCTTAATGGTGGAATCCGCAAGGTGCAACATAAAAGAGCAATCATCAAAATCATGGAAACCTAGCACATCACATAAAGTTTTAAGAATCGTGGAAACACTATCACCCAAATAACATAAAGCATAGCACTCATGATCTTTAATTTTAATCTTTATAGTAGGTTCCCACTCATCATAAAGTTTTCTAGGTATAGAAACTTCCAAAGTAAGTTTTTCCACATAAGATTGCATCAAGGCATTAACAATATGTTTGGTAAAAGCTTTATTTTGACTATAAGTATGAGGAGAATTCAACATGGATTGCAACAAGGAAATACAATCTATTAAAGAACAATTATCATAATTAAATTCCTTGAAATCCATAATAGTGGGTTCAATGCTATTTTATGTCTTGACATCTCCAATCCCACTTTTACCAAATTTAGCATCAAGATCTAAAAACTCCGAATTATTGGGACGCATTTTAACTAAAGTTGACCCATCTCGAGTCCCATCATTATCAAGATTCAAATTGAAAAACAAAGATTTAATAGGGGACACATCAATAACTTTTAGATCTTCCTCATTATTTTCATGGAAACTAGAAGAACACGCTTTTACAAAGCAATCTTTCTTAGCACGCAACCTAGCGGTTCTTTCTTTGCACTCATCAATGGGAATTATCATGCATTTGAGAGACTAATTGATATCATGCTTAGGAGGAATAGATCTAAGTTTCAAGGAATAAACATCAAGCGAAAGTCTATCAATGTTCCTAGCCAATTGATCAACTTTAAGCAATTTTTCTTCAAGCAAAGCATTAAAATCCTTTTGAGAGATCATAAATTCTTTAACACTATTCTAGAAATCAGAGGGCATCTTATTAAATTTTCCATAAGAATTATTGTAGGAATTTCCATAATTATTAGAGGAATCATCAGGGAACGACCTAGGATTAAAGTTTCCTCTATATGCGTTGTTACCAAAATTATTCCTACCAACAAGATTCACATCCATAGATTCATTATTGTTCTCAATCAAAGTAGACAAAGGCATATCATTAGGATCAATACGAGCACTCTTATTATCAAACAATTTCATAAGTTCATCCATCTTTCCACTCACAACATTAATTTCTTCTATAACATGCAATTTTTTACTAGTAGATCTTTCGGTGTGCCATTGAGAATAATTAGCCATAATGTTATCAAGGAGTTTAGTAGCTTCTCCTAAGGTGATTTCCATGAAAGTGCCTCCCGCAGCTGAATCTAAAAGATTTCTAGAAGCAAAATTCAATCCGGCATAAATTTTTTGTATGATCATCCATAAGTTCAAACCATGAGTAGGGCAATTGCGAATCATTAATTTCATTCTTTCCCAAGATTGGGCAACATGATCATGATCAAGTTGTTTAAAATTCATAATATCGTTCCTAAGAGAGATGATCTTAGCGGGAGGAAAATACTTAGAGATAAAAGCATCTTTGCACTTATTCCATGAATCAATACTATTCTTAAGCAAAGACGAAAACCAAGTTTTAGCACGATCTCTAAGAGAAAATGGAAATAACTTCAATTTAACAAAATCATTATCCGTATCTTTCTTCTTCTGCATATCACACAAATCAACAAAGTTGTTTAGATGAGTAGCGGCATCTTCACTGGGAAGGCCGGAGAATTGATCTTTCATAACAAGATTCAAGCAGCATTGATTTCACAAGACTCAACATCATTAAGAGGATCAATCAGAGTGCTAAGGAAATCATTATTATTGGTATTGGAAAAATCACAGAATTTGGTATTATCTTGCGCCATCTTGACAACCAATCCAACACTCAAGCAAACAAAAAGGCAAGTGAAAGAGAGAGGAGATTGGGAAAGAGAGGGCGAATAAAACGACAAGGGTGAAGTGGGGGAGAGGAAAACAAGAGTCAAATGGCAAATAATGTAATGCAAGGGAGATGAGTTTGTGATCGGTACTTGTTATGTCTTAACTTGAGCGAAGACCTCCCCAACAACGGCGCCAGAAATCCTTCTTGCTACCTCTTGAGCACTGCGTTGGTTTTCCTTGAAGAGGAAAGGGTGATGCAGCAAAGTAGCGTAAGTATTTCCCTCAGTTTTTGAGAACCAAGGTATCAATCCAGTAGGAGGCTCCTCAAAAGTCCCACGCACCTACACGAACAAACAAGAACCTCGCAACCAACGCAATAAAGGGGTTGTCAATCCCTTCACGGTAAATTGCAAAAGAGAGATCTGATAGAGATAATATGATAAGATAAATATTCTTGGTATTTTTATGATATAAATTGGAAAATAAAAGATGCAAATAAAAGTAGATGGAAAATTTATATGATAAAAGATAGACCTGGGGGCCATAGGTTTCACTAGTGGCTTCTCTCAAGATAGCATAAGTATTACGGTGGATGAACAAATTACTGTCGAGCAATTGATAGAAAAGTGCATAGTTATGAGATTATCTAGGCATGATCATGTATATAGGCATCACGTCCGTGACAAGTAGATTGAAACGATTCTGCATCTACTACTATTACTGCACACATCGACCGACTCCTGCCTGCATCTAGTGTATTAAGTTCAAGAAGAACAGAGTAACGCATTAAGAAAGATGACATGATGTAGAGGGATAAACTCATGCAATATGATATAAACCCCATATTTTTATCCTCGATGGCAACAATACAATACGTGCCTTGTTGCCCCTGCTATCACTAGGAAAGGACACCGTAAGATTGAACCCAAAGCTAAGCACTTCTCCTATTGCATGAAAGATCAATCTAGTAGGCCAAACAAAACTAATAATTCAAAGATACTTGCAAAGATAAATTAATCACACATAAAAGAATTCAGAGGAGATTCAAATATTTCTCATAGATAAACTTGATCATAAACCCACAATTCATCGGATCTCGACAAACACACCGCAAAAAGAGTTACATCGAATAGATCTCCAAGAAGATCGAGGAGAACTTTGTATTGAGATTCAAAGAGAGAAAAGAAGCCATCTAGCTAGTAACTATGGACCCAAAGGTCTATGGTAAACTAATCACAACTCATCGGAGAGGCCTTGGAGATGATGTAGAGGCCCTCCATGGTCGATTCCCCCTCCAGCGGAGCGCCGGCGAAGGCTCCAAGATGGGATCTCGCGGATACAGAATGTTGCGGTGGTGGAAATAGTTTTTTGTGGTGCTCCTGGATGATTTCGGGTACGTGGATATATATAGTAGGAAGAAGTAGGTCAGTGGACGCTCGAGGGGCCCACGAGGGTGGGGGTGCGCCGGGCACCCTCTTGGCCGCCTCGTCTGTTGCTTGACTTCCACTCCAAGTCCCCTGGATTGCGTTTGTTCCAAAAAGATCGCTCCCGAAGGTTTCATTTTGTTTGGACTCCGTTTGATATTCCTTTTCTTCGAGACACTAAAATAGGCAAAAAAAACAGCAATTCAGGCTGGGCCTCCAGTGTTGGGGAACGTTGCAGAAAATTAAAAATTTTCCTACGGTTTCACCAAGATCCATCTATGAGTTCATCTAAGCAACGAGTCATGGGAGAGAGATTGCATCTACATACCACTTTGTAGATCGCGCGGAAGCATTCAAAAGAACGGGGTTGAAGTAGTCATTTTCGTCGTGATCCTATCACCGGAGATCCTAGCGCCGAACGGACGGCACCTCCGCGTTCAACACACATACGGTCAGCGTAACATATCATCCGTCTTGATCCAGCAAGGGGAAAGGAGAGGTTGATGATGATGGCTCTAGCAGCAGCACAACAGCGTGGTGGTGGTGGAACAGCAGCACTCCGGCAGGGCTTCGCCAAGCACGTGACGGAGGAGGAAGAGGTGTAGCAGGGGGAGGGGGCACCAGGACTTCAGGGTGCGGTTGCTCCCCTCCCCCCTCCATTTATATAGGCCCCCAGGGGGGGCGGCGGCCCTGGGAGATCTAATCTCCAAAGGGGGCGGCGGCCAAGGGGGTGGAGTACCCCCCAAGGCAAGTGGGGCGCCCCCCCACCCTAGGGTTTCAACCCTAGGCGCAGGGGTTGGGCCTAGGGGGGCGCACTAGCCCACTAAGGGCTGGTTCCCCTCCCCACTTCGGCCCTTGGGGCCCTCCGGGATGGGTGGCCCCACCTGGTGGACCCCCGGGACCCTTCCGGTGGTCCCGGTACAATACCGGGTGACCCCGAAACTTTCCCGATGGCCGAAATACCACTTCCTATATAGTTTTCTTTACCTCTGGACCATTATGGAACTCCTCGTGACGTCCGGGATCTCATCCGGGACTCTGAACAACATTCGGTATGCTGCATACTCATATTCATACAACCCTAGCATCACCGAACCTTAAGTGTGTAAACCCTACGGGTTCGGGAGACACGTAGACATGACCGAGACGGCTCTCGGGCAATAACCAACAGTGGGATCTGGATACCCATGTTGGTTCCCACATGCTCCTCGATGATCTCATCGGATGAACCACGATGTCGAGGATTCGAACAACCCCGTATACAATTCCCTTTGTTAGACGGTATGTTACTTGTCCGAGACTCGATCGTCGGTATCCCAATACCTCGTTAGTCTCGTTACCGGCAAGTCACTTTACTCGTACCGTAATGCATGATCCCGTGACCAAACACTTGGTCACTTTGAGCTCATTATGATGATGCACTACCGAGTGGGCCCAGTGATACCTCTCCGTCATACGGAGTGACAAATCCCAGTCTCAATCCGTGTCAACCCAACAGACACTTTCGGAGATACCTGTAGTGCACCTTTATAGTCACCCAGTTACGCTGTGACGTTTGGTACACCCAAAGCACTCTTACGGTATCCGGGAGTTACACGATCTCATGGTCTAATGAAGAGATACTTGACATTGAAAAAGCTCTAGCAAAATGAACTACACGATCTTGTGCTATGCTTAGGGTTGGGTCTTGTCCATCACATCATTCTCCCAATGATGTGATCCCGTTGTCACTGACATCTAATGTCCATAGTCAGGAAACCATGACTATCTGTTGACCAACGAGCTAGTCAACTAGAGGCTCACTAGGGACATGTTATGGTCTATGTATTCACACGTGTATTACGATTTCCGGATAATACAGTTATAGCATGAATAAAAGACAATTATCATGAACAAGGAAATATAATAATAATCCTTTTATTATTGCCTGTAGGGCATATTTCCAACAGTCTCCCACTTGCACTAGAGTCAATAATCTAGTTACATTGTGATGAATCGAACACCCATAGAGTTCTGGTGTTGATCATGTTTTGCTCGCGAGAGAGGTTTAGTCAACGGATCTGCGACATTCAGATCCGTACGTACTTTGCAAATATCTATGTCTCCATCTTGAACATTTTCACGGATGCAGTTGAAGCGACGCTTGATGCGCCTGGTCTTCTTGTGAAACCTGGGCTCCTTGGCAAGGGCAATAGCTCTAGTGTTGTCACAAAAGAGTTTGATCGGCCCCGACGCATTGGGTATGACTCCTAGGTCGGTGATGAACTCCTTCACCCGTATTGCTTCATGCGCTGCCTCCGAGGCTGCCATGTACTCCGCTTCACATGTAGATCCCGCCACGACGCTCTGCTTGCAGCTGCACCAGCTTACTGCTCCACCATTCAACATATACACGTATCCGGTTTGTGACTTAGATTCATCTAGATCTGTGTCGAAGCTAGCGTCCACGTAACCCTTTACGACGAGCTCTTCATCACCTCCATAAACGAGAAACATCTCCTTTGTCCTTTTCAGGTTCTTCAGGATATTCTTGACTGTTGTCCAGTGTTCCTTGCCGGGATTACTTTGGTACCTTCCTACCAAACTTACGGCAAGGTTTACATCAGGTCTGGTACACAGCATGGCATACATAATAGATCCTATGGCTGAGGCATAGGGGATGACGCTCATCTCCTCTTTATCTTTTGTCGTGGTCGGGCATTGAGCCGAGCTCAATCTCACACCTTGCAGTACAGGCACGAACCCTTTCTTGGACTGATCCATTTTGAACTTCTTCAAAATCTTATGAAGGTATGTGCTTTGTGAAAGACCTATGAGGCGTCTCGATCTATCCCTATAAATCTTGATGCCTAATATATAAGCAGCTTCTCCAAGGTCCTTCATTGAAAAACACTTATTCAAGTAGGCCTTAATGTTGTCCAAGAATTCTATATTATTTCCCATCAAAAGGATGTCATCTACATATAATATGAGAAATGCTACAGAGCTCCCACTCACTTTCTTGTAAACGCAGGCTTCTCCATAAGTCTGCGTAAACCCAAACGCTTTGATCATCTCATCAAAGCGAATGTTCCAACTCCGAGATGCTTGCACCAGTCCATAAATGGATCGCTGGAGCTTACATACTTTGTTAGCATTCTTAGGATCGACAAAACCCTCCGGCTGCATCATATACAGTTCTTCCTTAAGATGCCCGTTAAGGAATGCCGTTTTGACGTCCATCTGCCATATCTCATAATCATAGTATGCGGCAATTGCTAACATGATTCGGACGGACTTAAGCTTCACTACGGAAGAGAAAGTCTCATCGTAGTCAATCCCTTGAACTTGCCGATAACCCTTAGCGACAAGTCGAGCTTTATAGATGGTGATATTACCATCCGCGTCCGTCTTCTTCTTAAAGATCCATTTGTTTTCTATCGCTCGCCGATCATCAGGCAAGTCAGTCAAAGTCCATACTTTGTTTTCATACATGGATTCTATCTCGGATTTCATGGCTTCTAGCCATTTGTTGGAATCTGGGCCCGCCATTGCTTCTTCATAGTTCGAAGGTTCACCGTTGTCTAACAACATGATTTCCAGGACAGGGTTGCCGTACCACTCTGGTGCAGAACGTGTCCTTGTGGACCTACGAAGTTCAGTAGCAACTTGATCCGAAGTACCTTGATCATCATCATTGTTTTCCTCTTCAGTTGGTGTAGGCATCACAGGAACATTTTCCTGGGCTGCACTACTATCCCGTTCAAGAGGTAGTACTTCATCGAGTTCTACTTTCCTCCCACTTACTCCTTTCGAGAGAAACTCTTTTTCCAAAAAGGATTCGTTCTTGGAAACAAAGATCTTGCCCTCGGATCTTAAGTAGAAGGTATACCCAATGGTTTCTTTAGGGTATCCTATGAAGACGCATTTTTCCGACTTGGGTTTGAGCTTTTCAGGTTGAAGTTTCTTGACATAAGCATCGCATCCCCAAACTTTTAGAAACGACAGCTTAGGTTTCTTCCCAAACCATAATTCATATGGTGTCGTCTCAACGGATTTAGACGGTGCCCTATTTAAAGTGAATGTAGCTGTCTCTAGAGCGTATCCCCAAATGATAGCGGTAAATCGGTAAGAGACATCATAGATCGCACCATATCCAATAGAGTGCGATTACGACATTCGGACACACCGTTACGCTGAGGTGTTCCAGGCGGCGTGAGTTGTGAAACGATTCCACATTTTCTTAAGTGTGTACCAAATTCGTGACTTAAATATTCTCCTCCACGATCCGATCGTAAGAACTTTATCTTTCGGTCACGTTGATTCTCTACTTCATTCTGAAATTCCTTGAACTTTTCAAAGGTCTCAGACTTGTGTTTCATCAAGTAGACATACCCATATCTACTCAAGTCATCAGTGAGAGTGAGAACATAACGATATCCTCTGCGAGCCTCAACGCTCATTGGACCGCACACATCGGTATGTATGATTTCCAACAAGTTGGTTGCTCGCTCCATTGTTCCGGAGAACGGGGTCTTGGTCATTTTGCCCATGAGGCATGGTTCGCATGTGTCAAATGATTCATAATCGAGAGACTCTAAAAGTCCATCAGCATGGAGCTTCTTCATGCGCTTGACACCAATGTGACCAAGGCGGCAGTGCCACAAGTATGTGGGACTATCGTTATCAACTTTATATCTTTTGGTATTCAAGCTATGAATATGTGTAATATTACATTCGAGATTCACTAAGAATAAACCATTGACCATTGGGGCATGACCATAAAACATATCTCTCATATAAATAGAACAACCATTATTCTCGAATTTAAATGAGTAGCCATCTCGTATTAAACGAGATCCAGATACAATGTTCATGCTCAAACTTGGCACTAAATAACAATTATTGAGGTTTAAAACTAATCCCGTAGGTAAATGTAGAGGTAGCGTGCTGACGGCGATCACATCGACCTTGGAACCATTCCCGACGCGCAGCGTCACCTCGTCCTTCGCCCGTCTCCGCTTATTCCGCAGCTCCTGCTGTGAGTTACATATGTTAGCAATGGCACCGGTATCGAATACCCAGGAGTTACTACGAGTACTGGTAAGGTACACATCAATTACATGTATATCAAATATACCTTTAGTGTTGCCGGCCTTCTTGTTCGCTAAGTATTTGGGGCAGTTCCGCTTCCAGTGACCCTTCCCCTTGCAATAAAAGCACTCAGTTTCAGGCTTGGGTCCATTCTTTGACTTCTTCCCGGCAACTGGCTTATCGGGCGCGGCAACATATTTGCCGTCCTTCTTGAAGTTTTTCTTACCCTTGCCCTTCTTGAACTTAGTGGTCTTATTGACCATCAACACTTGATGTTCTTTCTTGATTTCAACCTCTGCTGACTTCAGCATTGAAAATACTTCAGGAATGGTCTTTACCATCCCCTGCATATTTTAGTTCATCACGAAGCTCTTGTATCTTGGTGGGAGCGACTAAAGGATTCTGTCAATGACCGCCTCATCCGGGAGGTTAATGTCCAGCTGGGACAGGCGGTTGTGGAACCCAGACATTTTGAGTATGTGCTCACTAACAGAACTATTTTCCTCCATCTTACAACTATAGAACTTGTCAGAGACTTCATATCTCTCGACCCGGGCATGAGCTTGGAAAACTAGTTTCAGCTCCTCGAACATCTCATATGCTCCGTGTTGCTCAAAACGCTTTTGGAGCCCCGGTTCTAAGCTGTAAAGCATGCCGCACTGAACGAGGGAGTAATCATCAGCACGAGACTGCCAAGCATTCATAATGTCTTGGTTCTCTGGGATGGGAGCGTCACCTAGCGGTCCTTCTAGGACATATTGTTTCCTGGCAGCTATGAGGATGATCCTCAGGTTCCGGACCCAGTCCGTATAGTTGCTGCCATCATCTTTCAGCTTGGTTATCTCTAGGAACGCGTTGAAGTTCATGTTGACATGAGCGTTGGCCATTTGATCTACAAGACATATTTTGCAAAAAGTTTTAGACTAAGTTCATGATAATTAAGTTCATCTAATCAAATTATTTTAATGAACTCCCACTCAGATCAGACATCCCTCTAGTCATCTAAGTGTTACATGATCCGAGTCGACTAGGCTGTGTCCGATCATCACGTGAGACGGACTAGTCATCATCAGTGAACATCTCCATGTTGATCGTATCTTCTATACGACTCATGTTCGACCTTTCGGTCTCTTGTGTTCCGAGGCCATGTCTATACATGCAAGGCTCGTCAAGTTAACCCTAAGTGTTCTGCATGTGTAAATCTATCTTACACCCGTTGTATGTGAATGTAAGGATCTATCACACCCGATCATCACGTGGTGCTTCGAAACGACGAACTTTAGCAACGGTGCACAGTTAGGGGGAACACTTTCTTGAAATTATTATAAGGGATCATCTTATTTACTACCGTCGTTCTAAGTAAACAAGATGCATAAAACATAATAAACATCACATGCAATTATATAGTAGTGACATGATATGGCCAATATCATATAGCTCCTTCGATCTCCATCTTCGGGGCTCCATGATCATCTTTGTCACCGGCATGACACCATGATCTCCATCATCATGATCTCCATCATTGTGTCTTCATGAAGTTGTCACTCCAACGACTACTTCTACTTCTATGGCTAATGCGTTTAGCAATAAAGTAAAGTAATTTACATGGCGTTCTTCAATGACACGCAGGTCATACAAAAAATAAAGACAACTCCTATGGCTCCTGCCGGTTGTCATACTCATCGACATGCAAGTCGTGATTCCTACTACAAGAACATGATCTCATACATCACAATATATCATTCATCATTCATCACAACTTCTGGCCATATCACATCACATGACAATTGCTGCAAAAACAAGTTAGACGTCCTCTAATTGTTGTTGCATCTTTTACGTGGCTGCAATTGGGTTCTAGCAAGAACGTTTTCTTACCTACGAATAACCACAACGTGATCTTGTCAACTTCTATTTACCCTTCATAAGGACCCTTTTCATCGAATCCGCTCCAACTAAAGTGGGAGAGACAGACACCCGCCAGCCACCTTATGCAACTAGTGCATGTCAGTCGGTGGAACCGGTCTCACGTAAGCATACGTGTAAGGTTGATTCGGGCCGCTTCATCCCACAATACCGCTGAAGCAAGATAATTCTAGTAGCGGCAAGCAAGTTGATAAGACCTACGCCCACAACAAAATTGTGTTCTACTCGTGCAATAGAGAACTACGCATAGACCTAGCTCATGATGCCACTGTTGGGGAACGTTGCAGAAAATTAAAAATGTTCCTACGGTTTCACCAAGATCCATCTATGAGTTCATCTAAGCAACGAGTCATGGGAGAGAGATTGCATCTACATAAAACTTTGTAGATCACGCGGAAGCGTTCAAAAGAACGGGGTTGAAGTAGTCGTTCTCGTTGTGATCCTATCACCGGAGATCCTAGCGCCGGACGGACGGCACCTCCGCGTTCAACACAAGTACGGTCAGTGTAACGTCTCCTCCGTCTTGATCCAGCAAGGGGAAAGGAGAGGTTGATGATGATGGCTCCAGCAGCAGCACAACAGCGTGGTGGTGGTGGAACAGCAGCACTCCGGCAAGGCTTCGCCAAGCACGTGACGGAGGAGGAAGAGGTGTAGCACGGGGAGGGGGCGCCAGGACTTCAGGGTGCGTCTGCCCCCCTCCCCCCTCCCTTTATATAGGCCCCCAGGGGGGTGCCGGCCCTGGGAGATCTAATCTCCCAAGGGGGCGGCGGCCAAGGGGGTGGAGTACCCCCCAAGGCAAGTGGGGCGTCCCCCCCCCCACCCCAGGGTTTCAACCCTAGGCGCAGGGGGTGGGCCTAGGGGGGGCGCACCAGCCCACTAAGGGCTGGTTCCCCTCCCCACTTTGGCCCTTGGGGCCCTCTGGGATGGGTGGCCCCACCCGGTGGACCCCCGGGACCCTTCCGGTGGTCCCAGTACAATACCGTGTGACCCCAAAACTTTCCTGATGGCCGAAATACCACTTCCTATATAGTTTTCTTTACCTCCGGACCATTCCGGAACTCCTCGTGACGTCCAGGATCTCATCCGGGGCTCCGAACAACATTCAGTATGCTGCATACTCATATTCATTGTCACATCCCTAGCTTATGGCTTTGCACCAGGGTTTTCCTTCATGTGTGCATCATGTTTAAATTTTATGAAAGTTGAAATGGGGATGACAGAACCCCCAGCCCCCCCCTGAAAATACCAGGTTCAACTGAAAAACATTTCAATGAACCCAAAATGCCCTTCACAAAAGTTCATCATTTTTGAATTGGTCTAGAACCTCTCACAAAAATGGTGCACATTTTTCTAGGCCATTCTGGATTTCTGAATTAAATCATTACGTATTTGCATTTGGGCATTTAAATACTATAAAATATTTAAAATGCTCAAATAATCATAAACTAAAATGTTTACTGTTGGATATATTCTAAACAGTAGCCATGATTAGTTTCATGATTTTTGGAAGTGCGTAGATATTTTTAATAAAGTCCAACAGTTACAGAAATAATAGAAAACAGAAACATTAAATAAGGAGAGAGAGAGAGACCTACCTGGCGCCTACCTGTGCGGCCTGCTGCAGAAGCCGGCCCAGCCCATCTCCACTTTTCCCCTGTCGTCTTCCCCGCGCCAGTAGGCAGCGCGCGTGGCCGACGGGCGCCGATGCTGCCTCGGCCACCTCCTTCTTCCTCGGCCACCTCCTGCTTCCCCGGCCCCTTCTAGCGACGCCTGGAGGCGCCACGCAGCCCCCTGGTCCCTCTCGCTCACTCCCTCGAGCTCATACCCCTCCTCTGTTCTCTCTCTCGCATGCAGCCACCGAACCCACCCGCCGCCGCCGTTCGTTGCCGCCGTGGCCACAACCACTGCTTCGCCCCGCCGATGCTCTCAGAGGCGCCGCTGCCACCTACTCTCCCTCCTCTCCGAGCTACACGAGCCAGGACGGCCCCAAGACGACGCTTGCGGCCTTCTTCTCCGACCACGGCCGCCGGATGCCGCCGTCCGATTCGCCGTCTCCACCGCCTCCCCGAGCACGCCGACCTTCTCTCCGAACTCACCGTGAGCCCCTGTCCATTTCCCCTCTCTCCCCGTGCCCGTCCGCGCCTTCTAACCACCATGGCTGTCGGAGCCGACAGTTCCTCGCCGCCGGCGATGACGCAGACGAGGCTAGAGCCACCGTAACTAACTCCCGAGCACGACAACGTGCTCAGCACTCTTCCAGGAGCCGGGCGCGCCCACCCGTGCGACCTGCCGTGCCCCCTAGCGCCAACCCCGACCTCGCCCGAACTCCGGCTGCCGCCGTCGTCATGATTGTCGTCGCCTCCGGCCACCCTAGCTTGTCCCGTTTGCCCTGTTAGATGCGCGCGAGCCTGGGCATCCCGTAGAGCCCCTCCGCCGCTCTTTTGGTCATCGGAGGGCGAATCCCGACGCTCTCCGCCGTCCCTGGCCTCGCCGGCGACGAGCCTCGGGTCAACTCCGGTGAGTTGACCCGGGTTTGACCCTAGTTTGACTTCCCCAGAGTCACTGACATGCGGGCCCCGCCCGGCTAACCAAGTTAGTTAGGGTTAATTTTAATTAGGTTAGTTAGTCCAGACACTGACACGCAGGGCCCACAGGTCAGTTTGACCTGGACGGCGCCCGTTGACCTGCTGACGTCACTATGAGGTCATGCTGACGCAATAATTCCTTTCTGGAGTTTAAATAAATCTTAAATGATTTAATATTTTCAGAAAATGTCCAAAACTTCTAAAAATCATATAAAATCAACCGTAACTCGGAATGGAATAAATTATATATGAAAAATTATCAGAAAAATTCAAGGAATCCATCTGTACCATTTTCATGCATGTTTGAACAATGTTTGTCCTCTGTTTTGGACAAAACAAATAAAGGGCATTTAAATAACCATATATGGAGTTGGAATTTGAATAATGTATTCAAACCAACTTCATTTAAATCATAGCTAGGTGCATTAGCCAAAACACATTCATATTGCCATGTCATAGCATGCATCATATTGTGCATTGCATTGATCATGTTTCTTCTGTGTTTGCCGGTGTTGTTCCCCCTCGATAGACATTGTACCGACGATGTGATCGTTGACACTGATGAAGACTCAATGCTATCTTCAGAAGTGCCAGGCAAGCAAAACCTCCTTGTTCATGCCGATACAATCCCACTCTCTCACTCCTGCTCTCTTTTACTGCATTAGGACAACACCAATTCAACTGTTACATTCTCCGGTAGCTGAACCCCTTTATCCTCTGCATGACCTGTCATTGCCACAGTAAATAGATGAAACCCACTAGCATGAGTAGGAGTTGTTTGAGCCCTGATGTGCCTACTCATTCATGCTTGTTTGTCATGCCTGCTACTGCTTAGAGTTGAGTCAGGTCTGATTCATCGGGGATGAATCAGAGGTGTGTGAACATGTCCTCCTGTGTGTGAGCTAAGTGTGTGAACACGATTTGGTAAAGGTAGCGGTGAGAGGCCATGTAGGAGTACATGGTGGGTTGTCTCATTGCAGCCGTCCTCAGGAACTGAGTTCTGTGTTTGTGATCCATGACCAGCTACTAACATGCATTGGAATGCTTAAGTGCCCCTCTCGACTTATTAATCAACTTGATCTCTGTCCAGGAGTTGCAACTAGTTTCTGGTGTTTGTAGGTAGTGTTAGTAGTCTACCAAGTGGCACCCGGTACAGGTGGGCTTGGGACAGACTAGGCACAGTGGCCCGGTGTACCAAGTAGCACCCGGATGGTGGGCTTGGGAACCCCGCACACATCGTTTGGGGCCGTGAGCGACACCCCGGCCGGATCTCCTTGTGGATGGAACCCGAATAGGCGATAATCCTGGACAAGAGACTTGTGTGGTTAGTCAGGTCGTGGCCGACTCCCTCGCCCGGCTTCCGCTTGAAGGTTGCCGAGGTACATGACGTGTACAGGGCGATAAGTGGCGAGAGCGTGTGTGAAGAAGTACACCCCTGCAGGGTTAATATGATCTATTCGAATAGCCGTGTCCGCGGTAAAGGACTTCTGGGTTGCCTGTACAGTTCATAGACAAGTGAAAGTGGATACTCTAAAATATGCAAGATAAGCGTGAGTGCTATGGATGGCGTTCTCGTAGGGAGACGGGAGCGGATCCATAGTGGTGTATTGATATGGTGAATATGTGGACTCGTGTGCGCCACCTCAAAAGAGTTACTTGCAGTCGTAGTTTAGGACAGCCACCGAGTCAAAGCTGGCTTGCTGCAGTTAAACCCCACCACCCCCTTGTTGATAATGATGCATATGTAGATAGATCTGATGTAAGTCTTGCTGGGTACATTTGTACTCACGTTGCTTAATTTATGTTTTTGCAGAGAGACTTCAGTCTCACTAGTAGTTCCACGTGGACTTCGACGTTTAGCTTGTTACCTCAGCTACGATCTTGTGCCCTCAGCAGGATCTGGTAGATAGTTAGGCTTCTCAGCCTTTTTCATTTATAGATGTCTGTACTCAGACATGATAGCTTCCGCTTGTGCTTTGACTTGTATGCTCTGAATATTGGGTCATGAGACCCCTGTTTGTAATATCTCGCTCCTCGGAGCCTATTGAATAATACTTTGAGTCATAGAGTGATGTTGTGATGCCATGTTGTATTTGCACATATCGAGCATATTGTGTGTATGTTATTGAAATGCTTGGTATGTGTGGGATCTGACAACCTAGTTGTTTATCCTTGGTAGCCTCTCCTACCGGGAAATGCCTCCTAGTGTTTCCACTGAGCCATGGTAGCTTGCTACTGCTCCGGAACACTTAGGCTGGCCGGCATGTGTCCTTCTTCGTTCCTGTGTCTGTCCCTTCGGGGAAATGTCACGCGATGAATACCGGAGTCCTGTTAGCCCGCTACAGCCCGGTTCACCGGAGGCCTGCTAGCCCAGTGCTACAGCCTGGATTCACTCGCTGATGACCGACACGTTCGATGTTGGGTCATGGATGTTGTCCCTGTAAGTTTGTGCCACTTTGGGTTTACGACTAGCCATGTCAGCCCGGGCTCCTTATCATATGGATGCTAGCGACACTATCATATACGTGTGCCAAAAGACGCAAACGGTCCCGGGCAAAGGTAAGGCGACACCCATGGGAATACCGTGCATGAGGCTGCAAAGTGATATGAGGTGTTACATGCTAGATCGATGTGGCATTGAGTCGGGGTCCTGACATTCATACAACCCTAGCATCACCGAACCTTAAGTGTGTAGACCCTAATGGTTCGGGAGACACGTAGACATGACCGAGACGGCTCTCGGGCAATAACCAACAGCGGGATCTGGATACCCATGTTGGTTCCCACATGCTCCTCGATGATCCCATCGGATGAACCACGATGTCGAGGATTCGAACAACCCCGTATACAATTCCCTTTGTCAGACGGTATGTTACTTGCCCGAGACTCGATCATCGGTATCCCAATACCTCGTTAGTCTCGTTACCGGCAAGTCACTTTACTCGTACCGTAATGCATGATCCCGTGACCAAACACTTGGTCACTTTGAGCTCATTATGATGATGCACTACCGAGTGGGCCCAGTGATACCTCTCCGTCATACGGAGTGACAAATCCCAGTCTCGATCCGTGTCAACCCAACAGACACTTTCGGAGATACCTGTAGTGCACCTTTATAGTCACCCAGTTATGTTGTGATGTTTGGTACACCCAAAGCACTCTTACGGTATCCGGGAGTTACACGATCTCATGGTCTAAGGACGAGATACTTGACATTGAAAAAGCTCTAGCAAAACGAACTACACGATCTTGTGCTATGCTTAGGATTGGGTCTTGTCCATCACATCATTCTCCCAATGATGTGATCCCATTGTCAATGACATCTAATGTCCATAGTCAAGAAACCATGACTATCTGTTGACCAACGAGCTAGTCAACTAGAGGCTCACTAGGGACATGTTATGGTCTATGTATTCACACGTGTATTACGATTTCCGGATAATACATTTATAGCATGAATAAAAGACAATTATCATGAACAAGGAAATATAATAATAATCCTTTTATTATTGCCTCTAAGGCTTATTTCCAACATCCAGTTAGTAGGTTAGTCCCAAAAATTATATAAAAGTGTAAAGTACAACCCATAAACATCCAAAACGGGTAATATAATAGCATCGAACAATCAAAAATTATAGATACGTTGGAGACGTAGCAGCATGCAACAAGACCAAGAACACTAGAACAGCAGGATGGATGTCATTACCGAGCCTACCACGGCGTCACGATCAGAAGCTTTGTAGGCGAAGACTACCTTTCATCATGATTAGATAATGTTCTTTCCCCCTTACAAATCTGGTTGTGGTATCCCTTCCCGCCTAAGTTTTGGAGGAAGAGGACCAAGGCCACTATAAATATAGCCTATCCACCACCCTAGAAAGCATCGGGTGATCAGCTTATCGAATCCCCAAGAGCTCATCACAAGAACATGCTGTCGGTGTCAAAATCGGCGGATCTCGGGTAGGGGGTCCCGAATTGTGTGTCTAAGGTCGATGGTAACAGGAGACAGGGGACATGATGTTTACCTAGGTTCGGGCCCTCTCTATGGACGTAATACCCTACTTCCTGCTTGATTGATCTTGATGAATATGAGTATTACAAGAGTTGCTCTACCACAAGATTGTAATGGCCAAAACCCTAAAAGTCTAGCCTATGAGATTATGATTGTCCCCTATGGACAAAACCCTCCGGTTTATATAGAATCTTCATATCCGAATCACCAAGCTTGCCTTCCACTCCAAGGAGAGTCTCATCCGGACAAGGGAAGAAGTCTTCTGTCTTGTATCTTCATAGCCCAACAGTCCGGCCCATGTTAATAGTCCGGCCGTCCAAGGACCCCTTAATCCAGGACTCCCTTAGTAGCCCCCGATCCAGGCTTCAATGACGAGGTGTCCGGGGCGCAGATTGTCTTCGGCATTACATGGTGGGTTCCTTCACCGATTACTTCAAAGTACCTGACTTAAAGAGCAGTATCCGGCTTTACATTTAATGTCGCGCTCATCGGCTTCCGCACCTTCATGATTTCAGCTTCCACGTGTCAAGTGAATACGAGAGGTCGGGGCATTTTTGCATATACCACCCTAACCATGTGAGAAAGTTGTCTATTTAAAGAGATGGGGGTCTTCAGATCTAGCCGACACCAAGCAAGGAATCCTTAGAGCTTCCCAGCGAAAAACCACCCCAACATGGCTAGTGCTCCCAGCTCTTCCTCCCGCCCCCACGGCCCCAAAAAAGGCGATTGGGAAAAGTGCTCCGTCCCCCATAATCAGCTAGTGAAGCTGCAGACACAGTGATTTCTTCCCCACGCAGATCTAGTCCCCGTTCGAGCCGGATTGGCTTCCTTCGATGGTGGAGAGTAGGCGGAGAATTTGCCCAACCCGTCTAGGGGGGAACGAGTATGCCTTGTTCCCTACTTGTTGAGAGGTGTCGGATTTCCAATCCATCCATTCCTCCGAGGGCTTCTGGAGTATTATGGCCTCCAACTGCATAATTTCACTCCTGCTTCCATCCTGCACATTGTGGGTTACATTGCTCTTTGTGAGCTATTCCTGGGTCGCGAGACCCATTTTGAACTACGGAGGAAACCGTTTTGCCTCGTCCCTCGTAATCAAGAGGGATCAATATTCCAAGTGGGTGGCGCTGAGGTATGGCGCATCGCCGGGGCCGGATACCTGTCCGGTATGCCAAAGAAGGCATCAGAAGAATGGCCTTCCGAATGGTTCTATATTGAGGATGTCTCCCTTCCCGACCCAGTCCGAATGGGTCTTCCCGAATTTTCAAGTGCTCCGTTGAAGAAACGCTACAGTTGGCGCCCCCGGAGTCTCCAGGAGGAAGATAGCACAGAGGTCTATCAATTGATGAGCAAGATAAAGACGCTCGCCCGGTTCGGATTGTCAATAGTGGAGGTTATGGCGACATCCATAGTCCGGGGGGTCCAGCCACTCCAATACAGAGGGCATCCCATGTGGCACTATAATATAGAAGATGATGCCACCCGCTGCGGCCGGAAGGGTCCCGATACCCCCGCCGCTCTGGCCAAAATACTGGTCGGACTATACAAAGGGGAGAAAGAGGAGTTGATCCGCATTAAGAGGAGAGATGGATTTTCCATGTACAACCCTCCCAGCTGGGTGAGTTTCCATCCCACTACTCCACTCCATTTACTCCCTGAGTCCCTTTCCATAAATATTAATCCGTCCATTTGTAACAGGAATGGCGGAAGATCACCAAGGAGCTCCACGGTCCCGTACCACAATTGGAGGACCACGACCGAGCCCTTGACCCTGGATTCAAAGAGGATCCGGATATATTTGTGGAGCTTGAGGATGGAGTGTTTTACCAGGTGAGCCATAACGACACAGAAGTGGCAATCACTGCTGACTATCCCGGTCTTCTCCCTGCCTCACATGTTAGTAATCAGGAGATGTATCCTTCGAAAGATTTTCCTCATTCTGTCTCACCCACCGCACTAACTCATGCTCCAAAGGGGAGGCGGTCGGCGCGCCACGCTGCACCTGAGGCGACTCTCAAGGGAATGGCGCCTGTGCCGAGCAGGCCTTCAAAGAGGAAGGCAAATAACAACACGGCTGAGCGTTCATCAAAGAGGTTTGGGTTTTTTAAATATGCCCCTTGGCTGTCACATTGAAGTGTGACACTATCCATTGTGCCTTGTCAGGAAAAGCATTCACTGGACTATATCCGGGGATCCTGCCGGTCATGCCTCTACCAGTAAGATTCTAGACCCCGTCTCAAGGACGGGGGCTAACACGGGAATGACACCGGATTGTCCTTATGCAGAGGGTTCAGATGATGTATCCGTCACGAACTCTGAAGTGGAAAGGGCCATGAATCACCGGCGCCGGCGGGCCGCTCTTTGGGACCCTGGTTTTTCAGAATAGGCTCTCAATGCCCTCAACTCGGGTGATGCATACATTTGGCTGCTCGAGATGGGCTTACCAGATCCATAGACCAGTATTTGAAAGATATGTGGGTAAGTACACATTTCTACAAAACTGATAATCACATACCAGTAGCCCCCGAGACTTGAAATAGTTGGTACAACTGATTTAAGGATCATTGTACAACCAGGTGCTTACAGAGAAGAACAACATGTTGTCTCAAGAGCTAGAAAAGTGTCAGGCCCAGCTTGCTGCCGCTACCGCCGAACTGGAGAAATCCAAGAAGGCAGAGTCTGGTAATTTTCCCCTCCATCAAAAAACATAATCGTATACCAGGATTATTAATACAGGTGCATATCTTATGGCAGAGTCATCAGATTGTCTGGGAGAAGCACCGAAAGTACCGCAAGCAGGAGGTCCAGAAGCTCAAAGGCAACTGGCCACGGGCGAACGTATACTGACATTGGTCAGGGAGGAGAAAAACAAAATCCAAGATTCCCACACCAAGCTGGGTGAAAAGCTGAAAGATGTGCGGGCCCAGCTGGCTGACTCCATAAAGGAGAATAAGAGGCTGCGAGGCGGCATATTTAGTATGTGTTTAAGATTACCTCTACGTAATTCGGCAAGGGAAGGAACTGACAGAATTATGTTTGTAGGTATGCTGACGGGCCGTCCCGAAGAGGAGGCGTCCAGATCTTCGAGCGATCTGCTACAAGAGCTGTCGCAAATGCACAAGCGAGATCGGCATGCGATGCAGAGTATTCCCAAGGCCTTGTGGCCATCTAACTCCCCTCCAGGAAGTATGGAGGAGCTGGTACAATTATTGAAAGGAGCATGGCGGCGCTTCCAATTCTGGAAGATATTGGCCTGCCGGGAAGGTGCGCGAGAGGCCTAGACCATGGTGAAAACACGGTATACCAGGCTTGATCCGAATCACATGGACCGGGTGGGATCTTTAGGGTCAGATGGAGAAGAAATTCCCGTTAGTTTGGTATATGACCAGGTACAAGTGGCCGCCAAATTTTCCCAACAGGATTGTAGGCTAGATAGCCTTTTAGATGGCATAGAGGAAGAAGTTTTTGAGTCTAAATGACTATGTACTTCAATTGACAAATTATGTCTCTAGCTGGACTGTAAAACGATAGGCATGGAGGACCTTTTCCCTTTGACCTCTGGACCTGAAGGTGCAGAGTGCTTCCGAATACCCGCTCGGTAACGTAGACCGGGGTATGCATGGAAACTAGGCGTAGGGGTCATAGTTGCTTGAACAGACAATTATCTGGCTAGTTATGTTATATTACATTTTGATCGTAAGAAACATCTTCCAGAGAAAATAGTTCCGTTAAGGGTTCCTTTCCCTAGGTCAGCAAGCGTTAACGTGCATGTCCGAACTGTGATTGAAAAAACACAGCACACGTAACATCTCGGGGGTTCATAGTGTAACGAGTAAAGAACATCTATAGTCCGCCGACCAAATATTCCCTTAGAACACTAGATTTTGGCTTCACCCAGTCTCAGGTACACATCCATATGACCCGGCAGTAACAATCGCAGAGGTGCTCCCTTTATGCCCTAGCCGAACTAACGGGAACGTAGGTCATAAGAATAGGAGCCAGGCAACCCAGCTTGGCCAAAACTTAAGTCATATCGATGCATATAATGGCGAAGAAAAGGTTCATATGCAGAAAAGACACATATGTTGTGAGCTTGCTGCTCAGAAAATAATAATAAGGTTCTGTACAAGAAGCCCCCACGTATAATTGACGTATATATTTGAGAATGTGTGCGTCGAAGGTGTACGGTTTAGCCACACGAGAGCTTTAAGGCGTAAAAAAAGAAAATGTGAAAAGAGAGGAAAATAAATAATGGAAAGAAAAGGAAGAAAGGAGACGAACAAAGAGTCCGGCGCTAGGCATAGAATCTTCGGAGTGTGGCCACGTTCCATGGGTTCAGCTCTAGGCAATTGTCTGATGCATCACGCAGGCGGTACGCTCCTCCGGTGAGGACTTCGTCAATGATGAAGGGACCCTCCCACATGGGCTTGAGTTTGTCCTTTTTCTTTTCTGGCAAGCGTAGAACGATTTCGCCAACATTATAACTCTTGGTCCATACTTCTCTGCTTTGATATTTGCGGGCATGTTGTTGATAGAATGCGGAACGGGCTTTTGCGACATCACGCTCCACCTCCAGGGCATCTAAGTTGTCCTGCCGACCAAGCTCGGCCTCTCTCTCTTCATACATGCGCACACGAGGTGAGTCATGAATAATGTCGCAGGGTAACACAGCCTTTGCGCTGTACAACATGAAGAAAGTTGTATATCTGGTAGAACGATTAGGCGTGGTCTGCAGCCCCCAGAGTACGGAGTCGAGCTCCATGACTCAGTGCTTGTCTGATTCTTTCAAAGACCGCACTAATCTGGGTTTAATGCCGCTCATAATAAGACCATCGGCTCATTCGACCTGACAGTTGGTTTGTGGGTGATAAATGGAGGCATAATCGAGCTTTATGCCGAGATTAGCACACGAGGTTTTCACCTCATCGGCTGTGAAATTCGAGCCATTATCGGTGATGATGTTGTGTGGAACACCATAACGGTGCACAACACCAGATATGAATTCTATCACTGGTCCGGCTTCGGCCGTTTAAACTGGTTTGGCTTCTATCCACTTAGTGAATTTATCCACCATGACCAACATATATTTTTTCTTATGGCTTCCTCCTTTAAGGGGTCTGACCATATCAAGCCCCCAGACTGCAAAAGGCCAAGTGATGGGCATTGTTTGTAGAGCGGTGGGTGGCATATGGCTTTGGTTGGCGAAAAGCTGGCATCCGATGCAATGTTGGACAAGGTCCTATGCGTTGGCCAATAGAAACCTGTACGGAAGACCTTGCTTACAAGGGCCCGATCCACGGTGTGGTGACCACCGAGACCGGCATGAATTTCAGCTAGGAGCTTCCTCCCTTCTTCCTCAAAGATACATCTTTGAAGTACTCCGGTAGCGCTTTTCTTGTAGAGTTCTCCCCCGTGAACCTTTTAGGCTTTAAAGCGCCACACAATGCAGCACGCCTCATTTTGATCCTCAGGGAGTTCTCGCCTATTAAGGTAGGCCAAGAAGGGTTCGGTCCATGGGGCAATGACTGCCATAATGAGATGGGACGACGGTGTAATTTCGGTGGCTGCACCCCCGATGATGTCGGTGTGTTCGGAATCTGGGGTTATAGTCGGGTCCGGGTTGGTGTTGCCGCTCTCCCCTTGCTACACCACGGATGGTTTAAAAATCCTTTCCAAAAAGATGTAATGTGGGACGGGGTCACGCTTGGCGCCGTTGCGAGCAAGGACATCCGCCGCTTGATTACTTTCTCGAGCCACATGGTGAAACTCGAGCCCGTCGAACCGAGCTGACATTTTGAGAATGGCGTTACGGTAAGCTGCCATCTTTGGATCTTTGGCATCAAAATCTCCATTTATTTGGGATATTGCAAGGTCTGTATCCCCGCGCACTTCTAGGCTTTGTATGCCCATGGAGACAGCCATCCGAAGACCATGCAACAAGGCCTCGTATTCGGCTGCATTGTTGGAGTATGTGTATAATATTTGGAGTATGTACTGAACTGTATCTCTAGTGGGGGATGTTAAGACAACGCCTGCTCCTAGGCCTACCAACATTTGGAAGCCGTCGAAGTGCATGTCCCAGTTGGAATATGTGTCGTACTCTTTAGGGAGTTCGGCCTCTGTCCATTCGGCAACGAAGTCGGCCAGTACTTGAGATTTAATTGCCCGGCGCGGTTTGTATGTTATGTCGAATGGGAGGAGCTCAATGGCCCACTTGGCAATCCGGGCCGTAGCATTGGAGTTGTTTATTATGTCATTGAGTGGTACCTCGGAGGCCACCATTATCGAGCACTCTTGAAAGTACACTACTAGGGAAAACCCTAGCAGTAGCGCTGGTTTTGTGGTCACTAGTAGTGCGGGTAGGCGCGCTACTAATAAGGCGCTACAGCTATTGCTTAGCAGTAACGCGTGCCCGCACGCGCTACTGCTAGTAAAAATAGCTGCAGCGTTTGTTCAGTACCACGCTACTGCTAAGGTAAGTACTTGCAGCGTGTTTTCTATCCATCGCTACTAGTATTTTTTTAGTGTATTTATGCGCCATCATACAAATATTGGTACAATACTAGTTATGAGGTCTACATCATTATGTCCATAACAGTGTGTCAAATGAAGGTGGATTAGGTTCAAGTGGAGGCAATATGTGGTGCATGTCAAAAGTATACTACTATTCCAAACTTGATCTAGTTTGGACTAGTAGTACTTTCGATGTGCACCACATGTTGCCTCCACTTGAATCTAGTCCACCAGCACAAGCTATTTAATCATCATCATAGTCATTACCACCAACAGTATTTATTTAATCGCCGCTAACACTAGCTAATAATAATCATCATAGTCATTACCACCAACACTAGCTATTTTATCATCATAGTAATAGTGTAGCACATCATCATCCTCAAACTCATTTCTAGCTAGCTAATCACTCATGCTGCTCTCTCTTAGGTAAAATAACATAAAACATGTATAGCTCTCCTCCTTGATCAAGCTGGAGCATGCAGATGAACCTGTCTCCTAATCATGGGTAGCGCATCTGTTTGCTGCCCCCTAGTACTTCTCTGCGCTCCCCCATCACATATTTGGTCCAGTCTTGCACTATTAAGCATCCGTCGCTAATCTTGAATGCACTAAAGTAATCTATAGGATATCTTGGCCGTAAGCTGATAATACTCATGGTACCTTCAGTCTCGATCCCATAAGACACAACATTCATCGGGAGTCCCTGTTGAAGAACATCGTATGGTAACATACTTAGCAATGAAGTTTAGCTTCAAAAGTAATGTATGGAAAAGATGCACTGAGGACAAATAGTAAAAATCTTATCATCCTTCCTAAATAGATGTGACCGTAGTTCATTACGAACACTATTGGTCGCACATTTTCAGTACTAACATTTCTAAATGCATGAAGAAAATTTTCCTTGACAGTATCAAGATCCTCAAGCCATGAAACATAATGACTAAGCTCCTCGCAGTTGAGTTCAGCCCTAGGACAGTATATGGTCATGTCTACCAAGCGCTGGACATGTTTGCTTAGACCAAAATAACCTGACAATACAAATTAGTTGTCAACTATTTTTGAATAAACAATATCAAAGACATAAATATGGTTGAGAAACTT
Organism: Triticum aestivum; assembly: GCF_018294505.1. Taxonomy (NCBI): domain Eukaryota; kingdom Viridiplantae; phylum Streptophyta; class Magnoliopsida; order Poales; family Poaceae; genus Triticum; species Triticum aestivum. Next base: position 136,071,914 of record NC_057801.1, read on the forward strand.
ACATAATGGTATAACTTGAGGTGTCTGCACATCGACCCATATGTCGGTATTACCTTCAATATCATCTTTCGGACAAATATCAAAGGTGATAACCATATCAGGCTCAAATGCATAAGTCTTGCATAGTGCTCACCATGTTTTGCATCCAAAATAGGTGTAGTCGTCTGAATTGTATAATTTTGCATGGAAAATATAACCATGCTCGATCTTCAAGTAAACTTTCTTTTCCTCCGCACTATGACTGAAACCTATCTTATCCAATACAAAAACTCTTGCATGGCAGGGGATACGCTAGTAGAATAGTAAAAAAATATAACTTGAAGCAAATGAAGCAGATATCATGCTTAATTACGAAAAAAGACTTGTTGTTGTGACTTACTGTATCCACTTCGAAGTTCTCGTCCAGCTTGATGCTGAAGCGCCTATCATCATCTAGGAAGATTCCGTCGCACAGGCCGTGCTCGTCTTCGCAGTATTTGCAAATACCGAAATCCTTTTCATCGTCAGACATTTCCTATGTTCATAGTTAAAACATTAATTGAAAATCGATCGAAGACAACTACCAGGATACTCAACACACAAATCCGGGGCACTCGATATTTCCTACATATTCTGGCACAAGTCATGCCAAAATTCACAGAAAAATCCGGCATGACCTTTGCTAATAGGACATATCGAGCGCCTGAAATTTGCTGGAACAGAAATGAATCAACACTCCGGCAAAACATAGGCCACTCAGAGGTGTAACCTGCAAACATGACCGGCCACTTGGATATTGAGCAACACAAGATATACATTTCAAAATATCTTATAGGACTCAAATTAGCATGCATTCAATAGGCAAAAGTAAATCATCTCATGCGTCCGTACATCGTCAAATATTATCACTAATACATCACGAATAGTGTCATACATATAACATCACTAATACAACTAAAACCCTAGCACACGACGGGTATCGGCGCGGGCGGTGGACACTCACAGAGAAGGAACCATCACGGGATCATAGCTCCAGTGAGATCCCCAGAGAACCTGCCAGGTATTGGAGAATGACCTATGCTCCAACGCAAACAAGTAGCGACGGACGTGCGCGTCCTCCTCACTGACACGGTGACGCACCACCTCCGCGGAGTCCTCGATCCTCTGGATCGTCACTGGCCCACGCGAACGCCACCAAAGAAGGTTCGGGTCAACGACAGGTTGGTCCTCACCAACCTGCGCCCCCCGGTAGGTAGCGCCTCCCAGTACCACCCCGGCGGAGCCCAATCCCGGACATGGCTGATCTGGTCAAGCAGGTGTCGTCCTCCGCCGACTCGACGACGAGGATGCGGGATAGGCATCGTCCACGTCGAGGCGGGAAAAAATGCTTTAACTAAAAAATAGCAAAAAGTTCTTACTAACTAGTTCTATTAATTCAACTAGTTCTTACTAAAAATAAACTTACTACAAATAAAAATATTCTAGTACCTAATTAGTACCTAGTTCTTACTAACTAATTAGTACCTAGGAACTACTGCCGTAATTACCATCTAATTTGATGAACCTATAGGGGTGGAAAGTGGTAGCCGATATTTCAATTATCCAACTATAAAGTGAAATAAGTGGTCAAATTTTACTCGTTTTATTATTCATATGAGAAATTTGATTCGTTTTCACCCTTACATGAACCCTAACTCATTTGAGCCGCATCCGCATCCGATTTGTTTCCACTCTTACATGAACCCTAACTAATTTGATGCAACTAAAATATAAAGAAACCCTAGGCAGAGGTAGGGGAGAGGGAGGAGCGGGCATGCTCACCTCGGGTGCCTGCGACGAGGGAGGGGCAGGGCGGCGTCGAGGTCAGGGTCAGGGCTCAAGCCCGCGGCAGATGGCGGCCGGCGTCGAGCTCGGGGTCGGGGGCGGCGTCCGGGGCGGCGTTGAGGTCGGGGGCGGGGGTGGCATTGAATCTTGGGTCAGGGCGGCATAGAGGGTGCGGAGAGCGCGCGGAGGCCGAGGGCGACGGCGGCGGCCGACGGGCGACGGCGGCGGCCGACGGGCGATGGCGGCGGCAAGAGTAGAGAGAGTTGGATTTGGGGGAAGTGGCCGCCTGGGGAACGACGAACCCCGTGGTTAAGTCAGAAGTAACAGTAGCGTGTTCCAGGAAAAGCGCTGCTGCTATCTTAGCTACAGCACGTTCTGTGATACATGCTACTGCTACTAATTTCTCTTTTTTCCCCTTTTTCATTTAGTTTTCTTCACATTTTATTTTATTTCCTTTCACCTTATTCTATTTCTTTCATTTTCAATTACCTTTCTATTTTCTTTCCATTTAATTTTATAACCTTTAGCAGTAGCGAGTTTATATGAAAACGCGCTGCTACAAATAAAGTAGCGGTAGCGTGGTTCGTCATAGGTCACTACTACTATGTGTGGCCTATCGGCTAAGCCGTGGGAATTTTAGTAGTAACGTGTTTACAGCCAGACGCGCTACTGCTATATCTTTATCTGCAGCGCGGTTTCCTCAGGCGCGCTACTGCAACTTAGCACCAGCGTGCTTTTTTAACCCACGCTACTGCTAAAGTTCTGTGTATAAGGTTTTCCCTAGTAATGGTAGTGTTGTAGCTTCCGGGATGCCATGAAGACCGCGTATGATATTTTTTGGTAATGAGGGTACCGGGATTTGCATGCTGTGAGGATAGTGGATACGTAATATACAGGCTTCTGAAGCGGAAATTTGTGTTTGTCCTCCTCTCGTTCAACGACGAGCACCGCATTTACGACTTGGTGTGTAGCCGATATGTAACAGCCTGGTTTTTGCCCTCTTTTCTTTTTCTGAATTTCCTTTGGTTTTGATTTGAATTTTGGAGTTTGAATCATTTCAGTTGGACTTAAACACTTGGGCATCACCTTGGCTTTCACCCAGGTGACTCATTTCGCTCCCTAGCCATCATTTCTTTTCTGGTCTACCTCAAAATGTTATCATGGATATTTTTCTTAAATTAAAAATATTCATTTTCTCTCAAAAACCCTAACCAGAAACTTGTGCTCGAAAGCAACCCCAATTTTTATTGACCACAAATATCTGAGAAAATTCACAAAAATCCTTTGAACCCAAGGGCACCTCCCTGAGCAAAATTATTACACCACTTTTAGGAATATTTTTAACTACCATTTTACTTGCTCCAATGATGCTGCATTTTCTTGTGCATCACTACCCTCCTAGATGATTGCTAACCACCAAAGCTCAGCTCCCAACTCCTAGCCGTTTGACCATAGTAAGGTCTCAAAGTTACTGACCAGTAACTTGCAATGAAGTAAAACTCCAGTTAACTGCACCTGAGCTCGACTCAGAACCTTGGCCCTAACCTAAACACTAAGGACTACATGCCAGACATGAAAACTGGGTCCAATCGTGGCTCGATGATGCAGTGCACGCGGTGACCACGCGTGTGCATGATGCCAGCATGCTTATCGCCGCGCTCTGAGTGCCGCTGAACGCTCTGTTTGGCGTGTGCTTGCTTCCCCGCCTACCTAACCTCGCCAAAACTCACCCCCATCATAGTCCCAACTCCATTAACTCCCTCCTGGCGCTCGCCGACGCAGGAGCTCGCCGCAGCAAGCAGGGCGCGGCCTGGCCAACCCAACAGTGTGTTGTGCACTGTGTTTGTCGCCACCCCCCTCATTCCTACGCTCGTCTCCGCCCGCTCATAGAGCCCGCGTGAGCTGCGTCGCCTTCCCCCTCGCTCACTGACGCCGTTCGTCGCTGAGCGCATCGTCCAGGTGCCCTCCGTTGGAGCCCGAACCCCTCACCATGCTCGGCTATAAATCCGGCCCTTCCCAGCCCTCTCGAGCACCACCAGCTCCTCTCACGCACTCCACAAGCTCGTAGGAAGCCGTAGCCCGGCCGGGCAGGCCTCGGGCCGCCGTCCCCAATCTCGAGCTCGCCGGCGATCCCCTCTGTCCGTCCTCACCACTCCAGCTCCTCCCAAGCTTAGGCGACACTTCTAGAGCCTCCATCGTGCTTCAGTGGTGTTGTCCGACTCGGTTGGAGCCACTGGGGCAGCCCCTCGTCGTCATGATCTCCAACTCTGGCAACCACGGCCCTCTGCCATTGCTGGAGAGGCTCATTATGTCGTCGTCCGACCACCCCTAGCTGTTCTATGGGTACGGGCAGGTGCGCCTCTCTCTTCTCCTTTGATCCATCCCTTCAAATCGGGCCAAGTCTCCCTCCTCGCCGGCGTGTGCTCCGGTGAAGCCCCGCCGTGCCCTGTTTCTCTCTCCCCCTCCCTCTCACCTGACTAGCAGGGCCCGCTATCAGCCACTCTGGCCGCAGCCGAAGCGGTACAAGTGGAGGCGCCCCACGGGGATTACGCCTTCGACGTCACCCCCCTGTTCTATTTATATTAATTCAAATTCAAATATTTTGAGAGAGCTTCGAACAGCCACAACTTTTTAACCATATGTCCAAATGAATTGATTCTTTTTGCATTGTGTTCTGTATGAATATATTGATTAGCACACCAAAGATGGGATTTTTCTCTGCTGCCTAGATTTTCTGGTGAATTTCAGACTGTTTCTTGATGTTTTCTATTTGTGTTTTTGAATTGATTTCAGAAGGTGAAGCTTGTCTTGAGGATCACGAGGAGTGTGACCCTCATCTGCACTAAGGCAAGCCACAACAACATTTTCATCGTGCCATTGCAATATTTGTGATTTATTTTCAACTTGAATGAGTAAATTAGTTCATGCATTTAAATCACCAAGTTAAATAGTTATTTTCATTCTGTTGAAAGGTTGATTATGTTGACATGTTGATTTATAGTAAGTTAAAAGTTAACACAGTTAGTTTAAGTTATTATAAGTTATGTTAGATTATGAAGAAATAATTTTCTTATGAAAAAGAACTAGTTTGGATAATATTTTCTTGGGTAAGAAAATAATTATGCTAAGATATTGCCATGGTTAGTTGCTAAATAAACATGACCAGAATAGTGCCTTGAGTTTCGGAAATGTTTGGTTAGTGCTTGATATGGTTGACTCGGTATTGTTCTTATGATTAGTGAAGCATGTTACGTGAGTGCATTTGCATGGCATATCATGACACCAGTTATTTTTACTTTAAGTTGAACCTGATAATAAATCAACTTGAACATATCGTTGATCGGGTCATGGTGCCACTGAATCGAGTTTTTCCTAGTGCAACCACATTTTCCTTTATAGGAAGGACTTTATTCGGTCTGTTGTCATGCCTCTGGTCGGTACCTCCAACGAGGGAAGGTTATGGGCATGCGGTACCCTGGCCGGTAAGCAGACATAACCTTGTGTGCCCGTTGATGTTGTTATGGTACCTTGTCCCCGTTTGGGACCCTTTATGTTTTGCCACGATAGTGGCTGTTGGTGTATTTTGTAGACACAGGGACACCCATGACTTAGCCCAGTGGGGAGTTAGTCGGAGTGGCCGGGAGAGTGTCATTGCAATGGAGGGTTTCTGTTGGAATGTCGTTGGTCCACCCGAATGGGAGTGCGAGGCCATGTGTTCCTTGGTGTGGGTACAGTGCGCTACCTCTACAAAGTGTATTAAATCTATCAATAGCCGAGTCCACGGTTATGGGCATGCTCAAAAGTAGGTCACACCATGAGTCAACGTTTTAATAAATCTTGCACGCAAAATTAATAACATGGCACTGTTGGAAAGAGGATGGTTGGAAAACCATGTTGATGTTGATGACCAAGTTGTTGGTCCGTTTGTGATCCGAGAAGGATCACCATTTGGTTACGAGGTAACCCATTTGATGACCATGTTGTTGGTCAGTTTGTGATCCGAGAGAGACCACCATTTGGTTACGTGGTAACCCGTTTGGTAAGAAAGTCCGTGGGACTTGAGGCACAAAACTTCATTCACTGCATCCATAGTATGATTTTACATTGATGATTAAACTGGTTAATATCATGATATTATTTGTTATTATGTTTATGCTTATTGTGAGATTGCAAGTACATTCAATGTACTGACCTGGTGTGTCATGCCAGATTTCAGGAAAGGTTCATTGGAAAGGAGTGTTGTTCGAGTCTAGATCGTGTTCACATCGGTGTCCCTGTGCTATGGAGTCCAGCTTCATCGTTGTTCCGCTGCCGCATAGTTGTCGTGATCGAGCCCCCCTTTATGTTCATTAAATAATGTACATCTTGTTCAGCCGCATCGTGTAGGCCGCTTGGCCTCCTAACTTGTTGTAATATGAACCCTGTTCCGCTAGCATCAATAAAGAGTTTGTTTTCTGTACCAAGATGTTGTGTGTTGTCAGAAGACATGGTCTCTGGGCTGGCAATGCAAGGTAAACCGGTTGCTCTAAGCCGGGGTGCTACAACGCTTGGTATCGGAGCCGCACTGACTGTAGGACATGCTAGACCACCGCCGTGTTACTGGACGTTAGTTAGAATAATAGTTGAGTGACGATAGTGTTTTTTAGCTGGTTATTGCATTGCATGCACTTGGTTATTTTATTTCTAACCAGCTAATGGCTGTGAGTGTAGATGGCTCCGGTGCCGTATCCTTGCCAGTTGCAGCTGATGTCGTACACGTCGTCGCATCTCCTTCGCAACGTGTGACGTCGACTATATCCTCACGGTGACGACCCAGTCTATCGTGTGTACCGGGAGCGTCTATCAGACTTAGTGTATGAGTAACACGCCGTGGTTACTCTGCGCACCAGTTCATCCTCTAGCTCGTACGCTCGCACTTCCAGGAGTGGTTACGCTTCTACCGCTTCTCAGGCTGTCTAGTTGGTTGTGTTTGAGGTCCTGGTCGAGCTACGCTATAACGAGGTTCGAATGCAGAACCATCCAGGTTTATACTACTATCCCTCCCTGCACGACAATGGTCGTGTCCGTTTTCCTACCATTGATCCGGAGTCCGATAGTACTGCTAGCCACCTTTCTCGTTACATCACTGCTAGCCACCTTTCTCGAGAGCTGACTCGTGCTTATGTTGCTTTAGCTACTACTAGAGCTGTCACTACTCCACATCTACGTGATTTACTCCTTATCTTCCATCCAGTTCTAGCTCACCTATTTCACCTGTTACTCCTCCGAGTAGCTCGGGCACCTCGACCGTGGACCCTCTTAGTGCTCCTGTTGAGTGGGTTTCTCTTCTCACTACCCATGTAACACCGATGCTTCAGCCCCATCCTGCACCTGCTCTAGAGAGGGAACCCTCAAGGCAGCGTCACTGTGTTACATTTAACCCGGAGGTCTCGGTTAACGTCGTCAGTTTGGGATCCGAGTCCGCTTCAGGAGAGGACACCGCAGCATGAGCAGAGCATTAGAGAGCTCGAGTATTCGCAGTTATCATGTTGATCTACGTATGTAGTCGTACGAGTCATGACATTCTGTTTGATGTATGAGAGTAATTGAACTTATTATGTCATTTATCGTTTATGTACGGGTCTATGTATAATTATGTTGGACTTTCTTCTATTCAATGTGTTACCTTCAAAATTTTGCTTTCTTTCGGGTTTTGTCGCTGGCTTTTCCCCACAATATTTATTTTTGGATGTTGCTCATCTCTATTGTGTTGTCTTGGGAAAAAATAGGATGACGCGGGGAGACAACAGTAGCAATGCTTGTGAGGATGTCCCTGTTCATCGTTCCGCACGACAGGCAGGACACTCCCCCGAGCCGTACGTTCCATCACCGCCTCCACCGCCAAATCCGCCCTCCACCAAGCAAATACTCTGTATGTTTGAAGAAAGGTGAAATAATGATCTTCTTGAAATGTTGAGAAGTGTGCAACCTATGGTTGGACAGAATGGAAATCAGAACGGTCATCACTCCAAACTGTCAGATTTTCAGAGAACCAATCCTCCCAGTTTCAGTCAGGTTATTTATCCCTTGGATGTAGACAACTAGTTGTGAACTATTGAGAAGAAGCTTGAGATTGCCAGTACTGATACAAATGACAAATTCCCATTTGCAGCTCATTACCTTGAAGGCGTTGCCACTATATGGTTGGAAAATGCAAAAGCCATGTGGCCTGCCGATGAAGAAATCACCTGGGCTAAAATTCAAGGATCAGTTCCGTAAATACCATATTCCTGCTGGAATTATGAAAGTCAAGCAGCATGAATTCCTCACGCTCCTCCAAGGAAGTCAGTCCATGAGTGAATATTTGAATAAGTTCAATCATTTGGCCCGCTACTCTCTTTATGATGTGGCCAACGAAGAAAGGAAGATTGACTAGTTTTTTGGAGGATTAAATAAACATCTCTGATCCACCCTTAGTATGTTTGATTTCCACGATTTCCAAACTCTGGTAAACAAGGCCCTCATTGTTGAGAGGGAGCACAAACTGATGCATGAGAACAAGACTACAAATAATGATCACAAGCGCTAGTTCGAGCCAAGGAAGGAGGTTCAGCCTATGCAAAAGGCTCGTACCTGGCAGCAGATGCAAGTAGAGTACAAACCCAATTGGCAGCAGAATGTCAACAAGACCATTACGCAAGTCAAGAATGTCGTAACCAACCTGGTGCGAGAAGAGTGCCAGTGCAACAATTCTTGTTTCAGTTGTGGGAAAACCGGACATTACGCTAGGCAGTATCCCAAGGGCGGCAGGAATAACGCTCCATTCAGGCTACAAGTCAACTTTACTAGGTCATACCCTATCCAGCAAAACATCATCAAGCAAGTCCGTCACCTCTCCGCAGATGAAGCCCAAGAGAACCCCGAAGTCATCATTGGTATGTTTTTAGTTAATAGCATACCTGCTGTAATTTTATTTGACTCTAGGGCTTCCCACTCTTTTATTTTGCGGAGTTTTGTTGCCCAAAACAAATTTCCTTGTTCAATTTTGAGCAAGAATATGCTGGTACAATCCCCGGGATCGTTGCTCAGAACCAATCTGGTCTGCCGTAATCTGGAAATAAATATCAACAGAGTCCACTTTCCAACTTCCTTGATAGTCATTGAGTCTGTTAAGTTGGACATCATTTTGGGGATGAATTGGTTGACACAATATCAAGTATGCATTAATTGTGCGACCCGAGAAGCCACCTTGACAAGTCCGGAAGGGCAGGCTACAAAATTCTATGCCCGCGGGAGCATACCTCAGAAAGAAATGGTCTTCACCGCTAATGGTGAATTGGAACTAATTCCTATGGTCAGTGAGTTTCCCGATGTATTCCCGGAAGAGCTGCCAGGCATGCCACCAGACCGAGAGCTCGAGTTTGCAATAGATCTTGTGCCCGGAACCGCACCGTTATACAAGAAATATTATCAGATGCCGTCACCAGAATTAGTGGAGCTAAAGAAACAGCTTGATGAGATGCTCCAGAAAGGGTACACCCGTCCCAGCTCCTCACCATGGGGATTACCTGCTATATTCGTAGATAAGAAAGATGGTAGACTCCGTATGTGTGTGGAATACCGTCAGCTGAATGATGTCACCATCAAAAACAAATACCCTCTGCCCAGGATTGATGACTTATTTGATCAGCTCAATGGGGCGAAAGTGTTCTCCGAAATTGATTTAAGGACAGGCTACCACCAACTCAAGATTAAAAAGGAAGATATTCCTAAGACCGCATTCACTACTCGGTATGGTCTTTACGAATATACCGTTATGTCCTTCGGCCTTACCAATGCCCCTGCTTTTTTCATGCACATGATGAATAAAGTATTCATGGATTTCCTTGATAAATTTTTGGTGGTTTTTCTCAATGATATTCTCACATACTCAAAAAGTGAAGACGAGCACAAAGGACACCTCTGAGTTGTCCTCCAAAGACTCCGTGACCATCAATTGTATGCCAAATTCAGTAAATGCGAGTTTTGGCTCAAGCAAGTTGGATTCCTTGGGCATATACTATCCATGGAAGGAATAGCCGTAGATCCAAGCAAGGTAAAGGACGTACTTGATTGGTTGGCACCCACGACAGTATCTCAAATCCCGAGCTTCCTTGGATTAGCCGAATACTATTGCCGGTTCATTGAAGGTTTCTCTAAGATTGCCAAGCCAATAATAGAGCTTCTCAAGAAGGATAAGAAATTTGATTGGACTGAGGATTGCGAGAAAAGTTTCAATGAGCTGAAAATAAGACTGACATCAGCAGCTATGTTGACACTTCCAGACATCTACCGTAGCTTTGATGTATAATGTGATGCTTCCAGACAAGGTCTTGGATGCATATTTATGCAAGATGGCAACGTGGTAGCATAAGAATCTTGGCAGCTGCGACCCCATGAAGGGAACTATCCTACTCATGATCTAGAATTGGCCGTGGTGGTTCATGCTCTAAAAATTTGGAGGCACTATCTCATTGGAAAAAGTGCCAAATATTTACCGACCATAAAAGTCTCAAATACATATTCACTCAGCCAGATTTGAATCTCCGCCAATGCAGATGGCTTGAGTTAGTCAAGGACTATGATCTTGGAATTAATTACCACCCGGGTAAGGCCAACGTGGTTACCAATGCACTCAGCAGAAAGCCTGTTAGTTTAAATGCCATGCTGGAATTCCTACCTTCCGAGCTCCAAGAGGAAATTGCTTAGCTCAATCTGGTCATAGTTGATGCTGGTCTTGCTAATATTATGGAAATTACTCCTACCCTCGAGGATGAGATCCGCAAGGCCTAGCCGTATGACACAGTCTTACAAAAACATGTCAAGTGAATGTTAGCAGGATAGACCTCAGATTTTTCCAAGGACCATCTAGGTACACTACGATTCTGTGGGAGGATTTGTGTACCAAGTCAAGAAGATTTAAGGAAGAAAATACTATCTGAAGCACACGAATCCTTGTATTCTATTCACCCCGGAGGTACTAAAATGTATGAAGACCTTTGCCAAATATTTTGGTGTGATGGAATGAAGAAAGACATAGCCTATTTTGTGGCCTGCTATGACATATGCAATAAAGTAACGACAGAACACCAGAAACCAGCCGGACTCCTCCGACCATTGCATGTTCCGCAATGGAAGTGGGATGACATATGCATGGATTTTATCACCGGGCTACCAAAAACTTAGCGAGGCAATGACGCAGTATGCGTCATAGTGGATATTTTAACCAAGGTAGGTCATTTCATTCCCATCAGAAGCACATACTGTGCTGATCAGCTCACACAATTGTATGTATCCAGAATAGTCATTTTACACGGAGTACCTCAAACAATCACTTCTGACCGGGGGTCCCTATTTACCTCCGCTTTCTAGTCCCGTCTCCATCAAGCTTTGGGAAAAGCATTGAAATATAGTACCGCTTATCATCCTCAGATCGACGGGTAGACTGAACGGGTAAACCAAATACTTGAAGATATGTTGCGAGTATCTGCTTTGGCCCAAGGGCCTAAGTGGGAAGACTGTCTGCCATATGTTGAGTTCTCCTACAACAACAACGGCCCGTGATCCTTACGGCGATCACAACCACGACCAATACTTGGCCCGTGATCCTTAGGATGATCACAACCAAGTTATCTCTTCATCGAACCAGGGTTGTCATTAATCAAGTTACTATTAATACTGTTGACTCACGGTGTGACCGACACAAGCTGGGCCCTTATCCATGGGCGTGGCTCTCGATAGATTTAATATACACTCTGCAGAGGTTAGTACACTGTAACCACACTATGGAACCCATGGCCTCGCACTCCCATTCGGGTGGACCAACGGCGTTTCGACAAAACCATCCTACTTCCATGACAGCACCCCAGCTCAGAGAAACCGAAACGCCCCGTATTCCAGCCCATAGATCGAGAAGAAGTCTCTGGAATACGGCACTGCTTGACATAGAGCGAATCAGCTCTTATTACACGAATATTAATACACGAGTCTGATGTTACGAAGAATCACATCAGCACGACGACACTACGCCATCTTCAGTTGCTCTATGCTAGCAGCTGAACAACACGAAGGAGCGGAATAACTCTAGCAGCGGAACAATGACGACGGTGGTGAACTCCACTTCGTAGGGACTTTGACTGGAATGCTTATCCTAGCTCGCATGAACGGAAACCACGACAAGCAAGCAATCAAATCCAGCATGACCTGCAAACTGGCATGACATGCCAGGTCAGTACATTGAATGTACTTGCAAGCTCACAATAACCAGAAGCATTCAAGATAGACAGCAACATGGCATTTCAGGTTAAACAGGAATTAACATGTGATCATCAAAATAACATCGCATAACAAACATAAACTAGATACAGCTAGAACAATATGATGATACTAGCATGCAACATGATTACACTACATGCACCACTTATTCTGCTCGGGCTACATCGTAACCAACCCATGCATCACTTACCAACCTCGGACATCACACGATCATCTCAGCATCAAATCAAGCTTGGTATAAACGATACCATAGTAATCATTAAATGACCACAAGGAGCTTGATCTTTACCCACGGTACTCACACAACATCACGAATATCCAACAACTCGGTATCCTCGGTACCACGGTGATCCTTACGGCGATCACAACCACGACCAACACTTGGCCTCAAACCGTGATCCTTACGGCAATCACAACCATGACCAATATTTGGCCCATGATCCTTACGACGATCACAACCACGACAAATATTTTGGCCCGTGATCCTTATTACGATCACAGCCATGACCAATACTTGGCCTGTGATCCTTACGACGATCACAACCATGAGCAATACTTGGCCCGTGATCCTTACGGCGATCACAACCACGGGTTGTCATTAATCAAGTTATTCTTATTACTGTTGACTCACAGTGTGACCGATACGTACTGGGCCCCTATCCACGGGCGTGGCTATCGATGGATTTAATACACTCTGCAGAGGTTAGTACATTGTACCCACACTATGGAACCCATGGCCTCGCACTGCCATTCGGGTGGACCAACGGCGTTCGAACAAAACCGTCCTACTGCCATGACACTTTCCCGGCCACTCCGATCAACTCCCCTTTGGGCTAAGTCATGGGTGGCCCCGTGTCTACCACAACACACAACAACCACCGTCTTGGCCATGATCCCACACGGGGACCCGGATCCATATAACAACAAGGGCGCACAAGGCTTATGTCCGCCTACTTGATCAGGGTAGCACGCGCCCATAACCATCCCTCGTTGGAGGTACCGGCGAGAGGCACAACAATAGACCCAGTTAGGGCCGTCCCATACCGGCAAGCGTGGTTGCACTGGTCTGCTTGATTCAGCGGCACCATGACTCAACCAACAGTTGTTCAAGTTCAATTTAATCTGGTTAAACTTGAATGCAAATATGTTGAGCCATGATAAAATAACATGATGCCAATTATAATGCATGAACATGATATCAACATAATCATGACGGTATCACATAACTATCCACCATATCAACAATGAATCATATCCACTGAGCATTACGTACTGACTAGCATGAACATCACCAGTACATACTTCTCCGAAACATAGCACGACCACTAGCATCAACAATAAATATCATGCAAGAACATATCAACCATGCCATCATGCAAGCATTTAACCAACTAGATGCAATGCATATCAACGGTACTCAGGACAGACGACAGTCATGCACTAAAGACCATCACCAATCATCAACATGTACTACTAGCAAGCATTAACATATGGAAGGAAATACTAGCAGGTAGAACATGATAACGGAGTACAAGACAACATAGCACAAATGTGAACATGCAAATCTAAACATCACCAGAACAACGATAACCATCTTTTCAACAAGCAAACATTTAATAAAGGTTCAAGTTGAAAACCATGGCTACTGCATGACTATCATGCAAGTGGGTATTGTATCTTGCCTGGGGTGGAAGAAATCACCGGGAAGAAGTGCGAGAAACTCGCGGAACGAATCGCCGGAAAACGTACTCTCTCGGAGGGGGCTGAATAAGGGCAAGGGCATAATGGTCATTTTCACAGTTTCAAACCATAGTGAAAATGAAACCAACAGAGCAGGCTCAACGAAACAAAGAAGTAGGCTTTGGAATCACCTCATTTGGAGTTACGGATAAAAAGTTATGGGCTGTTTTTTGCCAGGGACCTATCTGTAAAGAAAGTATTTATAGACCGGGCCAAAACAGAAAAACGGAAAGCGTATTCTAGGAAATATGCCTCGACTTATCCATGTTAGCGTTAGCGGGGTCAACCACCCGGGTCACTGACTAGTGGGGTCGCGGGGACCACGCTGCTGGTCAACTCCCTCCTCTCTCTCCTCCCCGCTACTTTCCTTCTTCCTCCCGACGGGGCGCTGGGCAGAGGTGAGGCCGGCCGCCTCGACGACGACTGCCGGTGGCTCCGTCCACCTCTCGCACTGTGCCGCCTACCGGCGTGCTCAGCAGGACGAGCCGTGCCGCCCTGGACCATCCAGACAGCCCAGGAAGGTCGGAGGCGAGCAGGGTCTCGGCCGTGGCGGACGAGAGCTAAGGGCGTCGTCGAGAACGCGACCACAAGCCACTAGAGGAGAAGATGGAGGTCGGGGCGACCTTGTGGGTGTGGAGGGAGATCACTGGTGGTGGTGGAAGGCAAGGAGGGGAACGACGTTGAGCGAATCTAGCCGAGCATGGCCGGCGGCCATGGCGGCAATGGTGGTCGGGGAGAGCTCCAGAGGCTCATTGGAGAGGCTGGGCGGGCTCCTAGGGGAGTGGTGAGGCGAGAGGTGAGCTCAGGAGGGCTCGGGGTAACCATTGTAGGCGGGGCGAGGAATGCCGAGCTGGCACCGCTGCGGATGCGTGTCCCGCGCCGCGGACACGTGCTTGCTCGCTCGAGCTCGGAGGCAGGCGACGAGGGAGGCACAGGGCAGAAGCTCACGGGGTAGAAGAGGTCAAGGGACGCAGGGAGGAAGCGGCCAGGAACGAACCGAGACAAAATGGCGCAGTCCGCTCATGGGCGCGCGTCGGCGAGCGTGGGCGAGGAAGCTGCCGAAGTGGGAGAGGGGTCTAGGGGAACAACAACGATGAGGCCGAGCCAATGGACACGCCCGTGCTCACTGGGACATCGAACAGAGGAGGGGCCCGAGCTAGAAGCCATCCAACTCACGTCCATGGCATGCCAGAGAGGTGGTGACCGCGTGATCTGGAGAGAAGAAGGTCCAAGGGTTTCCAAATGATGTCTAGTGGTAAGTCTCTACAGGGTAGGCTGTAACTGCAGTGGTAACTAGGTTAAACATGCTCTGGTTAAATAGAAATCACCCTATGAAGTTTACTACAGTGTAAACTTGGGTGAGCACTGGTGATCAACAGGGAGGGTTTTGGGAGAAATGGAGTTGTCTGCGAGGTTGAGGGTAAGAAGGACTTTCAACCTGGTAAGTTTAAGGAGAAATGGACCAAGAATGAATACAGTTGCTTCACAACTGCATTTTTGGTCCAGAAATGAAGATCATGATGGTGCACTCACATGTAGTGTCAACTTGGGCTAGATTGGGCAAGGCAGAGTCATTTGGTCTTATGAAGATGCTCAAAAAGTCTCATACCATTTGGCAAAGCCAAACTGGTACTTGCTTCACAAACATCTCCTCTGGACAGAAACTTGGAATAATTTTGGTGATCAAATGGATCAATGAAATGATGCCAAAATGGGTGGAGAGATGTTTTATGGATATAACAATGACCTGGTGATTTATCAGGATTTTTGAAGCAATATAAAATGCACTTGCTTCACAACCTGAAAATATTGCCAGAATCGAAGATTTGCTTCTGTGCTCACATAGATAATTGTATGGGGCTGCAAATGTGTGGAGGGTGTTCATATGAGCACATTAATGAGCGTGCAAAAGTTCAACTCATTTGGATACTCCTAGCTAGTACTTCCTTCACAAAGCCTTCTGTTTGACAGAAACTTTGAAAATTCACTGAGGAAGATTGGCTAGGCAAATAAATTTGAACTTGTGCATGAGGCAATTATTTGGACATATAAACATGCCCAAAAAGGTTGGGATCCACTAGGAAAAACATAAATGACACTTCCTTCACAAAGTGCCATTCAGAGTAGAAAGGAAGAATAATTATTGGGGAATTATTTTTTAATTGGCCAAGGCAATGTTTGGGCATATTTGAGCTATATATGACCCAACGGAATTATGAGAATATTTTGGGAATTTTTTTTATGGACAGAAATATAGGTTGCTTCACAACTTAGGGCAGATAGGGTTATTCCTTTAATGGAAAAAGGAATTTTCCCTAGAAAAAGAGTTTAGAGTTTGGTCAAGGAGTGAAGGGACATGATGTTGGCAAGGTTTTGAGAATGATGAGCCACTTGGGAGGGGAATGAGGATGATTTCCAAGGTTGCAAGGCCACAGAACCACTCCAAAAAGAAAAACAGAGCAAAAACCAAATAAATCAAAAGAAAAAGAAAAGGGCCAAAATCCAGGCTGTTACAACTCTTACCCCCTTAAAGAAATCTCGTCCTCGAGATTCGATTGCTCAGGGGACAAGTATGACTTGAGGACACCGTTCCAACTCGAGTATCCTTTTTCCTTTATTTATTGTTCCCACAAGAATTTCGGATGATCAACTTATCTTGCTCTAGGGTGGTCTTGCTTCACCTTTCCCCAAATTCTGATGGGTTTTTGCTCACATTCCAAATCCTTTTACTGACGTGAATTTTCTCATATCTGCGGTGATGTCTACTGGATCGGAGCATAAATTTTCCCTTGGTCATGAATATCTTTTTACTTCTGTCATGTGGGTGCTTCAAATAAATGCAGGCCTTCTGGTTTCAATAAATGCTGAGAATTATCATGGCCATCTTCTGATAGGATCTGACTGCTCGCAGGTGGAACTGATTTATCTTGATTTATTTCTTTGGCTCGAGCATGAGGTATGTACCAAAGATTTGACTGCCTTCTATCGTGAGCAATATAACGGTGTATGGAGTTATGGTTGTGTCATACCTCAAATGTTTACATCTTGAGACTGGCCCGATAGGTGGCTAACGGATAATTGCTTTTCCTGACAGACCGACCATGTACTTGATTCCGTTGGTGAGGATACTGGGTCTCAGCTGATTGTTCGGCTTTGGATTTTTCTCATTTGGTTGGTATACCCATTTGTGGTAATACGCTGTGATATGCTTTAACACTGCCGCTGAGGTCAGACTGCTGAGGTTCCACAAGAATCTTCAATCTGACAGAACAGACTTGGATATTCCACACTAACCATGTCAAGCGGGTCAGCGGGATATGAAAATCCTTGTAAATAGAGTAGGTCGCTGAGAGTATGGCTTTGTGGATCCATATGGAGTTATGGCCTCCAACTGATCAGTGTATCCGGACCCTGATGCTCGTACACAAATACCTCTGCTGTCAGTCTCATCCTTTTTACAGTCATGATTTTCTTTGTCAGGATACCTTACTGAAATAACTTGGCCACACATGTCCTTGATTCTTGGTATGACCATGGACATGATTACTGCAATATTTTTTACATTAGTCCTTCTTGTTTTATGACTTGGGTCCGCACACATATGACATATACCCGGGGTTTGTAGCGGTACGGAGCTCATTGCTGAGGCCAATCATAATAAGGTGACAAGGTTTTATAATATCTCCTTGTTAGTTGCGGGAATAATGACCTTGATGACCATTGTCACAACTGTTGAGTTTGGGATGTCATCTCCAGATCTTGTCGATCCTTATAATTCATGATATGTATTTTTGCTCATCTTTATTTTCCTTTACCTGACTCGCGAGGGTGTTGAATCCTTACTTTTCTTATGTATATCTGCTGGATCAGTGTCGTATCTCGTATGAGTGATTGATATGACTGGGGATACATGCTCACCATATATAATAAGGACATGCCACCGAACACTCGATCCTTGTAGTAGACATATGTTTTGACTGAATTTTACCTCTGACAAAAGTATTGCAAGTCTGGTCCTTGAGCGGTACTGCCATATATTGGCAACTCTTCATATAATCTCTAAGGATGGTGCAATATTGTGGTGCTGACGCAGACTGAATGGCGTACGAGAGAAGCCATCTGAGTAGCTTGCTGAGGAAGACTTGTTAACTTCTGCTCAAAGCTTTTGTCGGGGTATTGTGCAGAAGAAGGCTCTATGGCTTACACATGAAGCTTGCTCTGATTATTGTGCTAGAGAATCTTGACCATTGCAAGTTAAGCAGAAATTAACATGATATCATCAGAATAACATGGCATGACCAACATAAACATGATATAGCTAGAACAACATGAGCATGGCATGAACATATGAATCTGACGATACTAGCATACCACATGATGATACTACATGAAACACTTGTTCTGCTCGGGCTACCTCGTAACCCACACATGCATCACTTACCAACCTCGGACATCACATGATCATCTCAGGATCAAATCAAGCTTGGTATAAACAATACCGTAGTAATCATTAAATGACCATAAGGAGCTTGATTTTTACCCATGACTCTCGCACAACATCACGGATATCCCACAACTCGGTATCCTCGATACCACGGTGATCGCGTGATCCTTACGACGATCACAACCATGAGCAACACTTGGCCTCAAACCATGGTCCTTACAGCGATCACAACCACGGCCAGTATTTGGCCCGTGATCCTTACAGCGATCACAACCACGACCAATACTTGGCCCGTGATCCTTACAGCGATCACAACCACGACCAATACTTTGCTCGTGATCCTTACGGCGATCACAACCAACTTCTCTCATCATCGAACCGGGGTTGTCATTAATCAAGTTACTATTAATACTGTTGACTCATGGTGTGACCAACACGAACTGGGCCCTTATCCGCGGGTGCGGCTATCGATAGATTTAATATACACTCTACAGAGGTTAGTACACTGTACCCACACTACGGAACACATGGCCTCACACTCTCATTTCGGTGGACCAACGCCTGTGGCACCCCGCCTTAGAGAAACCGGAACGCCCCGTATTCCAGACCAAAGATCAAGGAGAAGTCTTCTGGAATATGGCACTGCTTAGCATAGAACAAACCAGCTCTTTATTACAATCTATTTGGGTACAAAGGGTTCCTATATAACGGGGAATTACATCGGCACGACGACACTACGCCTGCCACTGTTGCTCTATGCAAGAAGCAGAATAACTCGAAGCAGCGGAATAACTCTAGCAGCCAAACAACGACGATGGTGGTGAACTCCACTCTACAGGGACTCTGGCTGGAATGCATATCATAGCTCGCAAACAAGGACTCCACGGCAAACAAGCAATCAAATCCAGAATGACCTGCAAACTGGCATGACACGACAGGTCAGTACATTGAATGTACTTGCAAGCTCACAATAACCAGAAGCATTCAAGACAAACAACAACATGGCAACTACAGGTTAAGAAGAAATTAACATGATATCATCATAGCAACATGGCATCAACATGAACATGATACAGCTAGAACAACATGAACCTGGCATGAACATATGAATCTGACGATACTAGCATGCAACAATATATCCAACATGCCGTGACCATGCTCTTGTGATAAACGTCCCTCGGACTGGCTTACCAAATGAGATCGTTTCCGGATCACAAACATGTAAACCCAGAGTCAATCTCGTGATCCTTACGGCGATCACAACCACAAGCAATATTTGGCCCATGATCCTTTCGGCGATCACAACCACGACCAATAAATGGCCCGTGATCCTTACGGTGATCACAACCACGACCAATAAATGGCCCATGATCCTTACGACGATCACAACCACGATCAATAGTTGGCCCGTGATCCTTACGGCGATCACAACCATGACCAATAGTTGGCCCGTGATCCTTACGGCGATCACAACCACGACCACATATGTTCCTGAGAAAAATCCCAATTATTCTTTGAACCCTAAGGCACCTTTCTGAGCAAAAATATTTCATCACTTTTTGGAATATTTTGGCTACAGAAAATATTTTCATTTCTGGACAGAAATGGTAGTTTCTACAGCAACTACCATTTTACTAGCTCCATGGTAGCTGGTTTTTCTTATGCATCTTCACCTTAGTAAGTGTTGGCTAGCCTCCAAAGCCTAGCCCTCGACTCCCAGTGGTTTGACCACAGTAAACCTCCAAAGTTACTGTCCAGAAACTTACTTGGAGTACAACTTCATTTCTACTGCACCTGGAACCCAACCCAATCGTGGTAACACTCAAAATTAACTACCAAGGACTAAACGCCAGACATGAAGTTTGTGCTTAGGTTGGCCTGATGTCATAGTTCACGTGGTGACCACGTTCGTCCAGGTGTGCTGGCATGCAAAACACGCGCTCTGAGTGCCGCCGAGCGCTCTGTTGCATGCGTGCTCGCTACCTAGCCTGCCCGAGAATGCCAAATCATACCACCATCTCCGTCTCCACTCCCTTAACTCCTCCCGGGCACTCGTCGACGCTGGAGCTCGCCGCAGCGGGCACGGGCATGGTCCGTCCAACGCCATAGTGCGTGGCTCACTATGCTCCTCGTCTTCCCCTCGCCCATGTGCTCGTCCGTGCTCGTCAATAGTTCCCGCATGAGCTCCGTCCCCTTCTGCCTCTCTCACTGACGCAGTTCATCGTCGGGCGCCATGGACAGGTGTCCTCTGGCGGAGCCCGAACCCCCCTCGCCGCTCGCCTATAAATACGACCACCCCCAGCCTCCTCGAGCACCCGCAGCCACTCTCACACACCCCACAAGCTAGTAGAAAGCCGCAGCCCGGTCGGGCAGGCCGCGGGTTGCCGTCCCTGAGCTCAAGCTTGCCGGTGATTCGCTCGGGTCGTCCATGCAGCTCCAGCCCCTCCCAGGCCAGGGTAACCCTGCCAGGGCCTCCGACACTCTCTGGTGGAGCCGTTCCACCCTGTTGGAGCCCCTGGAGCCGCCCCTAGCCGCCGTCGTCTTCGTCTCCGACGACCGCTGCCCTCTGCCTCCGTTGGAGAGGTTGTTTCCGATGCCGTCCGACCACCCCTATCCATGCTACGGGTACGGGAAGGTGCGCCTCCGTCTCCTTTATCGATCCCCCCTCTCGTTTTGGCCCAAGAGCCCTCGTCACCAGCATGTGCTCGGGCGAATCCCCGCCGCTCTCTGTTTCCCTCTCCCCCTCCTCCTCACCTGACTAGTGAGGCCCACTAGTCAGCCACTCTGTACGCGCGCGAAGCGGTATGAGTGGTGGCGCCCTGGGCTTTTACGCCTTCGACGTCACCCCAATCAGTCTGTTTAATTTTAATTCAAATTCCATTTAAATTCCAAAGAACTTCAAACAGCCATAACTTTTTATCTATAAGTCCAATTGCATTGATTCTTTTTGCATTATGTTCTTTGTTCAAAAATCTAGCAACACACCTAAGATGGGATTTTTTTTCTAGCTTTCTAGATTTTCTGGTGAATTTCAGAAGGTTTCTTGATGTTTTCTTTTTGTGTTTTTATTTATTTTCAGAAGAGCAGGATTGTCTTGAGGATCACGAGGAGGCTTGTAAACCTCATCAGCACTAAGGCAAGCCACAACAACATTTTCATAGTGTCACTTCAATATTTGTGATTTTCCTACTTGAACTAATGATTATTCATGCATTTAAATTATTAATATGTTAATTATATTCTGTTAGATGCTTGTTATATTAAATATGCTTGATTTACAGAAAGTTTGAAGTGAATCTAGTTGATAAGCTAACAAGGATTTAGTTATGAGTAATGAGAAGATAAAATGGTTATGGAGATAAATAATTAGTGAGATTAATTTTGCTTGATGAAAAATGATAAATTTTCTAGAAAAGATTCTGGTTATATCATTAGTAAACAGGGTGGCTATATCATTAGCCAACAGTTGTCCTAAGGATATAATAATAGCGAGACTTCTCATCATTAGTAAACATGGTGTCTATATCATTTAACTTGGTAAGATGTGCCACAACATTTTTAGATTCAAGGCCATAAAAAGGATCAGATTCAACCAAAGTAATTATTTCAGGATCAATAGAGAATTCATAATCCTTATTAGTAACACAGATAGGTGAAGTAGCAAAAGCAGGGTCCGGTTTCATTCTAGCATTAAGAGACTGCTGCTTCCATTTAGCTAATAACTTTTTAAGATCATATCTATCTTTGCAAGCAAAGATAGCTCTAGCAGCTTACTCTTCCATAACATAACCCTCAGGAACAACAGGTAATTCATAATCAGGGGGAGAACTTTCATCATCGCTATCATCAAGAATAGCATCTTCAATAATTTCATTATCTCTAACCCTAGCAAGTTGTTCATCAAGAAATTCACCTAATGGAAAAGTAGTATCACACACAGAAGTAGTTTCATCATAAGTATCATGCATAGCAGAAGTGGCATCATCAATAGCATGCGACATATCATAATTCATAGCAATAGCAGGTTTAGGTGTCACAAACTTGCTCAAAACAGAAGGAGAATCTACTGCAGAGCTAGATGGCAGTTCCTTACCTCCCCTCATAGTTGAGGGAAAAATCTTGGTTCTTTCGTCCTTCAAGTTCCTCATAGTGATCAACAGATATAAATCCCAAGTGACTCAAAAAATAGAGCTATGCTCCCCGGCAACGACGCTAGAAATTAGTCTTGATAACCCACAAGTGTAGGGGATCGCAACAGCTTTTGAGGGTAAAGTATTCAGACCAAATTTATGATTCGACACAAGGGGAGCCAAAGAATATTATTGAGTATTAGCAGTTGAGTTGTCAATTCAACCACACCTGGATAACTTAGTATCTGCAGCAAAGTATTTAGTAGCAAAGTAGTATGATAATAAAGGTAACAGTGGCAAAAGTAAAGATAGTAGTTTTGTAGTAATTGTAATAGTAGCAACGGAAAAGTAAATAAGCGAAGCACAAGATGTGAAAAGCTCATAGGCATTGGATAAGTGATGGATAATTATGTCGGATGCGATTCCTCATGTAATAGCTATAACATAGGGTGACACAGAACTAGCTCCAGTTCATCAATGTAATGTAGTCATGTATTCCGAATATAGTCATACATGCTTATGGAAACTTGCATGACATCTTTTGTCCTACCCTCCCGTGGCAGCGGGGTCCTAACGGAAATTAAGGGATATTAAGGCCTCCTTTTAATAGAGAACCGGACCAAAGCATTAACACATAGTGAATACATGAACTCCTCAAACTACGGTCATCATCGAGAAGTATCTCGATTATTGTCACTTCGGGGTTGTCGGATCATAAACCATAATAGGTGACTATAGACTTGCAAGATAAGATCAAGAACACACATATATTCATGAAAACATAATAGGTTCAGATCTGAAATCATGGCACTCGGGCCCTAGTGACAAGCATTAAGCATAGCAAAGTCATAGCAATATCAATCTCAGAACATAGTGGATACTAGGGATCAAACCCTAACAAAACTAACTTGATTACATCGTAAATCTCATCCAACCCATAACCGTCCAGCAAGCCTACGATGGAATTACTCACGCACGGCGGTGAGCATCATGAAATTGGTGATGGAGGATGGTTGATGATGACGACGGCGACGAATCCCTCTCTTCGGAGCCCCGAACATACTCCAGATCAGCCCTCCCGAGGGAGATTAGGGCTTGGCTACGGCTCCATATCGTAAAACGCAATGAAACTTTCTCTCTGATTTTTTTTCTCCGCGAAACGGAATCTATGGAGTTGGAATTGAGGTCGGTGGAGCCTCAGGGGGCCCACGAGACAGGAGGGCACGCCCAGGCGGGTGGGCACGGCCCGCACCCTCGTGGACAGGGTGTGGGCCCCCTGGTCTTGATTCTTTCGCCAGTATTTTTTATATTTTCCAAAACTTGTCTCCGTGGATTTTCAGGTCATTCTGAGAACTTTTGTTTTCTACACATAAAACAACATCATGGCAGTTTTGCTGAAAACAACGTCAGTCCGGGTTAGTTTCATTCAAATCATGCAAGTTAGAGTCCAAAACAAGGGCAAAAGTGTTTGAAAAAGTAGATACGTTGGAGACGTATCAGGCTGCAAATGGGTGGAAGGGGTTAATATGAGCACATTAAGGGGTGTGCAAAAGTTCAACTCATTTGGGTACTCCTAGCTAGTACTTCCTTCACAAGGCTTTCTGTTTGACAAAAACTTTGAAAAATCATTGAGGAAGATTGGCTAGGCAAATAAAGTTGAACTTTTGCATGACGCAATTAGGACATATAAACATGCCCAAAAAGGTTGGGATCCACTAGGAAAAATATAAATGACACTTCCTTCACAAAGTGCCATTTAGGGCAGAATAGAAAAAGGAACATTGGGGAATTATTTTTGAACTGGCCAAGGCAATGTTTGGGCATATTTGAGCTATATATGACCCAAAGGAATTATGAGAATTATTTGAGAATTTTTGGATGGACAGAAATATAGGTTGCTTCACAACCTAGGGCAGATAGGGTTATTCCTTTAATGAAAAAGGAATTTTCCCTAGAAAAAGATTTTAGGGTTTGGTCAAGGAGTGAAGTGACATGATCTTGGCAAGGTTTTGAGAATGATGAGCCACTTGGGAGGGGAAATGAGGATGATTTCCCAGGTGGCAAGGCCACAGCACCACTCCAAAAAGAAAAACAGAGCAAAAACCAAATAAATCAAAAGGAAAAGAAAAGGGCCAAAATCCAGGCTGTTACATTGGAGGGCGACCGCTTGGCGGAGGAGCAGCGTATCGCTGATTTGCGCCGCCAGTGGGACATGGAGAAGCAGCGCACCGACGCTCTGAGTCGCAAGCAGAGCGCACACAACTAGGCCGACTACGTGGAGGCCGGCGCCCGACAAATAGCCCTGGAGGCTGCTGTCGGGCACACATGCGTTCGCGACACCGATTTTTCATACCAGCTCGTCAAGTGGGTTTCCCTCTTTGAAGCCAAAGCTTCGGTGGACCACGCCGGCATGGAAAGGGCCAATGCGCGCGAGCAATGCGCCCTATCGCACCTCTAGCAAGTCCAAGGCGAGGTGTAGGAAGCCGGTGCCGGCGTTTGGCGTGTACCGCAGATGGCGGCCGGCATCATCTAGTTAGCTAAGAGTAAGTTAGTACTTGTACGCTACTAGAGTATTAGTGGGAGTAGATAGTTAACTTGGCTATGATGGTTGTCAACGTGGAAGTTCAGTACTCTATATGTGGATCAGACCTGTTACTATGCTCTGAATGTTGAACTTTCCGTTTGAACGTATGGAATGGGCTGTTATTTTCTTAAATGGGTTGTATTTGTCCTCCACGGGTTTAGAGGCTGACTTGTGGGCCTACCAAATTAACGTGTACACAATCAGGAGATGATTGTACGTGGAGAGGATGACAGCAGGGCCCGCCAAGGTCATGGCAGTACGCAAGCAAGTGCCACCTTATTTCAAGCCAATAAAAAATGGCTCCTCCTAGTGGATTTCTGACATCTGGGTCCCATGCAATTGTCAACGTAGTCAATAAACGAGAGAATTGCATAACAAGCGGCTGACACCAGGGACCCAGCAGCTCGCCCAGTTATTTTTTGTTTTGGGTTAATTTGATAAATGCCACTCCAAATCTGGTGTTTTCGAGAAATGCCACTGCAATTTCAAAACTTTGAAAAATGCCATTTCATGCCATTTCTAGTGGCATTTTTCGAAGTCGCGAGTGGCGTTTTTGAAAGTTTGAAACTGCAGTGGCATTTTTCAAAGTTTGCAAAAATTGCAGTGGCATTTTTTCAAAGTTTGGAAAATTGCAGTGTCATTTTTATGAATCGCCATAACTGGAGTGGAATTTATCTAATTTGTTTTTGAGATGGAAGCAGGGTGTCAACTGGGCTGTGCAGGACACTCTGGCATGTCTAGACAGCCTTTTCTTTTATGCTTACCACGGACCAGCCCAGTAGTTTTTTTTCTTTCTGAAATGGCTTGCCCAGTTTTTTCGTGATTTGTCAAGTAAGTCGCTTAATCAGGCCTGTTGGGCTGCAAATCTTTCAAGACGAGGAGAGTTTCATTCGGCTGGCCGAGAAAATGGCCTATCAGTAATGTGGAATTGGCTGTACCTTTTTTAAACACATCAAACCGGTAATTAGTTTCAAATATCTTTTTTTTCATTTTGTGATTTTAAATTGCATTGACTTTTATGCGTGGACAATTTATTGGATTTTATATTGATATACATTTATTATTAAAACAGTCTGCGACTCGAAATTTCGGGATTAAAAACAGTTCAGACCGCACCGACATATGCAAAATTTTGTATAATTTTTTAACCGTGGCCACAATACGAGCTGTAATGCTAACAAACAGAATATGGGCTCCAAAAAAACCGTAAGAATTAGCAAATGGGCTGTAAATTATTAGAAATAATGGCAGATGGCATGTATGCTCTTTTCCACAGATTTGAGGCTTTCCTAAAAAAGGTTGACGCACAAGTAGTGACTGTTGGATGTCCATCCAACGGCTGTCGTGCGTCTTCAATCTCTGCTCTTCCTGCTCCAGCCACTCAAACAAGTGCCGGAGGGCCTGCCTGCTACCTCCTCCCCACGGCCAGCTATGCTGCCGCTTAGGCCTCACCGCCCCACCGTACTCCATCACTGGCCTAGCCATCCCTCTACTCACCCACACCCGCTGTTTTTCTTCGATGACGGCAGACAAACCAGTAAACCCTCATATAGTCGTACTCCCCTCCGCGTGGGAAACAACTATCGAGTCTTCCCTGGCTCCGTGTCATTCCCTTCCTAGGCCTCACCGTCGTCCATCGCCCTGGTGCTCTCAGCGTGGCATGGTCAATGTGGTCAACAACCGACATGCATATGAAGTGGACTGTACGTGGAGAGGCTGACAGTTGGGTCCATGATCGCACGCAAGGAAATTCCTCCTTATTATGCGCAAAATAAACATTCCTCCACCTGACATCTGGGACCCACCGAAAGGTCCTCTGTATTTCGCGAAAAAAACGGTACCGCCGCTGACAGCTCGGACCCACCAGCTATATCTTCGCACGCAAGGAAGTGCCTCCTTATTATGCACAAAAAATGAATACTCCCCTTGCTAGCTGGGACCCAGTATAGTGGGCCTATTAAGTTGACTAGGATGGATGGCTTTGTCAACTTAGTCAATATGTACGATTCTAGCTCGAGTGACCGTACGATGTCCATCCAACGGCCGTAGTGCTTCTTGAACCTCAGGTCTTCTTGCTCCAGCCGCCCAAAGTAACGCTAGTCATGCCGCCTGCTCCCGCCTCTCGTGGCCGGCTGTGCTACTCCCACCGCTGGCCGGACCATCCCTACACTCCACTCCGCGTACTCCTCTCCGCGTGGGCATCCACTGCCGCATCTTTTCTGGCTCCGCGTTGTCCCCTTCCTAGGCCTCGCTGTCATCCACCGCCGTGGTGCTCTTGGCGTGGTGTGGTCAATGTGGTCAATGACCAACTTCCATCGGAAGAGTACTGTACATGGAGAGACTGACAGCTGGGTCCACGGCAGCCGCAAGGAAGTGCCTCCTTATTACGTGGAAAATAATTATTCCTCCACTTGACAGCAGGGACCCACCAGACGGCCCACCTGTATTTCGCGAAAAAAATGTTTCCCCTCTGACTGCTGGGTCCCACCAGACAGGCCACCGTATTTTGTGAAACAACGTTCCCCCCGCTGTCAGCTTGGACCCACCGGAAGTGCCTCCTTATTACGCATAAAAAAATGAATACTCCTCCTGCTAGCTGGGACCCACCATGGTGGGAGGCTGACTTGTGGGCCTACTAAGTTGACTGGGACAGAGGCCTTTGTCAACTTTAGTCAATATGAACGATTCTAGCTCCAATGACCATACGATGTCCATCCAACGGCAGTAGTGCTTCTTCAACCTCTGGTCTTCTTGCTCTAGCCACCCAAAGCAGCATCGGTCGTGCTACATGCTCCTGCCTCCCGTGGCCGATTGTGATGCCGCGGAGGCCTCACCGCCTCCTACTACTCCCACTGCTAGCCAGGCCATCCCTCTACTCACCCACACCCCTGTTATTCTGTGGGGACGGCAGCCTCACACCGCAGCCGAACTAGTGAACCCTCGTAGTCCTCTCTGCGTGGGCATCCACTGTCGCGTCTTCCCCAGCTCCGCGTCATCCCCTTCCTAGGCTTCGCCGTCGTCCACCGCCGTGGTGCTCTCGGCGCGGCATAGTCAATGTGGTCAACGACCGACTTCCGTCGGAAGAGTACTGTACGTGGAGAGGCTGACAGCTGGGTCCACGGCAGCCGCAAGGAAGTGCCTCCTCACTACTAGGGAAAACATTATACACAAAGGTATAGTAGTAGCTTCGGTCAAAACTCGGCACTAGCGCTACTTAGTAGTAGTGCTTGTTGAAAAACCACGCTACAACCATTGTTTTAGCAGTATCGCATCTTCACAGAAAAGCGCTACTACTAAAATTCCCTCACTAATGCCGGTAGGCTAGGAATAGTAGTAGCGGTTCTCCCAGAAGCACGCTACTGCTAAAAACTTTGTAGCAGCGCGATTATGATGTAGAGCGCTACTGCTATGAAAAAGAAAATAAATAGAAAAATAAGTAGAAAAGTAAATGAAAATGAAAGAAATAGAAAAAGGAGAAATGAAAAAAAAGAAAATGTAAAGAAAACAAAAGAAAAAGAAAAATAAAACAGAAAGGAATAGTTGTACCGCGTTTCTCTGGAAGAGGCTATAGCTATCTTAGCTATAACTTGTTTTGGCAAAACACGCTACTGCTAGTTTGACTCAAATCCCGGCAGCCCGGGCTAAAAATTTCGCTAAGTCCTCCCCCCCCCCTCTCTACTCCCCCCTGTCCCCCAACTGCTCCATCGCCGCCTTCGACCACACTGCCACCTCCCAAGGCCGCCTTCGACCACAGCGCCGCCGCCCGCCGCCTTCGACCACAACGCCGCCGCCTGAGGCCGCCCTCGACCTCACAGCCGCCGCCCGAGGCCGTCGTCGACCTCACCGTCGCCTCCCTCGAGCTCACCGCCGCCGCCCGAGCCAGAGCCTGCCCTCGCTGCCGACTGTGAGGCTCTGCCTCTCCTGTCCCCTACCCTCCTCCTCTCTCTCTCTCTCTGCTAGGGCAATTCATATATATGTTGATACTGTGTTGATGTTCATATGAACCCTAGGTGTTCATATGAACCCTAGATTTTTTTAGGGCAGTAGGCATTTTATAGCATTTAGGAAAAATGATTAGCAATTTCTTTAGGAAATTAGCTAGGGCAATTTTTATGAAAATGCCTAAACAATAATTCCATTTAGCTTTAAACTAATAGAGGGTATATAAATAATAGTAGCATTTAGAGTTAAATTAACAGAGGCTATAAACAAAAAACACTTAGCTATAAAAAAATATTTGGACTACGGACCTGAATTTGTTCCAAATTTCATTCGTATGAAATTTCAAATATTTGGACTATGGACCTGAATATTTTTGAAGAAATTGGGTGTAGGTACTAAGGTCTTGCTGTAGAAATTTTGGTGAGGTCAGAAGGGTTAGAGAAAATGGAGTTCCTAGACTTTTAGCTTTAGACAAAAAACAAAAGTATTTAGCTATAAATAAAGAACAGTAGCTATGGCATTTAGCTATAAACAAAAAACAAAATTGTTTTTCTTTTCAAAAACTTGGTCAAACTAATTGTTGCTATGTAAACAAAAAACAAGATTGTTTTTATATGATATATGTCATTGATGTTCATTTTCATATTCCATTATCGTTGATTATATCTTTTCATTGAAGTGGCCATGTTATAAGCAAATTCCTCAATAGTGTTTGCTCATGTTATATCTTTTCATTGAAGTGGTTCGATTGTGCCCTAGTAACATTGTTGTTTCCAGGGAATGAAGCTGAGTGGCCTATGTTTTGCCGGAATTTTGATTCATTTCTGTTCCAGCAAATTTCAGGTTCTCAATTTGTCCACTTTTTAGCAAAGGTCATGTCGAAATTTTCCGTGAATTTCGGCATGACTTGTGCTACAAACTAGGACATATCGAGTGCCCGGGATTTGCCACACCAGGAAGGAGTCAATGTTCCTGCAAAACAATAGGCCTTTTATGTCATTATTCATTTTATTAGGTTTAGAATTAATTGACTAGATTTAATCAGCTAGCAACGATGAAGGACAGGGTTCTGGTGATTGCGACGACGTCTACCGGGCGGCGGATAATTTTTTTAGCCTTGTCGACGATCAACCGATGTTGTTGCTGGGCCCACTGGTGGCATCGGGGACTGAGGCTGACACATAGAACGGTGCTGAGACTGAGACCAGCATCGAGACCGGCGCTGAGACTGAGACCGACGTTGCCTCGGGGAGCGGAGCCGGTGTAGAACCGAAAGCAAAGAGGCAACGGCTTCCTAACAAACTCAGGACTACTAGACTGGTGGTCACGGAGGTGGACGATGGCAATTTTGAGCCAAAGGCGCCCAAGGAAGCGCGCTCGTGCTATGGAAATCAAATAGGCTGCATCGTACGGACAACCGCCACCATCAACGATGAGAAACTACAAAAGATAGAAAATATGAGGCGCTCCCTCCTAAAGAAGTTTCACCAGATATTCTTGTTCCCGGGCCGGAATGAGAAGGATTATGAAGATCCAGATGAGGACCCTGCAATGAAGAAGATAAACAAACGCGCCATGACCAAGTTTAGCGACGCATTGGCCGCGTGAAAAAATGGAGTGAAAGCAAAGATCATCGACAAGAAGGAACCCTACTCCGAGATTGTAAAGGATGATCCGACAATCACGGAAGAGCAGTTTCAAATATTCAAGGAGGCTTGCGAGGCCGAAGCTGCCAAAAAAAGTCTAAGTACATGAAGGGGCTTCAAGAGAGGAACATTGGGAGCCACCACCTCGGAAGCCGTGGTTACGGCGGAAAGAGGTCCAAATGGGTCAAGGAGGACGCAGAAGACGCGAGTCTGGGCATCCCAGACCCCTTGGCGGAGTTCACTGTCCCGCATGAGCGTGACGTCCTTAGGGCCCGGCACCGTTGGGACCCAGTGAAGAAGGTTTACGATACAAAACCGGTCATTATGGAGTTCATGAGACTGCTGGTAATTTTAGTTTCTGATCAATTCGACTGCACACGATAGTCATATTTGTAAACGATCCTTGTGCATTTTGCAGAGAGAGCAGCACAGGATTGCAGCCGAAAGGGACTCACTGTCTGAGGCATTGGCGAGGCCCAAGTGGGACACTCCATTCAACCGGGCATTGAACATATTGAAACAACAACCGATGGATACTCGACCGTCATATGGACGCGTGCACGGTGTCGGAGATGGCGACACGTGGAAGAAGTACTACCGTGAGACCACAGAGGAGAGAAAGGAAAGACGGAGGTTAACTGAAGAAAACACCGACAAGAAGGTAGAGATTGCGGTTGAGAAGAAATCATATCAGACAATCGCAACAACGGTAGCTGCCGCAAAACAGGTGGTTGCAGATTTGTCTACTTCCTTGGTTCCGGCCATTTTCACTTGGACAAAGCAAAATCCAGAAAAAAAAATGCAGAGGACTTTCCCCTTGCTCACTTCTTGGGGAGCAACTCGACTAGCGTTGCACCAGCACCTGCTCCCACACCGGCTCCCACACCGGATGTGCTCGGCGGTGCTTCGTCTTTGGCTGAGCTCCACGCCCTCACGGTATCTGTCACACTGGCCCCCTTCAATATAAATGTATAATCTCCCGTTTTCGTTGCCTTTCGGATGTCTCACGTCACGGACTTTTCTTTGCAGGACGACGAAACCCCGTGCACCATATTGTACACCATCGTCGACCAGAAGGTGGACGTGGGGAAGGCGACGATAATGGAGCCGAAGGAACCATTGTTCCACAGCCGACTGATCCCCCGAATGTCTTCAAGGTTTCCGTGGCCAGTGTCAAACCAGGCCATGAGAATTTGCCTCCTCTAATACTAGTGGGGGATGATGACGAGACCTCGCAGTGGCTTGGTGATTGTTGCAATGGGTGGGTCCTGTTGTGGACAAAGAGTCTGCTTCGTCTAAAGGCGGCCGGGAGCACACCCACGAGCACGCAGCCTCAGCAAGGTATGAACATCAACACCCCACCTACCCAATTAGAGTCGGGTGTCAGGTTGGGTGATAGCGGAGGGGTAAGGAGGAGGCTCCATTAGTCGCTGATGACGTAGCCATGGATGAGGATGAGGATGACAATGCCGTTGAACAATATGTCTATACTGGCGCCTCCTCAGGGTTTGAGTGTCATGAGTCGGTGCCTGAATTACCGTCTCAACGTATTATGGACGACCTTCCGGTAGTAAAGAAGTCTAGGAAGAGAGTGAGGAAAGGCAAAAAAGTTGATTCTATGATCCAGCCGCCTGAGCAGCCTAGGCTTCAGGACCGTATAGATATCCCCGATGCGGATAAAAGGAGACTTCATGACAATGTGCTGCGAATAGAGAAAGGCCTCATCGCCTCAAAAGATCTAGGATACCCACTCTACGTGGTTAACATTCCGCGGAAAATGTCGTACGTCGACTGCTTCCCCGCGGATAAGTTCTTCCTCCGATTCGATTACATATTCGACATGTTTCACGTGAAGAAGCTGGATTTTACGTTTGTCCGCCTTTATGCCTTGCACATGAACTACATCATCGGGATTGAGCAGGTACCTCATATCTGTGTCGCTGACCCGTACTACATGCACGAGGGCTTCTTGGGAGTCTGCGCAAAGCACGGTGAATATGCGAGGGATTACATCGTCAGTTTCATGCTCGCCAATAAGGACAAGGAGGCGATTCTCGTGCCTTATCATCCCGTGTAAGTCATACGCGCTGCTATCCTTCCTTCGATTTCAATCATTCATTTGCACGGTGAAGGCTAATTAATTTGAGGTGTACTTATTTTGCGCAACGGTGGGCGCGCCATCCTCATCATCCTCTACCCCCGATTCTCCCATGCTCTTTACTTGGACTCGTCGAAGAACATTCACAAAAAGTATTACACCCACATCAAGGATGTTCTTGACAGTGCTATGTTTTACTACCAAGCAAGGGGTGGAGAGGTCAAGGACAAGAAGAGAAGGGGCGGCAGGGTCGCCTTCATCCATAAGACCGACCTCTGCTGCATCTAGCAACTGAACGATTCTCTTAATGATGGATTCTATGTCCTACACCACATGCTGGAGTACAGACGGGATAACCAGAACCTTCGCATTTCACCTAGATCCGGCGATGCCCATATTCTACAATGGGCAAAGGACATAGGAGATATCGAGGATCATCGACTTCGAGCTGAGTTCTATAACATCCAACGCGAACTTTCCCAAATCATCATGAAGGAGGTCGTCGGAAAAACAGGGATGTTCTACAGAGAAGAACAAATGTCGCGGGAAGACGTCCGAACATGGATAGCCTCTCAGCATCTCGACATGAAGCCTTTCACTAAGCTCGAGGACTATCTCCCTGACATGGATGGATGGCACGACATGGTGGAGTGATTGTCGATATATGACAATGTGTCTGTTTAGTCCATACTTTCTGTATGACAAAACTTTGAGTTATGCACGGTGAAACTTTATTTGTGATGTAATTAAACCGTCCTCCTCCTCGACTAGCGAAAATCACTCTACTTAGGGCATTTTGGGTATTATGAACTTTGTTATTTATGCTTATGATATGTTGTTTCTATTTTTGCCAAGTCTGTCTCTTTCTGTTGCCCAACTATATATGTTGCATATCATCGACTCATGTGACGATGCAGGTGCATAGATCATAGAAGGCGAAGAAGTGCTATGCCAGGAGTATATATACGACGAGTGGCTGGAGAGTCAGGCCCAGGTGTACCGATTTTCGGTTTCCGAGCGATAGGCAGTAGTTAGTTTAGGTTCATGCTAATGCGAGAGAGGGATACGAACTCATGTACTCAAAGTGATATCTCTTCTCGCATATATCATTGTTTAGATGGATGACGATGTATTTGCAAGTAATCGAGAATTGTATCGCTATTTTCGAGATGATGACGAGAGACCACTTTGTGTTGGATGATGATTATGATGATGACATGATTTGATGAGACTAATTGTATGTATATGCTATGATTACATTTGTATGTGTATGATATGCTAAAGATTATTGTATAAAGCCTATTCAAATACAAAACAAATATGGAGGGAAAAATAATAAAACTAGTAGTAGCGAGGGGGGAATTTAGCAGTAGCGCCGCCTTACCAGTAGCGCTTCCTTGTAAACAGCGCTGCAGATAATATCAGCAGTGCCTTTTTCTAAAGAGCGCTACAGCTATTCATGTATAGCAGTAGCGTGGGACGACAGGCGCTACTGCTATACGTTAGATGTAGCGCCTTATTAGTAGCGCCGGTCCCCGCGCTACTGATAGGCCTAAAAGCCCGCATTGTTGCTAGGCTTTTTCCTAGTAGTGCCTTATTACACGCAAAATAATTATTCCTCGACCTGATAGCGGGGACCCACCGGACGGGCCACCATATTTCATGAAAAAAATGTTTCCCCCCTGACTGCTGGGACCCACCAGTTACATCTTCGCACGCAAGGAAGTGCGTCCGAAAAACGATTCGCCCCCCTGACTGCTTGGACCCACCAGCTACATCTTCGCACGCAAGGAAGTGTGTCCAGGCAAAAATAAAAAAATGATTCATCCCCCTGACTGCTGGGACCCACCATCTACATCTTTGCACGCAAGGAAGTGCCCGACAGTCGGGACCCACCTGGTCGAAGCGTACGTAGCGTTCTCATTCTGGTCGCGAACGTATAAGTACATATATACTGGTCGATGTAGAGGCGCACACGTGTCGTAGTAGAGGCGCGCACGTGTCGTAGTAGAGACGCGCATGTAGCATGTACACGTACGTACAACGGCCAGGGTGTAAGAAAGAAAATACGGCCACGTACGTACATACGGGCGGGGTCTCGAACGCCTAGTCGCGCATACGTACAGCCAGGGCTCGTGTACATGGCTGGGTAGGAACGGAGAAACTGCGTCGTCTCATGTTCTTGGGGAGGAACATAATGTGTCGTGTTCATCGGGAGGCAACGGAATGTGTCGTGTTCATCGGGAGGCAACGGAACGCGTGGGAGCCAACCGGCTTGGACGGAACAAGTGATGGACACGGGGCCTAGCGTGCCGCACAATGGAGGAAACGGCATTGTGTTCGACCGGCCACGTTCGAAACGGGATCCTGTTCATCGGGATGGATCTGACGTACCACAAAATGATGGGAAATGAACCTCCTACGGTTCAAACGGGGTCCTGTTGATCGGGAGGGGTGTGGCGTACTGCAAAACGGATGAAACAGACTTGTGTTGGACCGCTAGGATCGAAACGTGGATCCCGTTCATCGGCAGGGGTGTGGCGTACCGCAAAACGGGACTCCACGGGATACTGTTAATCTCCATCGTCGACCTCCTCCAGCCTCCACGGGCTACTGTTCATCCACCGTCGACCTCCTGTAGCTTCCACCTGTGACTGTTCATCCACGGGCTCTTGTTCATCCAGCCTCCACCGCGCGCTACTCCACCGGCTACTGTTCAACCACCCCTCTCCACGGGCTCCTGTTCAACCACCAGCCCTCCACGGGGTCCTTTTCATCCAGCCCCAATCGGCTCGATCGATCGGGGTCCTGTTCATCCAGAGGCAATGCCACGGGGTCATGTTCATCAACCCCCACCGCTCACTGTTCAGCCAATCCCCCCCCCCCCCCCCCGCAACGCTCACTGTTCATCCAGAGGCAGCATCGATCGGCTTTAGTTAGCAGCAGTAGCGAAGGAATCGCTCGATCGGGTTCAGTTAACAGCCATCGATCGATCGCTCGGGTTCAGTAACACGTAGCCTGCAGTGCAATCATTCGGGTTCAGTTAGAGCCCAACGCCTCGCTCGGGTTCAGTTAGAGCCAACGCCTCGCACACATGCGCGTACGTGTATGAGATAAACGCGCATCACTCGGCCCCCTATTCAGAATCTTTTTTTGACCCTATTTAAAATGTGAGAATTGCACATGAATTCGATAGGACAGTAGAAGCCATAATGAATGAATCCAAGTCTTCCATTTTTCTTTTTAAGATTGCTATTTGCAAAGACACAATTCTTTTTCCATGTGCAAATATGCATTGACATTATAGCTGTTTTGAAATCTGATGTTCATTTCATGTACTGTAGTCTAGTCTGAAACTTGTAGCTTTCAGCTTGTCACCATATGGTTAGTATAATCTACGTTGTGAGGGCGGAGATAAAACATTAGGATGCTGCAGGGTAGATAGCAGGGCAAAAAAAGTAGCAAAAAGGTTCGACCTATATATGAGAGTGCAGTCCTTTTCTGCTCGGCCAGGGTCGCCTTTGTAATAAGTGGACCAGTATCAAAGTGGCCATGCGGTCATCGGTGCTTCCCTCGTAGAGGCGCATGGGATGCATGCATGAATGAGCTGAACGATAATCTAATGAGTGCCGTGCAAATGGCAGGAATGAGAGAAGCGTGTGTTTCATCTCACACCAAGGATCGAACAAAACATATCACCACCAGCAGTTGACAGTGGTGGCAGCTTTCGAAAAAAGATAGACCCGTGAACCATGATCCATCTCCGCCGTAGTGCAAAATGGTTGGGTTGCAACCCACCCACTGATTCTTAACGCTTTTCGGGTACTTTAATGAAATGTGTTTCACACGGACATTTATCGTACGAATGGTAAATCATCGTGAAGCAATATGGTAGTGGATTATGAGAAAAGATTCATCTCCAACCCGCTGCCAAAACGGTTAGGAAGGTAGCTAGCTAGTTTTCTCAATTCACTAATGATCGACCTTTCAATCACCATTAACTGATCTACTTGCATGTCGACTAACCTCCTCGCTTTTCTGTTTAATACATGATCTAGGATAGGCCCAGTGGAGTCTGCACAAACAAGGTAGAGTTACACATGAAAGGGCGCACATACAATTTAAGTGATGTGTCAAGCTCGTGCATAAATTGATCATAAAAAACTAAATCAATTGTATCGCTTTTATTTGTCGGGGAACTAACCAATGATCTTGAGGGTCACCTTTGGCTCTTGTTCATATCTGCTCTGTAGCTCTGGAAAGCCCCGAGTAATTGGTGTCGTTCCTTTGCCGCTGCAGTGATTGTACTCCTGTATAACATTAAGAATGCATGCACTGCAGCCAGAAGCTGGCCGCTCGCTCTGACTGCTTTCTACCAACCGTTGAGTCAATCTGATCCATGAACCGTTGGCTGCCGGCATGCCAGGGAAATTCCTTCCTTGTCTAAAAATATGACAGTGCCTGCGAGAAGCAGTGCATGTCGGTTGGGGCCATTGATGGCCATGTCGTCTTCTACTTCAGCACATAATCCGGGTACAAATAGGAAGGGAGAAAGACATGAGCTGGACCGAGCTTAATGGCAATGCCATCCCGAAGCCACTCACTCCACATCCCCAACATTGCTCCCGCAATCGCTAGGCCTCATGCCATATAGTAACCACAACAGTCTACATATAAAGAAATAAACCAGCAGCCAAGTCGTGTACATGCACACACAACATGGCGCGTTATTTGCTAGCCGAGGAACAATGCGAAACTAGGGTTCATGCGACGTTGACTAACACAAAAGACGCTGTGCTTAGTCGCGGGTAAATTGGGGCCTCATGCTGAGTTCTTTAAGATAGGCGGTGGCACGGCGGAGTTCTTCCTTGAGCCTCATATTCTCTGTACATAAGCGTTGGTGCTCCGAGGTATCCTGAGTTTTTAGCATCACCCCTGCGCATTTGAGGCATGTCTTGTTTTCAGCGACCCACTTGATGGCTTGGTTTTCATCTTTTAGCATCTGGTTCTCTCCCTGAAGATTCTTGGTGTCCTGTAGTTGCCTCTTGCCCTGCATTTATTAATTTCAGTTATGCGTCTTTTTAGTGGTTAGCAAAGTATGCATGCTACCATGTTCATGAGGGGATTATAGTACTACATTGTAATATTAGATGACCAATAATGCTACTATTTTTAGTGGAGTTTGTATTGTTTAACAGTAAAACTTGCATAGCTGCATGTCTTAGGTGACACATGTGGCCAAATCTCATTTAATTCACTGTGGAAAATTCACTGTGGAAAAGAATGGAATATATACCTTGCTAGAGGAGCGTTTGTTTTGGAACCAAAACTTGACCTGCGGGGCACTCATGTGAAGCCTCTCGCTAAGGTCTTTCCGGAGTTCCGCATCTGGATAAGGGCTTTCTTGGAACACACTACATATCACGTTAATGAAAATGGATTAGTACACATGTTTTTTGATAGGTAAGAAACATTGAGTGAGTATGTATTGTACGCTTCAAGTTGTTGGATTTGTTCTCCACGGAGACGGTTATAATTTAGACGCCTTGTTACCATTCTCTGCACATGATTGGTCTCTTCATCGTTATTGTTGCCTTTGTCTGCAGCAGCAGCGTTGGCATCGTCAGTGTTGCCCATGTTGGTAGTGGCTCCCAGCAGGCCATGCATCTCATCGCCATGTTCGTGCGGGAGTAGGTGGCCCTGTTCGCTTGTGATGAAGTGATCCACCATATTTTGCACATCACTGTCATATTCCGGCAACTCCCCATCCATGATGATCTGTTATCATGAAACAAAATATATATTCTCATGTGTAGAGTTAAAGGTATAGCAATGAACAAATATCTTAAGAAAAAAGAATACAGTAGTGAAAAATGAAATCAAGTAGACTTTAGTTGCCAACGTAGTACATTTAGATTTAGATTTTAATTTCCAACGTAGTCGGATGTTACTTCAAATTAAGAATACTTAAAATTCATCTGTATGAGTTTCCTAGACCAAGACGTAATCAAGTAGACTTAAATTACTCTCAGAAATATATTGACATAACTTCCTGAATTCACTATCAGATATTCATGATTATCTACCGCTGATTACTTCAATAATTTCTAAACATATATGCCCTACATAGT
The DNA here is from genome assembly GCF_018294505.1 of Triticum aestivum. NCBI lineage: Eukaryota > Viridiplantae > Streptophyta > Magnoliopsida > Poales > Poaceae > Triticum > Triticum aestivum. The sequence goes on from NC_057801.1 coordinate 136,110,725, forward strand.
AATGCAAAACTATTACTTTCTTATCTCATCGTGTTCTTTTGTATGTATCAGAAAAACCTTACTCTATCTATATATACATTGGTTCTATCTCATATTCCATATGTGATATATTTAAACAAGGCCTTACATACAATAAGATAAGTACCAACTACTCCTACAATTGTAGAAGCAAGATATCAAAATATACTATGCTAGGGAAATCATATTAGAATAAATAATAGCATCATAGGCAAGATAATACAATCAGATCTATGAATATATACAATCAGATCTATGTTAGCAAGATCCTAGCCATCTCCCAAGCAAAATGATGAAATGCTACTTTCTTTGTGTATCCACTCATTCCATGGTGGATCTACCTTTCTTCCAACAATACAAGGGATAAGAGATGTCATGGAGTATTCCTGCTCAACTTTAGAAGCTATATATCCAAGGATAACTAGAGTAGAAGGGTATAAACATTACTAGATGAACGGCTTAAGGAAATACCGGAGGCTTCGGTTGTTGACCTCCATAGAACTTCGGTAGGCGAAAAAGTACACGAATCTGTTTTGTTCCTACTGATATATCAAACTCATTCAGCAAAGTAGCTATGACCATCCGAATTTAAACCCGTGAGCAGCATGCAAAATTTATGCCATGACCAATGATTAATGCAAGCAATTACTTGTATCCAAATATAAGGCTCATATATCATGGATTTTGCATTGGCCTATATATAGGTCATATTTAATACTCACTAAGCATATTTGTGGAGTGAATATTGGCCTGTTGATACAATATATTATGATATTAAAACAATATAAATTGCTTCTTCATAAAATTAATAGAAAAGAACGACTTTGATCGATAATATATTTGTAGATCTAAATGATATACATCGACATAAAGATTTCTATAGGTTTCGATGGGGGTAGATTTGTAATTTCACTCAAACGTGACATAACCGCCTCTCACCCGGATTCATACATGGTGGGCGCCAAAACACAATGTCTCCTCGGCCGAAATCGACTCCCTCCCTGATTCATACACGATGGGCGCCAAAAACAAACTCTCGTCGGCAAATATTTGGCGTATGCGAGATTACCGTCCTATCCCCAACCGACTAATATTGTTGTGATGTAGGAAATTTGAAATGGAGGCTAAGTTTGTAAATTTCCTCGCATTTGAGACAACCGCGCTATGAAGACATGGTTCCCCCTCCCTCTCTACCTCCATTTCCCCATTCGTACTCCGTGGGCGCGAAAACACCCTCTCCACCCCAGCCTCCTCCGTCCGCCACCCCATCCACCGCCATCCTCCTCCACCATGCCGGAGCTGATACCCCGACGCCGCCGTCCATTACAAGAGATTGACCTCTCTCATCCACGGCTTCGGACCGGGTTCCTTGCATCCCGTCCTCTCGCTTCATCCCCGCCATCGTCCACCTTGTCGGCGCCGCTCCTATGAACGTCTCGTCCACCGCGCCCTGCCGCCACCGTCTACCCTCCTAGATCTGCTTCCACGCCGCCGACAGCCATCGCTACCGCAGCACCGTCAAATTCTCAGCAGATGCATAGACGGCGCCGCACCAGAGGCGGTACTCTTTCGCATCTGCTCAACTTATTTATCGCAGCAAGAAAATAGATCGCCACTGCTTTACTCTGAAAGCAAACATTGGTTGCGAAGTTGCCTTTGTCCGGTTTGCACCTTCAGATCCGCCATGGCACTCTCAACACTATACTCCCAATGCTTATGGTTTTCTCCTTTTATATTCCACACTAGTTAAATCACAGTAGACTAAATTTCAAAATTGGGTCAGTTGATTTTTCAGAGCTCGCCAGAGTTCGGCGGTGCGAAGGAAGGGGCTCGGGTGGGGACGGTGGTTGTGGGGGCGGTAGTGGGGCCTCGCCAAACGAAGAAAACTCAACACGGCTGGGGAGGGGGTGGGGGTGGGGGTGGCGGAGAAACACGGGCCATGGGGGCCGGTGGTCCGGCCGGCGGCCCGTGCGATGTTTTGTATGGGAAGAATCAGAGACGAGGAAGAAGAAGGGTTAGGAGACGTAGGATCTTCATCCAACCGCCTGAAATGGCCGAGAGACAGCAGGGAGTTGCATTATTAATGCACCCTGGTTCATCATATGTGGGCACTGCGCAACGAACATTTTATTATCCAAAATCTGTTTGATCTTCTTTAGCATGTTCCTCTTCTGTTCTTCTTTAATAAGTACTCTCTCCGTTCCTAAATACAAGTCTTTGTATAGATTCCACCATGGACTACAGATGGAGCAAAATGAGTGAATTTACACTCTAAAATGTATCTGGATACATCTGTATGTGATCCATAGTAGAAATCTCCACCAATACTTATATTTTGGAACAGAGGGAGTATGATAGTAGTACAATATGTTCCTTGTAGTGAAGATGAGCAGGGACATTTGCAGTGTAGAGGTCTATACGGTCGGTGGTGATGGACACTTTGAACTCTTCGGGCCTCTTTGATTTGTAGGATTTTGTAAACATTGGAATAGGATTTGTAGTTCCCTGCCCACTTGAATCCTATAAGAATAGCAAGGAAATGCGGGGAGTCGTGTCGCCTTTGAGAGTTATACTGATATTAACAGTACGGCACCTTCAGTTGAAGAGAGCTGGTATCTGAAGCCTTTCTAGCCGTACCGGCAATACTAGCACATATATTTCAGCATGTTCCACTTTGCTGGTTTTACTATGATGCTTAAGGTTTTCCCGTTATATCTACACTATGATCTGTGTAGCTGTTTTGTGTTGCACTAGCAGCAGTCCACTCTTGAAGCTAAACACTGTAATGGCTTACAAAATTGGCACCAAGGCATTGAGTGCCATTCTGGATGCAATGAAACTCATACGCTCCCCACCTGTTGACTCTTGTTCAGAATATGATCATAATGACTCTTGTTAAAAATTGCCACATATAGAGAGACAGCAAGGAATTGCATTTCTTTGGGCATTGTGATTCATCATGAGTGGGCAACCAACATTGTATGCAATGAAGCGGAACCTCAAGAATATGCTTCATCTTCTATTCTTTAACATGTTCCTCTTTTGTTATTCTGTATTTAGTACGTACAGTATGTTCCTTGTCAGGAAGGGGATCATGGACGTCTGCAGTCAACAGTTGATAGAGTTGGCCTGTACGTGATCGATAGGCTTTCAATTACTAGCGGCAATACAACACCGTATTTTCAAGCCAGTTCCACTTTCCTGATTTATATATCGTGTTTATGGTGTACCCCTTTTATGTACATTATGATCTGCCTAGTTGCTGTGTGCTGTTGTTATCATGGTTTGGCAATAAACTCTCTATACAGTATATTATGAACCTATCATCTGCCAATTATCCTTAGTTCTGGAGCCTATTTTTTGTGTACTTGTGTCAGGTTATATTAATGCACGCACCATATTACAGCACGCATGAGCTCTCTCATCAGAATCCAGTGATAGCACACAAGTGTTTACAGGGGCGCCCCTATATTAGAATATCCTCTACATTACAAAGATAATCTCACTATTATTTATGTTTTCATGGTTCTCTGATATTATACATAATTACAGTGAATATCATAATCCGCGCATCAGAAGAATATTGTGGAACACTGAAATGACTTACAAAGTTGGCACCAAGGCATTGAGTGCCATTCTGGATGCAATGAAACTCATATGCTCCCCACTTGTAGATTCTAGTTCAGAATATGATCCTAATGACTATTCTAACCTCGAGGAGTCAAAGGCAGATGGCCTGTCCTGTTCACCCATCAAGGTGCATGTTCTAATTTGGCAAGGTTTTATTGATTGCGCGTATCTTGCATGTGTTGTCTTTCATTTCTTCTACTTTGTTGCACCTCCATCTGCTTAGTTTACTCATCATATATGTCGAGATGCCATGCCCATCCATTATCAATACATATTCCATTTGTCATCATACCATGTTTTTTCACTCAAATGTTGTTCTTGTGCATCAGACATCAAAAAGAAAAAGGGTGATTGCCGAACCTGAAGGAGCACCAGCAAAGTCTTTGAAAAACGTGGTTGTGCCAGAGAAATCAGATAATACCCCGCTTATATTGGTTGTACAACTAGTGACACAAAATGTAGGACCGACTCCAACAGATTGTTCCCATACTTCACTCGCTACACCATTAGCCCCACCACACAGGACCTCCACTCCAGCAAAAGGTATGATGATTTCAATTGCAATAGCACCAGCCGTACCAAAAAAAAATCGCACTCCAGCAAAAAGTACAGCAAGTCCACCGGCCGAAGACCTATCCCAACTGTAGAGACAGCCAATTCCTGCAGATTGGAACCCCATTCCAGTTATTCCCAGTTTAAAAGACAATGCTTTCAATGTTGTTAGGGACTACGTGCATATATTACCATCATGGGAAGATTATATTGAAGAAAAACACCATTTTCACATCTTCCTGTCCCACTTACGTGTAAGTGCTATTATTCGTGGTGATTATTTTCCTGTTTTCTGCTGATTGAACACATCAATGATTTACATTACATTGTTTTAAGTAGGCGAGGGTCAATCTAGATAGTCATGACGAGCAAAGCTTGCTTGCGCTTTTCAAGGAAGCATTGCAGCTGTATCGGTGTTACCTGAGGAAATCACACTTTCATGGCAAGTCTATACACATCCGGTAAAGTCTCCTGTTCTAAATTTAGAAGAAATTGAATGGAAAAACCTTGTTATGCACTAATCTCATTTCGAGGATGAAGTACTGTCTATGATATCGCATGACTATTTGAACTTCTACTTTTCCGCATGTGCCTTACGGATCTTTTTTGCAGGAAATCTGCTGGAAGAAGAATTCCGGTTTGAAAAGAACGACAGAATATCGCAAATATGTTGCCCGCTACTTTGCTCTTGTTAGTACATGTTGTCCTGTATCACTGTACTTGCATACATACCTGGTTCATTATGTGACAACAGTATGCATGATAGCTTGCTTATCAATTGTTTGCTCCAAACTATCTGATCTGTATGAATGGTTACATTAGTGTAGAATATATCCAATGCCAATGAAATTTTTCAGCTCTGCATTGTTCTTGTAAGTACCTACTGTCCTTTATCAGTGTACTTATATAGATAGGTAGTTGTTCATGTACCATCACTCTGAAGCTTATTTTCCTTTGCCCTCCACTTTCTACACATCAGATCTATATTTACTCTTAGCATAAGGTTGGATAACACTGATGTACTAAAGAAGTTTAGCTCTGCATTGCTCTTGGCTGTACCTTTTGCCTGTATTGTTGTACTTACATTTATAGCTACTTGGTTATGTAGCATCACTCTTCATCTTATCTTAAATATTCTCCATTTTTCCTTATATTGTCACATCTATATTTACTCTTAACAAAATGTAGAATAAAGGCAATGCTTATGAAGAAGATTTTGTGGTAAACATCTTGAATTGCCCCCCCCCCCCCCCATTAACATTGACAAGGGCTTCATAGAGCCTAACTTCACCAATAATGTAAGTTTGTCCTTCTCAAGCCTTCAAACTTTGTTGTGTATATTTGGTTATGCATGACTGCAACAGCTGTTTATTTTTGGTATTTGCATCAATTTGCATGTTTAAAGTTTATTATGTAGTTCATAAACAAAAGTTTGTCCTTCTTAATTTAAGTTTTCAGTTGTACAACCAAGTTCCTTCTTCATACCCTATAAATTAAACTATACAGAGCAAGTGATCTTCTTTTGCACTGCATGTATGGTTCTGTTCTTAATCCGTAATCCAGTGGTCTGGTTAACCTACCCACTACACCACAATGCATATTCTGCAATGTCTTAACAATGAACAATGTCATATCATTCTACTATTATTTAAACCGTCTCTTTATTTGCCAATCTGAAATGGGATAAATTGACAGCACACTAATCATTGATACTTATGAATTCTTGATCTGTAATCCAGTGGTCTAGTTAACCTACCCACTACACCAGAATGCATATTCTGCAATGTCTTAAGAATGAACAATGTCATATCATTCTACTATTATTTAAACCGTCTCTTTATTTGCCAATATGAAATGGGATAAATTGATAGCACACTAATCATTGATACTTATGAGTTCTTGATCTGTAATCCAGTGGTGTCATGAAGCTGCCAACTCCTTCACAATGTCATTTCCTGCCATGTCTTGACCTGAACAATACCATATTCTATTAATGCTATTTTAAACTGTGTCACTTTATTCATCAGTAAGAAATGTGATGACTTGTTAGCACTAATACTTATATGTGCAAAACATGTCATCTGTCTGCTTGTTTATCTTTTAGAGTGAGGAGAATATAAGTGTCAAACAAGCGCAGTCTCATCAGCTTGCTCAGCTGCTTGCGCTGCAGCTCCCGAACAGGGCTAACCTTTCTTGAACTCTATTGAAGTGTTGTTGGTTTTGTATATTATTTTGTCGGCGTGTACATTTGCACTGGTGGCGATCTTTGATGCCCAGTGTATGTAACTTGCTGTCTTCTTGTGCTTTATTATCATAGTGGCGAACTTTGATAAATCTGTTGTAATATGTCGTAATTTCTTTATTGTACAGTCTAGGTTTTTTCTTATTCACAATGCTGCAGTTATTTTACTGTATATATATCATGTCTTCTTAGTAAACCGGCCAAACCGTAAAGTTATGATACATAATCGGGTCGTCATGCAAATCACTATGTATGATCTGCATCATGGGCCCTGTCATCTTGGTCCCTTAACAGGCCTAAATGTAAACTGGCCCACTAGTAGATTCGGGCCTTTAATAGGCCGAGTAAACCTCCGACCCTATTTTCGCAAGTAAACTCAATGGACTTTTAGGAGGCTGAAATGTAGGTTGGGCCTAAAACGTGCCAAACAACTCACGGGCCGGTAGCAGGCCAAAATAGACCCTGGCCCATGATTTCTGCCAACCATATCACAGGCTTGTAAGAGGCCAAAATTGTCTCGATCCTTGTTTTGCCCAATCAGATTATCGGCTTGAGTAGGCCGGATGCAAACTGGGCCATAGTTAGGCCCACCATATGACTGGCTTTTAACATGCCGAAATAAATATAGAGCCGAAATGTTAAACGGACCTTTAACAGGCCGAAACTAATATCAGGCCAAATTACTAAATGGGCCTTTATCAAGTGGGCCCAAAAACATAGCGTCCAGTTGACGGGCCGAATCTGATATCAAAGGACCGGACCTGATCTAGGCCGTAATTTGGCCCAGAACATGGTAGGCTTTTAATGGGCCGGATCTTATATGGGCCTTTATTAGGCCCGGATCATGGAAGGCTGTTAATGGACCGGATCAAATATGGGCCGACATTTGGCCCAAAACATGGCAGCCTGTTAATGGGCCGGCCTACTAGTGTCATCAAAATCTTGTGGGCCTTCAGCTGGGCCGGCCCATTATGGTCGGCAAAATCTCATGGGCCTTTAGCTAGGCCGGCCCATTATGGTCCGCAAAATCTTGTGGGCCTTTAGCTGGGCCGGCCCATTATGGTCCGCAAAATCTCATGGGCCTTTAGCTTGGCCGACCCATTATGGCCCGCAAAATCTTGTAGGCCTTTAGCTGGGTCGTCCCATTATGGTCCGCAAAATCTCGTGGGCCATTAGCTGTGCCGGCCCATTATGGACCGCAAAATCTTGTGGGCCTTTCGTTAGGCCGGCCCATTTAAACGTTATGGGACACTTTTGGTCCGGTCCACATGTCAACATTTCATAAGCGCATCTCGACCATTGGATGAGTGAATCCTGTGCCAACACGGAGCTGACACGTGTTTCCTCCAACCAATGATGATTTTACACAAGGAAAATCCCCATTTATCCGGGCTATTAATGGGTTATTAGATCCAAAACCGGACCTGATAGCTTAACGGCGTTCCGTTATGGTGGATGCCACATGTCGGTCACCCTTGACGAAAGCACTTCTGTGACACGCGATTTATCGTCATGGAAGTCGACACTTCCGTGATGATAATTTTGGTAGTGTCATGAAACACTTCTACGACAACACTATATGACTATCTTGATTCTGTCATAAAATCGTCATGGATGTACATGCATGACAGAAAACGTGACCTACTGTGACAAACACGTATCATCACGGAAGTGTAATTTTTGTAGCGATAGTATACCACATCCGAATCGTAAACCGAATGAGGGCCGACGGGGACGGATATCAAAACCATGACACTATATATAACAAACAATCATAAAAGTAAGAAAATTATACAAGTAATTATCTAAATCATACAAATACGATTTTTTTTACGTAAAGGATAAGAACAAGAGGCTCACCAAGGTGGTGCCGGCGATGGGACAGCACGGGCAATCGACGGCGGTGAGGACGGGGACGGGAAGGCACTAAGTAAACCACACCTAGACACATGCAGACTAAGAAGTTAATTTGAGCTCAAATTGCATATAAATCAAATAAACTCCCACATAATTACTCCCAAACTAAAACCCAACAAATCACTATACTTATAGAGCATGAAACAAGCAAAATGGCAATGAGAGATGAAAGGATGAAGTTGCTAACCTTTTAGAACCCATGGATAGATGAGGTGCCTCCAATCTTGACAAATCTTGGCAAAAATGGAGGATGAACTCGAGCTTGGTTAAGGAAACAGAGAGGAGAGAAAGCTTGGACTCGGGCTGGACGAAGCAACTTTATATACGGAAGACTTTAGTCCTGGTTGGACATACCAACCAGGACTAGTCCCGATTGGTGAGACCAACCGCGACAAAAGGGGCTCGTAGGGGGCCAGCCTGCCACAATCCCTTTAGTCCTGGTTGGTATCACCAACTGGGACTAGAGGTCCCATTTGAACCGGGACTAACCCAGGTCGTTCCCCGTTCGCTCCTAGCCGTTAAAACCAGGACTAATGCTCACATTAGTCCCGGGTCCAAAGCCGACCGAGACTAGTGCTCCGGATGAAAGGTTAGTTTTCTACTAGTAGACACCTGAGTTTTCTGGAGACCATGAGCACCCCTGGTGTGCGGGTTGCTGCTAGGAACTCTTCTAGCAAAGTCATCATCTCTTCCACATGATTTTATTGGCCGGTTTAAAAGTCTTAATGAAGCTAAGTTTCGGGTTTCATGTTGGGCATTATATTGGATCACTCTTCACAAGTCTATTAGTATGGGGACTGATTGTGCTTTTGTAGTTTCTTTTCTTACAAATGGAAACATTGAAAGGTCTCCTCTCGTTGATCTCAATAAGAAGGCATTGAGGATCGGCTTCTCCAGAACTATAAATTTTCAAAAAATTAACCGGTTTACTGATGGAATGACACACAAGATAGCGAAGTATTGTTTCGATAGTAGGTCTAATGGTGTTCTTCTTAATATTTTGCCGCCCTATGTGGAGTATCCTTTAATTAATGATTCACAATATTTTTTTATTAATTAATATATAGGGTGTTTTAAAAAACACTGGAAGTATAATAGAAATCATTTGGTTGCACCACATGAAAAGATAGAAACTTTCTATCATGATGCAATACATGACATGGTTGGCGTAGACACAAATGAAAAATCCCCAAAGATCACACAATTTGCTCGATATCCTATAGCATCCTACTGTAAAAAAAAATTGTAGGATTTTCAAAGAATTCAATCTTTGACATTTTGTACTCTCTGCGGGATTTCCTAGAAAAATTTATGGTCCTCGAGACTTAATGTGGAGAGGTGATATTAGCATAAATATCTAGGAGTCGAGGAAACTTATAGAAATTTTCTCGGCTAATATACAATTTTTATTTCAGGTCGAATATGTTGTTTCACGTCGGTGGCCCACCAAATGGTGCATAGTTATCCGTCCTCCCGCCTCCTCCCCGATGTCAGCTCCTTCATCATCCTAATTATTAGCTAGCCCCCTCATGTTGTGGCATTCATTTTGCGATGCACACATGAAGGCTTAATTAATACTACTCACTGCATTAATTCATGGACTAGTTAAATCGGGAAACTTGTCTTTGGACATGGACAATCATATTCATGTGATGTGAGTATTTGTATTGAATTATCTTACTCTTGGTAGTTACCCCACCATGGTGGATTGTTGTACAAAGGTGTTAATACGTCCAAAAGCTATCACATTTACTTCTAGATTTCTGATGTCTTTTCGTGTCATGTAATTATTGTATATTTATATTTTCATGTATTACATTACTTAATTTCAAGTATAAATGGTAGACATTACAATTTATATGATCTCCCTAGCAATGCCAATAAATACAAAACGCCCAAATATCAAAGAATATGATGACAAAGAAAAGCATACGTACGCAAAGTACACTTACGGGGTGCAACGAGACAACACCACATGGTTTGTAGGGCCCACCAGTTTCTCCACTGCCCTCATCCAACCGTTATCGCTACCATTCTAGATTGAATACATCATAAGACTTCATTTATGGTTTTATTTATAGAGGATTGGGGGGAAGAAAACCCACCAACAAAGAAATTAATGTTCTTCGGGGACAAAATATTGCCCAACTCTCTTCTCCACCGGAATCCATAATAGATTGCAAAGGATTGGTTTGTACCCATGGTAATGATCGTCCACATATCCTCCACGATGATCCCATAATGAGTGAGTAGTCCATCAAGACTATGGGGGTTATATAGCAGTAGACATGTCAGTTTCTCCTACATTTGGTTGGATCTAGGATTATTTGTGATTCTGCTAAAGTGATACTATTATGGTTGTGCCATAGATACATTGTTATTTTAACAAGGATGTGTAATGATTGAGAGTTACATATTGGTCTTATCATTGAGTCTTATACCCTTTATAAATACATTGGATGAGTGTCCATCAATTGACTCCATCATGCTATTATGGGATGATATATTATGTGCATGTATTAATGTATTTGGCATGGGTTTGCATGGCCTTCATTGTCCCCTCATTTCGTGTAATTTGTGAAAACCCTGAGACGGAAATAGTAGTGTGACAAAATCTATGTCATGTTTTGCTTTGCGCCTGTCGTTAGTAGTACATGGCAGCATCCTTTTTGGTTAGCCAATAACATAAATAGCTGAAGAGAGAGAGAGAGAGAGAGAGAGAGAGAGAGAGATTGTGAAACTGTTCAACTCCTTGATGTTTATCTCTTAAAATTGTTTTTTATTTTACGTGACACACTACAGGAATCGGCTACTTTGCCGTCTGCCACGGCGGACGGCAAAGGAACGAATGGCGGACGGCAAAGGTCTTTGCCGTCTGCCACGGACGGCAAAAGTGGACGGCAAAGAAAGGTCCGGTAAAGAGCTACGTTGCCGTCTGCTTTTGGTGGCTGACGGCAAAGGGGCCTTTGCCATCAGCAGCGGACGGCAAAGAACACGGACGGGAAAAATTTCGTTGTTAGTCCGTTAGGACGGCAAAGAACACGGACGGCAAAAAAATGTCGGGGTCGGGGTGTCGTGGTCAGGGGGGGCAGGGGGTCGGGGTGTGGTGTCGGGGTCAGGGGTCGGGGTGTTTCCTTCTATCCTTCTTCTTTCTTTCTCTTCTTCTTCTTCTTTCCTTTCTTCTTCTTCTTCTTTCATCTTTTTTCTACTTTTTTACTTCTTTTCGTTTCTTCTTTTCTTCTTCTTCTACTTCTTTTCTTCTTCTTCTTTTTTCATCTTTTTTCTACTTCTTTTCTTTTCTTCCTATCTTCTTCTTCTACTTCTTTTCTTCTTTTTCTTTTTTCATCTTTTTTCTACTTCTTTTCTTTTCTTCTTGTTCTACTTCTTCTACTACTTCTACTTCTTCTACTTCTTCTAATTCTTTTCTAACACTAACACAAACACAATCTAGCACTAACAATTAAACAGCAAAAAAATATATGAAAAAACAGGAAAAAAAAGAAGTAGTCCCTCACCGGAGCAATGGGACGGTCGGCGGGGGGGCACCGAGCGGCGGCGCCGGGCAGCGAGGGCGGCGCCGGGCGGCGGGTGGCGGGGCGGCGGCGGATGGGGTGGGGGCGGAGGGGTGGTGTGGCGACGGGCCAAGGGTGCGGGGGCGGGGGTGGCGCCAGGCGGCACCCCGGGGGCTGCAGCGGGGGGCGGGGGCGGCGCCGGGCGGCGGGTAGCGGAGGGGTGGTGGGGCGACGGGGCATCGGCGGGTGGGGTGGGGCAGAGGGGTGGTGGGGCGACGGGCCAAGGGTGCGGGGGCGGGGGCGGCGCCGGGCGGCAGGGGTGGCGCCGGGGGGCGGGGGCGGCGCCGGGCGGTGGGGGCGGCGGTGGATCTAGCTAGGGCGGGGCGTCAGGGAGGAAAGAGGAAGAGAAGAGAGAGTAATGGGCGGGGGGTGTGGCGTCCGTTAGTTACTCTGCTCTTTGTCGTCCGTTGCTCTTTGCAGTCCGCCTTTATCTCTCTTTGTCATCCGCTAGCTGACAACAAAGAGGTGGGGCGTCAAGTTTTTTTTAAATGGGCGGAAGGGTGGGGGCCACCTCCATTTTGCCATCAGCCAGCTGACGGCAAAGATTCTTTGCCATCAGCTGGCGAACGGCAAAGAAATGGCGCATGGCAAAGACCTTCTTTGTTGTGAGCCGTTTCTTTGCCGTCTGCTTTCCGGTAGCTGATGGCAAAGAGCTTCTTTGCCGTCCGCTCGGACGGCAAAGAATCTGGCAGATGGGAAACTAGCCGATTCCAGTAGTGACAACCATTTTTTGTAAGTCAGTTAATTGAGAAATGGATACTTGAAGCTTTTGCTTGCACACCAACTTATTAGTTTATCTTGTTTTAGGATAAGGAGAAAAGTCAACCTACACTTCCATGTGTTTGGTACTCATTGCGGTGCTATTTTCCAGACAATAATCATCCAGTGCAGCGTACGCATTAGTGATCCTGATAGTGCACATAAGGAGAGATTTACATTGAACCTTGGATCAAGGTAATACCCTACTTCCTGCTTGTCCAGATTGATTTCCCTAGACTCATATGCGAACTATGGTTTATGTGTACATGGGGGTTCGGTCGCTACATCATAATTGGTGTATGAAGCTGAGATGATTCTGAACCTATTCGGGGGAGGGGTGGGGTGTTGGATATCTTCCACACCTAATGTACCCGCCCGTGGCTACTGTTGCGTGAGTCCTGACTCGGTTGATATGCATAATACAGTAGACCTACTGTGGATGGAAAGTAGAGTCATTGTATTGTACATCATGGTGGCGATGTGCCCTCTAACATCTGAGGACTTTGAGGAGTAGGCCTAGGCCACCCTATGGTTGTTGGGCTTCCTCCATCCTCCATGGCTATAGGTAGTGGAGCATGGCATCATGACTCATCTATTATATGTGAAAAGTACTTAACGGGCTAACCAAAATAAAGAGAATTATGATAGAAATTTCCACAAAAGTTAGAAACATCTAACCTTTAATTGAGTTTATCATAAAACTACAACGGTTTGATCATAATATAATTATAGAAAATTACCCACCAATACCATCATCAACGAGGCAACTCCTATATGCTAAACTAATTTGTTTGTTCGTTCAATCTCACAAAAAAGTCACCCATATGTTCTCTCTCCTGCACGTCTAGCAATGCCCATAAGCCAATCCCCAAAGTAAAGCCGATCAGCCGTGGCCCTGCGGTGTCTTCTTTTCCCAATAGGCATCCACCCCAATCACAACCAATATATCTCAATCACCGCCTTTACCACTCATATTAAAGCAGCTCACAACCCGACAGTACAAAGCTATTGAAAATCCACAATTTTCTAACCCTAATTTATTTTTCTGATGTTGCTCTCTCATATTTCTCTAGCAAGGTTACTTTAACCCTAATATATTTTCTGTAGTTATGGTCTCACGTTTGGAAAGTAAAGTTGGAGCAAGGCAAGCTGCCTCTGTCTCCTCCCCGACATCTTCCCTGAAACCTCAAGATGCATGTCCTCCGTGTCCTGCGATCTCCTCATATTGGGTGCTTCAAAGGGGTATCCAACATCCAGCTGTGCACGTACCATGACATAACATTCGACTGATTGATTGTCGGACAATCGATCAAGCCACCATGCACTCTCTTGAAGGCAGCTAGCACAATTAGATGCTTATCTGGCTGCTAAGATTCTGAATAAACGTGAGTACATATACACATGCACGCGTTGTTTCTTAACGTGTGGCATGCAGTAGTGCGCAACTATATAATTTGAGGGCAAGCAATATTCGTACAAAGGCTCCTCTCATAGGTATGTATGTACACACATAATTATAGTAGTACACCACACACATCCATTGATCATTGCATGAAGCATTAATTAATACCGTAATTTTGTCTTCTGTCTTTTCGCATTTACCTAAATTTTGTTTTGCACATTCAAAGGTGTAGACCTAAGACTTCCAGTTAGCTCTGCAAGTAACAATACTGGATTGGTGTATCTTTCTACGGTACACTATGTAGTGACATGCTGAAATACTGCTTGTAAGGTTCAGTTAAGACAAGAGCTCTGTTTCCCCGGTGGTGTATTCTATCCAGGATGCCATGCTTCAAAGATTCCATCAATTCTGATGATTTGTATTTATCTTGGAATCTGAAAGACAAATAGTTGATAAAGAAATATTTATGTGTTATTCAGACCAGTTGCGAAATAAGTACCAGTGGCTGCACTTTAATCGCACATGTTTGTTTATTTTATTTTATATATTACATCGATAATATCTCATTCACTATTTATGTGATTAGATAACTTTAGACAGATAATGTTGGACATCACCCTACACTTTACATTAATACTGACAAACTAGCGATGTTGTGATATTAACTTTATAAGCTACACAATTTGATGGTTGACATAAACGTGCAAATATTTTCTATTGTGATTTTCAGGGAGATATATAGGCCACGAAGCACTAAAATTTAATGAAGACTTATGCACATGTTTGTGGTTGCTTTGAAATTTCTCTGAAATGTAGCAATTTGTATATTAATTCTGCTATATTTTTTCCTTGCTTGCTACTTCATTAGTACGGATACTTCATTTCTAATACTCTATGATGTTGCTCCTTACCGGCAAAGCTATTTTTTCATTTATTATCTATCATTCCGGTCCGCCAGATAATAATAGTTCAATGTACATTTCAGTTTAATAAAAACCAATTGTAAGTTGTAATTGATGTGACGCTCAAATTTTCTTGTAGTAAATCTCTCTAAAGGTGCAACTATACTAGCATGCTTATTATAAGGAGGACACTGATGGTGCAAAGGGGAGACAACAACGATATGATATTATGATGTGTCATATTGGTAACTTAAATCATTTGAAGTTCGAGTAACATATTTGTATCAGACAAAATGTGACTCTATTATTTATTTTTGTTTAGAGCTACCATGTAGCTTATTTGGGAAAAGTTCTTCTCATAGAATGTGTGTGTAATCAACAATAAAACTATACAATTACGAAATGTTAACCAGCCTGGGTTTTAAATGTAAGCTGCACTTGATAATATGGACTTAGCTAGAGTGTTCAATTTGAATTATACATGTTAATTCATTTTCCGCGTCAAGGAGCCGTGGATCCATACAAAGGTTGTTGGCAACCTCTATTTTTTGAAGAAAAAACCGAGTGTGGCCTTACATTCTCCTCTTTCCAATATATATGTGTTGATGCTGCATTTAGTTCTAATAGCTTGTCAAAGGTAACTGTAAAAGCTGAAAGTTATGTACAACCTTCACCCAATTCTAAAATAACTTCAGGGAAATTTGTACCTGATCCCGTCTTTCATCAACCTTCCTTAATATGTTACATTTCTCTATTCTTGTATCTAAAAGTAAGTTTCTTTCTTTCATTTGAGTTGATTAGGAACGATAAGGTAAACATAATTTGATAAATTCTATTGTTTGCATGGATGTGAAAGATGACACTTGGTACTGGGATGATCTAATCATAACTGCCTTCTTTTATATTCCAAATAACAGAAGTTGCATAAAATGTTTATAGGTGATGTACAATGGAGGCAATTGATGGAAAATACACTCTCTCAATGGCAATATGCTGCAGCTTCCACAAACAATCTTGATGTTTCATGTGTACATATCGCCAGACATGATATTACCTCATAGTTTTTACCCTTATATAATATTGCTATGAAAGAATAATTTGTGCTTACTTCCAAATGCAGGTACTACTGCCTATCTATGCGGTGTGTGTATCAAGTGACAGAGGATAGTGGGTTTCATCTGTAAGCTAAATTTTAATGGTCTTGTTTTTCACTATCTACAGGTTATATTCAACTTAGGGTTGTAACTCTCATTCCTTTAAATAAATTACTATACATAATTAAAGTTTTCATATGTATTGCTTTATTTTTTTGGTGCATTTTCAATGATTCATTAAACTTTAGCAAGAGTGTTTAGTTTTTTTTTTCACCTCTCACTTCTCATAAATGAAAAAATTGTATGTTCAAAACCCAGAGGCCGAATCATGAGGGCAGACTTCAGCCTGTTGACGCCGGCCTACTAGACTCTAAGTTGCTCTTGTGTATACTCCACTGTGTTCTAATCTTCAGAAGGCCTTTGTGAGTATGAATAAAATATTTCTAATGGTCTTTTCTGAAATGTAATCCTTCATAATTTTGTATGGAAATATATAATGAATTTTTCACTCTACATCTTATCTTAATAGTTTCTATCATCATAATTTTTGGTTTTCCTAATACTAGCTTTTAGTATATCATCACATCCCTAATTCCACTTTCTTATATTTTAAATTATTAGAATCCTATGTTCAAACTAATTCTTTCAAAAAGATCTGTACCCTAGGAACATTTGTGGTTGGAATAATTTCAGAAAGAGGGCTGATATTATGGATAAATATGTACGTTTTTATGTTCTAATATATCCAAAAGATCATAAGCGTGTCGAGATGAGTGCGTGAGAAATATCATTAAAGAGAGGTGAAAAAGTGCCCCAGTATTTGTTTGCTCACTTTCAGCGAATACGTCCATTAATTCACATTAAAAGGCTGGGAAAAAAGTTCACAAGCAGCCACAAGATACTTAAAAGGCATTATTTCGAAATTTTGCATTCTAAATTCCATAGTCGTAATGAAAAGATAATTTCATATACAAATATAATATAAATACGACATATGTTACCATCTTCTCTACACATTAAAATGATGCCATCGTATTTGCGGGGGCCACTGTGCTAGTTCTAATTAAAGAGAAGATGTACAACAACCCTGTGGACTTGCAGGAATGATTGTGGGTCACATAATCAAGCTCTTTTATAGTGCCATTGCCAGGGATGAATACATTATTAAGCTCCGCGGTCATCACAACCAGTGTCATCGAACGCTGGCTTCTCAGCCTCTTCATGTAGAAGTCTTCCACGTCGATGCATGGCGGCGAATGACATGCACGCTACGTGTAGGCGGAACTTGCTCTGCCAGAGATGAAAATAAGCAACACCCATGTGAGCCAGGCATATGTACACACTATGAAGACCTTTTTGCCTATTCCCGAGCCCCTTGCGTGTCATGATCGCCGTCATCATATCTGATCTTAGAATTAGGTGTTGCGGTCATATACATACGAGCAAGTCCATAACTAGTTCATTTTTTAAATTATTTTGAGTACAATTTCATTTTATTTAATCGCATACTTGACTACAATTTTACCACTATCAAGAAGGTACTCCCTCTTATTTGTAAGTGGTACACCGTAAAACTTATGTTCGAGTACCATATAAGATTGGCTATTAGATTAGGATGGATGTGTGGCTCATATCAAATTTGAGGTACTGTAAAAGAGCATGGTTCATATGGATTAATTAGAATCCACCAAAAGTCCTATTGTTAAAAATCCTGAACCTAAGGTGACAATGACATGCAAGATACTGAAGGAAGGAATTTTCTATCTAGTTGAAGAGTCTTTCCCTATTCAGAATCTTTTTTGACCCTATTTAAAATGTGAGAATTTCACATGAATTCGGTAGGACAGTACAAGCCATAATGAACGAATCCAGGTCTTCCATTTTTTTAAGATTTCTATTTGCAAAGAGACAAATTCTTTTTCCATGTGCAAATATGCATTGACATTATAGCTGTTTTGAAATCTGATGTTCATTTCATGTACTGTAGTCCAGTCTGAAACTTGTAGCTTTCAGCTTGTCACCATATGGTTAGTATAATCTGTGTGGTGAGGGAGGAGATAAAACATTAGGATGCTGCAGGGTAGATAGCGGGGGACAAAAAGTAGCACAAAAGGTTCGACCTATATATGAGAGTGCACTCATTTTCTGCTCGGCCAGGGTCGCCTTTGTAATAAGTGGACCAGTATCAAAGTGGCGATGCGGTCATCGGTGCTTCCCTCGTGGAGGAGCATGGGATGCATGCATGCATGCAGCTGAACGATAATCCAATGAGTGCCGTGCAAATAGCAGGAACGAGAGAAGCGTGTGTTTCATCTCACACCAACGATCGGACAAAACATATCACCACCAGCAGTTGACAGTGGTGGCAGATTTCGAAAAAGATAGACCCATGATCCATAATCCATCTCCACCTGAGTGCAAAATGGTTGGGTTGCAACCCACCCACTGATTCTTAACGCTTTTTGGGTAATTTAATGAAATGTGTTCCACACGGACATTTATCGTACGAATGGTAAATCATCGTGAAGCAATATGGTAGTGGATTATGAGAAAAGTTTAATGGAGAGGGCACAAAAACCACCTGGGAGCATGTTAGTCAGTACTTGGCACAATTAGGTGAGGCAAGTTCACGAGATGAGTGGAGAGTACGTTATTTTCCTTTATCTTTAACAGGTACTGATTTCTCGTGGTTTTCTGCGTCACCACCTGGTTCTATTACTACATGGTTTCACTTGGAACAAAAGTTTCATGATCACTTCTACAGTGGTGACAATGAGCTTAAACTATCCCATCTTACATCGGTTAAGCAAAAGAATGATGGATCGGTCTCCGACTATGTCAAAAGATTTAGGGATACAAAAAACTGGTGCTATAGTTTGGTGATAACCGAGAGAGATTTGGCTGATCTTGTGCTTAGTGGTTTGAGAACTCACATTAGAGAAAGGCTAGAAGGATACGAGTTTTTAAATATCAACTAAGTCTTGCAAAGGGCTTTGGCTCAAGAAAACCGAAGCAAAGATCTTAAAGAGCTGCATAGATATAAAACTGATCGTCCTAAAATGAATATGGTTGAGTATGATAGTGACCACTCGGACGATGAGGGTGATATTTATGCTGCTGAATTTGTTTGGCCATCTAAGGCCAAACCATTTACCTGCAATGATTTAAAGCCGATTCATAAGAATCGCGATGAAGAGATGAAATTTACTTTCAACATTGCTAAGTGTGATAGAATATTTGATGCTTTGTTGCAAGCCAAGATTATTAGAATATCTCATATTTTACCGCCGTTCGAAGAGCTGAAACGGCGTGCTTATTGCAAGTATCATAATTTTTTTTCTCATGCTACTAATGATTGTAATGTTTTTCGACGACAGATACAATCGGCCATTAATGACGGACGATTGAATTTTTCTGAAATGCAAGTTGATAAGCAGCCTTTCCCAATGAACACCATGGATTTGGAGGGAAAGAAGATGTTAATTCGGCCCAACATAGCCGAATCAGCTAATAAAAATAATATTGTCATTGGTGAGGCCAGGAAAAATAAGGAGAGCGACAAGGTCTTGGGGAGACAAGTTGTGCTTGACAAGCAACCCGATGGCAAGGAAATAATCAAGATCACCATCAAGAATCCTACACTCGGGGGGCAACCACAAGTGCAAGAGAACACTCATGTCAAATTTTTAAGCCCAAGAGTCCAGAGGTTGGCAAGTGGAAGACGAATGAAGATAAAGTGCAACGCAAGAAAATCAAGCCAACTTTTGATATGCTGTTGTCCAAGTATGCCAATCAAGCGGCCGGTTCTAGCTCTAACTGGTCATCAAATTTGAAGCGCTCAAGATCACCTCCGAGGGAAGAATTTCAGCATCACTCAAGGCCATATGGGCCATGGGCACCAGGACCATGGATGGCGCCGCCCCCCTATGCGCCATACTACATGGGAGGCTTCAATGGAGGATGCGGGCAGCCCCCAATGGCTCCTTATGCTTTTCATCCTGGTTGGGCAGAACCAAGGAGGCCCATTCATGAGAGGCTTTCTTATCCCACACGAGGCCGTTTGAACAATGGTGTCAATCGGCCAATGCAAGATAATCAAAAAAGGGTCAACTGGCAAGTGTGGCGTGCCAAATCACCAAGTGCTGAAATTTCAGAGCCTAGCAAGCAAAAGGAGAAGAATGCTAGTGGTGAAACTATTATGATAGGCACTAAAGAATTAATAATCAAAGAGCCGATTATTGTTGATAATCCGGCTGATTCTAATAAAGATGTGGCTGCGGTCCAGCAAGGCCCCATGGCTAATGATCATGAAGCTAGCGCAAGCAAGGCCAAGTCGAGGGATCCAAAATATAGTCAGCCTAAGTGGTGTCATTCCAGTCTGACCAAGGCGCAAAAAAGGAGATTGCAGCGCATGAGGAGTCATGAGAAGGAGGAACAAGAAGCAGAAAAGCTAAGGGATAAATTATTCAATGAAAGTCGTCCCATGGTACCCCCAAAACAAGTGTGGAGGCCAAAGCAAAAGGAAAACATTGTAGCTTCTGCATTGATCATAGCAACACCTACACCACCAATGGAGGACGATGCGGCTACTATGACATCATCCACCTTGCCTACTACTTCCTCTTCCCTTGGAGATATTTCGGAGTAAGTGGACATGTTTGCGGAAGGAGATGAAATGCTCGATTATGAGTCTACACCGGTTCATGAAGGTATGGATATTAATATGGTGTATTACTTACCCGCTGAATTTCGTGCTATAGATGAAGAAGGGGAAGTAGCTCAGCTAGATTTTGGTCCTAAAAATGCTATATTCGAGAAGCCAAAAGAACCGGTGATGCACTTGAAGCCATTGTTCCTTAAAGGTCATATTAATGGATCACCGGTTGCTAGAATGCTTGTCGAGGGTGGTGCTGTGGTGAATCTTATGCCATATTCGGTCTTCAAAAAATTGGGGCTGCGTGATGAAGAGTTAATAAAGACCAACATGGTGCTTAATGGATTTGAAGGCAAAGAGAAAACTGAAGCCAAAGGTGTAATGTATGTGGAGCTTACGGTGGGAAGCAAAACTTTGGCTACCGCATTCTTTGTCGCTGAGGTGCAAGGTAACTACAATGTGATATTAGGCCGCGATTGGGTTCATGCAAACCAATGCGTGCCATCTACTATGCACCAGTTTTTAATTCAATGGGTTGATGATGAAGTAGAAGTCATTCATGCGGATAATTCGGCTTGTGTTGCTTTGGCCGATGTATCGGTGGATTGGCAACATCCCAATGCTACTTGCTTGACGGGGCGCGACTTGTCAGAATTTGATTTTCTTAGCGCCATGAAAAGTGGTTTCGTGCCCGTTTCTTTAAAGCCGGTTGGCGATAATCGGCTCCAAGGTATGATGTATTTAAATGGATCCTAACTCAGAGTGGTTACAAAAGCGTCTTGTAGAATATCGGTCCAATGAGAACGATATGTATGAGTCCATAGAAGAGTTAAATGATATGGATAAATTAGGACAAGGTTTTACATCGGCCGATCCATTAGAAGAGATAGATATAGGAGATGGTTCAATTCCTAGGCCGACATTTGTAAACGAAAATTTAAGAGCCGATCATAAAGCTAAGTTGATCGAGCTATTGAAAGAATATGTTTGTTGCTTTGCATGGGAATATCATGAGATGCCAGGTTTAAGCCGAGAGCTAGTGGAGCATCGTTTACCTATAAAGGCCGGTTTTAGACCATACAAGCAATCGGCCAGAAAGTTTAATCCAAAAACGTATGACCGGATCAAGGAAGAGATCGGTCGTTTGCTTAAAGCTAATTTTATTAGACCTTGCAGGTATGCCGAGTGGATTTCTAACATTGTACCCGTAGAGAAGAAAGGCTCCGGCAAGTTGAGGGTGTGCATTGATTTCAGAGATTTGAATAGAGCTACACCTAAAGATGAGTATCCTATGCCAATAGCCGATATGCTTATTAATGATGCTTCTGGACATAAGGTCATTAGCTTTCTTGATGGTAATGCGGGGTATAACCAGATTTTTATGGCCGAAGAGGACATGTCCAAAACGGCTTTTCGGTGTCCCGGTTTTCCTTGGTTTATTTGAGTGGACAGTGATGACCTTTGGATTAAAAATGCCGGTGCCACGTATCAAAGGGCTATGAATTTAATTTTTCATGATTTGCTTGGTGTTATACTTGAGGTTTATATTGATGATATTGTTGTCAAATCGGATGCTTTTGAATCTCATCTAGCCGATTTGCGCTTAGCTTTTGAGAGAATGAAAAAATATGGACTAAAGATGAATCCTTTGAAGTGTGCTTTTGGTGTATCGGCTGGAAAGTTTTTGGGTTTCATTATTCATCAAGATGGATAGAGATTGATCCCAAAAGATAGAAGCTATACAAAAGGTGGAGGCTCCAACATGCAAGAGAGATATGCAAAAGTTCCTTGCAAAGTCAATTATTTAAGGAGATTCATAGCCAACTTGTCAGGGAAGGTTGATGCATTCACTCCCATCCTTCGGTTAAAGGACGATGCCAATTTTACTTGGGGGGCAAAACAGCAAGAAGCATTCGATATGATAAAAAGTTATTTGTGCACTCCTCCGGTGTTGAAAGCTCCCAAACATAGAGAGCCCTTTAAGCTTTATATTGTGGCGGAGGAAGGTGTTATTGGTGTTGTTTTGACTCAAGAGACCGAAGGAAAGGAGCATGCTATTACTTATTTGAGTTGACGCTTATTGGACGCCGAGACAAGGTATACATTTATTGAGAAATTATGTTTATGCTTATATTATGCTTGTACAAAATTGAGACATTATCTAGTGCCTAGTACTTGCTTTATAGCTTGTCAAACCGATGTCATCAAGTACATGTTGCATAGGCCAATTCTTAGTGGTAGAATTGGCAAGTGGGCTTATGCTTTAATTGAATATGATTTGGCTTATGAATCTCTGAAATCCATGAAAGGCCAAATCATTGCTAATTTTATTGTTGAGCATCGGATTGATGACAAGCATGATATTGATATAAACCTTGTCTCGTTAGTACCATGGAGATTATATTTTGATGGTTCAGTTTGTAGCAATGGCCAAGGTGTGGGTATTGTTTATATATCTCCTCATGGTGCTGTTTTTGAAGCCTCATGCCGCTTAGAATATTTTTGCACAAATAATCAAGCTGAATATGAAGCATTGTTATTCGGCTTAGAAATGTTGCTTGCCATAGGTGCTACACATATTAAGGCTTTTGGTGATTCGTTATTAGTAGTGCAACAAATATCCAAAGTCTTTCAATGTTTTGACGAATCACTTAGTGTTTATCTTGATAAATGTCTAGATATAATTTCTACTTTGGATTATTTTAGCATTGCTCATATATCTAGACATGACAATTGGAGAGCAAATGAGTTGGCACAACAAGCATCCGGCTATCATGTTGATCGTGGCATGTTTCATATTTCTCAAAGGCCGATGTCTAGTCTTGCCAACATAGGGGAGGCCGAACCGGAGCCCACCGTTTCGGCCACTAATGAAATATTTAATGCAGGAGAAAATCAAGACTGGAGGAAACCCATTATTGATTATTTGTGTGATCCTAGTAAAAGGGTGGACAGGACTGTTCGGCGTATGGCTTTCAAATACACAATGAGAGATGATGGTCTCTATCGCCGAACGGTTGATGATGTTCTTTTAAAGTGCTTGGACGAGGACCAAGCGAGAGTTGCTATGGGAGAGGTCCATGAAGGTATTTGTGGCACTCATCAGTCGGCTCCCTAGATGAAATGGTTATTACGACGTGCTGGGTTTTATTGGCCGACAATGGTTAATGATTGCTTTCGATATTATAAAGGATGTGAAGCTTGTCAAAAGTTTGGTGATATTCAGTTGGTTCCTGCTGCTATGTTACATCCTATTATCAAGCCGTGGCCTTTTAGAGGTTGGGAATTAGACTTTATTGGAGAGATTCATCCTTCTTCTTCAAAGGGGCATCGGTTCGTGTTGGTGGCGACTGATTATTTCACTAAATGGTCTGAAGCAATACCACTCAAAAATATGACACATACAAAGGTAATTCAATTCATAACTGAGCATATTATTCATAGATTCGGCATTCCTCAAACATTAACTACGGACCAAGGTTCATCCTTTATGTCACATCAAGTAAGAGAATTTGATGAATCATATAAGATAAAGTTGCTCAATTGCTCTCCATATTATGCCCAAGCCAATGGACAAGCAGAGTCTAGTAATAAAATATTAATCAAGCTCATCAAGAAGAAGATTGAGGATAATCCAAGGAGATGGCATGAGCTATTGTCCGAAGCTTTGTGGGCACATAGGATCTCAAGGCATGGTGCTACAAAGGTGACTCCATATGAGCTCGTATATGGTCAGGAGGCCGTTTTACCAGTGGAAGTGAATTTGAATGCTTTGAGAATAGCCAAACAAAATGATTTATCGGCTGTGGACTTCTATAACTTGATGATGGACAATATTGATGAAGTTGCCGATAAATGTTTGGTTGCTTTAAAGGCCATAGAGAGGGATAAGTTGAGGGTGGCAAGAGCTTACAATAAGAAGGTCAAGTTGAAGAATTTTCAAGTTGGCGATCTCGTGTGGAAGGTGATTCTACCAATTGGTTCAAAAGATAGAAAGTTCGGGAAGTGGTCTCCAAGTTGGGAAGGTCCTTTTAAGATTACAAGAGTGGTTCCCGGAAACTCATATTTGGTGGAATCCGTACAAGGCACATTATTACCTCGAACTCTCAATGGCAAATATTTAAAGAAGTATCACCCAAGTGTGTGGCAAGAAGCCTAGATAGGCAAACGGCCAATATATAACTATCACCCTTAGCATAAACATGGACGATATATAATTATCACCCTAAGAACATATAAATGGCCAATGGAGTGTTGACATCGTCCTTAGAAAAAATATGGTACAAGTTATTTTTCGGCACCCTAGCTTTGCCGAAAAACAGGGGGGCATGTGTTGACGCTCAAAAGTGGCACAATGGTAAAAGTTTCTTTAAGCTATGTCAAGATTAATTCAAACTTATGATTGGAGGTTACCATGGGATGGATCTTTTTGAGAAGATCAAGATGGATATGAAAATGGTCTAAAACGGAGCTCGGATGCAAAAGTTATGACAAGTTCAGATATGCTCATGTTGCACCAGATTAAAGAATAGCTGGAAACCCAATTAAGATGTCCTCATATGAGAAAATGATCAACACGAGTTGTCTTCGTCTCGTCGAAACGGTCGATTTTGATATAAAAATCGTCTTAATCCGAGGTCGTATGCAATCTATGGAGGCAAAACAAGGTCAGAAACAGAAGCTGCAAAGTCATTTCGGACAGACCGAGTTGTTTTGATCGGTGAGACCGAGTTGGTCCGAAAATTTACCAGAGAGTTGGCAATGTTGACTCGGTAGGACCGAAGCAAAATAATCGGTGAGACTGAGTTGATCCGAAAAATTATAGAAGGATACAGAGAGTTGGCAACGTTCACTCGGTGGGACCGAAATGAACCAATCGGTGAGACCGAGTTGGTCCGAGAAATTACCAAAGATTCCTGTCCGAGTTAGGTTAGAGTTTTTGATGTTTTGGACGGAATTCTTAGCCCTTTTCTTGTACGGGAAGTCCAGCCGCCTCATAAATAGATGAGAGGTGACGGCCGATTGAACAACACACAATCGCAAACGCATCTACAACTTTTTCATCTACATTTTGTTCCTCTCTCGTTCTTGCTCCCTCGTTCTTCGTCGTTCTTCGTGTTGGAGAGCTGCGAATACCGAGGCTCTAGGGGCGGCTTGACCGACCTAGGGCAGCCCATAGCCGCCGCACTCCCCGACGGGGTCCCTCCCGGGAGTGTAGGGTTTTGGATCTTCAAAAGCTCTCGCCGGTCGACTTGCGAATCACGCTTCCGGTGAGACTCCTTCGACGTGAGCTGCGGTGCATCACCCCCGGCGTTGAGGGTACACGTGACGTGTTCGTGTGCGAACACACACCCGACGCCGTCGTCGTCGTGCCGCCGTCGCACACGCGGCCACTGGCTGCCCGGCACCGCACCGCCGTGTCCAGAGAGACCATAGTCGTCGACTACGCCGTCTTCTGCAACGAGTCGACACCGGGGACCCCTACATCGACGGGATCGAGGACGTCTTCCACCTTCGGTCGCCGTGGATCTCCGTCGGGTATCATCGTCTTCGAGCCTTCCCCGAGCTCACTGCCCAGCCCGTCGTCCTCACTGTGAGCCGCTGCGCCGGTTGCGCTCCTCCCTTTTCGCTTTGGCCGTCCCCATCGTCGAGTCCGTCGAGCTCCGCCCGTAGTCGTCACTGCCCACGCTCGTTTGACCACACGCGCGCGCCCCTTTCGCTGTACTCGACCGCCGCGGCCTGTCGTACGGGCCGCGCACCCGCGCCCGCGCCACCCGTTGCCGTGCCTCCGCTGCTGCGTTGCTGCCTGCTACTAGCACCCGGCCGCATCGCCGCCCACGACCTGCCTGCGCCTTCATGTGGCCTCGCAGCCCCCGTTGCTGCTCTGCTGTCTCTCACTGCTGCTCTTGCATACTGCTGTTGTGCTGCGTACTGCTGCTGCTCAACCCTGCCGCTGCTCAAACCTGCTGCTGCGTTGCTATGCTGCTGCATGCGGCTGGCCATGGCAAGGCCATGGCCGAGTGTGTTGCGTGGTGTGTGTGCGTGTGTGTTCTGTGTGTGTGGCTGGCTTTTGCCACAACCGTGTGTGGCCGGCCCTTTGCTAGCTTAGGGGCTAATCCCCAATTAAAACAAGCCCCTTTGTTAGACTAACTAGATAATTCCCCCGCGCGTTGCTGCGGGACTTTGTCGCAATAATTTTACCGAAATTCTATTGAGCGAAAAGTAACAAATTTATTTTGCTTGATAATTTGATAGATACATAACAGTTTAATAGGACAAATATCATAATATGGGGCTAATTTTCGTTGGAGTTGTTGACGCTGGCGCCTTTTTTCTTGTGAACAAATTGTACATGTGGGATTCCTTTCTTGATGTACTGAAAGTAATCTAAGCCAATATCAGCAAAGGGTTGGCATTACTATTTAGGTATTATAGATACGCAGTGAACGACATAGCAGCAAGGAAGGACGTGAACGAAACATTCACCTACACGGCTAGCTTGGGCGGCAGTTTCTGCATTTTATGACACTTTTGAAGAGTGTTGTTCACTTGGTACTTGTTAAATCCCAGAAATTGCACACCTGTATTATGTTGTTTGTACAACATACATGCAGCATGGCAAATACTATGAAACAAATACTCTGGATTTTTTCAGATAAACATATTTCTACGTCTCAAATAATCATAAGCCAAATGTTACTAACCCATCCATGCATACATTCCAAAATGGTTGTGAATAGAGGAAATGAACAGAGAAAATTTTAGCATTTTAACCTGGATGGAAGTCTAGCTGCCACTCACTTCACTAACCGAGTTACTAATTTACAGTATAACTGAATCAACTACGAACAAATTCAGTAGAGATCATTGCCGACACAATTTACAAAAGTGGATAATAGCAGAAGCTGAAACCCCTTGTTATGAAGAGCACATATAGATTAAACCACAAAGTTTAAATGTCACAAATGGTTATACTACTGAATAGCAAAAAAACAGAGATGACATTCTAATAGAGATCCTGATGTTGATATTTGAAATGTAGTACAAAGACAGTTTGGTATTTACAGATTTATGACTAAAAGTACCTTCATACACGTTAAGCAATGGGCACTCGGGTGGTTTTAGGGGGAAAAAGGAAGAAAAAAAAGGCAAAGAGAAACTGGTGCATTCAAGCATAATCCACCAATGAAGACCCTTCCTGTTTGATTGTCTCCTCTGCATGGTAACATCTGGCATGAAGAGTAATATCAGATTTCAGCCTAGCTCTGTTACATGAATGGTGAATCTAGTGCATGTACATAAAGAAAAATCAGCATGTTATACCTTCTTAGTAAGGCAAGAGTAATTGTTGTATTTTCTGCCTGTATCTAACAGATACTATGTACATGACATTTCTCCAAAACCATCTTTATGAGTGAAATACATAAACAACAATAGTGGTTTCTAGTTTTAGGCCAGACCACTTGTCCTGTTGGTAAAATGGCAAATATCATATCTGTGTTTGTGATGTTGATGTGGACGATTCTTCATTTGCAAGTTGGTCTGATAAATGTTGCTCTCGAGATGCTATTGCTTGATGGATGCCAAGAAGTAGATGATGAAATGAATCTCAAGACATATTGCACAGAAAAAAACTTACTGAAAGAACATATGTGGCAAACAAATCCCTGTTCCTGTTTCTAGTCATACATGTACGACGGTTATTGGCAGAAACATATGGGCTTGATCAAGGAGAAGGATCAGATAATGACGTACGGCGTGACCATCCACGTCCACATGAAACTTCCCGTGGATGACCAATCCCATGCCCAGCTGGATAATGCAAAGAGCATTCTGTGATTCTCCAAAACCAACGAATATGACTACTTGGGCGTCGTCGAGCACGTAGTCCTGAGAAAGTGCAAATTTGTGATGCAATCATCGATATATCATAAATAGAGAACATGGAGGAAATGGGAGGTGAGTTGCTCACCGGAGGCAGTGATTGTGTGTTAGAGACCCATCCGTACTGGAGGATGGAACGAAATGAGGCGAGGCCGAGCAGACTTTAAAGCGCAATGCATCAGTTTCCTGTGGAGATAGTGGGGAGAGGAAGTGGAGCGCCGTCTGGAACATTATTAGAAGAGGGAGCGTCAGACATCAACCGTCAGATATCAATTAGTCTTTTTAGGCTATATATATATCAATTAGTCAGATATCAAGTAGGAGAGGGTGGGCCGGTGGATGCAATGGGCTGCAGAGAGGATGTAGTAGTAGGCTGTGTAAGGTTGATATGGCATTTTTAATGAGAATATATATAGAGGATTATAAGAAACATTTTACTACAAAAAAAGAGGATTGACCCAGAAAGAAGAAGAGGAAATACTCTTGTGAAGAACAGAGTACAGTACCTTCAAATCAACAGATAGCGTCGCCGTAGTAGGGAGTTGGCCGTAGCAAAACAATAGCCAACAGGAAAGAGCATAGCTTTGTGCTGAATCATCCGGGGCGGCACCAGAGAGAGGAGGTGGACTATTGTTGACGCTGGTGCCAAGTTGAGATGGGCAGCAGTGAGACGCCTCCATGGCTGAGCAGTTGGAAAGGAAGCCTCCATATATGGCCTTCTTGGACAGATTCGGGGTGCCTGAGGTTGCAGCCTCTCCGCCTGATGCGCCACCGATGAGGCGATGACATATTGACATTACATCCGGATCAGGGTGGCCGAGCATGGAGAAGGAGGGTGAAAGGGAGAGGAGGGAAGGAGGTGGCCGCCGCGGCAGGAGTAGTGTGTGACCGGGGGGAGGGTGGATGCCGGCAGGAGTGAGGCGAGGCGGAAAGGGAGGGAGCGGCGAGGGGAGCGACCAACGGATCCTGGGCGGGGCGGCGAGGCTGGGTGTGGTGTACGCAGGGTGGGAGCCCGCCTACCGTTCCTGCCTGTGAGATGGGATCCTAGGCGGGCGGATTGCCGGAGCGTAGACAGGGGAAAGCGGGGGAGGAAGGAAGAGGGGGCGATCGGTTGGGCAGAATTTCATCGGTGGGCAGCCTGTCTCGTGGGTCCTAGCATAGTAACTGAAGCCAACGTGTCTGCTGTTTACTGTAGTGGGTCCCACTTGTAATCCTCTGTATAAACGCTGACATGGCAGGGCTGCTGATGTGGATAGGCTGCATGTCAAGAGAAATAGGATAGTGGGGATGAACTATTTAGGTATTATAGATTTATACTAGCGGGTAGTGTGCGGCGGCACGCCGCGCCATCTGAATTAATTAGTTATTTAGTTTGTTTTTGTAATATTTGATAAGTCGTCTTTAAACTTGGTCGGTGACAAAGTAGTTTATATAAGGAAAAGGTACATCTAGTTGGTACATGCATATGTGGTCTACAACACGTAGTGATATAGTTGGTAATAGATGCAGAATTGTGAAGCTCGAGTTCTCTTCTTAGATCTGAGATGTTGATCCTCCAGCTGCGCTTGTCTCTGTAATATAGTGATAGAGAGACGAAGCTAGTTCTTCTAATCTTGTTCTTGGTGGTTTGTAAACAATGTTGAAGTTGTTGGATGCATCTCCTGGTTCTCGGCGGATTGGCAAAATGACTTGAAATTGGAGGCAAACTTTTTTGACGATCCTTGTTCGTCTTGACTTGTCTCGTTGGAGGCTTGTTTGTTACTGTTTCTGTATTTCTATTCCTTCTTCTTTAGTCTTGATCCATTCAATAATAGTTTTGTTTCTTTTTCTCTTCCTTTGGTAGGGGGTGGTGGGGTTAATAGTGTTGTTTCGAGGCACGTGCATACACACCTAAATTTGCCATGTTCAGAGTAGACAAAACAAACAAACATTTAAACTACCCCTGCTCACATCATCATCATCAAAGAGCTTGCACACTTCACAGAAATATTAGTAGCATGTTTTAAAAATTATCCCAGAACAGAAAACTGGGTTCTTAAACAATCATAAAAAGTATAAATCGCCTGTGTGTAATCTTGTATGCAATATAAAAGAAGTGCTGAGATATGGATCAAGAAAAGAATTAAGAAATATAACAATTTATATTAGTTATCGAGCCTAAATGTTAATGGTGTTTGACATGTACACCATATTATAGCTCCCAGCATACCTTTGAATATAGTGTGTCCTTGTATCAGCACATATGAGGTACTAATACAAATTATTTTTCGATGTGAGCCAAATATCAGCCTAAAAAATAGTCAAAGCTATAAGCGAACCCCGTCTAAACCTATCATTGATTCTGAGTTATTAGCGTTAAAATCACTGAGAATATGAATAAAAATAAAAATTCAGATATTGCTTTTTTCTGAAATCGTACCCATCATTCGTTGCAGCGGCTTGCAGTATGATGCTCATATGCAGTTTGTCAAGTTCACAGAACAATAATTCACCAAAAAACGTTGTTGTGATAACACCTCAAGAAAGATAACACAAGAAAATGCCCATACTTCAGTAATTCTTCCTCAAATCTTTAGTAACCATCAAAGCAGGCAAAGCGTGATCCCATCTATAGACAACTTGATTTGTATTTGCCGGAAAGATGTTCATGAATTGTAATGTTCGATCTTTGACCATAAATGAACGGCCAACAACTTGATATTTAATGATGCTAGAACACAAATTCACCAAATTTAGATTAAACCTTACAACCTCACAACCACTCTGATGGTGCATCTAGTGGCTGCATAGCATACAGAAAGGGCAAAGAAGCACTTCCCGCTGAGAAACAAGACAGTCCTGACTTCAAAACATCGATTTCTCACTTGTGGCCTTAATGGTCAAGAACCAAAAACAGAAAGATGTTCATTATATCAGGTTACTAACCGGATGTTACTGACTCTGAATAATCACTTACAATCCGTATGTCATTTTCTATAGCTGCGTTGAGTGTAACAAATCACAATGTCATTTAAGATTTCATTCTGCAAACTGAATTGGCATGTGCTTACAAGTAAAAATCGTTGATGTGTGAAGACATTGTTTAAAAGCTGCCACCAACACAGATAAATAGTTAGAACATATCAGAATTTTGATCCATCACTGGGTTGCTGAAATCAGAAAAAGGACCGGGCTTGCTTCAAAGTCTGCTGCTTGGATAATGTCATAACTTGGGTATACAGTGTGATGAGGCATATAAGCCGCATTGGTCTTTCTCAAAGAAAAAGCAGAGCAAGGTGATCAGCAAAAGAAATAATGAATGCAAGCCTGAAATTATCCAGTGTGTGTTCAAGCCAAGAAGGAGATGGCTGCACCAAGGTGAAGACGACGACGGCGACGCTGCCGGCTGCCGTCCGAGATGGAGGCAAGGAAGGAATGTGAGATGTCAGGGCATAATCGGGGAGGTCGCGGACCGCAGCCGCCACTGGCAGTTTGGGCGAGGTCGAGGTCGAAAACTCGGCGCGTGGACCATGCCGAGGGAGTGCAACCCGTGCAGCGGCGGGCTCGTGCTCTTCAAGGGGCGGCCAAGGGCGCAGCAGCTGCCGTAGCCGAAGCTGCTCCGCCGCACATTCGATAGGATGACGAACAACCGGCCTCGGCGCCGCCACTGCGCCAACAGCTTCAGCTCCTTGCGTAAGGTATTCTGGCCGCTCATGTCCATGGGGTCCGACGTCGACCGACCCCCGCGGAGCCTCTCGACGGACAGCGGTTGCACTACGGTGCGCGCGCTATCGCCATCCCTTGACACGCCCGGCTCCGCATCGACCACGGTCGCGCGGTTGCTCACGATCCAAGCTCAGATCACCAAGGCCACCGCATCGACTTCTCCTGACAAGAAGAACAGCGCGGCATCTGGAGTCGTGCATGCCTCGTCGCGGACTCGGAAGCCGCGTTGACAATGACGGCCACGCGGATGCTCGCGCTGCAGGCCTAGCTAGGCTTGGTTGCGGTATTCGCATCGCCAACGAAGCCTATTACCACCAATGTTTATTGTCTCAGCGTTGCCGCCGCCTGTGGTGACGCCGATTTGAAAAAGGCATGCAGAGGCTTCGAGAGGCACCCGATGGAGATGCTGGTGGAGGAGGCCAAGGTGGGAGAGCTCATGGACGTCGAGGAGCTGCCCGGCTGCCGGGAGAAGCTCACGTCACGACGGGAACACTGCCGCCGCGGCCTGATTTATGTCGCCGGTGCGCCTTGTTCACGGCCTTCAAGCGTGGATCCTAATGGGGGGTGGCGCCATCGAAGATGGGAGGCCGACGGTGACCTATGGCGAGCACATGCCGGCGACGAAGATGGGCGTCAGCGCTGCTGGGATTGGGAGCTGGAGATGTATGTGTAAAAAGCATAGAAGGAAACAGACCCTTTTATACTCTCGTACGGCGGCCAAGCGGTGGACAACCGGAGGGGTTCCAGAGAGAACTGGACACGCGGAGAAGAAAAGAAAAGAAATCGTATCATCACAGAAATCGCACACGTATGTTTCCTCCTCACCACGCGTCTTCCATGTGTCAAGTCCTCGTGAATAGCTGGCTAGACAAGTTTGACCAGTAAAAACCGACGACCTGGAACAACCCAGCACACGCGTCAGTTATACAGAAGTCGTAAAAAAAAAATTCTAAAAAAACCAGCCAAAAGAATCCCTTACGGGCCTAGTATTTTTAGTATTAGACCTAGTTTTAGTTGTACCCTATGACATGTGGGCCAGCCCCTGAAAAAACAAAAAAAGAAGAAAAAAGAAATTAATTAATTAATTAGTAATATAATTAATTAACTTAATGAACATGCTTAATAACCTAATTAACTAATTAGTTAATCTAGTACTGTTTAAGTAAACTATGACTATGACAGCCGGGCCCACACGCTAGTTTGACCAGTCCACGCTTTGTTGACTGCTGACATCACGATGACGTCAAGCTGACGTCATAATTCCAATTTTGAATTAATAATAAATTCAGAAAATGTTTAACACTTTGAAAAATAATATAAAATAATTTGTAACTCGGATGAAAATGTTTTGTACATCAAAGTTGCTCAGAATGACGAGACGAATCAGAATACGCCCTCCGTTCGCCCGCCACAGACTCCTAGCATAGTAAACATGCAACCTTTCCCCTCCGTTTCGTTTGGCCGATAATGCCAAACTTCGGGAAAACATTCCCGGATGTTATCCCCTTCGCCGGTATCGTGTAGTACCACGTTAGAAGACGTATAGCTCTGCCTGTTGTCCAGTTATGCTCTTGCTTGCTATGTATTTACTGTTTCTCCCCCCTCTTCTCTCCGATAGACCCTGAGACTGCCGCTGTTGCTGCTGTGATCGACTACGTCGACGACGACCCCTTCTTCTTGTCTGAGCAACCAGGCAAGCCTCCCTTTGATCATCCCGATATCGCCCATTCTATACTCTCATGCTTGCATTAGATTTTGCTACTGTTATTGTTTGCTCCTATTCTGATGCATAGCCTGCTTTTGCACCTGTTATTGTTACCTACCTGCTTATCCTAAACTGCTTAGTATAGGTTGGTTAGTGATCCATCAGTGACCCCCACTTGTCCTTGTTGCCCCTGCTTCATCATCGACGACTCAATCAGCGTGATCTACGACCTGAGCCCGACACCTCACATCACATCATGCCCCTTTTGTTGCTCGACTCTGCAGAACTACTATCGAGTGCCGAGGGTGATCCCTCATAACGCACTCCTGATGATAATTCTGTAGTGTAGCTATTCGGTCGTGGTCATCGAGGGTGATTTCCTCTTTCATCATTCCTGATACGGCTCTGTCGTTCAACACCTCAAGTGCGAACCTCGAGGGTGGTCCCTCTTACGTTCACCTTGATGATTACATCGAGTGGAATCCTCTGTGGGTGATTCCTCGGGTTTTCCCTTGATGTTTGGACGCATGGTTACAATGACTTTACTTGAGACCTTGATGAAAGTCAGGCGGGCCCGGAGAGCACCTGCAAGATAATGATGGGGCACGGCCGGGCATTCTGAGCCCTTGTCATAAGTCCACGAGACGGGGCGACGGGGTCACTTTCGATCATGAGTCTCTGCTCGTCTCCGCAAGCTAATAATACACTATGGTTTGGGTATTTGTTCAGACTTGGCCTCTGGCCTTTACGCACTAACCACCACGCGAGAATAGATATGGGCGTCGACGTCGCAGTATCAGCCGAAGCTTTGTCAGACGCCCAGTTCAGTAGTGCGGCACGGTCGGATCGTGCTGGCCATCTGAGGCGGTGCTGGTATTCACCCTGCGCGCAACGACCCGGAGTGCTGCGGGTGATGGTCCCAAGACCCCGGAGTGCTTAGGATGTAGACAGGCGGGGACCTCTCCGCTGAGCCTAGGTCGGTCTGTGACGTGTTGATCTTCTGAGGGCGGGCATTGACCCCAGAAAGGTGTGTCCGGCCAGAGTGATCGAGCGTGTTGGGTAACGTGGTGCACCCCTGCAGGGAAGTTATATATTCGAATACCGTGTCCACGGTAATGGATGTTCAGACTTATATCCTGATCTTATACAACTACAAATGGATACTTGAGATATGTGGCTCCGGGATTGCTTTCTCGCAGGGAGTCGAGGAAGGATCTCTGGGCATTAATGTTACAAGATGCTTGTTAAATATAAACTGCTATTCTTTACTCTTCTTGCTGTAAGATGCTCGGAGCTGCGTGAAGATGCTAGACTTCGATAGGCTAGGCCTTCCCCCTCTATTCTGGCATTCTGCAGTTCAGTCCACGGATACAAACCTTCCATTTGATACCAATGCATACTTAGTATAGATCTGATGCTTGCGAGTACTTTGGATGAGTACTCACGGTTGCTTTGCTCCCCCTTTCCCCCTTCTTCCTTCTTTCTGGTTGTTGCAACCAGATGGTGGATCCCAGGAGCCAGATGATGCCACCCCCGCAGACTACTACTACTACCTAGAGGGTGCCTTCTACTACGTGGAGCCCGCCGACGACCAGGAGCAGTTAGGAGGTCCCAGGCAGGAGGCCTTGCCTCTTCGATCGTTGTTATTTGTGCTAGCCTTCTTAAGGCAAAACTTGTCTAACTTATGTCTGTACTCAGATATTGTTGCTTCCGCTGACTCGCTTGTGTATCAAGCTTTTGTATTCGAGCCCTCGAGGCCCCTGGCTTGTAATATGAAGCTTGTATTATTTCATTTTGTGTCTAGAGTTGTGTTGTGATATCTTCTCGTGAGTCCTTGATCTTGATCGTACACATTTGCGTGTATGATTAGTGTACGATTGAATCGGGGGCGTCACGACCCAAGCCTACTATCCAACATTAAGTTTATAATAAATAAAGCATTGCAATAGGTATGAGGGCAGAGTGTAGACAATACAACTATCATATGTAAGTGACAAAGAAACTATCATTTTATCCTTAATTAGTGGCAATAACACAATATGTGTCCAATCCCTTATCAATAGGACACCGCAAGGTTGAACTCACTACCATGCAAAAATATCTATGAAGAACTACCAACCAATCATGGCCAGAGACGAAAAATAGATTGAAAAGCATACACTTGTGGAGCAAAGAAACTTCATAAGATTCAATATAATTCAATGAAGAATCTGATAATAAAGTATCAATTCATCATAATCTAACAAACATAACCACCGATTACATTTTATTGATGTCATTCATGTGAGGCACCTCACCAGAACTTTGTATTGAATATGCCATCTAGCTATGGCTATGGACCATAACGTCCTAAGGAAACTACACACACATGTTCTTGGTGGTAGCAAGGTTGATGAGATGGCTCTAGCAATGGATTCACCCACCGGCAGGATGCCGGAATAGTCCTCCAGATGATATCTCCTCAGAACAGAAACTTGCGGCGGCAGAAAAAAATCATGGAAAAATGGTACAGACGTTTTCTAAAAATATGGGGTTTATGGGCAAAGGAATCAAGGCAAGGCGGTGCTAGGGGGGCCCACGTGTCTACTCCATGAGGGTCGGCCCCTGGTTGCATAGCTTGGCTTCATGGAGGGCTAGGGGTGCCCCTGGCCTCTCCCATCACTTATTGGAATCTTCTAGAGTACCTCCGTCCTGGTTTATTAGTCCCCTATGTAATTTGTGCTAAACTTTTACCAAAAATTTAACTGACGACATATTAGTGCATGCCAACAAAAATTATATCGTTGGATTTGTATTTGAACATAATTTTCAATGATATATTTTTTGGGGGTTAATTATCCTTTTGCCCTCAGTGGTGTCCATGTGCTCAGTTTTGACCTCAGTTGTGAATCGTACTCGATTTTGCCGCTAGTCCATGCATAGCTACTATGACGAGGTCAAACGGCCAGATTTTAGTCCACTCCGTCCGCCAGCATTAGTGGTAGTGGGCCCAGAGCTTACACGTGGGACCGCGTGGACGTGGGTTCGTTGCTGACATGTGGGACTGTGAAACAAAATCCGCAAATCAATCCTAGGGTTCTAACCTGCCAACTCGACGCCCGCTCTGTCCCGTCCGTCGGCCGGCCGTCCTGCTCCGCCGCCGCCACCTGCGCAGCCACCAGCTACGGTGTCGCGGCCGCGGCTGAAGCTGTCCTGCTCCACCGCTAACTACTCCGTTCGCCACCTTCCTGCGACGCCACAGGTGGGACGCCCGCCACCTGCTCTACCCACGGCGCAGCCTCCTTCCATGCGCGCGGGCGGAGCGCTGATAGGTGGGGGGCTCGTGGAGCTGTTTGAAGTACGTTGGTGAAACCCAGGGTGAAATGGTGAGCAGCAGCGACCCCGGAACAACGGCGACCCCGGAGTATTTGGCGAGGCAAGCATCAGGCCAGAGATCCGCCGCGTCCACGACTGGGTTCCTGAGGAGTAAGTCATGCCTCCTATTTAGATTGAGCTTAGTTGTGCTCTTCAACAGTTCGAGTTGGTTTGCCTGGTTAGTTTGCTTTTTTGCATCTCTATTTTTCGTCGGTTAGGATGGAGTTGCGGTTTGCTTTCTTGGTGCACATTAGAAGGGACCGATACATGTTGAATGCAAAGAATAGGAAGAAATTCCAAGGAGGTTTCGTTTATATGTTGCCAATGGCTTGTAATTGGAATTTTAGACAATTTGGGGAGGTAATTTGTAGCCAATATCCTTGGGGTTTGCTTGATGAAGTGGAATACAAATACTATGAGGGGGGAAAGAAATGGGTGATAGTTAGTAATGATGAGGAGCTGGCTATCATGTTTGCTAGGCATAACGAGAAAGAGAATTTTCATGTGAGGCTGCAAACTGATGTGCTTGAGCAGGGATTTGGACCTAGGATGGCGGGTGCAACATCTCGGGGAGAACCAAGTCATCGTAATGGCATCTCTAGCCAGAATAGTTCAGTTAGTGCACGGCGACGTGGTGGCTCGACAAGCGTGGGCACCGGCAGTAGGGTCCCCCTTGAAGTGGAGCCTAATGCCTACAATTTTGGGGTTGATGAAGAGAAGCTATATTATGATGTTATTCAGAATTTACGACGGGAACCTCGGGCTGAAAACCAAGATGAGGCTCACAATGCAGTCCGTGTGGATGATGACGCAGTGGGTGAGGACGAAGACCTTGCAGTTGTTGAATGGGACCCTTTGAACCCTCATATGGAAGAAGGTACCATTTTTGAATCCATGACTGAGTGTAGAAATGGGCTTGTGACATACTGCATCAAGGTAAAACGTACTTTCAAAGTTGACAAGAGCGATCAAGTACGTTACAGAGTGCACTGTCCGACTGAGGGTTGTCCATGGAGGATGCTCGCATCTAAAATGCGAAATAGCATGAATGTTCATGTCAAAGTGAACCCTTTTAAGCACACATGCCATGAATCAACCCTTAGGAAGGATACAATCAGTAGAGCCAAGTCAAGATGGGTGGCAGAAGAAGTAAAAAAATGGGTGAAAGAAAACCAGCAAGTGAGTCCAAAGGAATTGCAGAAGAACATCAAAGACAAGTTCAAGATAGATTTACCATACATGAGGTTGTTCAATGGTAAACAACATGCTATGGATTCTATTTATGGTAACTGGCAGGAAATTTTTCAATTGTTGTATTCATTCAAAGGTGAAGTGGAGAGGACCAGCCCAGGTAGTATTGTAGATATTGACCACCACACCGTCAAGTACACATTCAGTAGAGTGACAAAGACCAAGGAATGCTTTAGGAGGGTTTTTGTCTACTTTAAGGCTTGTCGCCGGGGTTTTTTTGGCACGCTGTAGGCCTTATTTGTCTATTGATGCTACTTTTCTCATAGGGAGATTTAAAGGACAGTTAGTAGTAGCTTGTGTAGTTGATGCACACAGTTTTGTATTTCCAGTTGTGTACGATGTGCTGGAGACAGAGTTTGAGGAGAGCTAGATTTGGTTTTTGCATAATCTGTGTTGGGCTATTCCACATCCCAATGGGTTGGTAATTCATACAGATGCCTGCCAAGGTTTAGAAGTGTCCGTGGAGAATGTGTTCCTTGGAGTAGAGCATAGGGAATGCATGCGTCACCTTGCTACAAATTTTCTGAAGAAATTCAAAGGAAAGGTGTATACCAACAATCTATGGCAAATATCTTTGACTTGCAGTGTGAAGAAGCATAACTACCACTTGAGGGAGTTATACACGAATCCCAAAGAGAAAGAATACTTGGAAACACAACACTTCAAGTTATGGGCCAGAAGCCAATTCAGTGAACTGAGCAAAGTTGAATATGTGCATAATAATCTAGCAGAGTCTTTCAACTCAACGATACGGAAACTAAAGGGTCATTACGTGGTTGATATTCTTGACACGATAAGGATAGAATACATGCACAAATTTCATTATCATGCAGGAATAGCCGAGGCAAAATTCATGGGCCACATTATCATCCATGTCGTGATGAATGAACTGAAGCAGAAAACAACAGGCTTGGAAATGAACATGATTCTTTGCTCGGGTACCATAGCAGATATATCATATTTGGATAAAGAGAAGAGGGAATGGAGATATCCAGTGGATTTAGAAGCTAGAACTTTCAGTTGTAGGCAATGGCAGATAACTGGGTTGCCATGCATTCATGCCTTGTTTTTCATCACTTCTGTCCCAAGTCCAGCAGGCAACATACAACAGTATGTGCATGATTACTACTCTATTGCAAGGTTCAAAGCCACATATGCGTATGTCTTGCCTGCTATGGAGGGAAAACAACAATGGGACATGATGGACCCTGGATTCAAGCTTTGCCCTCTAGTTCTGAAGAGAGCAGCAAGTAGACCAAGGAATAGTCGAATCAGACCTCGCACCGAAGGAGATGGACTTGGAGCGAGGAAGCGTAAGTGCACAAGGTGTGGTGGGTCTGGTAATCTCGGTACATATTGTGATAACATAGTAGATCCAGCGCTCGGAGAGAGTTTCGATGAAGGCTTCGATGAAAATGTTGGTCAGTAGCCGGTTGCCTCAACAGATGATGAAAATGATAGTCAACATCCTGTTTCATCAGATGAGGATTTTGACGAGGTTCCAAATGATGATGGTCAACAACCGCATGATTTTGACGATGATCCAAAATGTCCTCCAAATGATGATTCAAGTGAGGCTCCAAATGGTGATCCAAGTGAGGCTCCAAATGGTGATCCAAATGAGGCTCCAAATGGTGACCAATCTTCTGTTGTTGTGAGTTCTGCTAGGTATGTAAATCTTGCAAATACTACTTTACATTTATCACATGACATGATCTCATTACCATTTATGTTTTGCACAGCTCTGCGGTAGGTTTGAAGAAGACGCGCAAGGTATCGACAACCAAGAGGAGAAGAGAAGAAGCAATGAGCACAAGGTGTACGAGGAGCAAAGTGATGGCAAGAAGTTCAAGGAACAAACAGAAGCCCCAACGCTATTTATGAATAATTATGAAACATTATGAATAATGTTGTATTTCTATTGAATGATGTTGGACCTATGTTAGAACTATGTTTGGATGATGTTGGAGTTATGTTAGAACTTCAAATTTGACATGCTATATGGATGTTGTAATTCTTTCAAAACTTTGGTAAACTCACATTCATGAAAAATGTGCTAAAAAAGAGCGCCAAAGGTAGGGTAAACGGCCTCATTTCTAAGCAAGATTTTTTTGACCTTGTCTAAATGAGCCAAATAACTTTCGTACACATATATTCTATATACACAAACTATGTGGGCTGATTTTTCCCTTTTTTTGGATTTTTTTGATTTTGTTTTGCTCATTTAAATTCTAGTCAAACCTAACTTTGACCAAGATTTAAACAAGTCTAAAACATCAAAATGAAAAACTAAGCCTGGATCCTTCTTAGTCACTCCAAAATGAAGCTCGTCATGTTTTAGTTTTATCGTTTTTATTTTGTTGCTTTTCAATGTCGTGCTTGCCATGTCGTGTCGTGTCGTGTCCCCGGACTTATCTAAACCAAGTCACGGTCTCACTATGTATATCTTCCTTCCCTAGCCATGTGAAAGTCTTTCCATCTTCCCTAGCGGTTACCGGTGTAGCCCTAAACGCCACAAACCCACGCGGTCCTCGGTTTGAGTCCCATCCGCACCAATTTTTTGTGCATTTTCCACCCTTCATTTTTTGGACAAATTATTTTTTTCTCAATGTAATGCCCTTCAAAAATGTTCATTAATTTTGGCACCAGGTGTAAACCTCTACCACAGTTGAGGCACATTTTCCATGACATTTTGGTCTTTGATTTAAATCACGGGGTATTTGAATTGGAGTAATTAAATTGTTTAAATATTTAACAGCTCCAAAAAAATTCTAAACTTAATTGTTTGGCTCTGGAATAATTAAAAATTAGCTTTCAAAAAAAGTTTCAGCATTAAATAAAATGATTTACTGCCTAAATTAAATCAGAACAGAAAAAGAAAAACATGCAAGAGATCTCATTTGCCCACTCCAGAATGGGCCTAATTGGATGCAGTTGGCCCATTAGTCTAGCCGGCACTTGGCTCTCCGCTCTGAATTTGGCCCACAGAGGAACCTTTTTTTGAGAGAAAGGCAGAGCAGAGAGCTGCATTTCATCGATCAAAGTTTCTGAATTTCTCATTTCTTCTCCCTTTTTCAACATATTTAAATGTTGGTCATTTCTTCTTTTTTTTCAACATTTAAACAACTTTGACCAACATTTAAACAAGGTGAATTTCTCATACAATTTCAGGCTTACAAATTCCTGCATAATTCATGCCTCTCCATACAATTTCAACATTATACCCAGTGCGATTACGATAGCTACAAATGCCGAAAAGTAATTGCAACTGAGTATTTGTGCTTGATCTTCAAGCTTCCTAACCTTCTGCTTCAGCATCCTAAGCTCAACAGCTAGCTCTCTGTCAGTGTGTGGTTCGCCCTCCATCTCTTCTTCCGGAGCTCGTGCTGCGGCCACTGTCGTTCGTGGCAGCATGCGCAACCATTCTTCATGCTCTTCTTGCAGTTCATTCATCAGAGTCTTGGCCAGAGCATCCACCCAAAGGAAGAAACATTTCACCTGCATGAACGCCAAACAAATCAACCCATTGCTCAAAGATCCCGACCACGAAAATGGTGCAATTGCCCCGATTCTTACCCCATTCTCGCCGCACACGTAGAGCAGATGATTCTGGTTCCTCAATGTGTGAGAAACCCTCCGATCAACAGCCGCCCGACACCGCAGATAGACGAAGATAGGCATCTCCACGCTCGCCGGGCTCTGCATCCGCGAGGTACCGCGGGAGCTTGAAGAAGACATGGAGCTCGGAGCCGAAGGGGATCTCAACGCGACCGCACCCTTCACAGCTATCTTCCCACCGTCGCTCTCTCTGTCTCCATGGTCACCGTCGTGCACTCTGTCGCCCGCTCTCTGTGTCGCCATGGTCACCACCGCTCTCTGTCGCCCACTTATATAGCACACCCGCAATGGCTCTCTGTTCAACGGCTCTTTGCTAGGTCCCACAAGTCACGCGTGCAACGGTCTGATCGTCTAGCGCATCTCTGCCGCCTGGTCCCACCTGTAAGGACCGAGTCAAAAGGTTGACCTGACCGATACGGCAGTTTTCACGGAACGAGTTGGTGTGGACACACTAGGGGCAAAACTGGGCACAATTCGCAACTGAGGGCAAAACTGAGCAAATGGACACCACTAAAGGCAAAAGGATAATTAACCCAATTTTTTCTGACATGCATGAACATTTTATTAGTTAAATTTATGGTCAAAAATGGCACAAATTACAATGGGGACCAATAAACCAAGACGGAGGTAGTACTTGCAAAAAATCACCATAAGTTTCTATGGTATTTTGAGTTCATAGATATTGATTTTCTGAAAAGTCAAAACATGCAGAAAACGGTAACTGGCTCTGTGCACTTAATTAGTAGGTTCATCCGGGAAAAATTGCTAAGTATTCAAAAGTGATATTGTAATATCATGAAATAAAAAATATCGATATGTTTGAGATGTATTAGTGCCATAAAATCTTACAGTCCAATCACACCAGTAACATACACAATTTGTCGTGGCTAATGTACACTTTTCTTTGGGGACGAATCCATAGTTTTCATGTCGTCAGCCCACAAAACAGTGTCATTCTTCTTCCCCTCCTCTCATGATCTCGACACCTTTATCATCCCCATTGTTAGCTAGCCCCCTCGTGTTGTGGCATTCTATTTTGCAATACATACATGAAGGCATAATTAATAAAAATCACCGCGTCATTGCATTAACCAGTTAAATCAATAAACATGTCTCTGCACATGAGCATTCATATTCATATATTCATGTGAATTGGGTATTTGTATTGAAATGGGTTATTCATGGTTGTTACATCATCGTGGTGCATTGCATTGTATGAAGGTGTTAATACGTCCAAAAACAATCATGTCTTCTTCTACCTTTATGATGTCAATTCATGTCATTTTCACCGGACATTCATAGGCGCACACACCTGCCCGGTTGGGCCTCACCGCACAATTTCCTCACGATACACAAACTCGTTTGACTCCCCATAGTTCCCTCCATGGTTTTGGGTTTTAGCTTCTGAAACTTAGTGAATTTATCATTCATTCCTACCATGTTTTAGCATGTGTAACGTAGTGAAGTTGTAAAAACATGGTATAACATATTCATAATTAATTTTATTTCAATGCCCTCATCACTAGGACACAATATGCAAATGAAACATAAATTGGAATTTTGCTTCAAAAGATATAATATATTCAAATTGGAAGTCCAAATAAAAAGCATGAGATGGGGTCGGTGCCCGCACATGTGTGCCACTATGTGTCTTCTTTATTAGTTTCATTACTTTGTTTCCAATTTTGCTGCCAGATATGACAATTTATATCGTCTCCCTTTTGAGAAAAGTCAAAGAATGACCACAATAGATAGAAAAGCCTAAATATAAAAGAAT
Source organism: Triticum aestivum (assembly GCF_018294505.1). Lineage (NCBI taxonomy): Eukaryota > Viridiplantae > Streptophyta > Magnoliopsida > Poales > Poaceae > Triticum > Triticum aestivum. Next base: position 136,154,761 of record NC_057801.1, read on the forward strand.
AGGAAGACAAAGAAATTCATACAAAATTACACTCATGGGGTGTAGCAAGAGGGGACGATAGGGCTTGTAGGGCCCACCAGTCGCTCCACCCCTCTCATCCAACCATTATTGTCACCATTTTGACCCTAGATCGCATCCGTCATAAGAATTTAATTTATGGGTGTATTTATAGAGGAACGGAGGAGGACGAGCCACCGAGAAAGAAAAATTATTCGGGGCCAAAATACTGTCCAACTCTCTTCTCCACAAAATCCATGATAGATTGCCAAGGATTGGTTTGTACCCATGGTAATGGATCCAATCTACATATCCTCCATGATGATCCCATAATGTGTGAGTAGTATATCAAGGCTATAGAGGTCATGTAGTAGTAGATATGTCAATTTATCCCTCATTTTCGTGGACCTAGGATGGTTTTGTGATTTCACTGAAGTAGTACCATTATGGGTATGCGGTAGAGACATCTTAATTTGTACTAACGAGGATGTGTAATGATGATAGTTACATCTTGGTCCTATCATCGGTTGGTATGCACTTTACAAATACATTCGACGAGTGTCCATTAATTGCTCCGTCGTGCTCTAATTTGGGATGTTATATTATGTGCATGTATTAATGTATTAGCATTGGCATCAGGTTTCGTGGACTTGGTTGTCCCCTCATTTTTTCTAATCCGTGAAAGCCCAAAGCTATGCAATCTTTCCTTTTGCGGTTATTACTAGTAGTACATGCCAAAATCTTTGCTGGTTAGCCAACACCATAAAGAGCATAGGAGAGAGAGAGAGAGAGGACTCCATTTATTGGTGTATTTATAGAGGAAAGGACGAGGATGATCCACCGACAAAGAAAAATAATTCTTCAAGGCAAAAATACCGCCCAACTCTCTTCTCCACTGAAATCCACGATAAATTGCCAAGGATTGGTTTGTACCCATGGTAATGGATCCAGTCCACAGAACCTCCACAGTTATTCGATAATGTGTGAGTAGTCCATCAAGGCTATGGTGGTTGTGTGGTAGTAATAGATATATCAATTTCCCCCTCATTTTCTTATTCCTAGAATGATTTTGTGGTTTCATTGAAGTAGTACCATTATGGGTATGATGTGGATCTATCTTAATTTGTTCGAACACGGATGTATAATAATGACAGTTACATCTTCATCCTATCATTGAGTGGTATACGCTTTATAAATACATTGTACGAGCGTCCATCAATGGCTCCGTCATGCTCTACTCTCGGATGTTATATGATGTGCATGTATTAATGTATTTGCACTGGCATAGGGTTACATGGACTTGGTTGGCCCCTCATTTTTTTAATCTGTGAAAGCCAAAAGATGAACACAGTTGTGCGACAAAAGCTATATAATTGATCCTTTTGTGCTTAATATTAGTAGTACATGCCAGCATCTTTGCTAGTTAGCGAACACCATCAAGAGCATAGGGGGGAGAGAGAGAGAGAGAGAGAGAGAGAGAGAGAGAGAGAGAGAGAGAGAGAGAGAGAGAGAGAGAGAGAGAGAGAGAGAGAGAACTCGCGAAACAGTTGAACTCCTTGTTGCTTATGTGTTAAGTGATAATGTTGCTCTTTACTTCACATGACAGCCCATGTATGTATAAGTCGGTTAATTGAGAAATGGACACCTGAATCTTTTCCTTGCACACCCACTTTTTATTTATCCTGTTTAGGTCAAAAGAAGAAATTTCAACCGGCACTTACATGTGTTCAACACTCATTGTCGTTGTATTTTCCAAACAATAATAGTCTGGAGCAGGCGTACGTGTCGATCATCCGGATTGTGCACATGAGAAGAGATTTACCCAGGTTCAGGCCCTCGGTTCGAGGTAATACCCTACTTCCTTCTTTTCTAGAATTATTTATATAACCATATATGAGAACTATGTTTTGTGTCTACAAAGTGGTTCTATCGGTAGACCGTATGTGGTGTACCCTGCCACACCTTATATGCTTGGTCCCTTCTCAGCCTCTTCAGGTATAATAAGTCTTCCAAGCCGATGCATGGCGATAAGTGACTTGCATGTTATGTGTGGGCCTAACTTGCTCTGCGATAGATGAAACCATTAAGCAACACCCATGAGAGCGAGACACATGCACACACTATGAAGCCCATTTTGCCTATTCCCAAGCCCCTTGCATGTTACGATCGCCATCACCATCTCTGATCTTGGGACTTGGCATTGCAGTCACACGTACGAGAAAGTCCAATCCTTGTTGATAATTATTTCAGTATATTTTTATTTTGTTCAATCACATTTGATTACATTTTTACAACTATCATGAAGGCACTCTCCCCTATTTGGAGGTGGTACTCCTTAAATTTTATGTAAGAGTACCATATAAGATTGACTATTAGAATAGGATGGATGGGTGGCTCACATCAATTTTGAGGTACTGTAAAAGAGCTTGGTTCACATGGAGTAATTAGAATCAACCAAAAATATGTTAAAATTCCTCCAAACCAAAGAGAACCTAATATGACAATGACATGCAAGATACTCAAGGGAGGACTTTTCTTCCTGGTTGAAGAGTCTTTGCCTACTAAAACTATTTTTATACCCTAATTAAAATGTGAGTATTTCACATGACTTTGATAGGACAATACAAGCCAAAACGAAGGAATACAAGTCTTCTATTTTCTTTCAAGATTGTCATTTGCAAATACATAAATTATTTTTGCCATGTGCAAATATGCAATGACATTATAGCTGTTTCAAAATTCTGCGTTAATTTCCTGTACTGTAGCCTTGTGAAACTTGTACTTTTCAGCTTGTTACCATATGGTAGGTAGTAAACGGGAGAGGATTTGCAGCATGGAGGCGCGGGGCACTGAGTCCCTCGTGTGTGATTTTTCTTTTGGCTTTTCATTTTCCAACTTATATCTTTTGAATAAAAAGTTCAAATTAAGTTCTATTTTCACATTCGTGTTTCTTGTGTTGAGGGCTTGCAAATAAGATCCATTTTGAATATGTTTGACAAATTTTAAAAATAAATGTTAAGTTTCAGCTCTTGAAACATAGTACGTGTGACCGATAAAATCTCGATTTTTTTGCCTACGACCCAGAAAAATATGCTTTCAGTTTTATCTATGGAACTTGACAAAACCGAGAGTGAAAATCACAAGTATCAGATAAAAAATTACAAGTTTCAACAATTAAAACTTAAAACTTACTATACACTCGTGCAGTATCCAACTACTTCGCCAATCGCGAGGCAATTGAGCTGTCGGGCAGGGCTTGGCAGCTGTGTGCACGTGCGAATTTTCAGTAGTTAGTCTACATGATCAGGAAGGATATACAACTGCAGGGTAGCGGGGGACAAAAGGAAAAAACAAAGTAGCACAAAAGGCTCGACCTAAATATGAGAGTGGTGGGGCTCGTTTTCTGCTCGGCCACGATCGCCTTTGTAAGTGGAGCAGTATCAGAGTGATTGAGCATCCATTGAAAACAAATGGAAACCATGCATGGCTATGGCTGCATGCATCGTATTTTCCCTCAGAGTGGAAAGCGCCAAATGGGAAGTTGACTGCAAGTTCGGTACGTTCTTAGATGTACGTTGCTTTCTCGATGAAGGTTGCATATCTCAAGTCGCAGTCGTGGGCGTTAACGATCAAATGCGCTTGCATGCAACTTGCTCAATGGTTGCTTAGGACTAGCTAGGGTCAAGGCACGAATCATTTGCATTTCTTTGGTACTCCTATCGCGACACACGAACCATATGTGCGAAACCGGTTGGTGAAATGGCGATACGGTGTGCGTGTGACCCTTGTGACTTATTTGTGTACCTGTGGACCTCCGTGTGCGTGTGTGTGGGCTTGTTTGGAACCTTGTTGGATGCTTGGTTTGGGCGGTTACTTTATAATATAAAGCGGGGCGAGAGCCTTTTTCGGTAAATGGCGATACGGTCATCGGTGCTTTACTCATGAGAAGACCATGTTTCATTTACACCAACGATCTATCAAAAAATATTAGCAGCAGTGGCAAAGAGGTTGGGTTGTAATCCGCCCACTGATTCTTAACGCTTTCCATATGCTTTTTCGAAATGTGTTTTACACGGATGGTATCATCGTGAAGCAATAAGTGCTAGTGGATGTCCAGAAAAGATCCATTTCCAGCCCGCTGCTAAAACGGTTCGGTGGGGCAGCCCCTCCTAGCTTGCTAATTTTCTCGAGTCACTAACGACGATTGACCATTCAATCGCCACTGACTGATCAACTTGCATGTCGACGGAAACCCCTTTTCAGTTTAACACATGATCTAGGAGACGCCTAGCGGAGATTTCACAAACGAGGTTGAGTTACACATGCAAGAGCGTCTGTACGAATTCAGTGGGGGTGACGAACAACACTGGAGATGTGTCAATCTCGTGCATGAATTGATCATCAGAAAACGAATCAATTGTATCTTTTTTGTTTGTCGGGGAACTAACAAATGATCTTGAGGGTCACCTTTGCGCTTGTGCATATCTTAGGCAAACTGATAATTCGCACATGTGCTGGTTGCCCGGAGTAACTGGTACCATGCCTTTGCCCCCGCAGTGATGTATCACTCCAGTATAACATTGAAAATGCACGCACTGCATGCAAACGGAAGCTGGCTGCTCGTCGCTCCGACTGCTTTCTTCCAACCTCCGAGTCGATCCGATCCATGAACCGTTGGCTGCTTGCTCAACTAACCGTGGCCAACAAAGGTTCAAAAAGTAAAAAAAAAAAATCGTGCCTAACTACTTCAGCACATCATCTCTGGGGCACAGGCCGGAGGATGGTCGTCAGTTCGTTCATATCTTCATGCTCCCTGACTGTGCAGTGCTCCACGGCCTTGCAGTAGCCCTGCACTTGCCGATTCATACGCGACAGAGTTGCCCATTTGGCATAATTCTTGGGCACCATCCGGTTCACCGAATTCTGCACTACTACTTGTAGCTCGCCGCAGGTCCTCATCATCCTGCTCCGCTCATGACTCTGCAGATGCACGCACCGAGGAGTGTGCATGGTGGATGGCAAGCAAAGGAGTAGGAACTTGGGTGGTGTCGGATAAAATGCGCATGTAAATAAACATTGTAAGCGTGGCCTCGGGGAGCTTCATCCCCTTTCTTCTATAATGAATATTAGACACACTCGTGCGTATTCGAAAAAAAAGGACCAACGGGAAAGCTATATCAATGAATGACACACTGACATGATGAAATGTCACAAGGCACACAAAATTCTTGATGCGGTATTTGACATGCACATTTTTTGTTTTTGCTTGTCTCTTTATTTGGCCACTACTTGAGCCGTTCGGCTACAAATAGGAAGAGGAGAAAGACATGAGGTGGACCGAGCTTCATGGAAATGCCATCCCAAAGCCACTCACTCCACGATCCCCACATTGCTGCCGCAATTGCTAGGTCTCGTGCCATCTCACGTAGCAACCACAACACTCTGCCGAAAGAAATAAACAAGCTAGCGGCCAAGTCGTGTACATACACACACATCATGGCGCGTTATTTGCTAGCCCAAGAATAAAGCGAAACTAGGGTTCATGTGACGTTGGCTAACACGGAAGATGGTGTGCTTAGTTGCGGGTATATAGGGGCCACATGCCATTTTGGTGGAGACCCTCGGTATGATAGGCGGTGGCACACGTTCGATTTTTTCCTTGAGCCTCATATTCTCGGTACATAGGCGTTGGCACTCCGAGGTATCCTTAGTTTGTAGCATCACCTGCATATTTGAGGCATGTCTTGTTTTGCACAACCCACTTGATGGCTTTGTTTTCATCTTTTAGCTTCTGGTTCTCTCCTTGAAGATTCTTTGTCTCCCGTAGTTGCATCCTGCCCTGCATTTATTAATTTCAGGTATGTGTCATTTTAGTGGTTAGCAAAGTATGCTACCATGTTCATGAAGGGAGTATCGTAGTACATTGTAATATCAGGATGACGAACAATGCTACTGTGCTCTGTGGAGTTTCTACTGTTTAACAGTAAAGCTTGCATAACTGCCTGTCTTAGGTGACCCATGAGACCAAATCTCATGTACTTCACTGTGGAAAAGAATTGAATATATATACCATGCTGGAGGTGTGTTTGTTTTGGAACCAATTTGACCTGCAGGGCACTCATGCCAAGCCTCTCGCCAAGGTGTTTCCGGAGTTTCGCATCTGGATAAGGGCATTCCCGGAACACACTACATATTACGTTAACGAAAATGGATTAGTACACATCATCTTTGATAGGTAAGAAACATTGATTGAGTATGTATTGTACACTTCAAGTCGATGGATTTGTTCTCCGCGGAGACGGTGATAATTGGCACGCCTTGCCACCATTCTCTGCTCATTATGTGTCTCTCCATCGTTGTTGTTACCTTGGTCTGCAGCAACAGCGTGTGCATCATCAGGGTTGCCCACGTTGGTAGTGGCTCCAACGAGGCCACACATCTCATCTCCATGGTTGTACTGGAATAGGTGGTTGTGTTCGTTCGTCATGAAGACGTCAAGCTCATTTTGCATAACACTGTTGTATTGCGCCCACTCCCCGTCCATGGTGATCTGTTATCATCATGAAACATAATGTTTATTCTCCTATGTAGAGTTAAAGGTAGCAGTGAACAAATATTTTAAGAAAAAATAATGTAGCAGTGAAAAACGAAACCGCATGGAAGTAAATGCCATCGAACACTCTAAAGCTTAAAGTACATACAAATTTAAATTGCCAACATAGTTGGATGTTACTCCACTTTAAGAATACTTGAAATTCATCCGTATGAGTTTCCTCGACCGACGTGTAATCAAGTAGACTGTAATTACTCTCTATAAATATATTGACATACTTTCCTGACTTCAGTGTAAGAAATTCATGATCATCTGTGGCTGATTACTTCAATAATTACCAAACATATATGATCTAGCTATATAGTGATGCAAAACTTTTACTTAGCCATCTCATCGGGTTCTTTTATATTTATCTCAAGAACTATACTCTATCTATATATACATTGGGATCTATCTCTCCGATTCCATATGTGTGATATATTAAAATAAGGCCTCTTTGTGCAGGTCTGGAAGGCTCGGAACGACGCTACCTTCAACAACGCCGGGTGCCACGCCGGCAACATCCTCACTAAGGCAGCGGATGACCTCCTCCTCTGGAGTCGCCTTTCGATGGGTCGGATCCCGTCGATCCATGTTTTCTTTCTGTCGGCAGTTTAGCTCCCCCCCCCCCCCCCCGCCTCCCACCCTCTCTCTCTCTCTCGTTGTGTTTGTTGTTTCTCTTATCTTGCTGTTTTTTATCCTTTAGATGAAAAACTCTGTATGACTGCCCAGTCGCTTCGAGCAATATAACAACCAGTGGGGCTTTGTGCCCCCCATCATTCTAAAAAAAGGCCTTACATACAATAAAACAAGTACCAACTACTCCTACAAATTATAGAAGCAATATATTAAAATATACTATGCGAGGGGAATCATATTAGCCATAAATAGTAGAATCATAGGCACGATAATACAATCAGATCTATGAATATATGCAATAAAATCTATGAATATATAAAATCAGATCTATGTTATCTCCTTTGTTTTACATTTCAAAGATCAGCTTCATCTATAACAAGATGCTAGCCATCTCCCAAGCTAAACGATGAAACACTACTCTCTTTGTGTATCCACTCACTCAATCGTTGATCTACCTTTTTTTTTCTAAGCATGCATGGAATAGCATAGGTGATGGAGAATTTGTGCTCAAGTTTAGAAGCTATATATCCTAGGATAACTAGAGTAAAAGAGTATAAACATTACTTGATGAACAATTTCAGGAAATGCCGTTCGCTTCGGTAGTCGTCTTCCTCATAACTTCGTTAGGCGAAAAAGTATATGGATCTGTTTTGTTCCTACTGAGATATCAAACTCATTCAGCAAAGTAGCTATGACCATCAAAATTTAAAGTCATGAGCAGCATGCAAAATTTATGCCATGACCCATGATTAATGCAAGAAATTTCTACTATCCAAATATGACTCATATATAATGGATTTTGGCATGATGAATATATCGGTCATAATAAATACTCATTAAGCATATTTTGGAGTGAATATTGGCATATTTATGACAATATATTACGTTATTAAAACAATAGGAAATTGGTTGCTCAGATTATCAATAGAAAAGAATGATTCAGAACGATAATATGTTGTAGATCTAAATCATATACATGGACATAAAGAGTTCTCCATCCAATCCTACATACAAAGTATGTTTTTCTGCAAGAAAAAACTTGCAATGTATTCATCAACTGTCAAGGCAACACAATAGAAAAGAACACCAATAATAACTTGTACCCAAATATAAGGCTCACATGTCATGGATTTCGAACATTGTGGCATGGACTATATACATGGCATATATAATTAATAATGATTAAGCATATTTGTGGAGTGAATATTGTCGGTGCTAAATCTGGCAGCTCGGGTAGTGGGTCCCAAGCTTAGTGAACTGAGCTAGATGGTAATAGAAGAAGTAGGGACACGATGTTTTACCCAGGTTCGGGTCCTCTGGATGAGGTAAAACACTATGTCCTACTTCTTATATATTTGATTCTGATGGGATGCAAAGTACAATGTGATTTAGGGCGAGATAGTATGAGGGGGTTCTAAGCTCTAAACAGCATATGTCTGTCTCTATAGACTAAAATCCACGTCTTATATAGACACCGGAGGTATCTAGGGTTTATAAATGGTTGGTGGTGATCTAGCAATTAGCACGGAGATCCTTTAAACGCATCGTGAAGTGTAGACCAAGTCTTCGAAGATCTTCATTGGAATGACAATGAGGGCTAGGCCAGTTGAGACCCATTCATCGATCACCGGTAGGTCCTCAGAGCGGCCCATCAATGATGGGCCATCGTGATGCACACCCCCTAATCTGAGACACCGTTAGTAGCCCCCAAACTAGTCTTCAAGCCGAGGATACCACACGCTGTATTCAGAACAGTTCCACAAGTTTGGGTCTTTTAATTCGCAGACGAGTTCCATCCCCTATGTCGGGTCTCAATTCCGAGGATATGCTTGGCTCCGAGGTCTTTTTACTTGCAGGATTGATAATCACATAACAAATGGTCTCTTGGAAAGACCTCCCTCCTTGACACATTTCAACAAGGCCGCATAGCCACGAAGGCACGCCGTAAGAAGTTTGACCAGGTCAAAAATCCTGACAACTTTTGAGCCGAGAACTGAAGCGTCACCTCCCGTGGAAGATATGATCTGTCTAGTCAATAGTCTTTATTGAGGATACCGTGGCCCCAAGGCGTTTTTATTGGCTCAACCCGTCAATGAAAATATTGTGCTCCCGGATTTCCAGCGATGTCATCAACACACCTGCTTTAATATTGGTGCCCATTGGCTGCAGAGCACATCGGGAAGCGTCGATTCATTCCCTATGGTGGGGTGACCAATGGTCTTTGATTGCCCTATAAATACAGCCGGTGAACCTAGTTTACCCATACTTTCACCCCCTGCTCTAGTGCAAAGGACGGGCCTCAAATCTAAGGTGGTGTTTGGTTCTCTAGTCCTAGGACTTTTTCTAGTCCCTAGGACTTTTTGAAAAAGATTCTCAAGGAGGTGCTTCTAAGGACTTTTAGCAAAAAGTCCGAAAAAGTCCCCCCCTGTTTGGTTTAACAGGTTTGCTAGGGACTTTTTTAGTCCCAACACAAAAAAGTCCCTGGAACCAAACACCCCCTAAGTGTCTCAAGATCTAGCTCTTTAGCCCTTCTTTCTTCTACTTCTTCTCTGTATAGGATGACTAGCACGTGGAAGAGATCTGCAGCCGAAAGCCAACGGTAAATGGGGGCAGTGGCTGCATTAGGCTCAAAGCCGTCACGTACCTTCCTACCATGGCCCAGTGCCACTCCCCCGTAGAGGAGGGTGCAAGCCACTCGGCATCTGTTAACACTACTCCCCACGAAGGAGATTGGGTGATCTTTATTTCTCATCTTATCCGAGGTTTAGGTTTTCCTCTTCACCCTTTTGCTCAGGGTTTCTTGTTCACTTACAGGCCCGATTTTCATCATCTGGCTCTGAAATCTATTCTCCACATTTCTTCTTTTATAATTTTCTGTGAGGCCTTTCTTCGTGTTGAGCCACACTTCGGGTTGTGGCTAAAAGTGTTCCATGTCAAACCATACAATGATGGACCCAAACTTGTGGAGTGCGCAGGGGCCACACGATTAGCTGACTCACCAACATGATTTGGCCCGAGGGCTCATTTATGTAAACGAAGCAGCTTTGGCAACACCAATGCACTGGTATTGTAGGGTGCTATACAAATGGGTTTTAAACCCTTTCCGCGACGGCATTCTGAACCGTCGCCAAGTGAGTGACTGCGATAGGGGGTCCTTCCCACACGACCCAGAAACCGTAGGTGATAGGCGAGCAGCTACTGATGATCGCCATAGAATAAACGTATGAGAAGTCGCCCCATTCCCACAACTTACGTCTGGACGTTACGTTTCTGGTCCGAGAGACATCCCAAATGATTACGCCGGTATAGTCGTGTGAAAAAGGTGGACATTAACATTTAATCTACCGATATGTTTGCGATAGGTATGTTATCACACACAGTTTAAGAATGTAAAATGTGTGAGGTGGCTCTACTAACGTCAACGTCTTCATTTTCATAACTGTGTACAATAGATATATTCCTATCACACACGCACACATGATTGACATGTTTGCCGTATTCCCATGAATCGCACACGCATATGAGACGAAACTGTGTGTGCGTCCATCGGGCATCGCAAATGTTTCACGTCAAAAAACCATTTGTTCTCTATTTTTCATCGCACACGCTGTTTTCTTTCTAACCTTGTGCACATTATTTTATTCGCTCTTGTATAATTTTATTTTTCCTTATAATTTATTATTCGAATTGGAAATTTGGAAATATGAAACGTGGAATTCAAATTCTCAGCACAATGGTTCAACAACGAATCCATAAAAAAAATCTCGGTATAATATGTTCGGTAATTACAGGACTAGACAACAATTAACTATGATGAACCACAATATTTAGAGGCGGTAAAGATGAAGAGACAAGTGTAAATCATTTTGGCTGCCGATGGTGTTGAAGAAGCGGAATGCCCATAATGTGCCCTCTTGCATGCCATAGGCACGAACAACTTTTACCCAACCCCTTGTGACGATCGCCCACCCATCCTTCACCGCCTTCAGGAAGACTTCTAGAGCATTATCATGGTAGCATGACTTATATACTTTAACCTTGGTTGCCTCCACTCCGGTCATGTAGTTTGCAAGGTAATGATCATTAAATAGCTTCGGAAACCACTGAAAAGAGAAAAATTTCAGATACTAAGGTCTAATAGAGTAACTTGTTGTGGGTAGGGGGAAAAGGCAACACATTACTTAATTACCATCCTAAAGTTCACTTTTGTCTTGGACAAAGTGTAAATAAAGAGCTTAATTTCCATCACCCGTTTCTTTCGCCTAACATTGTTTCTTAGTTTCCTCACTTGATACTTGTTCATGAATATCTCATTGTCCCATACGCAAAAGGGATCGAAGCGTGGATCGGTACCACTCATATATGTACCTAGAAGCAACCAGTAAATGTTAGAAGCTAAACTGAGATTGCACAAATGATGTAAAATACAACTACCTACGATCCTAAGTACAAGTATTTTTAAAGATTTCAATGAACTACATACGGATGTATAGAGAATTATAGATATAATTTAGATTAGAATCTAGATTCATTCATTTTGCTCCATATGTAGTCTATATTGGAATCTCTAAAAACGCTTATATTTAGGAGTGGATGGTGTATAAATCATGTGATGCAACTAAACTCGATGGCAAACAACAACATCACCCAATGTAGCCCTATGTAAGTATATGGAAATCCAATGTTAACTACAACAGGGTTAACATCCACCAAAAATAGCAAATAGTAATAAAACGGCAGCATCTGTAGTGATATCTTCATTGCGAAAGAGTAGCATGGTAGGAAAGGGACGGATTAGAAAATGGATAGAATTGTTTACTGCAACAAACAACCTAGTATAACCATTGAAACTGGTATTGATAGAAATTAAATTGTCAGAGTTAAACATCACAAGGAAGGTGCTACTAGAGCAGAGTATGGCTCTGTTGTGTACTAAAAGGCAGGGAAAATAGGCAAGACGGGCTAGGCGTGTTTACTGCAACATGCTTAATACATGAACTGTACAAAACATGCCCATTGCAACTGGTATTGGTAAGATTCAACTGATGAGTTCATACTTGGTAAGCCCTGAGGGGTAGTGGCTGGGGCACTTCATATGGACAAGAGCCCGCCCCAAGTTGGCCGCAGCGGAGGCGAGGTGTTCCTCCGGGTCGAAGAGTGGATCAGTGTCGCCGACATGTGTACCTACAAGAAGCAAGTAAATGTTAGAAACCAAACAGCAATTGCATAAATGATGTAAAATACTGTAAGACATGGGATGCAGCTAACCTCGATGGCAAACAGCAACATCACCCGTTATGGCCCTACGTAAGTATATGGAAAGGCATGTTAAGTACAACAGGGTTAGCATCTACTAAAAATAGCAAATGGTCATCTTCTCTAGTATATCTTCATTGCAGAGAGTAGCGCAGTAAAAAAGGGACAGATTAAAAAATGGATGCAACTGTTAATTGCGACAGGCTTAACAGCATCCTAAGTCATGTTTTGTAAGTTTGTAACCATTGAAATACAACTATTTAAAAATAGATACAACTGTTAATTGCAACATGCTTAATAGCCATTGAAACTGGTACTGATAAAAATGCAATTGTCAGAGTTAAACATCGCAAGGCAGGTACTACCAGAGCAAAGAATGGCCAGGTTGTCTATAAAATGGTAGGGAAAATGTCTAAAACATGTTAGGCATGTTTACTACAACATGCTTAATACATCGATCGTACAAAATATAGCCATTAATTGCAACTGGTATTGGTAAGATTGAACTGGTGAGTTCATACTTGGTAAGTCCTGAGAGGTTGTTGCTGGGGCACTTCATCTTGGCCAAAGCCCGCCCAAAGTCAGCGGCGGCAGGGGCGAGCTGTTCCTCCGGGTCAAAGTGTGGATCAGTGCCTCTAACATGTGTACCTACAGGCAACCAGTAAATGCTATAAGTTAAACTACAATTGCACAAATGATGTGAAATACTATAAGACATGGGATGCAGCTAACCTTGACGGCAAACAATAGCATCGCCTGGTATCATCCTACATAAGTACATGGACATGCATGTTAAGTATAACAGGGTTAGTATCTACAAAAAATAGCAAATGCGCAGCATCTCTAGTAATAGCCCGAGTCATGTATTTTAAGTTTGTTGCTGGTATTGGTGAAATTGAGCTGGACAGTTAATACTTGAACATCACAGAGTGTGTAGTACTAAAATAAACAAGGCACAAACATGCTTAATACATCAACCATACAAAACATAGCCATTGCAAGTGGTATTGGTAAGATTGAGCTGGCCAGATCATACCTGGTAAGTCCTGAGAGGTAGTCGATGGGACAGTTCATCTGGGCCAAAGCCTTCACCAAGTCGGTGGTGGCCGAGGCGAGGTGTTCCTCCGGGTCAACACGCATAGCGACCATCGCGCCATCGACCGCTATCAGCTCCTCGACCTCCACGTGATATGTGGTTGGGTTGTGCGGCAAAGCTCTGGAGGTAGGGCGGTGGGGATTTGGAGGCATGAGGATGTTTCGTAGGCGCCACTTAAGCAATCAGGCCGGGGCCGTGATAGAGATCGGTGGGTTACCTGACTCGATTGACGATGCTCGGGCAAAACGTAGTTGTGGTTGAAGTTGTGGTTGCGATGGCGATGGTTTGAGCTGCCGGTAGGGTGAGGGGGAGGGGGAGACATTGAGGAAATTTGACGGGTGGGGATGTGGTGGGGGGGGAATAAATTCTGAAATCGCGCGTCTAATGGAAATTTCAACGTGAAACTTGAAACTTGGGCGGGGGAAACACACAACACAGACGAAGTGCATAAAATACTCATGCACGAGAAAAGAGAAAAATTGCAGATCCCATCTCCAAAAAAATGTACATGTGTAGTTGATTTTTTTGTCAATGGTACGCTTGGTTTATTAGGAAACATCGCACAAGTAACTGACTTATGGATCATGAACGCAAAAAATGCACACGGGCGCCATAGAAACATGTGTTTTGGGATCTTATAATAACTCTTATATCAATCAGCATCTCCAAACTCACCTAATTTCAAAAATCTCTTTCATAGTATCAGGATTATTCAATATACATGAACGAGGCAAGGTGACACCTGATGAGCAATCATCGGTTTATGAAATGCAATCAAGTGTCAACCTTGCTCGCTCACATACACTACAGGAATCAGCTACTTTGCCGTCTGCCACGGCGGACGGCAAAGGCACGAATGGCGGACGGCAAAGGTCTTTGCCGTCTTCCACAGACGGCAAAAGTGGACGGCAAAGAAAGGTCCAGTAAAGAGCTACATTGCCGTCTGCTTTTGGCGGCTGACGGCAAAGGGGCCTTTGCCATCAGCAGCGGACGATAGAGAACATGGACGGCAAATTTTTTGCTGTTAGTCCGTTAGGTGGCTAACGACAGGACTTTGCCGTTCGCCGCCGACGGCAAAATTCGTCCTGCCTTTGCCGCCTGCCACTGTAGGCAAACTGACTAAGTGGGTCACCTCCAAGGAAGCACAGTTGGCTGCCACGTGCCTTATTTGCCGTCCGCGGCTGTTGGAAAAGTGCCCATTGCCGTCGGTGGCGGACGACAAAGAGCCTGCATATTGGCTCTTTTTTTTCTGTTTTTTTGTAAATCCAACAAATTTCACAGCAAATATATATGACATATATAGATATATTTCACAGGGCTATTTAACAGCACATAAGTTTCATCATACATACATATATAGTTCCATTCATTCATACATAGCAAGTTGCACATACACATAAGTTGCAACCATTAGGAAGTTGCACATACATATTACAATGCAAAGTTTCATCAAGATAGCAAGTTCCATCGTAGCAAGCTAGAAGAATACTAGAAGAGAATGAAATAAAAAACAAGCACTCCATCATAGCTAGCTAGCTTCCGAGAAGTGAATGAAATCTGCAAAATGGCAAATAAGAAAGTTAGGAAAAGGTGACTAGAAGAAGAAGACTAGAAGAAGAAGCATGCCATCGTTTGTGAGGTAACTTAGGTGAAATGGATCGTTTATGAGCTAACTTAGGTAAAATGCATCATTTTAGAGCTAGCGTAGGTAAAATGGAACGTTTATGAGCTAACTAAGCTAATTACGCCGGTTTTTACATAAGTAAGCTAAGTACATGTCATTATTGAGCAAACCTAGTTAACTAAGCATATTATAACTAACTTAGGTCATTTTGGAGGAAACAAAGCTAAGTATAGATCATTTTAGAGCTAACTTAGGTAAAATGGCTGGTTTTGGAGGTCAGTAAGCTTATTAAGTCATTTTGGAGGAAAAGAAGCTAACTCTAGGTCATTAAGGTAAGCATATTGGAGGAAATAAAGCTAAGTCTAGGTCTTTATGCATTTGTTAAGAAAAAAACTAGAGAAACTCACCTTGATCTTGGAGGTGTAGGAGCGGGCTGGCTCGTGCCAGTAGCTGGAGAAGGATTGTGTGATGCTTGTGTGGAGTTACGCTACACCAAAGATCATTTCCAATGTTTCGTTAGCATGATGACACTCAAATGTTAAGACTAGCAAGTAACGTCCATTCAAATTAAACTCACCGTGGTCTCAAGAGCAATCTCTGGATCAATGGCTATGGAGCCACGGGACCTCCCGCCACCAGATCTCATCACCTGCTCTGGATCAATGGGAATCTGGCTCGGGTTAAACTCCTCCCCTTTCCTCGCCTTCCCCTTGACTTGCTTGTAAGAGGCAGTGTGGGCCAAGGCATGCAGGTCGTACCCCTCTGGCACCTTATCCGTCTTATTGTAGCATGCCTGAAAGAGAGAAACAATGTAAATTAGTAATTAAAGGGCTCAAGCTAGCATGATGAATGAATTGCATTAATCATGAAGCAAACCACATACCCAGTTCTGCCCGAACTGATATAAGATGGAGCTACCTTGATGGTGTGGCACACCTTCCATTTGGGCACGTTTGTTCTTGGCCTCAGTCGGCTCCCCTTCCATCTTTCAAAACCTGCCATGACAAAGAGTAAACGAAATTAGTACAACATAAAAAAATACCGACATGAATAATAATCTGTATATCACCTAAGTGTATCATCATCAAGTACAACATAAAAAAATTGAATACCTGACACTACTAATAATCTCGATCAGTATCATCAATAAATGCATAATCATCATCATCACTATAATCAATGACGGGCTCATAGGGTTCAGTGGCATGAACATGTGGAAGGCCACCTTTACGTAATCGGTCAAACATTGACAGGTCATCCGCAGCAGTAACCTCTTCTTGTTCCGGCTCTTCTTGTTCCTCCTCTGGGGTGATGTGGGATTCACTATCGCTGTCTACTTCAATGTTTTGGGGTGAATTATACCGGTTCTTGAAACGCTTTTTGGAAAGACGTGTCTCTTGGAAGAATTCTCCTTCATATGTGTCTGGGTTAATGTGAGGTTCATAATCCTCTTCCTTTGGGGGAGATAGTCTAGCACGTGGCGGCACTTCATAAACGACATCCCAACCTTTCAAATTTGGATTAGTTTGGCAGGCCCACGGTAGATAGAATACTTGGGTTGCCTGTTGAGCCGTAATATAGACATCAGGAACATCTAAATGGGTGCTTTGGTTGATTTCAACTAGCCCTATATGTTCATGAGTCCTTCTAGTCTCCTTCGGCTGAAACCAATAACATTTGAAGACTATGACATTCGGTGGGTTTTCACCATAGAATAGAAATTCATAAATTCCTTCAACTCTCCCATAATACTCGGTACCTCCTTCGCCGATAGCAGATTGATAACCCACAAGTATAGGGGATCGCAACAGTTTTTGATAATTAAGAGTGTCGAACCCAACGAGGAGCTAAAGGTAGAATAAATATTCCCTCAGGTTCTATCGACCACCGATACAACTCTACGCACGCTTGATGTTTACTTTACCTAGAACAAGTATGAAACTAGAAGTACTTTGTAGGTGT
This sequence comes from Triticum aestivum, assembly GCF_018294505.1. Taxonomy (NCBI): domain Eukaryota; kingdom Viridiplantae; phylum Streptophyta; class Magnoliopsida; order Poales; family Poaceae; genus Triticum; species Triticum aestivum. The sequence goes on from NC_057801.1 coordinate 136,171,927, forward strand.
TTTTGGATAGGTTAGCAAGGTAATAAAGAGCACGAGAATAAAAACTAGGGGCTGCTTAGCTAAAAACACAACTAAAGTAAATATGGCGAGTGTGGAAAAGTGGTGGTAGGAGTTGCGAAATTGTCCCTAAGCAATTGACTATGTTACTAGACCGGTAATCACTATCGCAATTCTATTTGAGGGTAGAGGCATAAGCTAACATACTTTCTCTACTTGGATCATATGCACTTATGATTAGAACTCTAGCAAGCATCCGCAACTACTAAAGATTCATTAAGGTAAAACCCAACCATAGCATTAAAGTATCAAGTCCCCTTTATCCCATACGCAAACAACCTACTTACTCGGGTCTGTGCTTCTGTCACTCACGCCACCCACCATAAGCAAATCATAAATATATTGCAAACCCTACAGCGGGAACCCCTCACGCTTGCGCGACACGGAGGGCACAATAGGACAGCACCAATAATAAAACATGCAACTCAAACCAATCATAGCAATTCATCAATCACCGATAGGACAACGAAAATCTACTCAGACATCATAGGATGGCAACACATCAATGGATAATAATATGAAGCATAAAGCACCATGTTCAAGTAGAGGGTACAGCGGGTTGCGGGAGAGTGGACCGCTATAGATAGAAGGGGGAAGGTGATGGAGATGTTGGTGAAGATGGCGGAGGTGTTGGTGAAGATCGCGGTGATGATGATGGCCCCCGGCGGCGTTCCGGCGCCACCGGAAGCAAGGGGGAGAGAGCCCCTCTTCTTCTTCTTCTTCCTTGACCTTCTCCCTAGATGGGGGAAGGGTTTCCCCTCTGGTCCTTGGCACCCATGGCTTGGGAGGGGTGAGAGCCCTTCCGAGATTGGATCTATCTCTCTGTTTCTGTGTTCTCTGCGTTGGCAGATTCTACCCCTTCACCGTTTCCTTTATATCCGGAGATCCGTAACTCCGATTGGGGTGAATCTTTCGCCCAGATCTTTCTCATACAATTAGCTTTCTTGCACCAGAAGGATAGTGTTAACCTCCTTACGGTGGTCTCACGAGGGTCAGGGGCGCACCTGGGGGGGTAGGGCGCGCCCCCCTTCCTTGTGCCCACCTCGGATATCGTTTCGTGTTGATTTTACTTCCAGAAAATCATAAATATTCCAAAAAAAATCTCTGTCCGTTTTTTTCCGTTTGGACTCCGTTTGATATTGGGTTTCTGCGAAACAAAAAACATGCAACAGACAGGAACTGGCACTGGGCACTGGATCAATATGTTAGTCCCAAAAATAATATAAAAAGTTGCCAAAAAGTATATGAAAGTGAATAATAATGGCATGGAACAATCAAAAATTATAGATACGACGGAGACGTATCAACATCCCCAAGCTTAATTCCTGCTCGTCCTCGAGTAGGTAAATGATAAAAAAGAATAATTTTTGATGTGGAATGCTACCTAGCATAATCTTGATCATATGTCTAATCATGGCATGAATATTAAGACATGAGTGATTCAAAGCAATAGTCTATCATTTGACATAAAAAACAATAATAATTCGAGCGTACCAATAAATCAATCATGTATTTTCAAAACAACAAGGCCAAAGCAAGCTTATCCCTACAAAATCATATAGTTTGGCCATGCTTCATTTTCGTCACACAAAATGCTCCCATCATGCACAACCCCGATGACGAGCCGAGCACTTGGTTCATACTTTTTAACGCGCTTCAGCTTTTTCAACCCTCACGCAATAGATGAGCGCAAGCCATGGATATAGCACTATAGGTGGAATAGAATATAATGATGGAGGTTATGTGGAGAAGGCAAAAAGGGAGAAAGTCTCACATCGACGCGGCTAATCAACGGGCTATGGAGATGCCCATCAATTGATGTCAATGCGAGGAGTAGGGATTGCCATGCAACGGATGCACTAGAGCTATAACTGTATGAAAGCTCAACAAAAGAAAATAAGTGGGTGTGCATCCAACTTGCTCATGAAGACCTAGGGCATTTGAGGAAGCCCATCGTTGGAATATACAAGCCAAGTTCTATAATGAAAATTCCCACTAGTATATGAAAGTGACAACATAGGATACAATCTATATGAAGAACATGGTGCTACTTTGAAGCACAAGTGTGGAAAAGAGATAGTTGCATTGACCTTTTTTTTGGGCCTTTCTATTTTTCTTTGTGGCCTTTTTTTTGATTGGGCAATGCTCTAATAATGATGATCATTACACTTTTATTTACTTGCAACTCAGTATTACAACTCGATATCTAGAACAAAGATATGACTCTATATGAATGCCTCCGGCGGTGTACCGGGATGTGCAATGATCTAGCGTAGCAATGACATCACAAAACGGATAAGCCATGAAAACATCATGCTAGCTATCTTACGATCATGCAAAGCAATATGACAATAGATGCTCAAGTCATGTATATGATGATGATGAAAGTTGCATGACAATATATCTCGGAATGGCTATGGAAATTGCCATAATAGGTAGGTATGGTGGCTGTTTTGAGGAAGATATAATGAGGCTTATGTGTGATAGAGCGGATCATATCACGGGGTTTGGATGCACCGGCGAAGTTTGCACCAACTCTCGAGGTGAGAAAGGGCAATGCATGGTACCGAAGAGGCTAGCAATGATGGAAGGGTGAGAGTGCGTATAATCCATGGACTCACATTAGTCATAAAGAACTCATATACTTATTGCAAGAATTTATTAGCCCTCGAAGAAAAGTACTACTACGCATGCCCCTAGGGGGATAGATTGGTAGGAGAAGACCATCGCTCGTCCCCGACTGCCACTCATAAGGAAGACAATCAAAGAAACACCCCATGCTTCAAATTTGTCACACAACGGTTACCATACGTGCATGCTACGGGACTTGCAAACCTCAACACAAGTGTCTCTACAATCCACAACCACCCACTAGCATAACTCTAATATCACCATCTTTATATTGCAAAACAATTGCAAGGAATCAAACATATCATATTCAGCGATCTACAAGTTTATGTAGGATTTTATGACTAACCATGTGAATGACCAATTCCTGTTATCTCTCTAAAAAGATATAAGTGAAGCAAGAGAGTTTAATTCTTTCTACAAAAGATATGCCCATGCTCTAACAAATATAAGTGAAGCAAAAGAGCATTCTACAAATCAACCAAGGACTATCTCATACCAGCATGGTGCATAAAAGAAAAAATAAAAACCTAATTGCAAAAGACGCTCCAAGACTTGCACATAATGCATAAACGAAACGAATACGAAAACATACTGATACTTGTTGAAGAAAGAGGGGATGCCTCCCCAGCATCCCCAAGCTTAGACGCTTGAGTCTCCTTGAATATTTACTTGGGGTGCCTCGGGCATCCCGAAGCTTGAGCTCTTGCCTCTCTTCCTTCTTCTCACATCGAAACATCCTCGATTAGACACTACATCCACACAAAATTTCAACAGAAAACTCGGTAAGATCCGTTAGTATAATAAAGCAAATCACCACTCACTGTTGCAAACCAATTCATATTTTGTTTTTACATTGTTTCTACTGTAATATAACTTTTTCATGGCTTAATCCACTGATATAAATTGATAGTTTCATCAAAACAAGCAACCTATGCATCAAAAACAGAATCTGTCAAAAACAGAACAGTCTGTAGCAATCTGAACATCCACCATACTTATGGTACCCCAAAAATTCTACCAAAATTAGGAAACATAAACAAGTTGTATAGAAAGACAGTGCGAAAGGAATCATAACAAATTGACGTTCCAGTTAAAAATGTAAAATCGCGCACTACAGCTAAAGTTTCTGTCCTGCACCATACAAACCAACAAGCATTGTAAACATCCTAAAGGCAAACCTTGGCACATTATTTTTATAATACAATGAAATTGTACAAGGGGATAATTATTTTTGTTGAAAAGTTTCTGTAATCAAGATTCACAAAGTTTCTGTGAGCATGAACAAAGTCCAAGGCTAGCTCCCACTTCAAAAATAATTGTCTTTCTCACTTTCACTTTCCTTTTTGAAATGTTTTTAGGTTCCCCTGTTTATTTTTGTTGTTTTTAAACTATATGAAAGCACTCAACAGAAATAAATGACTCTCTAAAACTTCCGGGTTGTCTCCCTGGCAGCGCTTTCTTTAAACCCATTAAGCTAGGCATTTAGTGCTCAAGTAATGAATCCACCCGGATCCCAAGGAATATCAAAGCCAATTTTAATTAGCAATGATTTGTAATTTAGTAGAGCACAAAGTAACATATATCATGCAACAACGAAGTCTAACTCTCTTCCTATGCATCGGCATGTCATAAAAGAACAACTCATGCACACCAAGTAAAGGCCAATGCATAGTATGAACAGTTTCTTGCAATTCTATCGTATTGGAAACATAAAGAGGGGGAGATATAGTTCCTATCTCATAATAATTGCAAGTAGGAGCAGCAAGCACATGCATATTACATTCATAAAAATAATCATGTGTAAAAGGCAACCCATCAATATAATCCTTAATAAGCACAAATTTTTCCGATATAGTGTAGTCAGGAGAATTCAAAAAGATAACAGGACTATCATGCGTGGGTGCAATAGCAACAATTTCATGTTTAACATAAGGAACTATAGCAAGTTCATCTCCATAAGCATAATTCATATTGGCATCTTGGCCACAAGCATAGCAAACATCATCAAAAATGGATATTTCAAGAGAATCAACGGGATCATAACAATCATAATAGCAATCATCATGGCAATCATCATAGCAATCATCCTTCGGTAAGCACGAAGGGGAATTAAATAATGTATGAGTTGGAGGGTTACTCTCATTAGAAGGTGGGCACGGGTAGCTAATCCGCACTTCCTCCTTTTGTTCTTCGCTCTCCTCATCATCTTTTTCATCCATTGAGCTCACAGTTTCATCAATTTCTTCTTCCATAGCTTCCTGCAAAATATTAGTCTCTTCTTGGAGAGCGGAGACTTTATTAATAAATGCATTAATGTAGTAATTGTATTCATAATTTTTATAGCAATATCTAAGTATAGCAACATTTTCAGGCCTATAAACATCATCATCTAAAGCTTCATACTTTTCAAACAAAGATTCAATTTAATAAGTAGCCTTAAAAGCAACAAATTCTTGTATTTGTTCCACATCATAGTAATCATATATACCATTAGCATAAGAAGCTAAGGTTTCATTATCATTAAATTTGCATGAAAAGGGAAGGTGTCGAGCCTTCATCCTAGAGCAACAAGTAATATCAAATCTGAAGCATAGATCCCGGGCATACCAACGCAACATAATAAATTGATCCCATAATAGTTTCCCTTTTTGTGTCGAGCGATAATCCCTAAAGTATTCACATTGATCCAACGTGTCTCCCATTATAAAGTTGAATGGGGTTTTCTCCGGATTATCAAAGTAGTACACAATATTTTTCGCATAATGAGAATCGAGGGTTTTAGGAGTTACCCCATCCTCATGAGTAGCAAGTAAAGCTAATTTTTTTGGTATTTTGCGTTCCATATCCATAACTAAAGATAGAGAACAACTAAGAACAACAAATAAAAATTACTTAGTGATAAAGCAAACAAGCACACACGAGAATATTCACCCCACGCTATGACTCCCCGGCAACGGCGCCAGAAAAAGGTCTTGATAACCCACAAGTATAGGGGATCGCAACAGTTTTCGATAATTAAGAGTGTCGAACCCAACGAGGAGCTAAAGGTAGAATAAATATTCCCTCAGGTTCTATCGACCACCGATACAACTCTACGCACGCTTGATTTATACTTTACCTAGAACAAGTATGAAACTAGAAGTACTTTGTAGGTGTTTTTGGATAGGTTAGCAAGGTAATAAAGAGCACGAGAATAAAAACTAGGGGCTGCTTAGCTAAAAACACAACTAAAGTAAATATGGCGAGTGTGGAAAAGTGGTGGTAGGAGTTGCGAAATTGTCCCTAAGCAATTGACTATGTTACTAGACCGGTAATCACTATCACAATTCTATTTGAGGGTAGAGGCATAAGCTAACATACTTTCTCTACTTGGATCATATGCACTTATGATTAGAACTCTAGCAAGCATCCGCAACTACTAAAGATTCATTAAGGTAAAACCCAACCATAGCATTAAAGTATCAAGTCCTCTTTATCCCATACGCAAACAACCTACTTACTCGGGTCTATGCTTCTGTCACTCACGCCACCCACCATAAGCAAATCATAAATATATTGCAAACCCTATAGCGGGAACCCCTCACGCTTGCGCGACACGGAGGGCACAATAGGACAGCACCAATAATAAAACATGCAACTCAAACCAATCATAGCAATTCATCAATCACCGATAGGACAACGAAAATCTACTCAGACATCATAGGATGGCAACACATCAATGGATAATAATATGAAGCATAAAGAACCATGTTCAAGTAGAGGGTACAGCGGGTTGCGGGAGAGTGGACCGCTATAGATAGAAGGGGGAAGGTGATGGAGATGTTGGTGAAGATGGCGGAGGTGTTGGTGAAGATTGCGGTGATGATGATGGCCCCCGGCGGCGTTCCGGCGCCACCGGAAGCAAGGGGGAGAGAGCCCCTCTTCTTCTTCTTCTTCCTTGACCTTCTCCCTAGATGGGGGAAGGGTTTCCCCTCTGGTCCTTGGCGCCCATGGCTTGGGAGGGGCGAGAGCCCCTCCGAGATTGGATCTATCTCTCTGTTTCTGTGTTCTCTGCGTTGGCAGATTCTACCCCTTCACCGTTTCCTTTATATCCGGAGATCCGTAACTCCGAATTGGGTGAATCCTTTGCCCAGATCTTTCTCATAAAATTAGCTTTCTTATGCCAGAAGGATATCGTCAACCGCCTTATGGTGGGCTCACGAGGGTCAGGGGCGCGCCGGGGGGGGGGGGTAGGGCGCGCCCCCTACCTCGTGCCCACCTCGGATACCGTTTCGCGTTGATTTTACTTCCGAAAAATCATAAATATTCCAAAAAAATCTCCGTCCGTTTTTTTTCTGTTTGGAATCCATTTGATATTGGGTTTCTGTGAAACAAAAAACATGCAACAGACAGGAACTGGCATTGGGCACTGGATCAATATGTTAGTCCGAAAAATAATATAAAAAGTTGCCAAAAATTACATGAAAGTGAATAATATTGGCATGGAACAATCAAACATTATAGATACGACGGAGACGTATCACAGATACACAACAATTTGTAGACTTTCGGTCGGCCATAGATAGCTCTTTGCCATAGGTACGAAAGCGATACCCGTTGATGTCGTATTTGTCAAATGAACGGACCTTATAGTCAAAACCATTAGCGACTTGTCTCAATTCCGCGTCCATAGACTCCGAATTAGCCTACAAGTTTAATATGAAAGGATTGTTGCATTATGCACAAATTAGTGAATGAAATGAAATTGTCTAATAGAATTACCGTTTGTTTGAACCAAGAGATTAAACCGGGATAGCCGCCTCCTTTCTTTGCGAGAAGCTCATACTCTTCGACGGAATCCTTTTGGATCACCGCTCCATATGAGAATAGGGCGACGTATCGACTGTATGAAATATCCAGGAATAAGAGCAGTTCAAAGGAAATAGAAGTTGCAAAACAATGTACCGAGAACTTACTCGATGTACGGCCGTACTTCTATCAGGTTGTTGAAGATATACAACGAAATGGTCCGCCATTCTTCGTTATCCAAAGATACTGGATTTGAAACACTGGATGGTGCGAGATTCCCTTTGAATACGCTGAGGTTGGATCCACCCTTTTTAGGCTCGTCAGCATTGTACCGAGGCTTCGGATTATGCAAATGACGATTTTTGGTTTCGTAGTGTGCTGTCACGAAGTTTGCCGCCTCCTCAGTGATGAATGCCTCAGCCATCGATGTTTCAATTCTACGTTTATTTTTACATTTTTCTCGAAGCGTCTTCTGCATCCTCTCAGTTGGGTAGCACCAACGATTTTGCACGGGCCCCCCCAATCTTGCCTCGGTCGGGATATGCAAAATCAAATTCTGCATTGGATTAAAGAAGCCCGGTGGAAAGATCTTCTCTAACTTGCAGATCAACTCCGGCGCCAACTCTTCCATTTCTTCTAGCACGTCAGGCGATAGTTCTTTCGCACAAAGAACACCGAAGAAATAGTTGAGTTCTGCCAGTACTAGCCATTCATCCTCACGGATGAAGCCACGCAACATCACCGACATTACCCGCTCAATCCATATGTGCCAATCATGACTCTTGAGACCAAATATCTTCAATTTATCAAGACTCGCTCCCCTCTTTAGATTCTCTGCATACCCATCGGGGAACATCAACTGCATTTTCACCCACAAGATAATTTCCCTCATAGCTGGCCTTCCAAGATTGAACTATGCCTTTGGCTTCGTCCAGTTCTGCTTTCCTTTCGGTTCTTTCATGTTTTGTAACGGCCTATCACATAGCGCCTCCAGATCGACTCTAGCCTTAGTATTATCCTTTGACTTCCCATCTATGCCAAACAATGTACCAAAAAGTGCCTCGGCGATATTCTTCTCAGTGTGCATCACGTCGATGTTGTGTGGGCAAAGGAGGTCTTTGAAGTAAGGCAGATCCCATAAGCATGTTTTGTGAGTCCATGCGTGCTCAGAATTATACCCCTTGAAGTACCCTGGACGCTCTGGATCTGGCTCGAGAGCGTTTAACTGATCCAGGGTCTGTTGGCCTATCAATGCAGGTGGTGCAGAGTTTTTTACAACTCTACCTCTGATGAAGTTCTTCTTGTCTTTCCTGAACTTATGGCGAGGATCCAGGAACTGTCTATGCATGCTGAAGCAAGAAAACTTGCGACCGGCCTAAAGCCAACAGAACTCAAGAGCTCCCTTGCATGTGGGGCACGGGAACATTCCATTAACACACCAGCCAACGAATAGCGCATACGTCGGCAAGTCATGCGTCGAGTACATGTACCAGACACGCATTATGAAGTTTCGTTTTCTATAGGCGTCGTATGTCTTGAACCCATTATCCCAGGCTTCTTGCAGTTCGTCCTTAAGCGGTTGCATGTACACATTCATATTTTTTCCCGGATAGTTGGGCCTTGGAATTATCAACGTCAGGAAAATGTTCTTTCTTTGCATAATATGTCTGGGGGGAGATTGAGTGGAAAGACAAATATGGGCCAACAACTGTATTGGGCTGCCGTCATACCAAACACACTGAACCCGTCCGTGCTGACGCCGACTCGAGGATGCCTCGGATCTGCCGCTTTGTCAGCATGTAATTCATCAAACTTTTTCCACGCAACACCATCCGATGTGTGTACCATCATCAGATTCCCATCTGCATCTAGTTCGGTTCTTTTGCCTGTTTTGTGCCATGTCATCTGTCTGGCCGTCTCTTCGACCATGAAAAGACGTTGAAGTCTTGGTACGATTCGCATATGCCGAAGAACACTAACAGGGATTTTGGTCTGTGTCTTCTCACCCAAACCGTTGTCTACCATAATATATCTGGAAGACTTGCAAATGGGACAATAGTTCAAGTCCACATAAACAAGCCTAAATAAGGCACATCCTTTCTCACATGCATGTATCTTCTCATAGGACATCTTCAGTGCACGGAGGATTTTGTCCGACTGGTACAGGTTTGCAGGCATTACATGGCCTTTGGGTAGAAAGCGTCCAAATACTGTCATAATTGCGTCGTAGCATTCTCTGCCCAAGTTGAACTGAGCCTTCAGAGCCATTACTTGTGAGATGGCATCCAACTGACAAAGCTCAGTGTGCTTGTGGAGCGGACGTTTTGAAGACTCCAACATTTCATTGAAGGCCTTTGCAGATTCCTCCATCTCCTCGTCCGAATCCCGAGCATCATCATAGTCTTGCACCATGCTTTCCATCCCGGTACCATGCTCGTCAGTGTGACAACGATCCACCTCAGCTCGGTCATATTGGGCAGACTCACCATGAAATGTCCACACCGTATAATCGGGCGTAAAACCATTCTTCTGCAGGTGTTTGCCCATTTCAGCATCTGTCCTCTTTTCCCAATTGCCGCACCGGAAACAGGGGCACCAGTTTTTCCTCTGGCCATTTGCAAATGCGGCTTGCACAAGCCCCTTGGTTTTTGTGAACCATTCAACGCTCCATTTGTTCTGACCAGCGTAACTAGTATACATCCATGCATGATCACTCATCTTGACTTTCAGAGCTACTGGACACACAACAATTATATATATAATTCACCATGTATATATTCATCAGTTGATCTACTTTGTCAATTTTATTACGTCCATGCAACCTACACTCTAATACGTAATGATAGGTCGTAATCCCACCCGAGTATGTGTAGATTGGGTTCATTTTCCCATGCTATGCTCTGGATCCGACGCAAAATTTTGGCAGCACCTTCCCGCTGTTCTCCTGATACACGTCTCTGCAATAAACAGAGAGGATGTGTACCCAGAGAACAACAAGGGAGGCACTGATGGAATTTATGCGTCGGATCCGGAGCAAAGCATATGGGAATATGAACCCAATCTACACATACTCGGGCTGTCCATGGATAGCGTTGGACAATTCGAAAGAATCAAGGTTGTAAATATGCAAATGCATGCATATTTATAACTATGACGCTTTCGAACGGGAGACACATATTGGTTACGCATACTGATGATTCAAGACACATATATAGCTATCTATCAAATTTTATCGGCACGAACACCGGAACAGAGCAAATAATTAATGGGGGAGGAGGACATGTCATTTGTGCTCATCCACGAATGAAGGGGCAGAGCTCGTCAAACGCATGGCGAGGTCGTCGAACACCAAACCTCGCAGCGGTGAGACAACTGCACATTTAAATCAACCCGATCAACACAATTATATATGATGTTTTTCATAACAAAATCAAAAATTATATGACCTAACTAATAATTCACAAATATAAGACCTCGTCGGCCTCGGGGGGTCGGGTGTCGGGGTGTCTGGGTGTCGTGTCGGGGTCGGGGTGTGGTGTCGGGGTCGGGGTGTCGGGGTCAGGGGTCAGGGGGTCGGGGTGTCGGGGTCGGGGTGTCGTGGTCAGGGGGGTCAGGGGGTCGGGGTGTGTTGTCGGGGTCAGGGGGTCTGGGTGTTTCCTTCTATCGTTCTTCTTCTTTCTTTCTCTTCTTCTTCTTCTTTCCTTTCTTCTTCTTCTTCTTTCATCTTTTTTCTACTTTTCTACTTCTTTTCGTTTCTTCTTTTCTTCTTCTTCTACTTCTTCTACTTATTTTCTTCTTCTTTTTTTTCATCTTTTTTCTACTTCTTTTCTTTTCTTCCTTTCTTCTTCTTCTACTTCTTTTCTTCTTTTTCTTTTTTCATCTTTTTTCTACTTCTTTTCTTTTCTTCTTGTTCTACTTCTTCTACTACTTCTACTTCTTCTAATTCTTTTCTAACACTAACACGAACACAATCTAGCACTAACAATTAAACAGAAAAAAAATGAAAAAACAGAAAAAAAGTAGTCCCTCAGCGGAGCAATGGGACGTCCGGCGGGGGGGGGGGGGCACTGGGCGGCGGCGCCGGGCGTCGGGTGTGGCGCTGGGCGGCGGGGCGTTGGCGGGTGGGGTGGGGGCGGAGGGGTGGTGGGGCGACGCGCCAAGGGTACGGGGGCGACAGGGGCGGCGGGGGGGGGGGGAAGGCACCGAGTGGCGGGTGGCGGAGGGGTGGTGGGGCGACGGGGCGTCGGCGGGTGAGGTGGGGGCGAAGGGGTGGTGAGGCGACGGGCCAAGGGTGAGGGGTGCGGGGGCGGCGGCGGTGGCGGGGGGCGGGGGCGGCGCCGGGCGGCGGGGGGGGGGGGGGGGCGGGGGCGGCGCCGGGCGGCGGGGCGGGGGCGGCGCCGGGCGGCGGGGCGGGGGCGGCACCGGGCGGCGGGGGCGGTGGTGGATCTAGCTAGGGCGGGGCATCGGGGAGGAGAGAGGAAGAGAAGAGAGAGTAACGGGTGGGGGGTGTGGCGTCCGTTAGTTACTCTGCTCTTTGCCGTCCGCCGCTCTTTGTCGTCCGCCTTTATCTCTCTTTGCCGTCTTCTAGCGGACAACAAAGAGGTGGGGCGTTAAGTTTTTTTTAAACGGGCACGGGGGGGGGGGGGGGGTGGGGGCCACCTCCCTCTTTCCCGTCAGCCAGCTGACGGCAAAGAAATGGCGCATGGCAAAGACCTTCTTTGCCGTCAACCGTTTCTTTGCCGTCTGCTTTCCGGTAGCTGATGGCAAAGAGCTTCTTTGTCGTCCGCTAGCGGATGGCAAAGATCTGGCAGATGGCAAAGTAGCTGATTCCAGTAGTGATAGCCAGATTTGGTCCTATGCGACAAGAGAGAAGCTTGCTGCCTTCCACCGACGCGGCAATTTAAGCCAGTTTGCGGCCGACTCGCGCGGCCAGCTCTAGTCTCTGGTGGCTGCAAGCGTACGTTTCAGGAGTATTTAGGGCCGGGGTGTGGCTACAAAACTTCAGTGAACACATATTAATCAACGCTCAAAGCACACAAAGGATGCGCCTACCCACATTGTACGTTAATAATAGATAATACCAACTTAAATTATTACTTGTAATTTTCTCTAAAACTAGTACATATGTAGAATAGGTAGATGCTCGTAATTAATTATACAAACTTACATGTTGCCATCGGGGCATGCTAGCCAGACGTCGTCATTCTCCTTCCCGGCCTTGTAGGCGGTGGCCCACCGTGCTTCGATCTCCACCGAGGTCTCCTTAGCATGGTGTGCGGCCTCTTCTTTGTTGCGGTGGCGGGACTCTCTTTTCTTGACTGCTTTCTGCCTTTTTTGGTCCTTCTGTGCGACTTTGGCCGCCTCTAGATGAACCGCCCATTCGGCCATGGTAGCATTAAATTCTGCCCATGTACTTGTGCCACCACCGCCGGCGATGAACTCGGCGTGGCGAGATGCCATCTCTTACTTCCCATGTGTGCGGTCGCGGGCAGCGAGGAACGCGGTGCGGTGGGATGTCATCGCTTCCTTACCAGTTACTGTGCGCCGCGGTGCCATGAATGACGCTTGGGGAGAGCTCTGGGACGGAGTGGCGGGACAGCCGTACAGTGCAGTGGTTTCTAAGAGCTCAACGACAAACAACGAAGGAAATTTGGCTTCCCTTACAATTTGCTCATTCATTATCGCACACGGTTCATCTCCATCGCCTCCGGAAACAGTGTGCGCTGAGCCTATTGTATGTTGTGTTATGATTGGCTGGAACACCAGCCACCAAGATCGGCCGTGTGCACCGTAGGATGCGCCATGATCGAAAGGCAATCCACGTCCCTCACATCACAGCCATGCAGCTTTAGCTGGATTGGATTTATATTCACTAAATGCCTAGAAATTGCACATAATCCCCTAAATATGGTACATGAGCCCCAAAAAATGCCAAATTTGAACATGGTGATTTGTAGGGTGTATGTTCATCATAGAAAAAAAACTCAATGGGAAAGAAAGGAAAAAATTGTATTCCCCTTCAATCTTGGTGATTTCCCTCTCGAAAGCATGGAACCTCCTCACTGCTGGTTCGATTTATGAAGGGCGGGCATGATGACATAAGCCAAACCTTCTCAAATTTTTACCAGGTCATGGTAAGGCCATACCATGGCACCATGCCAGGCGTCATGTTTTTCAAGCATTTATTTCATTTTTCTATAGTTGAAAACCCAATAAACAAACATTTGTGGTTGGCTATTACCACACATTTCATCGAAATATCTGCCCATTCCCTGTAAAAGGCATGAGAATTTACTAAATGGCACGATCATGGTTTTCCAGGCCGTTTTTGTGCACCCTTTCATGCAATGATTGTCTGAACTTTAATTATATGCATTAATGCCTAGAAAATGCACATAATCCCCTAAATATAGTAAATGAACCCGGAAAAGTGCCAAATTTGAAACGGTGATTTGCAAGGTGTATGTTCATCGTAGAAAAAACACATGGACAAAGGACAAAGGAAATTTGGATTCCCCTTAAATCTTGGTGATTCCCTCTCGAAACCATGAAACTTCCTCGGTGATGGTTCGATTTATGAAATGTCTGCATGATGACATAAGGCAAACATTTTCAAATTTTTACCAGGGCACAGTGAGGCCATACCATGGTGCCACACCCGACATCATGTTTTCCAAGCATTTATTTCATTTTTCTATAGTTGTTATCCCAGTAAACTACGCGTTTGTGGTTGACTCTTGCCACACATTTCCTTGAAATCTCTGCCCACTCCTTGTAAAAGGCATGAGAATTTACTAAATATCACGAGCATGGTTTTCAAGACCGTTCTTGAGCACCTTTTCATGCATCAATTCTTCAAATTTGAATTATGTACATTAATGCCTAGAAAATGCACATAATCCCCTAAATATGGTAAATGAGCCCGAAAAATGCCAAATTTGAACACGTTGCGTTGGAAGCAGTATGTTGATCGTTGGAAAAAAATGGAATGACAAACTAGGATGGAAATTTGGATTCCCCTTCAATCTTGGTGATTTCCCCCTCGAAAGCGTGAAACTTCCTCGGTGATGGTTTGATTTATGAAGGGCGTTGTAGGGGATATACCCCATTGTATGACCCGGCCAGAAATATGACCCGGCTAGACTTGGCGGCTCACCAGAGACCCAGCTGACACTTGGCGACTCACTGGTCTGACGAAACTCACGAGCCCAACGACTCACTAATGGCCCCAATGGCGGGTCATATAGAGGATTAGGCCCAAGGCCCAGACGGCCGGCTCATGTTATGGTGGGCTGGCTTAAGAGGGAAGCATAAGGAATATTCCCTTACAAAGGAAGCAAGACTAGGACTCCACTTGTAATAGAGTAATCCTAATCCTACTAGGACTATTCATGTAACCCGCCCTTCAACTTATATAAGGAGGGGCAGGGCATCCTAAGAGGGACAAGCAAGATGTAACATCCAAAATTTTCAATTTGGAATGTTATACATTAGATTATCATTGCATATCATATTTTATTGCATTTTTGGTTGACCCTAGAATATTCTACGCAATTCAAGGACCCTCGGAGAGAGTTGGGGATTTCGTTATTTTCATATTTGAGTTTTCTCAAATTTTAAAAAGAGGATCATTTGGTTTTAATCATTTTTCTCTTTGAATATTTCTTATAAGAAAATAAAAGAGAGGGGATAAAATGACTTCTCCGAAATAAAGAAATATTGGAGGAAAATTATTAAAATCAAATAAGAATTTTATTAGGAGTTTTATCGCTATTTTATTTGAATTAGGGAAAAATGCGTTTTTCAAAATTGCATTAGAGGCCGAAATAAATGTTCACTTTGTCCGCAATATTATTAGAGGACCGTGAAAATTTATTTCAAGATTTTTGGAGTCCGTTAAGTATTTCTATTATTGGTTTTTCTGTGTCAGTATTATTTAAAAAAAAGTGAACCGACCTAACCGGGCCATGTCCGGCTAGGACTCCCGACCCGCCCGGCCTCATAAGCCGCCAGCCCACCCTACCCCGAAACCCTAGCCCCGACCTCGACCCCGCTGCCAGCCGCGCCACCGCTGCGTGCAGCCCCGCCGCCGCCGTCTGTCCCGCACCGGAGCCGCCGCCGCCCGCAGTCGCCGACCCTGCCGCCGGAGCCGCTCGCCGCCGCCACCACCAACCCCGCCGCCGACGAGGTAGCCTCCACCGCCACCGCCGGTTTTTACAGGAAAACCGAACGTTTTTTTAGAAAACCCTAGATTCATTTTTTTGAATCGGTCCGTTTTTTCGGTTTAGTTAAATAGCGGACGTTCGTGCATATTTTCGTTTTAACAAATGTTGTTCATCCGTTAGCCGCAGACATCGAATGTTCGTTCATTAGCCTGCTCGTCGCATTTTATTTTTCCAGGGTATTTCCGCGATTATTTTCGATCGCGATTTCTGCCCTGATCTTCGTTTTAGTTTATCTTTTCGCTCATTTATCCGATTCAGGCAATTCAAGCGCCTAGATCTTTGTCTTGAAGCCCTCTTTCTGTTTAACCAACTTGAACAAGGTTTTGGTACTGTAAAATTTGACTTTCGTCCAGATTAGTAAACAGATCTTGTTTCTTTCGTAGTTTGAGTTTCGTTGCTCCGTTTGATTTGATTCTTTTTGCAAACTGCAGTTCTTTAGTTGAACTCTCTGGTTAGATGTTCCTATTTGAGTTTTACCCATGTTTCTAGTTGAGTCCTTATGTATGTTATTGTTTGTTTGGGATAGAGTACCCGGAGTGGGAAGCGTGCTACTACGAGTCTCTAGGTTTTGCGCATTATCAGCAAGGCAAGTAACACTTTTATCATACCCCTTTATTACCCAGTATTTATGCATTAGATCAACCCTCAAATATTGCATGGTTAGGATCTATTTAACATGTGGGTATTGGGAAGTAGATGATGAGGTAGAACCTATTGTCCTGTTTATTATCAAACCTTTGGGAGTTACTTCTACGTTATGCTTATATTGCTATGCTATGCTAGTAGACGTGGATTGGGTGAGTGTATCCATGGCAGATGTGAGTATTGTCAATTAAATGGTTAACTTAAGGTGGCTACTTAAATACACATCTGGGTGGATTGGTTGAGGCACCCTGGAGTACCAAGTGGTTGTCAGGGCACCTGGAGAATCCAGTGTTATCCTAGGATATCCCGGAGTACCCATGTGATTATCCTACGGTTCGCCACCCAGGCTCAAAGGGATCATAAGATTATTCATATAAAAACTTCCGTGTGCAGCCACAAGCCTATATGGGCTCTGGCGTACTTGATTAAGTTGCGTGAAGCTCTTGAAGAGGTAAACTAGCGGATGTAGTGGGTTGTAGGTGGTACTGTCTACCCAGAGTAGAGAGTTAATGCTTCAGAAAGACTATGTTGATCCTCCAATCATGGATGTGTTCGAATCTTGTGGGGAAAAGTGCGCAAACCTCTACAGAGTGTACAAACTAATCACAGTTAGCTGTGTCCCTGGTTATGGACATCCTGAGTATCTGGTTCTTGGATTATCATGTTGATCTCATCACTCTAAATTAATTTGTTGGGCTTAATGATGAAGCTTAATTGGGATTGAGTTGGAGGAACCTTCTCAATGTTTGTTAACCACCATGATAGTTAAATAAAACTTATTCCTCTATTGTAGAGAAAAATTGGCTTTATTCAAAACTGTAACCATAGTGCTTTCCACCAGCCATATATGCATGTAGTGATAGCATTCATTCTGTTCATTACTCTATGTGTTACATTGCCAGCATATTCCACGTGCTGACCCATTTCGGGCTGCAACATTTCATGTTGCAGACTTTTCAGACGACGAGTAAGGTGCCATAGGTCGTTGTCGTTCACTCAACTATGCCATTGGAGTTGATGGACTCACTTTATCTTCCAAGCCTTCCGTTGTTATCATTTTTAGATGGCCTTAAGCCATATTATTTTAATAAGTTATCTTTTGAGACATTCCATGTAATAAGTGTGTGATTGAAACTCTGTTATAAATCCTCAAGTACTGTGCGTGTCAGCATTACCGATCCAAGGATGACACTGATGCACAGAGACTAGACTGTTTGAGGTCTGGTCGCTACAAGATGGTATTAGAGCACACATTGACTGTAGGACACGACCACTAAGCTAAAAAACCATAGGTCACTACTCTCTTCTCATTTCTCACTCCTCTCCTTTTCTACTCTATAGGATGACGGATGCAAGGAACAAGTTTACACAACCGGATGAAGACACTCCTTTTGGACGACACTTGAAGGAAGTTACTAGGTGTCATGGTTCTAAGTCTGACAGTAGAAAGGGGTAGGATAAAGAAGCATGATCTATTGAGATGCATATGGGTGACACGGTGGTTTTAGCGAGTTCAGGCCTCCCACGGTGGAGATAACAACCCTACGTCTCGTGCTCCGGAGAGGCTTTATTTTATCTTAGTATGTATCCGGAGATTACAATGAGAGGAGAACGGATCTCCGTAGTCCAGAGACTCATGGTGAAAAAGAGAGAGAGATGGAAGAAAAAAGCCCCTAGTCTAGTGGTGGGGGGTGGCTTATATAGAGTGCGCCACCCCCTGACCTCCTATGTTACAAACTGGAGCATCAATGCCATAATGCCTGCCCACTACAAAACCGTCATGCTGACTATTGGTCTTCGCATATCCGAGTGAGTTACATGGCCGAGTGGAATGAGCTCGTCGAGTGGAGTGCCATGATCCGAGTGGTCGTTGCCGTCCGAGTGACTTTCAAGTTGCGGTACATCTGGACGGCGATCTGGCCCAGGGGCCCAGTACAAAGTGTACGGTGTCCATGGGTAGGGTCTTTAGGTCAGGCCTGTTACCCTGCCCCTAATACATGTCCTCGTCATTAGCCCCCGAATCGGTCGAGGTTGAGCGGGTCGAGTCGAGGTGAATTCCCAGATGAGTCGAGTGCTACAGAGGCACTTATGAACTTCCTCTGGTCACCCGGCAGTCTTATCTCCGCGTGTTGCCTTGACGGATTCCAGACTGCATGATGTCTGAGTGCAATGAGCTCAAATGGGTTCACGGAGGAGCGTTAAACTCACCTTATACCAAATTTTTTTGGAGTGATTTGGAGCTGGTCCCGCATCGAGTAACTGATTACTCGGAATTTCTTCACGCCTGGAACGTGTCTTTTTTTGTTGTTTGGCCGTCACTCGGACTGGGCGGACCGTTCCGAGTGGATACCATTCCAGTGGGGGCACGCTGAGTGCACCCACTGGGTGTAGCCCCCGAGACTGCAGTCAACTGCGGGCAGTCGGCGGGAGTCTTAGAGCCTATCTTTTTGTTGTTGTTTGGCCGTCACTCGGACTGGGCGGACCGTTCCGAGTGTACACCAATAGTCGACGGGAGTGTTAGAGCCTGTCTTTTTTGTTGTTCTTCATCACCTGGACTGGTCAGGCCATACCGAGTGGAGATTACTTCAGTGGGGGCACGCTTAGTGCACCCACTGGGTGTAGTCCCCGAGACCGCCATCGACTATGGGCAGTCGGCGGGGGTCTGAGAGAACTAAAAATCTTCTTAGCTGGTACTGATCGAACTTGTTCTTCTCTCGGATTGGTTTCTGTTTGCTTCATACAGCTTCTGAAGAGGAATCAGTAGTCGACCAGTTGGACGATCCTTGAGCAGCATTGATCAGCTCATCAGCAAGGCCCTCAGCAATGGTCTTGACGTTCCTGAGTGTGGCTCGCCTTGGTGACACTCTCAATCTCATCCTTCTTCTTGATGGTACAACTCTGAAGTGGTGGTCGTGGCCGACCCGCGCCACCCCGAGTGGGTGGATTGCTCACCACTCGGTAAGATTTTTCAAACTTACGCGAGTACTGGACTGTAGCTATGCCTCCGAGTGGGAGGATCGCTCACCACTCGGTAGGATTTTTCAAACTTAGGCAAGTACTGGACTGTAGCTAAGCCCCCGAGTGGGAGGATTGCTCACAACTCGGTAGGATTTTTTAAACTTAGGCGAGTACTGGATTGCAGCCAAGCCCCCGAGTGGGAGGATTGCTTACCACTCGGTAGGATTTTTCAAACTTAGGCGAGTACTGGACTGCAGCTAAGCCCCCGAGTGGGAGGATTGCTCACCACTCGGTAGGATTTTTCAAACTTAGGCGAGTACTGGACTGCAGCTAATTCCCCGAGTGGGAGGATTGCTCACCACTCGGTAGGATTTTTCAGACTTAGGCGAGCACTGGACTGCAGCTAAGCCATTGAGTGGGAAGATTGCCCTCACAATCTCGTCCTTCTTCTTGACGGTGCAACCCCCGGGGGGGGGGGGCATGGCTGACCCATACCTTTTGGTAGGACTTTTAAAACTTAGGTGATTACTGGACTGCAGCTAAGCCACCGAGTGAGAGGCAGGCTCACCACTCGGTAGGATTTTTCAAACTTAGGCAAGTACTGGACTGCAGCTAAGCCCCCTAGTGAGAGGCAGGCTCACCACTCGGTAGGATTTTCAAACTTAGGCAAGTACTGGACTGCAGCTAAGCCCCCGAGTGAGAGGCAGGCAAACCACTCGGTAGGATTTCTCAAACTTATGCGAATACTCGACCGCAGCTAAGCCCCCGAGTGAGAGGCGGGCACCACTCGGTAGGATTTTTCAAACTTAGGCGAGTACTTGACTGCAGCTAAGCCCCCGAGTGAGAGGAAGGCTCACGACTCGGTAGGATTTTTCAAACTTAGGCAAGTACTGGACTGCAGCTAAGCCCCCGAGTGAGAGGCAGGCTCAACACTCGGTAGGATTTTTCAAACTTAGGCGAGTACTGGACCGCAGCTAGGCCCCTGAGTGAGAGGCAGGCTCAACACTCGATAGGATTTTGCAAACTTAGGCGAGTACTGGACTGCAGCTAAGCCCCCGAGTGAGAGGCAGGCTCACCACTCGGTAGGATTTTTCAAACTTAGGCGAGTACTAAACCGCAGCTAAGCACCCGAGTGACAGGAAGGCTCACCACTCGGTAGGATTTTTTCTTCAACTTAGACCAAACGGATTCGCAACTAAGGCACCCGCTGGGGGATTTTAGAACATGTAAAAAATGAACAACAATCATTCGAAAGACTGTAAAATCATGTATTTTGATAATCCAACTAAAGGGTACTTCTTTCTGAGTTCTCTTCCAGTGGGGGCACGCTAAGTGCACCCACTGGGTGTAGTCCCCGAGCCTCTGTCGGACTAGATGAGTCTGGCAGAGGGTTTAAGTCTCCCGGTAAACCTCCATGCAGTTGGCACGGTAAATATCTTTGTCTGGAATTGAATCAATCGGATGGATGCGTAGCGAGGTGGTTGTACGAACGACGTTCGACGAGTAAGGCCGCCTGTATGATTCAGCGATGGTGCTTCATTTTTACCCTTTTGCATGAAAGGGGTATTTATCCAAGTGGACGTGCTTCCCGACTGATCGGGGTATGTTGACTACAAGGAAAAACTTGGTGGCACTTGTATGTCTCCCGGAGGAGATAGACTAGTGGTCTGACATGGACGTGACATGAAACCCGAGTGATGAGGCTAGTGTGTGGACTGACTCTCCAGAGAGAGGCCACTCATTATCCCGGGGGAAAACCAGCACATGCCATATCTGAGTCCAAGTTTGTGAAACTGACGCCTTGGAGCCTAGGATAGGGCCAAGTGTATCCATAGAGGAGCGTTGTTTTCACCCTTTTGCAGTCCTGAAGATGACTTTAGGTAATGATTTGGGCGATCGTCCGAGTGGACAGTACTACCCTTATAGATTTTTAGCAGACCGAGCAAGTATGGTCAGAAAGATATTCCTGATCTGATCAATGGGTTGATTGAATGGGCGTAACCCCTGAGGGCGGCATGGCCAACGGCTGTGCGTAGCCCCCGAGTGATGCTTGAAAGAGGCAAGCTTACTACAGATTGTGTATGAGGTTTGATCATACGAGTAACTTAGTCGTTCCCGTGTTGGGGGTGTAGAGGTAAAGACATGTCCAACTGATGGTGACGTGTGAGGCGGCCGAGGGGCGATGATGTGTACAACCGAGTGACGACGCACGGGGCGGCCAAAATGGGGAAGACGTGTAGAACCGAGTGGCGACGCATGGAGCGGCCGAGTGGTGAAGACGTGCACAACCGAGAGGCGACGCATGGAGCGCCTGAGTGGTGAAGACGTGCACAACCTAGTGGTGTGGTGCGGGACGGCCGAGTGAGGATGTGCGAGGTGGCCGAGTGACATATTGCGTGTCCAGCCAAGTGGCTGAAATGGTCTTCAAACGAGTTAGCCAGATGCTTTCGAAGCTAATGTAACGATGATGTCGGTGTAGTTTGGTTGCGACACAACAAGAGCGGCATGACAACTGAGTCTGAATAAGAACGAAGATGGCGTGCAGAGTGTCTGGGTGATTATAAAACTTGTCAAAGTGGCGGATCGAATGCACTCGTTGAAGTGAAGGATCTGACTGTTGATGAAGTACTTGACTACTCAGGAGAGTGTCATTCCAAATGAGATGCAGCCTCCAAGTGCGGCGTAGCCCCCGAGCGTACTACAGGCTTCGACAACGAACATGTCGGAATACGAGAAATGTAGTTTTGAATGGATGATTTGCAATTCATCGAGTCGGACTCGGGTAAAGATGAGGAGAAGCTTCCGAGTGATGCTCGAAACAGGCAAACTCGCAAAAGAGTGAAGTGTGTGAAGTTTAATTATAAAAGGGACTTATCTGTCTTATGCCTGACGAGGTCTATATCATTGATACGATGAAAAGGATTCCACAGAGGGGTTGGCTGGATGTGTTTGAAGTCAACAGAGCGACAAGGTCAGTGTTGTGGTGCACTAGGACCGGTATGGTGATCGAGTCTGAGCAGCGACGAAGTTGGCGCATAGGGCCGTCGAGTGATCGCGTAACTTGTGTAAAAAATGGCACAAGCCAACGAAATAATTTCTTGAGGAAATTTGATGTGTGCTGATATGATTTGTGTAAATAACACCCATAGGCACCCACTGGGAGTGCAAGGGGCTTGCTGGTTCAAAACCAACAAGATTGTAAAAGAGTGAAGGATCTAGTCGAACTTGATGGAGTGAAGGATCCAACTGGACATGTTGGAGTACTGACTCAAATAAAACGGAAGTGTAGTGTTCCGACTGAGTTGCAGCCCCCGAGGACTGATGCCAACTCGAAATGAAGAATGACACATGGTGTTCGTGAATTATGTATACGAAAAAATGGACGCTGGACTCGTGAGTCACATAACCAGTAGTAAGCAAGTATGTGAAAATAAGAAGTCGAGCGTATTGGTACACTCGGTGGCGTGGCCTCCGAGTGAACGTGATGTGTGAATTACGGGATACTCAGGAAGACGGAAATAACAGAATGTAAAATGACTTAGCTGTCTGAAGGCGCGCGAGTGGCCAAGTGGTGATGAGGTGACCAACCGATGGCGACGCGCGGGGCGGCCGAGTGGTGATGAGGTGACCAATCGATGGTGACGCGCGGGGCGGCCGAGTGGTGATGAGGTAACCAACCGATGGCGACGCGCGGGGCGGCCGAGTGGTGATGAGGTAACTAACCGATGGCGACGCGCGGGGCAGCCGAGTGGTGATGAGGTGACCAACCGATGGCGACATGCGGGGCGGCCGAGTGGTGATGAGGTGACCAACCAATGGCGACGCGCGGGGCGGCCTAGTGGTGATGAGGTGACCAACCAATGGCGACGCGCGGGGAAGCCGAGTGGTGACGAGGTGACCAACTGATGGCGACACGCAGGGTGCCGAGTGGTGATGAGGTGTCCAACCGATGGCGACGCACGGGGTGCCCGAATGAAGTAGACGTGTCCCGTGGAGTGGCGACGCGCAGAGCGCCCGAGTGAAGTATACGTGTTCCGCGGAGTGGCGATGCGCGGAGCGCCCCTCGTGAAGTAGTCACGTTCCATGGAGTGGCGACGCGCGGAGCGCCCGAGTGATGAAGAAGCGTGCCGCGGAGTAACGATGCGCTGGCGTCCGAGTGATGTAGACGCGTCCCACAGAGTGACAATGTGCGGGATGTCCGAGTGATGTAGATGCATCTTGCGGAGTAGCAATGTGCGGGACGTCCGAGTGATGTAGACGCGTCCCGCAGAGTGGCGATGTGCAGGACGCCTGAGTCGGGAAAGTTGATGATGACGCAAGCAACTTCGTGACCGCGCGAGTGATGAAGAAGCATGCCGAGGTGTGACGATGCGCGGGGCATCCAAGTGACGTAGGCATGTCCCGCGGAGTGACGATGTGTGAGACGTTCGAGTGATGTAGACGCGTCCCGTGGAATGGCGATGCACGGGGCGCCCGAGTGATGTAGATGCGTCACGCAGAGTGACGATATGCGGGACGTCCGAGTGATGTAGAAGCGTCTTGCGGAGTGGTGATGCACGGGGCGCCCGAGTGATGTAGACGCGTCTCGCGGAATGACGATGTGCGGGACGTCCGAATGATGTAGACGCATCCTGCAGACTGTCGATGCATGGGCGGCTGAGTGCCAGTGATCCTATTCGGTCCGACTGAGCTAGCCCATCCAAGTGACCATGCCGACTGAAGGGAGTTGCTGTCGAGTGGATGATGCCGGAGGGAAAAACTGCTGGGCATGGCGACCTGGCCAACTCCTGGTCGCCACGTCGCGTCGGGTTTGTGCCTCCAACGTGGGAGACGTGGGAGACGCAGTCGTGTGAGAGGGCGGAGCCAGCTTCCGATTGCGGCGGTGTGGTGTTGAGTCCTTCATACAGGCTATCGGCGAGTGCTTGGCGTCAGATGGAGGAACCGCCGGGACGTCGTGCCGGAAACCATTGGTGGCTGGGATTCACCAATGCCTGCCGCTTCACATGCCGTTACATGCATTGATGGAGTTCACCACGTCCAAAACATGTACACCCATGCAAAAGACTTAATTAGCGGTAATTAAGCAAGAGTTAAGGCCGGTATTGCATGCAATGGAAATTTCGGTCATTTATCTCCTGCATGCGGTTTATTGCCACGTCGTGGGAGGTTCACTGCTCGTTCAAGTCCAGCGATCAGGACCAGGTGACCCTGGTGGAAATGACCTGTAGTCAATTGCCACGTCCAGAGTCTGCATGCAAGAGGTGTTAATGTTAATTAGGCCAGAATTAAAGGCGATTCTGCATGCAATGGGAGTTTCCTTTCCCAAGGATTATTTTTCCACTGCATGCTGTTTCGTTTCAATGCGGGAGGGAACGGAATTTAGAAGGAGAGTCAGCCCAGAGGAGAGCTCTGCTGCGGCGGAAACGGCCGGTCTGGCCGGAACCAGATGGCGGCCAAGAAGTGGCGATGAAGAGGATGAGCAGTTGGCCGTAGTCCAGTCATGGCCGGCGCAGCCAAGAGCGAGGCCGGCGCGAGTGCTGGTGGCTGCGTTTCACTGCTCGGGGAGCGGGAGCTGTGCACAGGTCAGAGTCGCGCTTCAACGCATGTGGAGCTAAGTCGAGCGCCGACAGCCGGTCCTTAACGCCTGAGGAGCTGGTCGACCGGACCATCGGTAGACGCGTCTATCCGGCCGGGGAACAAGGCCTAGCGTTAGCGGCTGCGCGTGTGTGCGTGCTAGGTGATGGCGTCACCAATGAGCACGCGAGATGATGACGGGTGGACGATGACGCTTCATCGTCCGGGAGCTGAGCCACAGATCATAACAGAGGGAGGCGTCCTTTTGTATGAGCTCCTGTGCATACAGAAAAAGAACAAACCGTAGTTAGATCGTTGCAATGTTTGACTGTAAAGAGGACAAGTTGAGATGAGCAGCTCCCTGATCCTTTTGTATGATGAGGAGTATTTCGTGTGATGGCTGGAACTCCAATAGTCAAAATTGGTAGCAGAAGATTGTTTGATCCGGGGAGATCATCCCAAGAAAGCTTGGTCGCCCACAGAAATTAGTCTGTTGCCGGCGATTGAAGAAAAAACCATCTGCATCATGGCTCGATAGACGCCATGCCCCACGGTGGGCGCCAACTGTCGTGGTTCTAAGTCTGACAGTAGAAAGGGGTAGGATAAAGAAGCATGATCTATCGAGATGCATATGGGTGACACGGTGGTTTTAGCGAGTTCGGGCCTCCCACGGTGGAGATAACAACCCTATGTCTCGTGCTCCGGAGAGCCTTTGTTTTATCTTAGTATGTATCCGGAGATTACAATGAGAGGAGAACGGATCCCTGTAGTCTTGAGACTCATGGTGAAAAAGAGAGAGATGGAAGAAAAAAGCCCCTAGTCTAGTGGTGGGCGGTGGCTTATATAGAGTGCGCCACCCCCTCACCTCCGATGTTGCAAAGTGGAGCATCAATGCCATAATGCCTGCCCACTAAAAAACCGTCATGCTGACTATTGGTCTTTGCATATCCGAGTGAGTTACACGGCCGAGTGGAATGAGCTCGTCGAGTGGAGTGTCGTGCTCCGAGTGGTCGTTGCCGTCCGAGTGACTTTCAAGTTGTGGTACATCTGGACGGCGATCTGGCCCAGGGGCCCAGTACAAAGTGTACGGTGTCCATGGGTAGGGTCTTTAGGTCAGGCCTGTTACCCTACCCCTAATACATGTCCTCGTCACTTGGTACCTGAACATCGGAATACCAAGCTTCACCGGGACCTACATCGCCACTTTACCAGAAGAGGAGCGTTGGATGATTCGAGTTCAAGTTCCAGGAAGGACGTTCATGCCAGTCACTGAGCCCATAGAGTTTTCTTTTGATGCACCAACCTGGAGTCTAGGAAAGAGCATGGTGGCCCACATCACCATGGGATGCATTGGAGAAGTTTACCACAAGGATCTCAAGGATACTATCTACCAGATTTGTGGGCGCCGAGATGAGCAATGGGAGATGATCAGCACCAGGAAGGATAGATCTATTGCAACTTTCATTTAGGAATTAAACTAGCACATTCATCGCCAGGAGAACCAGATGTGCGCAGGCATGATAGATCTGAAGAAGCAATGACCAGGATCACGGAGCTGGAGGAAGAACTCAAGTCTACACGCGATGGATATGAGGAGGAAAATCACAATACTATTGGAGAAGAATGACAACCTAATAAAGAAGATCGGAGTATTCATGGGAGACCTCGCGTCGGGAGGAGAAGACGATGATTCCACTTGCCCGGAGAACTACATCATCATCGATGACACAGACTCGGACCCCGAGAATAGCGATGATGACTTGTTGATGAAGCTGGAGCAGATATCATGGAGTCTTCCATCGATCAAAATTTCTAGTAGACTACCCTATAAATAGTACTATTCCCCATGTATATAGTATAGTCCGAGCACTTTTCTAACGATAGTTAGACCGATTGTATGCCCTTGTGTGAAATTGATTGATATGTTTGTGTTTGTCTCATGTTCATATGGGTAGTGTTTTCCCTCTAGACCCCATTCTATTCTATTTTCTCATCTTTTCTAAAACCCATCAGATTGCCACCAGAGATGCGAACAATGGATTTTCTTTCCCACCGGAGCTCACCCAGTTGATCCAACAGCAGAATGCATTGATGCAGTTACTAGTCCAGAATCAGAACCAGGGGAACAACAACAACAACAACCCACCACCACCACCCTATTGATCACTTAGCCCATTCTTAAGGCTGAATCCGCCGCTGTTCTCTAGTAGCACCGAGCGATTGTTGCAGATGATTGGCTCCGCAAGATTGGAAGGGACTTGACCACTGCAGATGCACAGATGCGGAGAGAGTGCATTTGCCGCACATCAGCTTGATGGACCCGCAGCAACATGGTGGGAGAATTTCACAGCCACTTACCCCATTGACACTGTCACATGGGACCAGTTTCAGTAAGCTTTTCGCACATCCCATGTTTCAGCAGGAGCTATGGCCATGAAGAAGCGTTGAGTTTTGCAACTTGCACCAAGGAGGACGCACAGTTAGGCCAGTATGTGGATGAATTTAGTAAGTTAGCACGTTTATGCCCTAGATGACGTTGCTAAGGATGCAGCTAAGCAAGAGAAGTTTCTGGAATGACTGAATGATGAGCTGAGCATGCAGTTGATGGTGGCAACCTTCAGCAACTACCAGGAGTTAGTAGATATAGCTCTCATGATTGAAGGGAAGCAGCAACAGATTGACAACCGCAAGAGGAACTATGGACAAGGAAGTACAATTATAGAGCTCAACAGAGGCCCCGTTTTACCCCGAACTCGAGAGGGCCCCTTCAACATAACCATGGAGGTCACAATCACAATGGTGGAAGTTCGCACAACCATAGTGGCCCCAAGAATGGAACTGGTAATGGAGGAAGCAATGGCCAGAACCATTCCAACCCAGAAACGCCCTCCAAGAAGGATCTAAGTCACAATACTTGTTACAAGTGCCAGAAGACTGGACATTATGCCAATGAACGTCCCGAAGCAAAGAATGGCAATGACAATGGAAGCTCTGGGAAGAAGCCTAACACTTTCAACAGGGGACAAGTGAACCACGTTAACGTAGAGGAGGTTGAAGCCTAGCCTGATGCAGTAATAGGTAAGTTTTGGTTAAGTCATTTACTGCAATCGTTCTTTTTGATACTGGTGCATCGCATTCATACATATCAAGGGGATTTGTGGATAAGTGTAAACTGCCAACCCAAGCCCTTAGGTCACCCATGTTAGTAAGCTCGCCAGGAGCAGAGTATATGGCTAGTATATGGTGTGATCAATTACCATTAAGGATTGGTAACTACGTGTTTCCCTCAAACCTAATAGTATTGGAGTCACAAGGACTGGATATAATATTAGGCATGGATTGGTATAAAAGTATGGAGGCAACATTGACTGCGCCAGTAAGTCAATTTTGCTCACCACCCCAGAAGGAAGAAGGATTAAGTATGTATCCCAACATGTGCCGAAGAGGACTCAAGTGAATTCCTTATCAGGAGTTGTATAGGAGGAAGTACCAGTGGTGAAGGATTTCCCTGATGCATTTCCAGAGGAGTTGCCAGGCATGCCACCAGATAAAGACATTGAGTTTTAAATTGAGATTTTTCCAAGCACAGGGCCAATATCTAAGGGACCGTATCGGATGCCCGCAAAGGATTTGGAAGAAATTAAGAAGCAGATTAAGGAGTTACTGGATAAAGGCTATATTCGCCCAAGTTCGTCACCCAAGGGATCACCAGTGCTTCTAGTGGAGAAGAAGGACGGATCGTTGAGGATGGTTGTTGATTATCGGGGATTGAATGAAGTGACGATCAAGATCAAGTACCCACTACCGATGATTAATGATTTGTTTGACTATTTGCAAGGAGCCAAAGTATTTTCCAAGATCGTTCTACGATCAGGATACCACCAGCTGAAGATTTGAGAGCAGGATATACCTAAGACAGCTTTTACCATAAGTTACGGGCTATATGAGTATACCGTTATGTCATTTGGTCTGACTAACGCGCCTGCCTATTTCATGAACATGATGAACAAGGTGTTTATGGAGTTTTTGGATAAGTTTGTCATGGTGTTCATTGATGATATTCTGGTCTACTCAAAGAATGAAGAGGAGCATAAGGAGCATTTGCGTTTGGCACTTGGGAAGCTCAGAGAACATCAGTTATCTGCCAAGTTCAGCAAGTTCGAGTTTTGGTTGAAGGAAGTCGGATCCCTAGGACATGTTATATCCGGAGAAGGAATAGCAGTAGACCCCACCAAGGTTGTCACTGTGACTAAATGGGAATCACCCACATCGGTTGGGGAGCTCCGGAGTTTTCTTAGACTTGCAGGATATTACAGGAGGTTCATTGAGATTTTCTCCAAGATTGCAAAGCCCATGACGGAGTTGTTGAAGAAGGACACCAAGTTCAAATGGACAGAAGATTGTGAAGCCAGTTTCCAGGAGTTGAAGAAACATTTCGTTACAGCCCCAGTGTTGATTCTTCCAGATCAACGGCAGAATTATCAAGTGTATTGCGACGCTTCTCGTCGAGGACTTGGAGCAGTGCTTATGTAGGAGGGAAGAGTTGTTTCATATGCCTCACGACATCTTAAGCCTCACGAGAAAAATTATGCTACACATGATTTGGAGCTAGCAGCCGTAGTGCATCCATTGAAGACATGGAGACACTTTCTCACCGGAAACCATTGTGAGGTGTACACGGATCATAAGAGTTTGAAATATATCTTCATGCAGGAGGAGTTGAATCTCAGGCAGAGAAGATGGTTGGAGCTCATCAAGGATTATGATATGAAGTTGCACTATTATCCAGGAAAGGCTAATGTAGTAGCCGATGCGTTGAGTCGCAAGAGTCATGTCAACACACTTATGACCGGAGGATTACCCAAGGAGTTAGCAGAGGATAATCGCGAGCTATGTTTGGAAATAGTTCCGACATGCTATGTAGCAGCATTGGAAATTCAGTCTACCTTGATGGATAAGATCAGAGAAGCTCAGAAGGCTGACAAGGAGATTGCCGAGATAAAGGAAAGGATGAGCAAAGGAAAGGCCAAAGGATTTCGTGAGGATGAGCCGATACCTTATGGTTTGAAGATCGCGTATATGTGCCTAATGACCCCGAGATCAGGAATTTGATTCTGCAGGAGGCCCATGGTTCGCCGTATTCAATTCACCCAGAAAACACCAAGATGTATCTAGATTTGAAGGACAGTTTCTGGTGGACCGGGATGAAGAAAGATATTGCTGAGTATGTAGCGGTATGTGATGTATGTCAGAGAGTAAAGGCAGAGCATCAAAAGCTAGCATGATTGTTACATCCATTGCCGATACCCGAATGGAAGTGGGACAAGCTAGGCATGGACTTTATCACGGGTTTGCCCAGGACTCGTTCAGGCTATGACTCGATATGGGTTGTAGTCAGATCGGTTTGACGAAGGTAGCTCATTTCATCCAGTGAAGACCACTTACACCAGTGTTAAGTTGGCAAAGATATACATGACCAGGATCGTATGTCTCCATGGGAGTTCCGAGGACGCATTCACTACTTAGGAAAGGGCTATATATGATATGAACACTATGGCGCACCAGACCATGTGGTGCGCCACTCTATACTAGGCAATCGGCCGCACGCAGATATGGGTGCGTTCATTATGGCCTATGATTACTAATTGGCGCAGCCTGGTGGTGTTGGTGCGTTATTACTGAGTTTGTCTTGGCCCCACACCCCTCCCCAGACTTAGTAGTGGCGCACCAGGGGACAGCGTGTGACATTACTAGGAGTTTAAACTAGTACTGGCCACCAGTAACCTTACCTAGAGCCTTGAAAAGGCTAGCAGCAGCGCGGGTTTTAGATGTGTCAGTAGCGCGGGTACCCGTGCTACTAATAAGGCGCTACACCTAACTCATAGCAGTAGCGCGTGCGCACCCGCGCTACTGCTACACAAGTGTAGCAGCAGCGCGGTTAGGTGTAGCTCGCTACTTCTAGTAGCGCTAGCGCTCTTTGGCTGGACGCGCTACTGCTACTGTGGCGCTGCTGCTAACTTTTATACACTCGCTACTGCTAATTTAAGTAGTTTTTTTGGCATATTTGTTTTGTATTTGAACAGGCTTTGTAGAAGAATCTTTAGCACATAGAAATGTCATCATGATACACATACAAATGCCTGCGAGACCACAAATGTAATCATAGCATGTACATACAAATAGTCTCATCATAATCATCATCCAACACAAAGTGATATCTTGTCATCATCTCAAAAATAGCGATACATGCAAGTCTCGAATACTTGCAACTACAACAACGTCATCCATCTAAACAAAGGTATACGCAAGAAGTGCTATCACTATGAGTGAGAGCGGAACTATGCAGTACATGAGGTGGCAGTTACGAGTCCTCTCTCGCGCTAGCGTGAACCTCAAGTAACTAGCTTCTCCTTCTTGTCTGCTTTTGAAGCCTTTATGGCTGGCGCCCATGAACCCATTCACTTGCGCCTGACACTCATGCCAGTCATTGTACACCCCCGGAACCTTCCCTTTGTACACGACATAGCATTTCCATCCCGCCATCAAGAAACTAGGTACCTGTTAGAGATGCATGTTCATGAAGAGGATGTACAATCATATATATGCAACAAAATATACTAGAGCAACACCGAAAAAGAAAGGGTTAGCAACTAGATGCAACATATACAGTACGCAAATTAATTAACTAGAGGTACGCAGGTCATCGTACGCAAACTAACAAAGTAGCGTTACACAAGTTCGGCAGGGACCATGGACGATCACAAAGTTTCATCGCTACAAAAAGTATACAAGTTCAACCGACACATATCGTCATCATCGGCATCATAAATCACTAGAAGTTCCATCCTTCCATATCATCGAGGACGAACCCTAGCTTCTTGAATGGCGTGAGGTCTAGACGTTGCATGCCTATGCGAGTTCGGACGTCAGCTCGCGATATAGGGCCGTGGTTGAACATCCCCTTCTCATCGACGACTTCTTTCATGATGATCGCCGCAATGTCGCTTTGGATGCGAAAGAAGTCATATCTAAGTTTATAATTCGCTTCTCCATGAGATTCTAGCCACTTGTGGATATGATCATCATTTCTGCTGTTAATGTGAAGCTTTTGGTGATCTGTGTTGAACTGAATCATGAGATGGACGATGTAGAATCCAACCTTCTTGCTTGGTTATGGGACATGGATGCAGGAGAAGTTAGTTTTATGCGCGAAACCCATCTTCTTGTTCCTTTGTTTCTTGATATGCACGTGGCCACCTCTAAAGCTGAAGCCTTGGAGAGCATCATCTAGAATATTCATTATGTGGGTGTAGTCCTTTTTCTCGTAGTCTTTGGAAGGGTCAAAATACACGGCGTGGGAGACTTGCGGGTAAAGAACGATAAGGACGGCGCGCCCGTTGCTGCGGGGAAAAGACACCTCAAATTATTCCCCATATGAGAGAGAAGGAATGATTGAAATGTACGAAAGGGTTATCCGGAACTGACTTACTTTGGATGATAAGGCACGAGGACAATTTCCCGGTCCTTATTCTGTACCATGAAGTTTTGGAGGTACTCCCTAGCAGTTTCACGCTCAAAGTCGCCAAGACTCAAGAAAGACTCGTGCATGTAGTACGGATCCGCCACACAGATTTGCGAGACTTCTTCACTCTTCATGACGGAGCTCATATGTAGCGCAAAAAGGAGGGCGATAGTAAAATCAAGCCGCCTTGTTAGAAACATCTCAAAGATATGGTCAAATCGCAGGAAGAACACCTCTGCGGGCCGTGTGTCGACGTAGCACTTCCCCTCAGGCACACGAGCCGCGTATGTCGGATATCCTGGATCCTTTGAGGCTAGTAGGCTTTTCTCAGTCGACAGCACATGGTCGTGCAGTCTCCTGAGATCCCTTGATAGTGACTCAAGCGGTTTCAACGGTAGCATCGGCTCACCCGTGAGATGGAACATGACCGCACCTTTCACGGGTACACGCTCTTCAGAATGCATTGTCTGGCTGTTGTGTGCTCTGGCTTGTTTGGAGGCAGTTACCTTCCCCGATCTCTTCCTCTCCTTTTTCTTGGGCACACCTTCCAGACCCTTCCTTAACCCCTGCCCAATTGTTCCCGGGCTAAGTACTGAACGACCCTCGCGCCCGGCTAGTTGAGCCTGTGTTGAGGCAGCATCTTTAGGCGTGTCCTGTGAGGATTTCATGAAGAGAGACTTTTTGCAATCCATGGTACGACCCTGCCCGGGCATATCATCCATATCCTCATTAGCAAGCTGATAGCACGATTCGTCATATGGTTGACTCATCATATCTATGTCACAGTCATTCGCGTTTGTATTGAGGTAATCCATAGGGTCAACCTCCGTCTCATCATCCATTCTCTGTTCTACAGGAGAAATTACATCAGCCAGTACTATTGCACCCCCTTCATCATGTCGTCCGCCGCTCTCACCCGACACTACAAGAGCTGGTAATTGCGTAGGCGGGGTGGTGGTCTCCGCACATGCTTGTTGATGTGTGGTAGTTATTGGTGTGCTCTCGGCCGGCTCGAGACGAATAAGATTCTTCGGCCATAGCAGCACCCAACCCTTGCAGCTTCCAATCCGCGGTGGGGTCTCGTCGTCCGCTCCCACATGCTGTACTGGAGGAGGCAAATCCTCGTGCCCTGATTTCACACTGGTCAAGCTAACCCTGAAGTGCCCAGCAAGGATCGGCTGGTTGTGGAACGTGCGTTGAGAGGGGTCCATTATCATCCCCTTTCCCATGCCCACCTTCTGGCCTTTGATTAAGTAGAGTATGGTGCACGGGGTTTCTTTCGCCTGCAAACACATATGTCTGTGGCGTAAAACAACCGAAAGGCAACAAAAATGGAATATTATATATATATATATATATGTTGGTGCGACATGTAATTACCGTGATGGCGTCGAGGTCAGCCAAAGACGAAGGCCCACCTAGCGTGCCTGAGACTGAGGACGGGCTGCTATGAGCGGGAGCGGCTGCGAGAGGAGGCCCGGTTGCTTGAGCAAGTGATGGTGCGATGGTGTTGTTGTTCATGGAGTTGCTCGCGACGAAACTA
Source organism: Triticum aestivum (assembly GCF_018294505.1). Lineage (NCBI taxonomy): Eukaryota > Viridiplantae > Streptophyta > Magnoliopsida > Poales > Poaceae > Triticum > Triticum aestivum. Next base: position 136,205,870 of record NC_057801.1, read on the forward strand.
GGCATCAGGAAATCATGTACCGTCTTGTCTGGATTTTCCTTCGCCCAGTTGATGATAACTGGAACCAAGTTAGTAGCAAAATAATTTCTGCAGGCAGTTACAGCTGCATTGACTGCCTGCTGTAGCAACTCATATTTGTCCTCGGCTGCTTTTTTCGCGTCCTCAGCTGCTTTTTTCTCGACCGCAAGCTTCACCTTTGCGTCGATGTCCGCCTGACTAAACTTCTTTATCTGCTTCTTGGCCTCCGGGACGTCGTTGTAAAACACCTTCCACGTGGCGCCGTCTCCAGCGCCGTGCACACGACCATATTGTGGCCGCTGGTCCAACGGGAGTCCTTAAGTTCGTTCAAGGCCCGGTTGAGAGGGGTGTCCCATTTGGGCCTCATCGGAGAAGTAGGGCTTTCGGTTGCAAGCCGGTGTTGCTTCTCCAGTAGTCTAATCAATTTCCTCGTGATCTTGTCCGTGTAAAAGACCTTTTTCTCCTTGTCCCACTTGTAGCGGGCCCTGATGAAGTCATGCTCCAAGGGGTTGGTGAACTTCGCGAAGGGGTCTGGGAGACCCGCGGCTTCACGTTCTGCGTCCTCCTTATCCCATATGGGCCTTTTACCGAGGTAGCCATGGCTTCCGAGGCGATGCTTCCCCGTGTTCCTTTGCTGAAGGCTTTTGAATTTCGCAGCCTTAGCCTTGGCTGCGTCGGTAGCACAAGTGTCCTTGAACTTTTCGAACTCCTCTTCCGTAAGTGTCGGATTTTCCTCCAGAATCTTGGACAGGGGTTCATCAGCCTCAATAGCTCATTTCACCCTCCCTTTCCAGGAGGCCAAATCATTGCTGAACATGCCCATGGCGTGATTGTTAATCTTTTTCATCTTCGGATCATCCCACGGTTGTTCTATGTTATCATCCCGGTCGGGGAACTTGAATCTCTTGTGCAACTTCGTTAGGAGCAACTGCGTCAAATGTTCTTTACTCCTTAAGTCATCGTCGTTGATGCTCGCGCATTCCCGTAGGATGCATCCTACTTGGTTCCCATAGCACTTGCGATGTTCTTCCGGCTCTAATGGCTCAAACTTGCCAGGTGCCATCTTTGTGATCACAAGTCGTCCAATCCCTAGTTTGTTAGGTTTTCGTATCCTCTGCTTCTTATGCTTCCTCTTTTCGGTAGCGGCATCGGGGCCGGTACCTTCCCCGCCGGTACCTTCCCCGCCGGTACCTTCCCCATCGGTCTCGGTGCCGCCATCTGTGCCGGCGCCGTCGGTGTCGATGTCGATGTCAGTACCATCATCGAGGCCGACCTGCAAACCTTGCTTTGCAGTCAAATAGTCGAGGTACTCTTGTTCACCCTCATAATCCATCTCATCTGCATCTTGGTCAGAAGGCCCAGTTTCTTCGTTGTTCGACATGTTTCCTATGATTAAGTGGCCTCATTTATTTCTAAAAGTATGAATAAATGAGAAATGACATAAAAAGAAATCTATGTGCCAGCACTCGATATGCCAACTATGTAGCACAAATCATGCCTTTATTCACGGGAAATTTCGGCATGACCTTTGCTAAGAAATGGACATATCGAGCGCCTGAAATTCACCGGAACGGAAATGAATCAACATTCCAGCGTAACATAGGCCACTCGGATCATTTTCCAAAAATGACATGTCCAAAACATGACATATGCACATATCACATGTCCAGTTCAAATTTGCATATAAATTAAGCTAATTTTGAAACCTAGCTAAATTCATAACTAAATAGATAACCTAATTAATTAATATAACCGAAGAACCCTAGCAGAGAGGGGGGGTTTACAGAGAGTGCAGGGGCGAGGAGGCAGGCCCGACGACGGCCGGCAGGGGAGAGGAGGGAGGCGAGGGCCGACGGGTCGGGGGCGAGCGTGCCGGGGTCGGGGGCGAGCGCCGGCGCCGGAGTCGGGGGCGAGGGCCGGCCGGGTCGGGGGCAAGCGGCGGGGTCGGGGGCTAGCGCCGGCGCCGGGGTCGGGGTCGAGGGCCGGGACGGGGGCAAGCGCCGGGGTCAGGGGCTAGCGCCGGCGCCGGCGGAGTCGGGGGCGAGCGCCGGGGCCGGGTCGGGCGCGGCGGTGCGACGGGGGAGAGAGAGTGGGGATTTGGGGGGAAATGGCGGGATGAAGCAGGGCGAGTGAGAATTTTGGGTTAAGTGGACGTAGCAGTAGCGCGTTACGTCAAAACGCGCTGCTACTAACATTAGTAGCTGCAGCGGTTTAGGTAAAATGCGCTACTACTAAATTCAGTAGCTGCAGCGGTTTATGCAAAATGCGCTGCTACTACCGTCGCTACTGCCAGTTTTCCTTTTTCTTTTCCTTTATTTTATCCCACTTTTATATCCCGAGGGCAGTGAACGAAGGGAGGGCGATATATATTGCATCATTTGACGGTTAAATATGTATGCAAAATAGGAACATATATATTACACATCATTGGACCCATGCATAATAATGGCTAAGTGTGTATACAAAATAGGAACATATATATATATAACACATCATTGGACCCATAACATACGTTTCCTCAGTGCTGACGTTTTCGTTTTTGAGTCAGCTTCTTTCCCTTCTTGTTCGTCGAAGAATAATTGAGCCCCTCATTGTGACTTTGCCTTTTCCATGGAGTACGATTTTTCTTAGGTAATGTAGTATTGATTCTTCTTTTGACGTATACTTCATCATCATCGTCATCTTCCCTCATTGGGTTGCCGTACTGATCATAGTCTTCCTCGTTGGCGACTCCATCCATTCCAATGATGTTCCTTTTGCCTCTCCTCACGACAACACGGCTGGGATTGCACTGGTCAGTTATGAAGAAGCATTGTGTCACGTGCTTAGTGTGTACCCATGGCTCGTTTTTTGCGATAGCGTTCACGGTAGCGCTCTTGGCGTCGGGTATAGTCATGGTAGTGAACATCCGGCTTTCTCTTTCGACATTCTTAGCCCATCTGACATGGAACATCGTCGTGTTGTGCAGTCCAGAGTAGTCAAGCTCCCAGATCTCCTCGACCCTTCCATAAAATCGTTCAGTTGTGCCGTTGTCGCTGCCGGTCATGCATTCCATCGTCACCCCTGAGTTCTGATCATCACTGTCCATATCTTTTGCCTCCGTGTAGAACGTGTATCCATTGATGTCATATGCCTGATAGGTTACGAGGTTGGGCGAGGGGCCATGTGCTAAGGCGTATATGAGTAATCCGTCCTTAGAGCCCTCCACCGAGGGATTAGCAATAATATGCTCTTTGAACCAATGTAGGAAAGTGGAGTTGTGCTCTCTAGTAACTTCGGCGTCCGTCCTGCATACCCCCCGGTCACGATACTTCTTTGCGATAATTTCTTTGTGCAGTGCCACGAAAGGATCTACCTCGTCTAGGTGTTGTAGCACTACCAAGTTTGCTCTGTCAAAGTCGCTCGTCGATCTGAGTATGCCACGTACAGTTCCCTGTGACCGTTGCAGTGACCATCTCCTTCAAGCCTCCCATCGTGCTTGTTAATGGGCAAACCAACACTAGCACCAGGCGGCTGGTCTGCGCCATATAGAAAATTCTCACAGAAAGAGATGCACTCTTGTGCCAAATAGCCCTGGATGATGCTTCCATACGGACGGGACATGTTACGAATGAATCCTTTGATGATCCCATTCATCCTCTCAAACGACATCATGTTGTGCAGGAATGACGGCCCCAGGTCTATTATGTCATCCACAATATGGACACACAGATGCACCATCACGTCGAAGAACGCGGGCGGGAAGTATATCTCAAGCTCATTCAGTATCACAACGATCTCTTCCTGTAGCCTTTGGAGCTGCTTCACACGGATCGACTTTCGAGAGATGACGTCGAAAAAGTTGCAGAGACCAATAAGCGTGTCACGGACGTGCTTGTCCATTATCCCTCTAAGGGCAACAGGTAGTATCTGCGTCATCATCACATGACAGTCATGAGACTTCATCCCGCTGAACATTTTCTTGTACGTGTCTAGATATCTGCTTATCTTGCCACAGTAACCGGAACTAACTTTGACTCCGGTAAGGCACTTAAAGAATTGATTGATCTCAGCCTGACTTAAGGTGAAGCAAGAAGGGGGCCAATAATCCTCTTTCTTTATTTTCTTGACCTTCTTCTCCCGTGCCTCTGTCTCCGTCTCTGTCTCGTCTGACATTTTACGGGCCGGCATGTGCAGATCTTCCCTGATTTTCAAATCTTGCAAGTCTTTTCTTGCCTTCGGCCCATCCTTGGTCTTATCTGGCATGTTCATCAGTGTTGCGAGCAAGGTCTCAAGGACATTCTTACAGATATGCATTTGATCAAGGCAATGAGGTGTATCGAGTTTGTGCCAGTACTCCATGTCCCAGAACACAGACCTCGTCTTCCATACCTTCAGCAGCGGCTCCGGCGCCTTTCTCATCGTCTTTCCAAGCGCGGGGCACTCCTTCCAGTTTTTCAACAGCTCATCGATTTCAGCACCGCTCCGCTTACGTGGAGGTCCTCGATGCTCAGCGTAACCATTGAATAGATCTCCACGGTTTCTCCACGGGTCATCCTTTTCAAGCCATCTTCGATGCCCCATGTACACGATTTTCCCAGACCTGCCATCTTTCCTTGACGTTAGCTGCTGAGACGTCGTATCATCCATGCACTGCGTGCATCCGCAATATCCATGGCACACCTGGCCTGTCACATATCCGTAACCGAGATAGTCTTGCACTGTCGTGATCAGCGCGGCTCTCATGTTGAAGTAGCCCCAGATACTCACCTTTGCTGGCGTCCCATGTCTTGGCCGGTGTTTTCCATAACGTGTCTAACTCCTCTTGAAGTAGCCCCAGATACCAATTAATATTATTTCCTGGTTGTTTCGGCCCTTGAATAAGCATGCTCATGTGAATGTAGTTCGATTTCATGCACAACCAGGGGGGGAGGTTGTACATCCATACAAACACGGGCCATGTGCTATGGTTGGTGTTCTGGTTGCCAAATGGATTCATGCCATCGGTACACGCGCCGAGCACGATGTTCCTTGCATCACATTCAAAATACCGATAGAAGCTGTTCAACGCTCTCCACTGGCTTCCATCCTTCACATGTCTCAACTTTGGATCATCTCCATCGTCGGGCTTCTTCCTCTCCGCGTGCCAGCGCATTAGCTTTGCTTCCTTGGGATCTACAAAATACCTCTGGAGACGGGGAGTGATCGGTAAGTACCATACAACTTTCTGGGGACATTTCTTCCCGGCCTTCTTGTATCGAGAAGCATTGCACACCGGACAGCTTGTTTTTTCCGCGTGCTCCTTCCGATAAATTATGCAATCGTTGATGCATGCATGGTATCTAACGTGTGGCAGATCAAGAGGGCACATGATCTTCTTGGCCTCATCAACACTAGTAGGACATAGATTACACGTGGGAAGAACATCCTTTAGGTACTTGAGATGCTCATCGAGGCTAGTGTCGGTCCATTTGTTTTTAGCCTTCGTCTTCAGGAGTTGGAGCGTGAAACTCAAGCGGGTCACCTCAGGATTGCAACCATCATACAATGGAGTGTTCGAGTCTACCACCAGTTGCTCCAGCTTAGCCTCCTCTCTAGAAGCAGCTCTCTCAGTACTCGTCTCCTTGCGAAGCAATGCTTGAACATGAGGGTCCCGCACAATTGAACTTAGTACCGACGAACTCTGCTGCGTGGAGTCCATGTCGTTCTCTCCGCCGCCATGTCCGGCCCCTTCTCCTCCGCCATGTCCGGCCCGTTCTCCGCCGCCATGTCCGGCCTCTTCCTCGCCGCCATTATCGATCATCTCTTCGTCTTGCCCCGTGTCATCATTGCCTGCCCCATCGGCATCCTCAACATCGTCATCCTCATGTTCAATTATCCATCGAGTATAGCCATCCATGAAACCAGTCATGAGCAGGTGCGCTTCGACACGACCATCGTCATGGGGGTCGAGCCAAACTATTCCTTTGCATTTTCGACTCGGACATAAAACCTCTGTCCGGTTATTTTCTTTCATGTCCTGCACCGCCGACCGCAACCACCTGTCGACCATCGTTCCACTGACCATAGTCAACTCTGCATGGTAATAATAAACAAATTGATTATAAAAATGCATGCATGCATCAAATTCATAAAAAAATTTGGCATGACCTTCCCTAAAAATAGGACATATATGGATCTAGAGTTTGCCCGGAATTCGCTGAAACGGAAATAAATCGACATTTCGGCAAAACATAGGCAACTCAAAAGCACAATTTGGCGGTGTCAACTCATGCCACACACACAATTTCCACAAACATATCACACACACATAAACATATTTTCATTTTGCAAAAGCATGAAATTTTCATCACCTCTATCTCGATCGAGATCGAGCACACGATGCAGATGATGTTGTAGGGAGATCAAAAGTGCACAAAGCTCTTCTTGACAAACATAGATCTAGTTAGGGGGCAAATAGGTCACTTAACTAAATCCTACATCTACCTAGCTACCTAATTTGGGAGGAGACAACTTCAACTAGTGGAGGGGGAAGGAAAAAGAGAAAGGAGATGCATTAATGGAGGTGGTGTAGTTATGTAGGAGTAATGAAGAGAGAGAAAGGTGGATAGAAGAGAGAGAGAGTAATGGGGGAGAAGTATTGAGGAGAAGAAGAAGAGTGAGAGTGGGAGCATGTGGTGGAGGTAGGGGGAAGGGAAGAGAGGAGGCGGAGGTAGGGGGAAGGGAAAAGAGGAGGGGGAGGGGAGGGACGGGTGGGGAAAGGTGTTGGGTTGGTGCGGGTTAGCAGTAGCGCGGGACATAAAACACGCCGCTGATAAGGATTTAGCAGCAGCACGCTTTGGGATACGGCGCTACTGCTAACTGGGACAAAAAAGTGTGGCAATTTGAAATTTACCAGCAGCGATCCCGGAAAAAGTGCGCTACTACTACATACTTAGCAGTAGTGCGGTTCTTGCGACCGCGCTACTGCTACTTAGAGTTAGGTGAACACCGCCGGTCGATATTTGTAGCAGTGCGTTTTAGGCCGAGCGCGCTACTGCTAAATCCTTATCAGCAACGAGTTTACAGGACACGCGCTACTACTAGTTAGCAGCAGGGCTTCTTTTTGAACCGCGGTGCTGCTAAGATTCTGTGTATTGGCTTTTCCCTAGTAGTGGTAAGAGATGCGCCATTGCTATCTATACGTATGGCGCACCCCCTACCAGTGCGCCATTGCTATCACCCATTATCCCCTCCCTCTAGTCACATTCTCTCCCCTCCCCTTCCTCCTGACACAGCCACTCGCCTCTCCTCCGGCTCTGACCCAACACCGCCGCCGATCTCCTCTTACGCATCACCTCTCCGGTGGCCTCCTCTCCCCATCCACGCCGCGCCGGCAACCTCCCTATCATCTCCTCTGTCTTCCTGGTCGGGCCGAGACCCTAGCCCGATGCCATGGCGACCATGGCAGCAGGAGGAGCCCGGTCATGGCGGCCTCCTCTCCCTGCAGCACCGCGGCACCTCACCTTCTCTTCTCTTCTCTCCTCTTCTCTCCCAGTGGAGGAGGGGAGGGGAGGGAAAGGAAGGTAAGGCCTTCTCCGATGAGCTTCCAGGGAGGTGAGGAGCGCCCAGATCCAGATCCACGGTGCATCGTCCCGTCGTCGACCTGAGCCGCGACCATCCATGAAGGGCCGAAAGAAGCCAGGACGGAGATGCCAGAAACCCGAGCCTAGCCTAGCCATGGAGGTACGACGCCTCAACCTCCGGCGACAGACGACGGCTGCAGGCCATCTCCGGCGACGGATCTCCGACCCCGACCGTGGTGCGTGCGGCTGCAGGCCATCTTCTTCATCTCCCCTCCCCTCCCCTCATTGGTTTGTTTTATGTGCAGTGCAGGCTGCTCCAAACGAGCTGCTGCTACTGCTGCAGGTGCACGATGCACGGCTTCTCCCTCCTCCTCTGCCTACTGCAGGTGGACATGGTGAGCACATCTTATCTAGCTTGCCAATTTGATTGATTGCAATTCTTCTTTCTGGTGGTGTTTATTGACATTATGCAGTTCAGTTCAGTTTCAATCTGAGTGCACCTCTCGGTCTCTTCCTCCTCTCTTGTGCTTTTGCATCTCCATGCCCAGATTCGGGCTTAATTAATTCCATTGACTGCTGTTTATGGACGGATTGTTAGGTTAGATTGCTCACTATATCCATCTCGTCATGTCTCATGAATGAATAAATGAATGAATGAATGAGCACTTTAATTGATGCTTGCTGGTTGGATGGATGGATGTCGTACATGCCATGCTTTTGGGTTAATTTGTCCGTCAAATTGATCCATTGGCCCGCTTGGTTCAATTTATCTGATGCCACAAGTGGCGTCATTTTTATTCTGTATGGACTGCCATTATAATGTACGTACATGCCACTGAACATTTAGTCTTTACTTGTGTGTAAGACCTGACTTTCTTCCATTGTCAACGCAACTCGACGCAAGACCAGTGCCTTGGTCGCTTGCTCTGGTGTGGTGCAGCCGAGCTGGGTCAATGACCATGCCATGTACGAGGGCAAACTCCCCTCTGACAAGACGACTCCTAGCTCGGGTAAGCAGCAGCACCCCCATGGTCATTTAAGTTTTCAGAGAGCCCTTTTTTGTGTGTCAGCTGATGATGCCTTCATTCTCTTGTCAGGATCCTCAAAGGCAAGAACAAGTTCCATCGCCAGTCTGAAACTCGTCCCAACTGGGCAAGGGATTCTCTCACTACCTTCTAATTAAGTGAGTAGTCAACATCTTCAGGGCCTTTACTCTGATTTCTTTCTACTTCAAGCAAGGAGATGATTTTTATGCATCTAAACAAGTAGTTGTCGCTGCACTGCTATAACAATCAATGTACATGCATAGCTCTAAGCTCTAGCCTAGTGCACTACACTGCCTCTGTTTGTCAACATGCTGAATATATGAACCCAGAAAATTTTAGAACTTCTTTGTAAAAATTGGTTGCTAGCTCTGTATCTCAGCCCCATCTCATTTGTTTATTTGATTTGGATGGAGTAGGAGTCATCCATGGACGACATCGACGATGAGGTCTTGGTCTTGTATGATGCGTGTGTGGACAGTGTTGGTCTATTCATAAGCTAGGGTGTGGCCTGATGAGGTCTTGGTCTAGTATGATGCGTGTGTGGACAGTGTTGGTCACTTACTAGCTATGGTTCTTTTACTGCTGGACAGTGTTATTTCAATTTGTACCCCATCTAAGCATCTCACTGTTTTTGTTACCTAATTGCTACTGGATGTAGAAAAACGTGTAAGCTTTATTTGCCAAAAGGTTATGCATTTAGTCATGAAGCATTTCTTGCAAATGGAAGATTTTGGTGTCCATGATTAGTGATGATCCTCAAGTAGGATGAACCTTTAGTTTTGATGTGTCTCAGATTTACTTTTGTTAAGTTGTGATGATATAGTGCTTAATTTGAGCATGTTCCACATAATGCAATGGACTGTTCCCAGGGTTGGGCGCTGCTGCAAGGCCCATCTTTATCTTTGCTCTTGCGCATGATGGATGGTCAAGGACTAGTTAAGTAGGTCATTTTGCGGCCAAATGAATGGTCTTCCAGTTTGGTATCTCTAAATGATGATTACATATTAGCACATTCTTCTGTTTGGGATATACATTTATGTGTAATAGTGAATTATGTCTTGGAAGGCATGTTACTTATTTCCTGTTGATTCATTGGACATCGCATGACAATCTCTAAGAAGGTTGTCCATTTACTGATCAATCATTTCTTGCATGATTTTGTTGTCGATGATTAGTGTTGAACCTCATATGTCCTCTGCAATTCATTTCCATTATAATCTTACTCATACAATATTCACACCATGTAATTCTCGAAAAGACAGTATTGACATGTTATAAAAATGAAAGTATTGACATGTTATAAATAGTTTGTTTGTATTTTTGTATATTTTGTTACATTTTGCAAGGATAAAGTGAAGAAAAAGAAGAAAAGATTACTAGAAGATTAGTTTTAGGATTTTCTTTTATTACCTTGCAATTTTCCTTTTATGGGATACTTGTAAAGACATTGTAATATTCTTACTATAATAAAATATATGATTCTATTTCATTTTTGGTTTTTAAATTATTTTCCTTATAGGTTGTTTTTTGTAAATTTGAATTTTATTTGTTTTCCAAATACATTACTAGTGGCGCATCATCAACTAGTGCGCCATTAGTAAGCCAGAGCACTTGGGTAAATATGGCCCCCTGGGAGGCATACTAATGGCGCACCATGAGATATACTAATGGCGCACTGCATGGTGCGCCATTGGTATACTAGATACTAATGACACACCTGTGGTGCGCCACCACTAAAAAATTCTAATGGCGTGATGCTAGTGGTGCACCTGTAGTGCGCCATTAGTAGCCAAAACAGGTGCGCCACTAGCAGGCCTTTTCCTAGTAGTGATTGTATCAGATAGAGGCACCCAGTTTACCTCAAATATTTGGAATCAGTTGCATGAGACTTTGGGTACCAAGCTAGAGTTTAGTACAACCTTTCATCCACAGACAGATGGACAGACTGAGAGAGTCAATCAGATTCTGGAGGACATGTTGAGAGCTTGTGCGCTAGATTATAGATCTAGTTGGGACGACAGTTTTCCCTATGCAGAGTTCTCTTACAATAATAGTTATCAAGCCAGTTTGAAGATGGCCCCTTACGAAGCTTTGTATGGAAGGAGGTGCAGGACACCGTTGCTATGGGATGAAGTTGGAGATCGTCAGTTGTTTGGACCAGATTTAATTAAAGAGTCTGAAGATAAGGTTAAGCTGATTTGCGATAGACTCAAGGTAGCCCAGTCCAGGCAGAAGAGCTATGCGGATTCTAAACGCAAAGAGATAGTTTACGAAGTCGGAGACAGAGTATATCTTCGTGTGTCCCCACTTCGGGAAGTTAAGCATTTTGGAGTTAAGGGAAAGTTAGCACCACGTTTTGTGGGACCATACAAAGTTTTGGAGCGTATGGGAGCGTATGGGACAAAATGACTTCTCCGAAATAAAGAAATATTGGAGGAAAAATATTAAAATCAAATAAGAATTTTATTCGGAGTTTTATTGCTATTTCATTTGAAGTTGGAAAAAAAATGTGTTTTTCAAAATTGCATTATAGGCCCAAATAAATGTTCACTTTGTCTGCAATATTATTAGAGGATCGTGAAAATGTTTTTCAGGATTTGTGGAGTCCGTTAAGTATTTCTTTGATTAGTTTTTCTACGTCGGGATTATTTAAAAAAAAGTGAATCGACCTAACCGGGCCGTGTCCGGCTAGGACTCCCGACCCGGCCGGCCTTATAAGCCGCCAGCCCACCCCGCCCCAAAACCCTAGCCCTGCCCCGCCTCGACCCTTCCGCAAGCCGCGCCGCCGCTGCCACTCGCCCCGCCGCCGCTGCCACTCGCCGCCGCCGCCGCTGCCACTCGCCGCCGCCGCCGCGCACAGCCCCGCCGCCACTCGCTGTCGGTACCCTCTTGATCGGCGCAATGCCAAAACCATTAGGGGGCTTCCTGATCATATTTGAATCCTAGTTTATCCCCTTTTGGTCCGGATTACTGATCGAATTCGAATCAGAAGCCTCGCCTTTTCTCTCTGTTTGACTTAAGTTTTTGAAAACAGTCTTTTGGGTTTGTCTTGAGACTTTTTGCTCATATCTGAAGCATATATGTGTGGTTTCTATTTAACCCGGCTCGACTTTGGACGATAAGTCGCCAGCATATGACAATATTAATACTTGGAAGGTTTGGCTTCTAAGTTTTGGGTTATCACCCTTACTGCACAGGTATCATAAATCGGCAGTGCGATTCAATATCACAGGTATGATATTGTTTATACATGATTATGTTTAAACAGGTCCTCACTATGGACTTTAAGTCGCCGGTATATTTTGGATTGCACCATTCGAATCATACGCTTATCAATCATTGGATTATTCCCTTATTGGATACGGCGATGTAAGCCGGCAGTATGAGCCAATTTCTACAGGTATGTTTTCATGATTATATAAATATACGAGGTTGGATAACCCGCCTTAGCTGTTGACGTTAAGTCGCCAGTATGTTTAGGCTTGAATGGCCTTAATCCTAGTCTTTTCCATAATTTCATAAAGATTATATTATGTTTGGGTTGTTACCCGCCCTGGCTTTGACTGTAACACCCCGAGTTCGATGCGACAGGTGTCTGCCAGTTATTTGCCATTGTTGCCATGTCATTTGCTTGCGTGTTGCATTTCGTCTTGTCATCATGTGCATTGCATTGCATACGTGTTCGTCTCATGCATCCAAGCATTTTCCCCGTTGTCCGTTTCGCGATCCGGCACTCCTATGCCCTCCGGCATTCCCCTTTTTGTCTCTCATTGTGAGTGGCTGTTAAAATTTCTTGGAATGGCCCGAGGCTTGCCAAGTGGCCTTGGTATAGCACCGGTAGACCGCCTGTCAAGTTTCGTGCCATTTGGAGGTCGTTTGATACTCCAACGGTTAACCGGGTAACCGTAAAGCCCCCTCTGTATTTGCAGCCCAACACCCCTTCCAAAGTGGCCCAAAACCAATCTAACTCCTCTCCATGCTCTCGGTCGTTCGATCACGATCGTGTGGGCGAAAACCGCTCCTCATTTGGACTCTCCTAGCTCCCTCTACCTATAAATTAGTCCACCTCCCCCGAATTCGCGGATGAAGCCCTAGATCTCCTCCCTCTCCGCCGCCGGACATGTCTGCGTCGCGCCGGACATGTCCGCCCCGCCCGCCGCAGCCAATCGGCAAGCGCCACCTGTCCCCGCCACCGTCCTGCGCCGCCCGGCCCGTCGAGGCCCGGATCGGACCCACCGTGGGCCGAATCGGGCCCGAGCCGCCGCCGCAGCAGCACGGGGCGCCCGCGCCCCCGTGCCCGAGCTGCTCGGCCGACGGCACCGCCACGCGCCTTCCGCGCGTCCCTGCCGTCGCTCGTCGCCGGCCGCACCGCCTCCCCACTGCGGGAGCACCTCCGCCGCGACCGGCCGGTCCCGCTTCGCCGCCGGCGCGCCCTGCGCCCAGCCTCCTCTGCCCTGCGGGTTCCCATGCCCGGCCTTGCCGATCCTCGCCGCTACGGGTGGCCGCGCCGCCCGGCCTCCTCCGCCCCGCGGCCGGATCCGCCCCTCTCCGGTCGCCCCGGCCCCGTCTTCCCCGCCTCCGGCCCCGTCCACTCCAGCGAGAAGACCGGCGAACCTCGGGTTCCGTGCCGATCTGGATCTGGAAGGTTGACTTCCCCCCCCCCCCTCCGTTTTCACTAACTCCCCAGATTCTGTAATTTTCATGCCATGTTCGTCATGCTGTATCTTTGCATCCGTATCTCTGTTTCGTGCGTGTAATATGTCAAATTGTTCGTCTCAACGAGTACATCATTTCATTGCTTTGCATCATATTCATTTGAGGTCATCTTGATGCCTGAATCATCGTTGTAAGAGTGCTTCATGATGTTTTCTGCTGCCTGTTAACAGAACGAGCTCTTTTGTCATTTTTGCCATGATTGATGTGTGCATCCTATGAGGTTGATGTCTAGATGTGTTTTGAACTATGCCGTGTCTTCTTTACAGAGGTGCTTACCATGTATTTTTGTGATCAATGTGGTGACTAGCACAAGCATGCAAACTAGGCGTCGTGATGTTACTGATTTTAGTCCTTGTTCTACTGTTATTTTGATGCCATGTAAACTTGATGCTACAGAGAGATCCATGCATATTTTGAGATACTCCAGTTAAGGGTGTTCTGAACATGTGGTTAATGTCTATCCATGCATGCCCTTTGTTGCAATTATGGAGTAGTCTAGCATGTCATTTTTGTGCTCTACTTTTGCTTCAAAATGTTTCCTGGCAGATTGTTTACATGTTATTCAATTTGGCCAAGCTTGCTATAGTTGATCCTTGCATGCTATGGACTTGTACTTGCCTTGGTTGGTTGCACAAACATGTCTTCTTGATGATGCTATGCTTATCTTGTCATGCAATGGCTTGTGGTGAGTGAATCGAGCTTGTTAAGTAGTGTTCATGATGTTGCTGTTTTGCTAGGCTGAATCTGTTATTTCGTGATGCTATATAAACCTGCTCCTACTAGTCATTCTATGCATAATCTGGAGATGCTCTATAAACATGTTTTGATCTACATGTGATCCTCTAACCATACATACCCCTGGTTGCATTTATAGCTTGCTGTAGATTATTCATATCTTGCTCTAAAGTTGCTTCATAATGTTGCTGCCAGCCTGTTTACATTAAGTTCACTTGTTCCCATGTGTTTTGCTAGTGTTCCATGTACCCTATGACCTTGCTCTTGCCATGCCTAGGTTCTCAAATATGCCTTCTTACTGTTGGTTGCCTTGCCATGCCATGTATTGCTCTGTAGTGAGTTGCACAAGCTCATCTACATGCCTTAATAATTATGTTTCTGCCATGCTTGAATCTGTTTAATAACTTGCTATGTTTACATGGGTGCCATCATATCTTCTGATCCTTTTTGGCTTATGGTCAGTAAGGGACTCTTGATCTATGCAATTAGTAGATTCATGCCATGCCTTTGTTTGTCATAATAAGTTCCTGTAACATGTTGTTTGATAGCTCTAAACATTGCAACCTGATGTTATTTTCTGCAAAGTCTGAAATTGTTATAACTTGCAATCTTATCATGTGTGTTCGAGCATGTTCTAGTGATTTATGGAGATATCTCAGTGTTCATGTTTTGTTATGCTTTACATGTAATTCATGCCCATGCCTTTTGTTATTATATTGTGGTGCTGTAGCTTGTTGTTTTGATGCTTGCAATATGCCTAGTTGCTGTTTTGGACAGCTTGTCCCTTTAAACTTGTATAGTGTGTGTGTGTTGCACCGTTGCTCCGTTTTGAGTGTGCTCTATATGAAACTTGCTTGATTTTGCATGTACTTTCATATTATCATGTTGCATCCTTGTTTTGAGGTTTTTTCTTGATGTTTGGGTGCATTTGCATAAATGCCATGTTTAACTTGTTTTGCTCATATCTTCTGGGCCGTAGCTCCGAATTAAATGAACTTTATATGTAACTTGACTAGAATCTCGTGTAGATCATCTTTGTGCATCTTAACTTGATGTTTAACTAATTGCACATAAGGTTTATTCAGATCTGGACCAATTTCGAAATATGCATATGAGGACTTACCGGAATTGTTATATGTTGTTCCCGGCCTCATTTAAACTTGCCTTGATGTGGTGCTCTTGTTTGCATCATCTCTTGCCATGAGTAGCTTCATTTAGCTTGGTCATGCATCATGCTTGTTCGTGCATCATGCCTTGTTCATGCGTGGTGTGTTTACCATGTTGTGTGCTTCTTTTCGATAGTTCCTGTTTCATTGCGATCGTGAGGATTCGTTCGTCTACGCTTGGTTCGGCTTCATCCGTTCGTCTTCTTCATGGACTCGTTCTTCTTCCTTGCGGGATTTCAGGCAAGATGACCGCTACCCTGGATCTCACTACTATCATTGCTATGCTAGTTGCTTCGTTCTATCGCTTTGCTGTGCTACCTATTACCTGTTTATCAAGCCATCCCAAATTTCCATGAACCTCTAACCTTTGACACCTTTCCTATGCAAACCATTGTTTGGCTATGTTACCGCTTCGCTCAGCCCTCTTATAGCGTTGCTAGTTGCAGGTGAAGTTGAAGATTTCTCCATGGTGGACAGGATTTTGGTTGGGATATCACAATATCTCTTATATTATTAATGCATCTATATATTTGGTAAAGGGTGGAAGGCTAGGCCTTTTGCCTGGTGTTTTGTTCCACTCTTGCCGCCCTAGTTTCCGTCATACCGGTGTTATGTTCCCAGATTTTGCGTTCCTTACGCGGCCGGGTGATTTATGGGACCCCCTTGACAGTTCGCTTTGAATAAAATTCGTCCAGCAAGGCCCAACATTGACTTTTACCATTTGCCTCACCACCACCTACTTTTCCCTTGGGAGTCGCTCTCTCGAGGGTCATCTTTATTATAGCCCCCCCGGGCCAGTGCTTGTCTAAGTGTTGGTCTGAACCAGAGCCACTTGCAGCGCCACCTCGGGGAAACTTGAGGGTTGGTTTTAGTTGTACGTAGTGTTCATCCGGTGTTGCCCTGAGAACGAGATATGTGCAGCTCCTATCGGGATTGTCGGCGCATCGGGCGGTCTTGCTGGTCTTGTTTTACCATTGTCGAAACGTCTTGTAAACCGGGATTCCGAGTCTGATCGGGTCTTCCTGGGAGAAGGTCTATTCCTTCGTTGATCGCGAGAGCTTGTCACGGGCTAAGTTGGGACACCCCTGCAGGGTATAATCTTTCGAAAGCCGTGCCTGCGGTTATTGGCAGATGGGAATTTGTTAATGTCCGGTTGTAGATAACTTGACACCAGATCCGATTTAAAATGCATCAACCGCGTGTGTAGCTGTGATGGTCTCTTTTCGGCGGAGTCCGGGAAGTGAACACGGTTTCTGGGTTATGTTTGACGTAAGTAGGAGTTCAGGATCACTTCTTGATCATTGCTAGTTTCACGACCGTTCTGCTTGCTCTCTTCTCGCTCTTATTTGCATATGTTAGCCACCATATATGCTTAGTCGCTGCTGCAGCCTCACCACTTTACCCCTTCCTTTCCCTTTAAGCTTTGCTAGTCTTGATACCCATGGTAATGGGATTGCTAAGTCCTCGTGGCTCACAGATTACTACAACAACAGTTGCAGGTACAGGTTATGCGATGATCATGACGTGAGAGCGATGCTAGCTTGTGTTGAGTTCTTCTTCTGCTTCTTCGATCAGGGGATAGGTTCTAGGTCGGCAGCCTGGGCTAGCAGGGTGGATGTCGTTTGAGTTTCTGTTTGTGATTCATCCGTAGTCGGATGATGCTCTTATGTATTGTGATGTTGTATTCGTGTGGCATTGTATGCCTCTTGTATGTATCCCCATATATTATGTAACGTTGATGTAATGATATCCACCTTGCAAAAGCGTTTCAATATGCGGGTCTATCCTTGGTGGGACCTTCGAGTTCCTTTTGGATAGGGTCGCATATTGGGCGTGACATTGACGTTAAGTCGCCGGGGCATATGTCGTTTAAACTCTATGCAGGATTTGCAGAAATATGACTTATATAATTGATTAAGTTCAAGCTCATCATCAAAATGATTACCCGTTCTGGATTTTCTAAAAGGCTATAAGCCGCCGGTTTATAAAAATTCCGGCTTACAATGGAGGCGTATTAAAATGCCATCGGCCAAGAGCCGTCGAGTATTTAAACTCCGGATTTACTTGTCAACCGATAAGTGTTATGATTGAGGTTTTCAAAGTTGCTTTAGCGCAATGGCTATTATTTTATCAATGGATACGATTTATTCTACAATGAAAGGAGTAGTCCCGAGTCGCTGCAGGCTTACGACCCAGCAGTTGGGGGCTACATTATTCAGATTGAGATTACATCAAATATGCAAGTCCCATGTCACTGCCATCATGCACCATGGCACTTGGGGGCTAATGCAAAGTCATTTTTTGGCTCCACTTTACTGAAGATCTGACTCATCACATTGTAATGAGCCGGCCCTTGGGGATTACCAATTGCCCCTATCAAAAATTCAAGGTACACAAGCCTCAGTCCATTATATTGAAAGATCCACAACTTAGTTGGTAGAGTACAAAGCTCTTAATCTCTTATGAACGTGGGTTCAAGCCCCTAGAGATTACATCATATGATGTTATTATCAATGAATTATATACAATGTCCCAGCTCAGTATTATCTTACTGAGCCGGCCCTTGGGGGCTACACGTTGCTGCTCAAGTCTACATGATCATATTTAAAAAGTCCCTGCTCATTATTGCATAATGACCCGACAGTTGGGGGCTACACTGGTTGAATTCTTTATGAGCATAAGGCAATTACAAGTCCCAGGTTGCTGCAAGCATGACAACCCAGCACTTGGGGGCTGTAGGTGATATACATATAAGGGACAAAAATCTTCAAATTCTCAGTTTTGAGCAGACAATATTGACCCGGTGTCTGCAACAATCATGACCCGGCGTCAACAATAATTATGACCCGGCGTCGGCAACAATTATGACTCAGCATCATCTATTTATAACCCGACAATTTTGGTAATCATAAATTGGCAAGTTTCTAAATCTTTAAGCCGACTAAAAATCAGATGAGTATTTCAAGACCAATATTTTTGTCAAGTCAGAGCATTGAAGGCCGACTCAAATGGATTATTTCTTATAATATTTCTCTACAAGAGCCAATGTCAGCAAATTGACTATGAAGCTGGCCTATTGACCCAGATTTTTCAGAAGAAGTGCCCGGATTTTTTGCATTGGCAAAGTTTGAATATATCTTCTAAAATAGATTTTCTATGAGATCATGGACACGCTTCCAGGAGGAAAATAACAAGGAATTTAGGTTGATCAGGTGCCGGCTTATAAGAACTCTTAACTCGGAGCACAACCTGTCAAATTTGTTCTTGAGTTATTCCGCAGGATGAGTTTCACATGGATAAATCCAAATTAAATTGGGGGCTAATGTCGGGGATATACCCCGCGGTATGAACTGGCCAGAAATATGACCCGACCGGACCTGGCGGCTCACCAGAGACCCGGCTGACACTTGGTGACTCACTGGTCTGACGAAACTCATGAGCCTGACGACTCACTAATGGCCCCGATGGCGGTTCATATAGAGTACTAGGCCCAAGGCCCAGAAGGCCGGCTCATGTTATGATGGGTCGGCTTAAGAGGAAAGCATAAGAAATATTCCCTTACAAAGGAAGCAAGACTAGGACTGCACTTGTAATAGACTAATCCTAATCATACTAGGACTAGTCATGTAACCCGCCCCTTCAACTTATATAAGGAGGGGCAGGGCACCCCAAGAGGGACAAGCAAGAAAATAATCGCTAAGACTAGACACAACTAAAGGGGAGCCGGCTTATGCAGCGACTCCCTCATGAGCATAATGAGAGGCGTGCATGATGACATAAACCTAACCTTCTCAGCTTTTTACCAGGGCACGGTGAGGCCATACCATGGCACCATACCAGGTGTCATGTTTTTCAAGCACGCATTTCATTTTTCTATAGTTCATAACATAGTAAACGACGTGTTTGTGGTTGACTATTGACACACATTCCCTTGAAATCTCTGCCCATTCCTTGTAAAAGGCATGAGAATTTACTAAATACCATGAGCATGGTTTTCCACACCATTCTTGTTCACCTTTTCATGCACCGATTGTTCGAATTTGAATTATGTGGATTAATGCCTAGAAAATGCACATGATCCCCTAAATATGGTAAATGAGCCCAGAAAAATACCAAATTTGAACACATTGCATTGGAGGGGGTATGTTGATTGTAGAAAAAACTGAATGACAAACTAGGAAGGAAATTTGGAATCCCGGCCCCTACAATCTTGGTGATTTCCCCCTTGAGACCATGAAACTTCCTCGGTGATGGTTCGATTTATGAAGGGCGTGCACGACGACATAAGCCAAACCATCTCAAATATTTACCAGGGCATGTTGAGGCCATACCATGGCACCATGCCAGCCCTCATGTTTTTCAATCATGTATTTGATTTTTCTACAGTTGAAAAACCAATAAACGACGTGTTTGTGGTTGACTATTGACACACATTTCCGTGAAATCTCTGCCCATTCCTTGGAAAAGGCATGAGAATTTACTAAATAGCACGAGCAAGGTTTTGTAGACCGTTCTTGTGCACCTTTTCATGCATCGAATGTTTGAATTTGAATTATGTGCATTAATGCCTAGAAAATGCTCATAATCCCTAAATATGGTAAATGAGCCCGAAAAAATGCCAAATTTGAACACGGTAATTTGCAGGGTTTATGTTCATCATAAAAAAAACTCATGGACAATGGACAAAGGAAATTTGGATTCGCCTTCAATCTCGGTCATTTACTATAACACATGATTCGGTGTATGCGAGATTACCGTCCTATCGCCAACCGACTAATATTGTTGTGATGTAGGAAATTTGAAACAGGGGCTAAGTTTGTAAATTTCCTCGCATTTCAGACAAGGGCGCCCTGAAGACATGGTTCCCCCCTTCCTCTCTACCTCCATTTCCCCATTCGTACTCCGTGGGCGCCAAAACACCCTTTCCACCCCAGCCTCCTCCGTCCTCCACCCCATCCACCGCCGTCCTCCTCCACCATGCCAGAGTTGATACCCCGACGCCGCTATCCATTAGAAGAGATCGACCTCTCTCATCCATGGCTTCGGACAAAGGATCCTTGCATCCTGTCCTCTCGCTTCATCCCCGCCGTCATCCACCTTGTCGGCGCCGCTCCTACGACCGTCTCGTCCACCGCACCCCGCCGCCATCGTCTACCCTCCTAGATCTGCTTCCACGCAGCCAACAGCCATCGCTACCGCAGCACCGTCAAATTCTCAGCAGATGCATAGACGGTGCCGCACCAGAGGCGGTACTCTTTCGTATCTGCTCAACTTATTTATCGCGGCAATAAAATAGATCGCCACTGCTTTACTCTGATTTCTTGTCCATCACTTACTTGCTAGTTGAAAGAAAACATTGGTTGCAAAGTTGCCTTTGTCCGGTTTGCACCTTCAGATCCGCCATGGCACACTCAACACCATACTCCCAATGCTTATGGTTTTCCCCTTTTATATTCCAGACTAGTTAAATCACAATAGACTAAATTTCAAAATTGGGTCAGTCGATTTTTCAGAGCTCACCAGAGTTCGCTGGCGCGAAGGAAGGGGCTCGAGTGGGGACGGTGGTTGTGGGGTGCGGTGGTGGGGCCTCACCGAACGAAGAAAACTCGACGCGGGTGGAGACGGGGTGGGGTGGGGGTGGTGGAGGACTAGAGATGTTGGGGGCCGGTGGTCCGGCCGGCGGCCCGTGCGGTGTTCTGTATGGGAAGAATCAGAGACGAGGAAGAAGAAGGGTTAGGAGACGTAGGATCTTCATCCAACCGCCTAAAATGGTCGAGAAACAATAGGGAGTTGCATTCTTAATGCGCTCTGGTTCATCATATATGGGCACTGCACAACTAACATTTTATTATCCAAAATCTGCTTGCTCTTCTTTAGCATGTTCCTCTTCCATTCTTCTTTAATAAGTACTCTCTCCGTTCCTAAATACAAGTATTTGTATAGATTCCACCATGGACTACATATGGAGAAAAATGAGTGAATCTACACTCTAAAATGTATCTAGATACATCTGTATGTGATCCATAGTGGAAATCTCTACCAAGACTTATATTTTGGAACAGAGGGAGTATATATGATAGTGGTACAGTATGTTCCTTATAGTGAAGATGAGCTGGGACATTTGCAGTGTAGAGGTCTATACGGTCGGTTGTGATGGACACTTTCAACTCTTCGGGCCTCTTTGATTTGTAGGATTTTGTAAACACGGGAATAGGATTTGTAGTGGCGTGCCCACTTGAATCCTATAAGAATAGCAAGGAAATGCGGGGAGCTATCTCGCCTTTGAGAGTTACACTAATATTAACAGTACCGCACCTTCAATTGAAGAGAGCTGGTATCCGAAGCCTTTCTAGCCGTACCAGCAATACTAGCACATATATTCTAGCAAGTTCCACTTTGCTGATTTTACTCTGATGCTTAAGGTTTTCCCGTTATATCTACACTATGATCTGTGTAGCTACTTTGTGTCGCACTAGCAGCAGTCCACTCTTGAAGTTAAACACTCAATGACTTACAAAATTGGCACCAAGGCATTGAGTGCCATTCTGGATGAAATGAAACTCATACGCTCCCCACTTGTTGACTCTTGTTCAGAATATGATCATAATGACTCTTGTTCAAAATTGCCACATATAGAGAGACATCATGGAATTGCATTTCTTTGGGCGCTGTGATTCATCATGAGTGGGCAACCAACATTGTATGCAATGAAGCGGAACCTCAAGAATATGCTTCCTCTTCTGTTCTTTAACATGTTCCTCTTTTGTTATTCTTTATTTAGTACATACAATATGTTCCTTGTCAGGAAGGGGAGTAGGGACATCTATAGTCAACAGTTGATAGAGCGAGCCTGTACGTGATCGATAGGATTTCAATTACTAACGGCAATACAACACCATCTTTTCAAGCCAGTTCCACTTTCCCGATTTATATATCGTGGTTATGGTGTACCCCTTTTATGTACACTATGATCTGCCTAGTTGTTTGTGTGCTCTTGTTACCATGGTTTGGCAATAAACTCTCTATACAGTATATTATGAACCTATCATCTACCAACTATCCTTAATTCTGGAGCCTATTTTTTGTGTACTTGTGCCAGATTATATTAATGCACGCACCATATTACAACACACATGAGCTCTCTCATCAGAATCCAGTGATAGCACACAAGTGTTTACAGGGGCTCCCCTATATTAGAATATCCTCTGCATTACAAAGATAATCTCACTACTATTTATGTTTTCATGGTTCTCAGATATTATACGTAATTACAGTGAATATCGGAATCCGCGTATCTGAAGAATATTGTGGAACACTTCAATGACTTACAAAATTGGCACCAAGGCATTGAGTGACATTCTAGATGCAATGAAACTCATACGGTCCCCACTTGTAGATTCTTGTTCAGAATATGATCCTAATTACTATTCTAACCTCGAGGAGTCAAAGGAAGATGACCTGTCCTGTTCACCCATCAAGGTGCATGTTCTAATTTGGAAAGGTTTTATTGATTGCGCATATCTTGCATATGTTGTCTTGCATTTCTTCTACTGTGTTGCACCTCCATCTGCTTAGTTTACTCATCATATATGTCGAGATGCCATGCCCATCCATTATCAATACATATTCCATTTGTCATCATACCATCTTTTTCCACTCAAATGATGTTCTTGTGCATCAAACATCAAAAAGGAAGAGGGTGATTGCCGAACCTGAAGGAGCACCAGCAAAGTCCTTGAAAAACGTGGTAGTGCCGGAGAAATCAGACAGCACCCCACTTATATTGGCTGTACAACCAATGACACAAAATGTAGGACCGACTCCAGCAGACTGTTCCCATACTTCACTGGCCACACCATTAGCCCCACCACACAGGACCTGCACTCTAGCAAAAGGTATGCCGATTTCAGTTGCCATAGCACCAGCCGTACAAAAGAAAAATCCCACTCCAGCAAAAAGTACAACAAGTCCACCGGCCGGGGACCTATCCCAACTGCAAAGACGGCCAATTCCTGCAGATTGGAACCCCATTCCAGTTAATCCAAGTTTAGAAGACAATGCTTTCAATGTTTTTAAGGACTACGTGCATATAATCCCATCATGGAAAAATTATAGTGAAGACAAACACCATTTTCACATCTTCCTGTCCCACTTACGTGTAAGTGCTATTATTCGTGGTGATTATTTTCCTGTTTTCTGCTAATTGAACACATCAATGATTTACATTACATTATTGTAAGTAGGCGAGGGTCAATCTGGATAGTCACGACAAGCAAAGCTTGCTTGCGCTTTTCAAGGAAGCATTGCAGCAGTATCGGTGTTACCTGAGGAAATCACACTTTCATGGCATGTCTATAAACAAATTCCCGATGAAGTCTCCTATTCTAAATTTAGAAGACATAGAATGGAAAAACCTTGTTATGCACTGGACTCATTTCAAGGATGAGGTACTATCTGTGATATCGCATGACAATTTGAACTTCTACTTTTCCGCATGTGCCTTACGGATCTTTTTTGCAGGAAGTCTGCTTGAAGAAGAATTCCGGTTTGAAAAGAACAACAGGATATCGTAAATATGTTGCCCGCTGCTTTGCTCTTGTTAGTACCTGTTGTCCTCTATCACTGTACTTGCATTCATACCTGGTTCATTATGTGACAGAAGTATGCATGATAGCTTGCTATCAATTGTTCGCTCCAAATTATCTGATTTGTATGAATGGTTACATTAGTGTAGAATATATCCAATGCCAATGAAAATTTTTAGCTCTGCATTGTTCTTGTAAGTACCTACTGTCCTTTATCAGTGTACTTATATTGACACGTAGTTGTTCATGTACCATCACTCTGCAGCTTATTTTCCTTTTCCCTCTACTTTCTACATATCATATCTATATTTACTCTTACCATTGGATAACACTGATGGTACTGTAGAAGTTTAGCTCTGCATTGCTCTTGGTTGTACCTTTTCCCTGTATCGTTGTACTTACATTTATAGCTACTTCGTTATGTAGCATCACTCTTCATCTTATCTTAAATATTCTCCATTTTTCCTTATATTGTCACATCTATATTTACTCTTAACAAAATAGAGAATAAAGGCAATGCTTATGAAGAAGATTATGTGGTAAACTTCTTGAATTCCCCCCCCCCTTAGCATTGACAAGGGCTTTATAGAGCCTGTCTTCACCAATAATGTAAGTTTGTCCTTCTCAAGCCTTCAAACTTTGTTGTGTATATTTGGTTAGGCATGACTGCAAAAGCTGTTTATTTTCGGTGTTTGCATCAAATTGCATGTTTAAAGTTTATTATGTAGTTCATAAACAAAAGTTTGTCCTTCTCAATTTAAGTTTTCAGTTGTACAACCAAGTTGCTTCTTCATACCATATAAATTAAACTATACAGAGCAAGTGATCTTCTTTTGCACCGCATGTATGCTTCTGTTCTTGATCTGTAATCCAGTGGTGTGGTGAACCTACCCACTACACCACAATGCATATTCTGCAATGTCTTAACAATGAACAATGTCATATCGTTCTACTATTATTTAAACCGTCTCTTTATTTGCCAATCTGAAATGGGATAAATTGACAGCACACTAACCATTGATACTTATGAGTTCATGATCCGTAATCAAGTGGTGTCGTGAAGCTGTCAACTCCTTAACAATGTCATTTCCTGCCATGTCTTGACCTGAACAATACCATATTGTGTTCATGCTATTATAAACTGTGTCACTTTATTCATGAGTAAGAAATGTGATGAATTGTCAGCACTGATACTTATATGTGCAAAACCTGTCATCTATCTGCTTGTTTATCTTTTAGAGTGAGGAGGATATAAGTGTCAAACAAGAGCAGTCTCATCAGCTTGCTCAGCTGCTTGCGCTGCAGCTCCGGAGCAGGGCTAACCTTTCTTGAACTCTATTGAAGTGCTGTCCGTTCTTTATATTATTTTGTCGGCGTGTTTATTTGCACTGGTGGCGATCTTTGATGCCCAGTGTATGTAATCTGCCGTCTGCTTGTGCTTTATTATCATAGTGGCGAACTTTGATGCCTAGTGGATGTAATATGCCATAATTCCTTTTATATAGTCTAGGTTTTTTCTTATTCACGATGTTGCGGTTATTTTACTATATATATATATCCTATCTTCGCAGTAAACCGGCCAAACTGTAAAATTACAGTACATAATCGGGTCGTCATGCAAATCACTATGTATGATCCGCATCATGGGCCCCGTCATCTTGGCCCGTTAACAGGCCTAAATGTAAACTGGCCCACTAGTAGATTCGGGCCTTTAATAGGCCGAGTAAACCACCGGCCCTATTTTCGTAAGAAAACTCAATGGGCTTTTAGGAGGCAGAAATGTAGGTTGGGCCTGAAACGTGCCAAACAACTCACGGGCCAGCAGCAGGCCAAAATAGACCTCGGCCCATGATTGTGCCAATCAAATCACGGGCTTGTAACAGGCCAAAATTGTCTCGGTCCTTGTTTTGCCCAATCAGATTATTGGCTGTGAGCAGGCCGGATGCAAACCGAGCCATAGTTAGGCCCAACTATATGACGGGCTTTTAACAGGCCGAAATAAATATATGGCCGAAATGTTAAACAGGCCTTTAACAAGCCGAAAATAATATCAGGCCGAATTACTAAATGGGCCTTTATCAAGTGGGCCCAAAAGCATAGCGTCCAGTTGACGGGCCGAATCTGATATGGGCCATAAATTAGCCCAAAGCCTCTCAAAGGCCTGGACCTGATCTGGGCCATAATTTGGCCCAGAACGTGGTAGGATTTTAACGGGCCAGATTTCATATGGGCCTTTATTAGGCCCAGATCATGGCAGGCTGTTAATAGACCGGATCAAATATGGGCCGGCATTTGGCCTAAAACATGGCAGCCTATTAATGGGTCGGCCTACTAGTGTCATCGAAATCTTGTGGGCCTTTAGCTGGGCCGGCCCATTATGGTCGGTGAAATCTCGTGGGCCTTTAGCTGGACCGGCCCATTATGGTCCGCAAAATCTTGTGGGCCTTTAGCTGGGCCGACCCATTATGGTCCGCAAAATCTCATGGGCCTTTAGCTGGGCCGTCCCGTTATGGCCCGCAGAATCTTGTGGGCCTTTAGCTCTGACGGTCCATTGTGGTCCACAAAATCTAGTGGGCCATTAGCTATGCCGACCCATTATGGACCGCAAAATCTTGTGGGCCTTTAGTTGGGCCGGCCCATTTAAACTTTGTGGGACACTTTTGGGCCGGTCCACGTGTCAACATTTCATAAGCGCATCTCGCCCATTGGATGAGTGACACCTGTGCCAACGCGGAGCTGACATGTGTTTCCTCTAGCCAATGATGATTTTACACGTGGGAAATCCCCATTTGTCCAGGCTGTTAATGGGTTATCGGATCCAAAACCGGACCCAATAGCTTAACGGCGTTCCGTTACGGTGGATGCCACGTGTCGGTCACCCTTGACGAAAGCACATGGAAGTCGACACTTCCGTGATTATAATTTTGCTAATGCCATGGAACACTTCTACGACAGCACATGTTTGACTATCTTAATTCTGTCATAAAATTTTCATGGATGGACATGCATGATAAAAAACGTGACCTACTGTGACAAACACGTATCATCACAGAAGTGTATTTTTTTTGTAGTGATAGTATACCACATCCAAACCGTAAACCGAACGAGGACCGACGGGGACGGATATCAAAACCATGAAACTATATATAACAAACAATCATACAAGTAAGCAAATTATACTAGTAATTATCTAAATCATACAAATAAGATTTTTTTTACAAAAATGATAAGAACAAGAGGCTCACCAAGGTGGTACCGGCGCTGGGACGACGCGGGCGATCGACGGCGGTGAGGACGGGGACGGGAAGGCACTAAGTAAACCACAGTTAGACACATGCAAACTAAGAAGTTAATTTGAGGTCCAATTGCATATAAATCAAATAAACTCCCACATAATTACTCCTAAACTAAAACTCAACAAATCACTATACTTATAGAGCATGAAACGAGCTAAATAGCAATGACAGATGAAAGGATGAAGTTGCTAACTTTTTAGAACCCATGGATAGATGGGGTGCCTCCAATCTTGACAAATCTTGGCAAAAATGGAGGATGAACTCGAGCTTGGGTAAGGAAACAGAGAGAAGAGAAAGCTTGGACTCGGGCTGGATGAAGCAACTTTATATAGGGGGAAGACTTTAGTCCTGGTTGGACATACCAACCGGGAGTAGTCCCGATTGGTGAGACCAACCGCGACAAAAGGGCCTCGTAGGGGCCCAGCCTACCGCAACCCCTTTAGTCCTGGTTGGTATCACCAACTGGGACTAGAGGTCCTGTTTGAACCGGGACTACCCCGTCCGCTCCTAGCCATTAAAACTGGGACTAATGCTCACGTTAGTCCCAGGCCCAAACCCGACCGGGACTAGTGCTCCGGATGAAAGGTTAGTTTTCTACAAGTAGACACCTGAGTTTTCTGGAGACAATGAGGACCCCTGGTGTGGGGGTTGCTGCTAGAAACTCTTATAGCAAAGCCATCATCTCTTCCACATGATTTTATTGGACGGGTTAAAAGTCTTAATGAAGCTAAGTTTCGGGTTTCATGCCGGGCATTATATTGGTATCACTCTTCACACGTCTATTATTCTGGGGAATGATTGTGCTTTTGTAGTTTCTTTTCTTACAAATGGAAACATTGAAAGGTCTCCTCTCGTTGATCTCAATAAGAAGGCATTGAGGATCGGTTTCTCCAGAACTACAAAATTTCAAAAAATTAACCGGTTTACTGATGGAATGACACACAAGATTGCGAAGTATTGTTTCGATAGTAGGTCTGATGGTGTTCTTCTTAATATTTTGCCGCCCTATGTGGTGTATGCTTTAATTAATGATTCACAATAATTTTTTTATTAATTAATATATAGCGTGTTTTAATGAACACTAGAAGTTATAATAGAAATCATTTGGTTGCACCACATGAAAAGATAGAAACTTTCTATCATGATGCAATACATGACATGGTTGGCGTAGACACAAATGAAAAATCCCCAAAGGTCACACAATTTGCTGGATATCCTATAGCATCCTACTGTAGAATAAAAATTGTAGGATTTTCAAGGGATTCAATCTTTGACATTTTGTAATCTCTGCGGGATTTCCTAGAAAAAATTTATGGTTCTCGAAACTTAATGTGGAGAGCTGATACTAGCATAAATATCTGAGAGTTGAGGAAACTTATAGAAATTTTCTCAGCTAATATACAATTCTTATTTCAGGTCGAATATGTTATTTCACGTCGGTGGCCCACCAAATGGGTGCATAGTTATCCGTCCTCCCGCCTCCTCCCCGACGTCAGCTCCTTCATCATCCTAATTGTTAGCTAGCCCCCTCATGATGTGGCATTCATTTTGCAATGCCACAAGAAGGCTTAATTAATACTACTCACTGCATTAATTCATGGACTAGTTAAATCGGGAAACTTTTCTTTGGACATGGACAATCATATTCATGTGATCTGAGTATTTGTATTGAATTATCTTATTCTTGGTAGTTACGCCATCATGGTGGATTGTTGTACAAAGGTGTTAATACGTCCAAAAGCTATCACATTTACTTCTAGATTTCTGATGTCTTTTCGTGTCATGTACTTATTGTATACTTATATTTTCATGTATTACATTACTTAATTTCAGGTATAACTGGTAGACATTACAATTTATATGATCTCCCTAACAATGCCAATAAATATAAAAGGCCCAAATATCAAAGAATATGATAACAAAGAAAATCATACGTACGCAAGGTACAGTTACGGGGTGCAACGAGACGACACCACATGGTTTGTAGGGCCCACCAGTTCCTCCACTGCCCTCATCCAACCGTTATCGCTACCATTCTAGATTGAATACATCATAAGACTCCATTTATGGTTGTATTTATTGAGGAATGGGCGGAAGATGACCAACCAACAAAGAAAATCAATGTTCTTCGAGGACAAAATATTGCCCAACTCTCTTCTCCACCGGAATCCACGATAGATTGCAAAGGATTGGTTTGTACCCATGGTAATGATAGTCACATATCCTCCATGATGATCCCATAATGAGTGAGTAGTCCATCGAGACTATGGGGGTTATGTAGCAGTAGACATGTCAATTTCTCCTACATTTGGTTGGATCTAGGATTATTTGTGATTCTGCTAAAGTGATACTATTATGGTTGTGCCATTGATACATTGTTATTTTAACAAGGATGTGTAATGATTGAGAGTTACATATTGGTCATATCATTGAGTCTTATACCCTTTATAAATACATTGGATGAGTGTCCATCAATTGACTCCATCCTGCTATTATGGGATGATATATTATGTGCATGTATAATGTATTTGGCATGGGTTTGCATGGACTTCATTGGCCCCTCATTTCGTGTGATTTGTGAAAACCCTGAGAAGGAAATAGTAGTGTGACAAAATCTATGTCATGTTTTGCTTTGCGCCTATCATTAGTAGTACATGGCAGCATCCTTTTTGGTTAGCCAATAACATAATTAGCTGGAGAGAGAGAGAGAGAGAGAGAGAGAGAGAGAGAGAGAGAGAGAGAGAGAGAGAGAGAGAGAGAGAGAGAGAGAGAGATTGTGAAACTGTTGAACTCCTTGCTGCTTATCTCTTAAAATTGTTTTTTATTTTACGTGACAACCATTTTTTTGTAAGTTAGTTAATTGAGAAATGGATACTTGAAGCTTTTGCTTGCACACCATCTTATTAGTTTATCTTGTTTTAGGTTAAAGGAGAAAAGTCAACCTAAACTTCCATGTGTTTGGTACTCATTGCGGTGCTATTTTCCAGACAATAATCATCCAGTGCAGCGTACCAATCGGTGATCCTGATAGTGCACATAAGGAGAGATTTACATTGAATCTTGGATCGAGGTAATACCCTACTTCCTGCTTGTCCGGATTGATTTCCCTAGACTCATATGAGAACTATGGTTTATGTGTACATGGGGGTTTGGTCGCTAGATCAAAATTGGTGTATGAAGCTGAGATGATTCTGAAGCTATTCGAGGGAGGGGTGTGGTGGTGGGTATCTTCCACACCTAATGTACCTACCCATGGCTACTGTTGCATGAGTCCCGACTTGGTTGATATGCATAATACAGTAGACCTACTGTGGATGGAAAGTAGAGTCATTGTATTGTACATCATGGTGGCGATGCGCCCTCTAACATCTGAGGATTTTGAGGAGCAGGCCTTGGACACCCTGTGGTTGTTGGGCTTCTTCCATCCTCCATGGCTATAGGCAGTGGAGCATGGCATCATGACTCATCTATTATATATAAGATGTACTTAGCGGGCTAACAAGAATAAAGTGAATTATGATAGAAATTTCCACAAAAGTTAGAAACATCTAACCTTTAATTGAGTTTATCATAAAACTACAACCGTTAGATCATAATATAATTATAGAAAATTACCCACCAATACCATCATCAATGAGGCAACTCCTATACGCTAAACTAATTTGCTTGTTCGTTCAATCTCACAAAAAAGTCACCCATATGTTCTCTCTCGTCCACATCTAGCAATGCCCATAAGCTAATCCCCAAAGCAAAGCCGATCAGCCGTGGCCCTGCGGTGTATTCTTTTCCCAATAGGCATCCACCCCAATCACAACCAATATATCTCAATCACCGCCTTTACCACTCATATTAAAGCAGCTCACAACCCGACAGTACAAAGCTAATGAAAATCCACAATTTTCTAACCCTAATTTATTTTTCTGATGTCGCTCTCTCATATTTGTCTAGCAATGTTACTTTAACCCTAATATTGTCTCATGTTTGGAAAGTAAAGCTGGGGCAAGGCAAGTTGCATCCGTCGCCTCCCCGACATCTTCTCTAAAACCTCAAGATGCATGTCCTCCGTGTCCTGCGATCTCCTCATATTGGGTGCTTCAAAGGGGTATCCAACATCCAGCCGTGCACGTACCATGACATAACATTCGACTGATTGGTGGTCGGCAATCGATCAAACCACCATGCACTCTCATAAAGGCAGCTAGCACAATTAGATGCTTATCTGGCTGCTAAGATTCTGAATAAACATGAGTACATATACGCTTGCACGCGTTGTTTCTTAACGTGTGGCATGCAGGAGTGCGCAACTATATAATTTGAGGGCAAGCAATATTTGTACAAAGGCTCCTCTCATAGGTACGTATGTACACACATAACTATAGAAGTACAGTGCACACATCCATTGATCATTGCATGAAGCATTAATTAATACCGTAATTTTGTCTTCTGTCTTTTCGCACAGACCTAAATTTTGTTTTGCACATTCAAAGGTGTAGACCTAAGATTTCATGTTAGCTCTGCAAGTAACAATACTGAATTGGTGTATCTTTCTACAGTACACTATGTGGTGACATGCTGAAATACTGCTTGTAAGGTTCAGTTAAGACAAGAGCTCTGTTTCGCCAGTGGTGTATTCTATTCAGGATGCCATGCTTCAAAGATTCCATCAGTTCTGATGATTTGTATTTATGTCGGAATCTGAAAGACAAATAGTTGATAAAGAAATATTTATGTGTATTCAGACCAGTTGCCAAATAAGTACCAGTGGCTGCACTTTAATCAAGAAAATATGCACATGGTCGTTTATTTTATTTTGTATATTACATCGATAATATCTCATTCACTATTTATGTGATTAGATAACTTTACACAGATAATGTTGGACATCACCCTACACTTTACATTAATACTGACAAACTAGCAATGTTGTGATATTAACTTTATAAGCTACACAATTTGATGGTTGACATAAACGTGCAAATATTTTCTCTTATGATTTTCAAGGAGATATATAGGCCACGAAGCACTAAAATTTAATGAAGACTTACGCACATGTTTGTGGTTGCTTTGAAATTTCTCTGAAATGTAGCAATTTGTATATTAATTATGCTATATTTTTTCCTTGCTTGCTACTTCATTAGTATGAATACTTCATTTCTAATACTCTATGATGTTGCTCCTTACCGGCAAGGCTATTTTTTCATTTATTATCTATGATTCCGGTTCGCCAGATAATAATAGTTCAATGTACGTTTCAGTTTAATAAAAACCAATTGTAAGTTGTAACTGATGTGACGCTCAAATTTTCTTGTAGTAAATCTATCTAAAGGTGCAACTATACTAGCATGCTTATTATAAGGAGGACACTGATGGTGCAAAGGGGAGACAACAACGATATGATATTATGATGTGTCACATTGGTAATCGTTTGAAGTTCGAGTAACATATTTGTATAAGACAAAATGTGAATCTATTATTTATTTTTGTTTAGACCTATCATGTAGCTTATTTGGGACAAGTTCTTCTCATAGAATGTGTGTGGAATCAACAATAAAACTATACAATTACGAAATGTTAACCAGCCTGGATTTTAAATGTAAGCTGCACTTGATAATGTGGACTTAGCTAGAGTGTTCAATTTGAATTATACATGTTCATTCAGTTTCCGCGTCAAGGAGCCGTGGATCCATACAAAGGATGTTGGCAACCTCTATTTTTTGAAGAAGAAAAAAACCGAGTGTGTCCTTACATTCTCCTCTTTCCAATATATATGTGTTGATGCTGCATTTAGTTCTAATAGCTTGTCAAAGGTAACTGTGAAAGCTGAAAGTTATGTACAACCTTCACTCAATTCTAAAAGAACTTCAGGGAAATTTGTACCTGATCCCGTCTTTCATCAACCTTCCTTAATATGTTACATTTCTCTATTCTTGTATATAAAAGTAAGTTTGTTTCTTTCATTTGAGTTGATTAGGAACGATAAGGTAAACATAATTTGATAAATTCTATTGTTTGCATAGATGTGAAAGATCATGCATTGGCACTTGGTACTGGGATGATCTAATCATAACTCCCTTCTTTCATATTCCAAATAACAGAAGTTGCATAAAATGTTTATAGGTGATGTACAATGGAGGCAATTGAGGGAAAATACACTCTCTCAATAGCAATATGTTGCAGCTTTCACAAACAATCTTGATGTTTCATGTGTACATATCGCCAGACATGGTATTACCTCATAGTTTTTACCCTTATATAATATTGCTATGAAAGAATAATTTGTGCTTACTTCCAAATGCAGGTACTACTGCCTATCTGTGGGGTGTGTGTATCAAGTGACATAGGATAGTGGGTTTCATCCGTAAGCTAAATTTTATTGGTCTTCTTTTTCACTATTTACAGGTTATATTCAACTTAGGGTTGTAACTCTCATTCCTTTAAATACATTACTATACATAATTAACTTTTTCATATGTATTGCTTTATTTTTTTAGTTGCATTTTCAATGATTCATTAAACTTTAGCAAGAGTGTTTAGTTTTTTTTTCACCTCTCACTTCTCATAAATGAAAAAATTGTATGTTCAAAACCGAGAGGCCGAATCATGAGGGCAGGCTTCAGCCTGTTGACGCCGGCCTACTAGACTCTAAGTTGCTCTTGTGTATACTCCACAGTGTTCTAATCTTCAGAAGGCCTTTGTGAGTACGAATAAAATATTTCTAATGGTCTTTTCTGAAATGTAATCCTTCATAATTTTGTATGGAAATATATAATGATTTTTTCACTGTACATCTTATCTTAATAGTTTCTATCATCATAATTTTTGGTTTTCCTACTACTAGCTTTTAGTATATCATCTCATCCCTAATTCTACTTTCTTATATTTAAAATTATTAGAATCCTATGTTCAAACTAATTCTTTCAAAAAGATCTGTACCCTAGGAACATTTTTGGTTGGAATAATTTCAGAAAGAGGGCTGATATTATGGATAAATATGTACGTTTTTATGTTCTAATATATCCAAAAGATCATAAGCGTGTCGAGATGAGTGCGTGAGAAATATCATTAAAGAGAGGTGAAAATGTGCCCCAGTATTTGTTTGCTCACTTTCAGCGAATATGTCCTTTAATTCACATTAAAAGCCTGGAAAAAAAGTTCACAAGCAGCCATAAGATACTTAAAAGGCATTATTTCGTAATTTTGCATTCTAAATTTCATAGTCGTAATGAAAAGATTATTTCATATACAAATATAATATAAATACTACATATGTTACCATCTTCTCTACCCATTAAAATGATGCCCTCGTATTTGCGGGGGCCACTGTGCTAGTTCTAATTAAAGAGAAGATGTACAACAACCCTGTGGACTTGCAGGAATGATTGTGGGTCACATAATCAAGCTCTTTTATAGTGCAATTGCTAGGGAAGAATACATTAATTAAGCTCCGCGGTCATCACAACCAGTGCGATCGAACGCTGGCTTCTCAGCCTCTTCATGTAGAAGTCTTCCACGCCGATGCATGGCGGCGAGTGACATGCACGCTACGTGTAAGCAGAAGTTGCTCTGCCAGAGATGAAAATAAGCAACACCCATGTGAGCCGGGCATATGCACATACTATGAAGACCTTTTTGCCTATTCCCTAGCCCCTTGCGTGTCATGATCGCCATCATCATATCTGATCTTAGAATTAGGTGTTGCGGTCATACACATACGAGCAAGTCCATAACTAGTTCATTTTTTAATTATTTTGAGTACAATTTCATTTTATTTAATCGCATACTTAACTACAATTTTACCACTATCAAGAAGGTACTCCCTCCTATTTGTAAGTGGTACATCTTAAAACTTATGTTCGAGTACCATATAAGATTGGCTATTAGATTAGGATGGATGTGTGGCTCATATCAATTTTGAGGTACTGTAAAAGAGCATGGTTCATATGGATTAATTAGAATCCACCAAAAGTCTTATTGTTAAAAATCCTCCAAACCAAAGAGAACCTAAGGTGACAATGACATGCAAGATAGTGAAGGAAGGAATTTTCTTTCTAGTTGAAGAGTCTTTCCCTATTCAGAATCTTTTTTGACCCTATTTAAAATGTGAGAATTTCACATGAATTCGGTAGGACAGTACAAGCCATAATGAACGAATCCAAGTCTTCCATTTTTCTTTTTAAGATTGCTATTGGCAAAGACACAAATTCTTTTTCCATGTGCAAATATGCATTGACATTATAGCTGTTCTGAAATCTGATGTTCATTTCATGTACTGTAGTCTAGTCTGAAACTTGTAGCTTTCAACTTGTCACCATATGGTTAGTATAATCTATGTGGTGAGGGCGGAGATAAAACATTAGGATGCTGCAAGGTAGATAGCGGGGGACAAAAAGTAGCACAAAAGGTTCGACTGATATATGAGAGTGCAGTCATTTTCTGCTCGGCCAGGGTCGCCTTTGTAATAAGTGGACCAGTATCAAAGTGGTGATGCGGTCATCGGTGCTTCCCTCGTAGAGGCGCATGGGATGCATGCATGAATGAGCTGAACGATAATCTAATGAGTGCCGTGCAAATGGCAGGAACAAGAGAAGCGCGTGTTTCATCTCACACCAACGATCGAACAAAACATATCACCACCAGCAGTTGACCGTGGTGTCAGCTTTCGAAAAAATATAGATCCATGATCCATGATCCATCTCCACCGCAGTGCAAAATGGTTTCGTTGCAACCCACCCACTGATTCTTAACGCTTTTCGGGTACTTTAATGAAATGTGTTTCACACGGACAATTATCGTACGAATGGTAAATCATCGTGAAGCAATATGGTAGTGGATTATGAGAAAAGATTCATCTCCAACCCGCTGCCAAAACGGTTAGGAAGGTAGCTAGCTAGTTTTCTCAATTCACTAATGATCGACCATTCAATCACCATTAACTGATCTACTTGCATCTAGGAGAGGCCCAGTGGAGTCTGCACAAAAAAGGTTGAGTTACACATGAAAGGGCGTACGTACAAGTTAACTGATGTGTCAAGCTCGTGCATAAATTGATCATAAAAAACTAAATCAATTGTATCGCTTTTATTTGTCGGGGAACTAACCAATGATCTTGAGGGTCACCTTTGGCTCTTGTTCATATCTGCTCTGTAGCTCTGGAAGGCCCGAGTAATTGGTGTCTTTCCTTTGCCGCTGCAGTGATTGTACTCCTATATAACATTAAGAATGCACGCACTGCAGCCAGAAGCTGGCTGCTCGCTCTGACTGCTTTCTACCAACCGCTGAGTCGATCCGATCCATGAACCGTTGGCTGCCGGCATGCAGGGAAATTCCTTGTCTAAAAATATGACAGTGCCTGCTAGAAGCAGTGCATGTCCGTTGGGGCCATTGATGGCCATGTCGTATTCTTCTTCTTCAGCACATAATCCGGGTGCGTAGCTAGCTGGTGGATGGTCGCCAGTGCGTTCCCGTCGTCACGCTCCCTGACTGTGATGTGCTCCACGGCCTTGCAGCAGCCCAACACTTGCCGATTCATTCACGACAAAGGAGCCAACTTGGCATAATTGTTGGGCATGACCATCCGGTTCACCGAATTCTGTACTACTACTTGTAGCTCGCCGCAGGTCCGTGTCATCCAGCTCCGGGCACGACTCTCTAGGTGCACGCACCGAGAAGTATGTGTGTGGATGGCAAGCAAAGGTTCCAGAACAGGATCAATGATCTCATACCACTTTTTGTTGCTGAGAAGGAGGTAAAAGCTATCTCAATGAATGACACACTCACACGATGAAATGTTACAAGACACAAAATTCTTGTGCGGCATTCAACTAGCAGAATTTTTGTTTTTGCTTGTCTATTCATTTAATTGGCCACTACTTGAGCCGTTCAGCTACAAATAGGAAGGGAGAAAGACATTAGTTGGACCGAGCTTCATGGCAATGCCATCCCGAAGCCACTCACTCCACAACCCCAACATTGCTGCCGCAATCGCTAGGCCTCATGCCATCCCATATAGTAACCACAACAGTCTACATATAAAGAAATAAACCAGCAGCCAAGTCGTGTACATACACACACAACATGGCGCATTATTTGCTAGCCGAGGAATAAAGCGAAACTAGGGTTCATGCGATGTTGACTAACACAGAAGACGCTGTGCTTAGTCGCGGGTAAATTGGGGCCTCATGCTGAGTTCTTTAAGATAGGCGGTGGCACGGCGGAGTTCTTCCTTGAGCCTCATATTCTCTGTACATAGGCGTTGGTGCTCCGAGGTATCCTGAGTTTTTAGCCTCACCCCTGCACATTTGAGGCATGTCTTGTTTTCAACGACCCACTTGATGGCTTGGTTTTCATCTTTTAGCATCTGGTTCTCTCCCAGAAGATTCTTGGTGTCCTGTAGTTGCCTCTTGCCCTGCATTTATTAATTTCAGTTATGCGTCATTTTAGGGGTTAGCAATGTATGCATGCTACCATGTTCACGAGGGGATTATAGTACTACATTGTAATATTAGATGACCAATAATGCTACTATTTTTAGTGGAGTTTGTATTGTTTAACAGTAAAACTTGCATAGCTGCATGTCTTAGGTGACCCATGTGGCCAAATCTCATTAATTCATTGTGGAAATTCACTGTGGAAAAGAATGGAATACATACCTTGCTAGAGGAGCGTTTGTTTTGGAACCAAAACTTGACCTGCAGGGCACTCATGTGAAGCCTCTCGCTAAGGTCTTTCCGGAGTTCTGCATCTGGATAAGGGCTTTTCTGGAACACACTACATATCACGTTAAAGAAAATGGATTAGTACACATGTTTTTTGATAGGTAAGAAACACTGATTGAGTATGTATTGTACGCTTCAAGTTGTTGGATTTGTTCTCCACGGAGACGGTTATAATTTGCACGCCTTGTCACCATTCTCTGCACATGATTGGTCTCTTCATCGTTATTGTTGCCTTTGTCTGCAGCAGCAGCGTTGGCATCGTCAGTGTTGCCCATGTTGGTAGTGGCTCCCAGCAGGTCATGCATCTCATCACCATGCTCGTGCGGGGGTAGGTGGCCCTGTTCGCTTGTGATGAAGTGATCCAACATATTTTGCACATCACTGTCGTATTCTGGCAACTCCCCATCCATGGTGATCTGTTATCATGAAACAAAATATATATTCTCATGTGTAGAGTTAAAGGTAACAATGAACAAATATCTTAAGAAAAAAGAATGCAGTAGTGAAAAAAGAAATCAAGTAGACTTTAGTTGGCAACGTAGTACATTTAGATTTAGATTTTAATTTCCAACGCAGTCGGATGTTACTCCACATTAAGAATACTTAAAATTCATCTGTATGAGTTTCCTAGACCAAGATGTAATCAAGTAGACTTAAATTACTCTCAGAAATATATTGACATAATTTCCTGAATTCACTATCACATATTCATGATTATCTACCGCTGATTACTTCAATAATTTCTAAACATATATGCCCTACATATTCCTGAATTCACTATCGCAAAACTATTACTTTCTATCTCATCGTGTTCTTTTATATGTATCAGAAAAACCTTACTCTATCTATATATACATTGGTATCTATCTACAGATTCCGTATGTGATATATTTAAACAAGGCCTTACATACAATAAGATAAGTACCAACTACTCCTACAATTGTAGAAGCAAGAAATTAAAATATACTATGCGAGGGAAATCATATTAGAATAAATAATAGCATCATAGGCAGAATAATACGATCAGATCTATGAATATATACAATCAGATCTATGTTAGCAAGATCCTAGCCATCTCCCAAGCAAAATGATGAAATGCTACTTTCTTTGTGTATCCACTCATTCCATGGTGGATCTACCTTTCTTCCAAGAATACAAGGGATAAGAGATGTCACGGAGGATTCCTGCTCAACTTTAGAAGCTATATATCCAAGGATAACTAGAGTAGAAGGGTATAAACATTACTAGATGAACGGCTTAAGGAAATACCGCTGGCTTCGGTTGTCGACCTCCTTAGAACTTCGGTAGGCGAAAAAGTACACGAATCTGTTTTGTTCCTACTGATATATCAAACTCATTCAACAAAGTAGCTATGACCATCCGAATTTAAAGCCGTGAGCAGCATGCAAATTTATGCCATGACCCATGATTAATGCAAGCAATTACTTGTATCCAAATATAAGGCTCATATATCATGGATTTTGCATTGGCCTATATATAGGTCATATTTAATACTCACTAAGCATATTTGTGGAGTGAATATTGG
Organism: Triticum aestivum; assembly: GCF_018294505.1. Taxonomy (NCBI): domain Eukaryota; kingdom Viridiplantae; phylum Streptophyta; class Magnoliopsida; order Poales; family Poaceae; genus Triticum; species Triticum aestivum. The sequence continues at coordinate 136,245,237 of NC_057801.1, forward strand.
CATATTGATACAATATATTATGATATTAAAACAATATAAATTGCTTCTTCATAAAATTAATAGAAAAGAACGACTTTGATCAATAATATATTTGTAAATCTAAATGATATACATGGACATAAAGATTTCTTCAGTCAATAATACGTATAGAGTATGTTTTTCTTGGAAGAAACACTTTCTATGCACACAATAGAAAAGAACACCAACAATAACTTGTATCCAAATATAAGGCTGAGATGCCATGGATTTTGATAGTTGCCGCATGTCCTATATATAGGGCATAATTAATACTAATTAAGCCTATTTGTGGAGTGAATATTGCCATAATTATAACAATATATTATATGATCAAAATAATTGAAAAAGGGTGGTTCTCATTATATATATACATAATATACATGGACATAAACGGGTGGTTCTGATCCATTATATGTTGTAGACCAACAAGATATACATGGACATAAAGAGTTCTTCAGCCAATACAACATACAATGTATGTTATTTTTGGAAAAAAACTTCCGATTTATTCATCCACTATTAAGGGAGCACAAATAATACCAGGACTAATAGAAATTACATCTTGGTCGGCGACAACAACAAGCACTGGAGTGAGCTGAAGACGTGCCACCATCATCGCCCCTCTCTCACTGATGTCGGCCAAACCTTGTTGTAGTACTTAGACGGGAGTCCTCATGGGAAGGCCTCATAGGACCACTAAACTAGAGCAGCAACCATCGCCGATGAAGAGAAGCGTATATCATGATTCACTAATCAATTTCTAGCACATTTCCCTCCCCGGTCACACCACCAGTGTCAATGTTCAAGTCACTCAAGCAACCCGACCCCAATAACGATGGCCCTGGATGCGCTGGCTGGCCCACCTGTCATGCACTTACCAGCTGATTCACCTGGGCCCGCCATGATCTGACCCAACAACGTGGCTTTGGCCCGGCGGCGGGCCTTTGTTCCCCCGCGCGGGCAAGAATCAACGGGCGCTGGCGAATGAGAGTGGCCCCGGGCAGACCCGGCGGTCCACCTGTCAAGGACCTCCCAGCCGGGTCTCCCGGGTATGAGCCGGCCGAGAAGATCACACGAATCAGATCGTCCCCGAGAGGCTACCGCTGCATGCCACAAAGCAACCGATGACACGTATGCTCTCATAGCCCGTGGATCTCTCGCGTGATCCGACGCCAATGACGATGGCCCCTGGCGCACTAAGAGGTCCACCTATCATGGACCATCCAACCAAGTTAATCGGATCAGACGCTACCCGACTCAGCCCCATGGCTTTGGCCCGACAGGGGGTATACACACCGCCAGGAGTGTCCGGATATGCCACCACACGGGGGCGGGTCCATGTCGAGAACCACCCAAGGCGGTGACCTCGGTCTGGCATGCGGTCCATCCGTCATGGACCATCCATCCAGGTCGCCCACGCGCAAGCTGTCCGGCCAGATCGGACGGCTTGCATCGGCCCTGAGAGGCTCCCGCCGCAAGCCAAATGATGACCGACGACCATGAGCCTCTCTTCGCCGCGAGGAGCCCAAGGATGCGGGTATTCCAGCATCCTTTATAGGAGTAATGACTATGATCATTCATGGCATGATCTTGCATAGGCATTACGTCCGTGATTTGTAGATCGTTATCCAACTTCATCTTCAACTAATACTCCACCCAAGCCTACTATCCAACATTAAGTTTATAATAAAAAAAGCATTGCAATTAGTATGAGGGAAGAGTGTAGACAATAAAACTATCATATATATGTAAGTGATAAAGAAACTATCATTTTATCCTTAGTGGCAATAACACAATATGTGTCCAATCCCTTATCAACAGGATCAAATTCACCGCAAGGTTGAGCTCACTACCATGCACAAATATCTATGAAGAACTACCAACCAATCATGGCCAGAGACGACAAATAGATTGAAAAGCATACACTTGTGGAGCAAAGAAACTTCATAAGATTCAATATAATTCAATGAAGAATCTGATAATAAAGTATCAATTCATCATATTCTAACAAACATAACCACCGATTACATTTTATTGATGTCAATCATGTCAGGAACCTCACCAGAACTTTGTATTGAATTACTTGAGAGAGAGGATGCCATCCAGCTACGGCTATGGACCATAACGTCCTAAGGAAACTACCCACACATGTTCTTGGTGGTAGCAAGGTTGATGAGATGGCTGTAGCAATGGATTCACCCTCTGGCAGGATGCCGGAATAGGCCTCCAGATTAGATCTCCCCGGAACATAAACTTGCGGCGGCGGAAAAAATCATGGTAATATGGTACAGACGTTTTCGAAAAATATGGGGTTTATGGGCAAAGGAATCATCGCAAGGCGGTGCTAGGGGGCCCCACGTGTCTACTCCATGAGGGTCGGCCCCTGGTTGCATAGCTTGGATTCATGGAGGGCTAGGGGTGCCCCCCTGGCCTCTCCCATCACTTATTGGAATCTTCTAGAGTACCGCTGTCCTGGTTTATTAGTCCCCTATGTAATTTGTGCTAAACTTTTACCAATTTAACTGACAAAATGTTAGTCCATGTCAACAAAAATTATATCGTCGGATTCGTATTTGAACATAATTTTCAATGATATAATGTTTTGGGGTTAATTATCCTTTTGCCCTCAGTGGTGTCCATGTGCTTAGTTTTGCCTTCAGTGGCGAATCGTGCTCAATTTTGCCCCTAGTCCATGCGCAGCTACTATGACAAGGTCAAACGGCCAGATTTTAATCCATTCCATCCGCCAGCATAACTGGTAGTGGGTTCGGAGCTTACACGTGGGACCGCGTGGATGTGGGTTCGGAGCTGACATGTGGGACCGTGAAACAAAATCCGCAAATCAATCCTAGGGTTCTAACCTGCGAACTCGACGCCCACTCCGTCCCGTCCGCCGGCCGGCCGTCCTGCTCCGCCACCGCCACCAGCGTAGCCGCCAGCTACACTGCTGCGGCCGCGGCTGCGGCCGTCCTGCTCCACCGCTACCTGCTCTGCCCGCCACCTTCCTGCGATGTCACAGGTGGGGCGCCCGCCACCTGCTCTACCTGTGGCGCGGCCTCCTTCCGTGCGCCCGGCCAGAGCGCTGATAGGTGGGGGGTTCGTGGACCTATTTGAAGTACGTTGGTGAAACCCAGGGAAAAATCGCGAGCAGCGGCGACCCCGGAGTATTTGGTGAGGCAGGCATCAGGCTGGAGATCCGCAACATCCACGACTAGGTTCCTGAGGGGTAAGTCATGCCTCCTCTTTGGATTGAGCTTAGTTGTGCATTTCAACAGTTCGAGTTGGTTTGCCCGGTTAGTGTGCTTTTTGCGTCTATATTTTTCATCGGTTAGGATGGAGTTGCGATTTGCTTTCTTGGTGCACATTATAAGGGACCGGTACATGTTGAATGCAAAGAATAAGAAGAAATTCCAAGGAGGTTTTGATGATATGTTGCCAATGGCTTGTAATTGGAGTTTCAGACAATTTGGGGAGGTAATTTGTAGCCAATATCCTTGGGGTTTGCTTGATGAAGTGGAATACAAATACTATGATGGGGAAAAGAAATGGCTGACAGTTAGTAATGATGAAGAGCTGGCTATCATGTTTGCTAGGCATAAAGAGAAAGAGAATTTTCATGTGAGGCTACAAATTGATGTGCTTGAGCAGGGATTTCGACCTAGGATGGCGGGTGCAACATCTCGGGGAGAACCAAGTCATTGTAATGGCATCTCTAGCCAAAATAGTTCAGTTAGTGCACGACGACGTGGTGGCTCGACAAGCGTGGGACCGGCAGTAGGGTCCCCCTTGAAGTGGAGCCTGATGCCTACAATTTTGGGGTTGATGAAGAGAAGCTATATTCTGATGTTATTCAGAATTTACGACGGGCACCTCGGGCTGAAAACCAAGATGAGGCTCACAATGCAGTCCGTGTGGACGATGACATGGTGGGTGAGGATGAAGACCTTGTAGTTGTTCAATGAGACCCTTTGAACCCTCATATGGAAGAAGGTACCGTTTTTGAATCCATGACTGAGTGTAGAAACGCACTTGTGACATACTGCATCAAGGTAGAACGTACTTTCAAAGTTGACAAGAGCGATCAAGTACGTTACAGAGTGCACTGTCCAACTGAGAGTTGTCCATGGAGGTTGCTCGCATCTAAAATGCGAAATAGCATGAATGTTCATGTCAAAGTGAACCATTTTAAGCACACATGCCAGGAATCAACCCTTAGGAAGGATACAATCAGTAGATCCAAGTCAAGATGGGTGGCAAAAGAAGTAAAGAAGTGGGTGAAAGAAAACCAGCAAGTGAGTCCAAAGGAATGGCAGAAGAACATCAAAGACAAGTTCAAGATAGATTTACCATACATGAGGTTGTTCAATGGTAAACAACATGCTATGGATTCTATTTATGGTAACTGGCAGGAAATTTTTCAATTGTTGTATTCATTCAAAGGTGAAGTGGAGAGGACCAACCCAGATAGTATTGTAGATATTGACCACCACACCGTGGAGTACACATTCAGGGGAGTGACAAAGACCAAGGAATGCTTTAGGAGGGTTTTTGTCTGCTTTGAGGCTTGTCGCCAGGGTTTTCTGGCAGGCTGCAGGCCTTATTTGGCTATTGATGCTACTTTTCTCATAGGGAGGTTTAAAGGACAGTTAGTAGCAACTTGTGCAGTTGATCCACACAGTTTTGTATTTCCAGTTGTGTACGGTGTGCTGGAGACAGAGTGTGAGGAGCGCTAGACTTGGTTTTTACATAATCTGCGCCGGGCTATTCCACATCCCAATGGGTTAGTAATTCATACAGATGCCTGCAAAGGTTTAGAAGTGTCCGTGGAGAATGTGTTCCTTGGAGTAGAGCATAGGGAATGCATGCGTCACCTTGCTGCAAATTTAGTGAAGAAATTCAAAGGAAAGGTGTATACCAACAATTTATGGCCACTATCTTTGACTTGCAGTGTGAAGAAGCTCAACTACCACTTGAGAGAGTTATACATGAATCTCAAAGTGAAAGAATACTTGGAAACACAACACTCCAAGCTATGGGCCAGAAGCCAATTCAGTGAACTGAGCAAAGTTGACTATGTGCATAATAATCTAGGAGAGTCTTTCAACTCAACAATATGGAAACTAAAGGGTCATTATGTGGTTGATTTTCTTGACATGATAAGGATAGAATACATGCATAAATTTCATTATCGTGCAAGAATAGCCGATGCAAAATTCCTGGGCCACATTATCATCCTTGTCGTGATGAATGAACTGAAGCAGAAAACAACATGCTTGGAAATGAACATGACTCTTTGCTCGGGTACCACAACAGAGATATCATATTTGGATAAAGAGAAGAGGGAATGTAGATATCTAGTGGATTTAGAAGATAGAACTTGCAGAGCTAGGCAATGGTAGATAACTGGGTTGCCATGCATTCATGCCTTGTTTTTCATCACTTCTATCCCAAGTCCAGCAGGCAACATACAACAGTATGTGCATGATTACTACTCTGTTGCAAGGTTCAAAGCCACATATGCGTATGCCTTGCATGCTATGGAGGGAAAAACAATGGGACATGGTGGACCCTGGATTCAAGCTTTGCGCTCTAGTTCTGAAGAGAGCAGCAAGTAGACCAAGGGAGAGTCGAATCAGACCTCGCCGCGAAGGATATGGACTTGGAGCGAGGAATTGTAAGTGCACAAGGTGTGGTGGGTCTGGTCATTTCAGTAATATTGTGATAACACAGTAGATAGCGTTCGGAGAGAGTTTCGATGAAGGCTTCGATGAAAATTTTGGTTAGCAGCCGGTTGCCTCAACAGATGATGAAAATGATGGTCAACAGCCGGTTTCATCAAATGAGGATTTTCACGAGGTTCCAAATGATGATGGTCAACAACCGCATGATTTTGATGATGATCCAAAATATCCTCCAAATGATGATTCAAGTGAGGCTCTAAATGGTGATCCAAGTGAGGCTTCAAACGGTGATCCAAATGAGGCTCCAAATGGTGACCAACCTTCTGTTGTTGTGAGTTCTGCTAGGTATGTAAATCTTGCAAATACTACTGTACATTTATCACATGACATTATCTCATTACCCTTTATGTTTTGCACGGCTCTACGGTAGGTTCGAAGAAGGCGTGCAAGGTATCGACAACCAAGAAGAGAAGAGAAGAAGCAATGGGCACAAGGTGTACAAGGAGCAAAGTGATGGCAAGAAGCTCAAGGAACAAACAGAAGCCCCAACGCTAATTATGAATACTTATGAGACATTATGAATAATGTTATATTTCTATTGAATGATGTTGGACTATGTTAGAACTATGTTTGAATGATGTTGGACCTATGTTAGAACTTCAAATTTGACATGCTATATGGATGTTGTAATTCTTTCAAAACATTGGTAAACTCACATTCATGAAAAATGTGCTAAAAAAGAGCTCCAAAGGTAGGGTAAACGGCCTCATTTCTAAGCAAGATTTTTTGAACTTGTCTAAATGCGCCAAATAACTTCCGTACACATATATTCTATATACACAAACTATGTGCGCTGATTTTTCCTTTTTTTGATTTTTTTTTTTAAAAATTTGCTCATTTAATTTCTAGTCAAACCTAACTTTGACCAAGATTTAAACAAGTCTAAAACATCAACATGAAAAACTAAGCCTGGATCCTTCTTAGTCACTCCAAAATGAAGCTCATCATGTTTTAGTTTTATCGTTTTTATTTTGTTGCTTTTCTATGTCGTGCTTGCCATGTCGTGTCATGCCGTGTCCTTGGACTTATCTATCTATGTAGGGTACCCATCTATGTAAGGGTATGATGTGCTACATCTTATCAATCCAAGTTATTATGTGTGTTCAAAAATGTTTGCGGCCAAAGATATCATTTCTTCTCTAAACCAAGTTATGAACTAACATGCACATTTATTCCCTTCAAATCCTAAACCAAGTGCCACTCTAACCACAATCATGTGGCAATGCAAACATATGTTTCCAACCCTCCAAAAGTTCTGTGCAAAACAAAGGAAAACCACTCTCACACGTGTGCAAACATTCAGTACAAACATGCGTTTTTAAACCCTAAACCAAGTCAGGTCTCACTATGTATAGCTTCCTTCCCAAGCCATGTCAAAGTCTTTCCATCTTCCCTAGCGGTTACCAGCGCAGCCCTAAACGCCACAAACCCATGCGGTCCTGGGTTTGAGTCCCAGTCGCACATATTTTTCGTGCATTTTCCACCCATCATTTTTTGGACAAATTATTTTTTCTCAATGTAATGCCCTTCAAAAATGTTCATTAATTTTGGCATCAGGTGTAAACCTCTACCACAGCTTTGGCACATTTTCCATGACATTTTTGTCTTTGATTTAAATCACGAGGTATTTGAATTGGAGTAATTAAATTGTTTAAATATTTAACAGCTCCAAAAAAATTCTAAACTTAATTGTTTGGCTCTGGAATAATTAAATTAGCTTCCAAAAATAGTTTCAGCATTAAATAAAATGAACTACTGCCTAAATTAAATCAGAATAGAAAAAGAAAAACATGCAAGAGATCTCATTTTCCCACCCCGGAATGGGCCTAATTGGATGCAGTTGGCCCATTAGTCTAGCCTTCACTTGGCTCTCCGCTCTGATTTGGCCCACAGAGGAACCTTTTTTGACAGAAAGGCAGAGCAGAGAGCTGCATTTCATCGATCAAAGTTTCTGAATTTCTCATTTCTTCTTCCTTTTTTCAACATATTTAAATGTTGCTCATTTCTTTTCTCTTTTTTCAACATTTAAACAACTTTGACCAACATTTAAACAAGGTGAATTTCTCATACAATTTCAGGCTTACAAATCCCTCCATAATTCATGCCTTTCCATACAATTTCAACATTACACCCAGTGCGATTACCATAGCTACAAATGCCCAAAAGTAATTGCAAATGAGTATTTGTGCTTGATCTTCAAACTTCCTAACCTTCTTATTCAGCATCCTAAGCTCAACAGCTAGCTCTCTGTCAGTGTGTGGTTCGCCCTCCATCTCTTCTTCCGGAGCTCGTGCTGCGGCCACTACCATTCGTGGCAGCATGCGCAACCATTCTTCATGCTCTTCTTGTAGTTCATTCATCAGAGTCTTGGCCAGAGCATCGACCCAAAGGAAGAAACATTCCACCTACATGAATGCCAAACAGATCAACCCATTGCTCAAAGATCCCGACCACGAAAATGGTGCAATTGCCCCGATTCTTACCCCATTCTCGCTGCACACGTAGAACAGACGATTCTGGTTCCTTGATGTGTGAGAAACCCTCCAATCAACGGCCTCCCGACACCGCAGATAGACGAAGATAGGCATCTCCACGCTCGCCGGGCTCTGCATCCGCCAGGTGCCGCGGGAGCTTGAAGAAGACATGGAGCTCAGAGCCGAAGGGGATCTCAACGCGGCCGCACCCTCCACATCTATCTTCCCACCGCCGCTCTCTCTGTCTCCATGGTCACCACCGTGCTCTATCTCACCCGCTCTCTGTATCGCCGTGGTCACCGCCGCTCTCTATCGCCCGCTTATATAACACACCCGCAACAGCTCTCCGCTCAACGGCTCTTTGTTGGGTCCCACAAGCCACGCGTGCAACAGTCTGATTGTCTAGCGCATCTCTGCCGCCTGGTCCCACCTGTAAGAACCGAGTCAAAAGGTTGACCTGACGGAGACGACAATTTTCATGGAACGAGTTGGTGCGGACACACTAGGGGCAAAACTGGGCAGAATTCACAACTGAGGGCGAAACTAAGCAAATGGACACCACTAATGGCAAAAGGATAATTAACCCAATTTTTTCTGACATGCATGAACATTTTGCTAGTTAAATTTATGGTCAAAAATTGGCACAAATTACAATGGGGACCAATAAACCAAGACGAAGGTAGTACTTGCAAAAAATCACCATAAGTTTCTATGGTATTTTGAGTTCATAGATATTGATTTTCTGAAAAGTCAAAACATGCACAAAACGGTAACTGGCTCTGTGCACTTAATTAATAGGTTCATCCGGGAAAAATTGCTATGAAAGGTATTGAAAAGTGATATTATAATATCATGAAATAAAAAATTATCGATATGTTTGAGATATATTAGTGCCATAAAAATCTTACAGTCGAATCGCACCAGTAACGTATGCAATTTGTCGTGGCTAATGTACACGTTTCTTTCGGGACGAATCCATAGTTTTCATGTCAGCATCCCACAAAACAGTGTTATTCTTCTTCCTCTCCTCTCGTTATCTCGACACCTTTATCATCGCCATTGTTAGCTAGCCCCCTCGTGTTGTGGCATTCTATTTTGCAATACATACAAGAAGGCATAATTAATAAAACTCACCGCATCATTGCATTAACCAGTTAAATCAATAAACATGTCTATGCACATGAGCATTCATATTCATATATTCATGTGAATTGGGTATTTGTATTGAAATGGGTTATTCATGGTTGTTATATCATCTTGGCGCATTGCATTGTATGAAGGTGTTAATACGTCCAAAAACAGTCATGTCTTCTTCTACCTTTATGATGTCTATTCATGTCATTTTCACCGGACATTCATAGGCGCACACACCTGCCCGGTTGGGCCTCACCGCACAATTTTCTCACGATACACAAACTCGTTTGACTCCTCATAGTTCCCTCCATGGTTTGGGGTTTTATCTTCTGAAACTTAGTGAATTTATCATTCATTCCTACCATGTTTTAGCATGTGTAACATAGTGAAGTTGTAAAAACATGGTATAACATATTCAGAAGTGATTTTATTTCAATGCCCTCATCACTAGGACCCAATATGCAAATGAAACATAAATTGCACTTTTGCTTCAAAAGATATATAATATATTCAAATTGGAAGTCCAAATAAAAAGCATGAGTTGGGGTCGGTGCCCGCACATGTGTGCCACTATGTGTCTTTTTTATTAGTTACATTACTTTGTTTCCAATTTTGCTGCCAGATATGACAATTTATATCGTCTCCCTTTTGAGAAAAGTCAAAGAATGACGACAATAAATAGAAAAGCCTAAATATAAAAGAATAGGAAGACAAAGAAATTCATACAAAATTACACTCATGGGGTGTAGCAAGAGGGCACGATAGGGCTTGTAGGGCCCACCACTACTAGGAAAAGGCCTACTAATGGCGCACCGGTTTTGCCTACTAATGGCGCACTACCGGTGCGCCATTAGTAGCATGCCATTAGAATTTTTTACTAATGGCGCACCACTGGTGCGCCATTAGTATCTGGTATACTAATGGCGCACCAGCCAGTGCGCCATTAGTATGTAACACCATGCGCCATTAGTATGCCTCCTAGGGGGCCATATGTAACCATGTGCTTTGTCACACTAGTGGCGCACTCTGCCACGATGCGCCATTAGTATCCTTTGGCATACTAATAGTGCACTCTGCCTTGATGCGCCATTAGTATGAATATTTTTTTTTGATTTTCTGATTTTTGCATAGGTTACAAAATATATTATTGGACAGAATATAGACAGCAGCACACAGCAACATCAGATTCATCGAATACAATAGAAGATTAGTCTCCGAATACAATTCATCATATTAGTCTCCAAATTCAAAAGACCGAACAAAGATAAAACATTACAAGTCTCAAGACCGCGAGTATCGAGTTTGTCTTCACATTACAAGTTGATATCGATCATCTAAACTACCATCACATAAAAGAGAGTTGTGGTCATCACGATGAGCATCATCGCGATCAAACTGCTCCTCATCCGGTTCCTCCAACGCTCCCTCCTCTCTCCCGCTAGATAGCGGGCATATCTAGATTCGGCCTCCGCCCTAGTGGTGTACCCTTTGTAACTGTTACCGCTGAAATGGTGAACCTGTCTCCGACACTCCTCCCAGTCGTCGTAGACTCCGAGAACCTTACCCTTGTAAACGACATACGACAACATCTCTATGCACAAGCCAAACAACAGATAATACATAAGCAATATGTAAGTATGCAACAAAAGGATTGAAAGGGAAAAGCAAGACATTAATAGCACGATTCATGGTCCTACTAATAGATAGCATCGATTACATCTAAGTTGAACGACTGTCCAAACCAAAGAGACATACGAATTCATTAAAGTTTAATTACAACATGAGCTAATCAATGTTTCAGAACTACACATCACTACTTTCGACTCGACTCATCGGACAGGAGCGTGGATGAAGCCGCCGTCTGTCGTGATGGTCATGAAATTGCGGTCGTTGTCACCCTGCATTTGTAGCGTTTCATCTATCTCACTGTTGGACGGTTGATATCTGACGAAGAACTGCCCCGAGGTATGAAGGACATCTTGATGGATGATGTCCGCAAACTCCAACTGGATGCGAAAGAATTCTTGTCTGAGGTCCGCGTCCTGGACTGCCGATAACCTCGCGGCCCAATCTTTGAGATTATCTGGTAGCAGAAGTTGATGATGGTCCCTTACGATCACCCGCATGTGATGGAGGGTGTAGTAGGCATCCTTCTGACCGCCAGGCGGCGGCTTGACACAGCAGAACTTCGTATTGTGTGAGAACATGTGCTTGCCGTACTTACGAACTGCCCTGGTGAAGGTGCCTCCAGATTTGGCGTAGCCGGGGAAAACATCATCAAGAACTTTCTTGACATTTGTGTAGTCTATCTTGGAGTTACGGTTCGGGTCGAAATACGTGGCCATGGAATATTTCGGGCTTAAGAGGATGAGTGTGCAACGTGTGTCACTGCACAGAACACGGAATGTTAGAAAAAAAAGAACGATCAAAATCTAAGAAATCATATGTTACGGGGCGGTTAAGGGATGACTTACTCGGGAAAGTTAGCCACAAGGAAGTTATCCTTATCTGGGTTTGCCAGAATGACGCCTTCGAGGTGTGAACTCGCAACTTGGCGGTCCCCAGCGCTGTTCAAGTGCTTGGCACGCATGTATAAGGGGTCGACTATCACGATGTCCGGGGTCTTGTCTCTAATGATCCGCATCTCCATACTCAGCGAAAACAGCCGAACGAATGTGTAGTGCAGCGGATGAAGGTTAAACATAGCAAAGATGTCATCAAACCGCAGGACGATCGTACCCCCGATGTCGCCATCCGCAAAGCCCTTGCCCTCTGGCACCTTGGCCACGAAAACCGGGTATGCCACATCATTCTCTCTCAGACGCCGCTTCTCCAAAGAAAGAACATTGTCGTGCAGACTCCGCATAGCACCGGTTGTAGCATTTAGCATATTTGGCGGTAGCATCGCCCTACCCACCACATGCACCCTCCTCGAGATATCCTTAGGTGAAGGTGGCCCGTCCTGAGCACGGATCGAACTCGGTGCCGGCTGGCTCGCACCGGCGCCCTTGTTAGTCTTTCATTTCCGTCCCTTCTTCTTGATCTCCTGTAATGGGACCGAGTTCTGCTCACAGACCGCTTTCTTGAGCGTGTTGGGGCTGATAATATTTCGCACCTCAGCTATCTGAGGCTCGGTGAAGGCGGGAGCTGGAGGCGTCTCCTGAGAACTGAACGGCAGACGACGCCTATTGCAATTGGATTTCTCCGCCGTACCAGCTAGATTGCGGTCGTCTTGGTTGGGTTCTTGAGAAAGAGGCCCGCAGAACTCGTCAGCGTACCCATGTTCGGCAAAGTACTTATCGACTTTGGTAAATGTACCGTCGTCGTTGTCGTCGTCGTCCGGATCCTGTGCCATAGGGCTGTCTGGATCCTATGCCATAGGGATGTCTGACATAGGGATGTCCGGCAGGTCCGGTAGCGTTGCGGCGTTCTTGCCATGGCTTGGCGCTGGCACGACTGGCGGTCTTGTTTGTCGGGTGGTGTCCCCCGCCCCCAAACGAATCTGACTCTTCGGCCAAAGCAGCGGCCAGTTTACGCAGGCGCTGAGGGTCATCTCATCTTCTTCGTCGGCCCCAGCGGATCGAACCGGAGGTAACAGCTCGTCGCAGCCTAGCAGCACCCGAACCACTTCAACCCTATACACTATGGGTGGCATCGGATTACCGTGGAACATGCGATTGCCCGGTTGAACGATTCTGCCCTTGGCGACATCGACCAACTCGGCGCCCACGAAGTGCAGAAGAGTGCAAGGAACGTCGGCGGTGCCCTGCGAAAACATGTACAGGGCGTCAGGGATGCCCAGTCAAAGGCAAGGAGATGAAGTCATCGGCCGAAAGGCTTAGTTACCGTGATGCCATCGAGCTCGGCTAATGTCGAGGCACCGCCAACGGCGGGCATGCAACTGACGGAGGGGGAGCTTGCTGGCGAGGTGCCGGTCGGCGTACACCCGGGTGCATTAAGCTCCAATGCCCGTGCCGGCGCCGGAGACACGAATACCGCCTCCGCCGAAGACACCAATGGCGCCGCCGCCGGAGACACCAATGGCGCCGCCGGAGACACCAATGGCGCCTTCTGCGTGTTGTGCGAGTTGCTGGCCGTGAAGCTGGGAACCGGGGGAGGCCCCTGTTGGCCGCCCGCAATCCACGTCGTCAGCCCATGAATCAACGTAGGCACCATGGCGTTGAGCTTCGTTCCCAGTTGTTGTTCCACTTTCTCTTGGACAAGCTCCGGAATCCGTGCCACTTGTGCCTTGAGTGCTTCAACCTCGCACGTCTGGCTTTCCGAGCTGGCCTTTTTCTCCTTCCGCACACCACCGGTATAGTATGACCCCCTTTTTGTGGACAAGCCTTTGCCGGCCACACGACCAGCTGACGTCGGCTTAGTGAGCTTATCCTTGCTTTTCATTATGTTCAACGCCCTATTTAAAGGGCTGTCGAAAGGGGAGCTCTGAGACGACCCCGCGCTACTACTTTCAGTTTCCTGCGAAAGGAACGTGAACCATTTAGAAATATTGGGGATTAGTTAGAGTGCAACCATATGGAGCTAATCACGCGGGGGTGTATTCCTTACCAGAACAAGCTCAAGCGCCCTGGTCTTCGGATCCGTGGTAAGCTCCTTTGTTATCGGGTCCTCCTTGTACCGGGCCCTGACATAGTTCCTGGTCTGCTTGTTACCGCTGTATTTCTCGAAGAAGGGCGATAGGCCTTGCTCGGCACGCTCCGCGTCCTCCTTGTCCCATATAGGCTCTGCCACTCTGTAACCGCCGGGACCGAGTTTGTGTTCCACTAAGTTCAACTCCCGCATTTCTTTCCCCCACTGACTTGATTCGGTGGTTGCACTGCTCTCGCACTTTATCTTGAACTCCTTGTAGTCATCTTCGCTCATCAAAGGATATTTCGCCTTGATCTTCTCATAACTATCACCTTTATCAATCATTCTCCTCACCGCGCTTCTCCAAGTAGATAGGGCCGTGCTCATCTTCGTGAGGGCGGCACTGTTCACTTTATTCCCTGAGAGGCGTGTGTTTTGAAATTCGGCGGGGAACTTGTATCATTCGTGCAGCTTCGTGAAGAGGAGGTTGCGCAAATTCCCTCAGTCCTTATGCCTAAGGTTCTCGGTGTTGATCGAGACGGTGCTCCGGAGAATGCACCCGAGCTAAACCGAGTACCCCTTGACTATATGTTTGGGCTCCGTTGGATTCCCGTCGGAGTCCACTTGAGTGAATTCCTCCTTGAGGGTGCGGAGCGCATTCGGGCGCCGGTCCTTGCTTTGCTTCTTCGGTTGGCTGCCATCTGTGTGTGCGCCGCCATCATCAGTGGTGGCATCCTCGGCGGCACCATCAGTGGTGTCATCCCCGACGCCACTAGGGGTTTTGTAATCAGTATCGGTGTCTTCCGCGACGTCCTCATAGCAGTGAGGTTGTTCCTCCATCTCTTGGGACAGCTCCCAGAATTGCTTGCCGCCCGAACCGCCAGCCTCATCATTGTTGGCCATGTTTCGCTTTAAATAGGAAAACAGTTTGGTCAAAAAGTTGGTTATTGTCAAGGAACAAGATCATGGTCTCATCATTTAGGGTTTGTCGATAGCGAGGCATCCTAAAAGCTAAACTTTTATCATTTAGGGTTTGTCGACGCCAAGGCACCCTAAAAGCCTAAGCCGAGGCACCCTAGGTTGGGCCTAATCACTTGGCACTAATCACTTGGCTCTATTGCTACCTATGGTTTAATGCAGCAAGAATGGCGGGGCATTTGATCCTACTTAACTAAGTACTAAGATACCCCGGACCATGCATTAGTCGCAAGTACCCCATATGTCCTATTTTTAGCAAAGTCATGCTAAAATTTCGGCATGACCTTTGCTGAAAATAGGACATATGGAGTACCCGAATTTGCCGGAACAGAAGTTAATCAACATTCCGGCAAACTCAAGGGCCACTCGGGGTACCTGCAAATTCATCACGACACGATGGTCGGAGACAAAACCCAGCAAACTAGCAAGATGATCATCATCTTTGCAAGATAGTAGCTCAAGGTTTTGACAGTAGCCTCTGAAGAAAACAACATTGCAACATTCAAGTTCACAGGATAAAAAAATCATCCACATTCACCAACCCACATGATGTTAAAAGCCACATGAGCTGTAAACAGACTTAAAAAACCCACATGATGTTATAACTGTATACACTGAACATGATGATACCAAATGGGAAGGAAAATTGTATCACTCTAGATTAGTGTAGCCACTATCTAACAAAACCAGGATGTTAACAAAATTACACCATGATGGCCCCTTACGAAGCTTTGTATGGAAGGAGGTGCAGGACACCGTTGCTATGGGATGAAGTTGGAGATCGTCAGTTGTTTGGACCAGATTTAATTAAAGAGTCTGAAGATAAGGTTAAGCTGATTTGCGATAGACTCAAGGTAGCCCAGTCCAGGCAGAAGAGCTATGCGGATTCTAAACGCAAAGAGATAGTTTACGAAGTCGGAGACAGAGTATATCTTCGTGTGTCCCCACTTCGGGAAGTTAAGCATTTTGGAGTTAAGGGAAAGTTAGCACCACGTTTTGTGGGACCATACAAAGTTTTGGAGCGTATGGGAGCGTATGGGATAAAATGACTTCTCCGAAATAAAGAAATATTGGAGGAAAAATATTAAAATCAAATAAGAATTTTATTCGGAGTTTTATTGCTATTTCATTCGAAGTTGGAAAAAAATGTGTTTTTCAAAATTGCATTAGAGGCCCAAATAAATGTTCACTTTGTCTGCAATATTATTAGAGGATCGTCAAAATGTTTTTCAGGATTTGTGGAGTCCGTTAAGTATTTCTTTGATTAGTTTTTCTACGTCGGGATTATTTAAAAAAAAGTGAATCGACCTAACCGGGCCGTGTCCGGCTAGGACTCCCGACCCGGCCGGCCTTATAAGCCGCCAGCCCACCCCGCCCCAAAACCCTAGCCCTGCCCCGCCTCGACCCTGCCGCAAGCCGCGCCACCGCTGCCACTCGTCCCGCCGCCACTGCCACTCACCGCCGCCGCCGCCGCCACCGCCGCCACTCGCCGCCGCCGCCGCGCACAGCCCCGCCGCCACTCGCTGTCGGTACCCTCTTGATCGGCGCAATGCCAAAACCATTAGGGGGCTTCCTGATCATATTTGAATCCTAGTTTATCCCCTTTTGGTCCGGATTACTGATCGAATTCGAATCAGAAGCCTCGCCTTTTCTCTCTGTTTGACTTAAGTTTTTGAAAACAGTCTTTTGGGTTTGTCTTGAGACTTTTTGCTCATATCTGAAGCATATATGTGTGGTTTCTATTTAACCCGGCTCGACTTTGGATGATAAGTCGCCAGCATATGACAATATTAATACTTGGAAGGTTTGGCTTCTAAGTTTTGGGTTATCACCCTTACTGCACAGGTATCATAAATCGGCAGTGCGATTCAATATCACAGGTATGATATTGTTTATACATGATTATGTTTAAACCGGTCCTCACTATGGACTTTAAGTCGCCGGTATATTTTGGATTGCGCCATTCGAATCATGCGCTTATCAATCATTGGATTATTGCCCTTATTGGATACGGCGATGTAAGCCGGCAGTATGAGCCAATTTCTACAGGTATGTTTTCATGATTATATAAATATATGAGGTTGGATAACCAGCCTTCGCTGTTGACGTTAAATCGCCAGTATGTTTAGGCTTGAATGGCCTTAATCCTAGTCTTTTCCATAATTTCATAAAGATTATATTATGTTTGGGTTGTTACCCGCCCTGGCTTTGACTGTAACACCCCGAGTTCGATGCGACAGGTGTCTGCCAGTTATTTGCCGTTGTTGCCATGTCATTTGCTTGCGTGTTGCATTTCATCTTGTCATCATGTGCATTGCATTGCATACGTGTTCGTCTCATGCATCCAAGCATTTTCCCCGTTGTCCGTTTCGCGATCCGGCACTCCTATGCCCTCCGGCATTCCCCTTTTTGTCTCTCATTGTGATTGGCTGTTAAAATTTCTCGGAATAGCCCGAGGCTTGCCAAGTGGCCTTGGTATAGCACCGGTAGACCGCCTGTCAAGTTTCGTGCCATTTGGAGGTCGTTTGATACTCCAACGGTTAACCGGGTAACCGTAAAGCCCCCTCTGTATTTGCAGCCCAACACCACTTCCAAAGTGGCCCAAAACCAATATAACTCCTCTCCATGCTCTCGGTCGTTCGATCACGATTGTGTGGGCGAAAACCGCTCCTCATTTGGACTCTCCTAGCTCCCTCTACCTATAAATTAGTCCACCTCCCTCGAATTTGCGGATGAAGCCCTAGATCTCCTCCCTCTCCGCCGCCGGACATGTCCGCGTCGCGCCAGACATGTCCGCCCCGCCCGCCGCAGCCAATCGGCAAGCGCCACCTGTCCCCGCCGCCGTCCTGCGCCGCCCGGCCCGTCGGGGCCCGGATCCGACCCACCGTGGGGCGAATCGGGCCCGAGGCGCCGCTGCAGCAGCACGGGGCGCCCGCGCCCCCGTGCCCGAGCTTCTCGGCCGACGGCGCCGTCGCGCGCCTTCCGCACGTCCCCGCCGTCGCTCGTCGCCGGCCGCGCCGCCTCCCCACTGCGGGAGCGCCTCCGCCGCGCCCGGCCGGTACCGCTTCGCCGCCGGCGCGCCCTGCGGCCAGCCTCCTCTGCCCCGCGGGTTCCCATGCCCGGCCTTGCCGATCCTCGCCGCCGCGGGTGGCCGCGCCGCCCGGCCTCCTCCGCCCCGCGGCCGGATCCGCCCCTCTCCGGTCGCCCCGGCCCCGTCTTCCCCGCCTCCGGCCCCGTCCACTCCGGCGAGAAGACCGGCGAACCTCGGGTTCCGTGCCGATCTGGATCTGGAAGGTTGACCTCCCCCCCCCTCCGTTTGCACTAACTCCCCAGATTCTGTAATTTTCATGCCATGTTCGTCATGCCGTATCTTTGCATCCGTATCTCTGTTTAGTGCGTGTAATATGTCAAATTGTTCGTCTCAACGAGTACATCATTTCATTGCTTTGCATCATATTCATTTGAGGTCATCTTGATGCCTGAATCATCGTTGTAAGAGTGCTTCATGATGTTTTCTGCTGCCTGTTAACAGAACGAGCTCTTTTGTCATTTTTTCCATGATTGATGTGTGCATCCTATGAGGTTGATGTCTAGATGTGTTTTGAACTATGCCATGTCTTCTTTACAGAGGTGCTTACCATGTATTTTTGTGATCAATGTGGTGACTAGCACAAGCATGCAAACTAGGCGTCGTGATGTTACTGATTTTAGTCCCTGTTCTACTGTTGTTTTGATGCCATGTAAACTTGATGCTACATAGAGATCCATGCATATTTTGAGATACTTCAGTAAGGGTGTTCTAAACATGTGGTTAATGTCTATCCATGCATGCCCTTTGTTGCAATTATGGAGTAGTCTAGCATGTCATTTTTGTGCTCTACTTTTGCTTCAAAATGTTTCCTGGCAGATTGTTTACATGTTATTCAATTTGGCCAAGCTTGCTATAGTTGATCCTTGCATGCTATGGACTTGTACTTGCCTTGGTTGGTTGCACAAACATGTCTTCTTGATGATGCTATGCTTATCTTGTCATGCAATGGCTTGTGGTGAGTGAATCGAGCTTGTTAAGTAGTGTTCATGATGTTGCTGTTTTGCTAGGCTGAATCTGTTATTTCGTGATGCTATATAAACCTGCTCCTACTAGTCATTCTATGCATAATCTGGAGATGCTCTATAAACATGTTTTGATCTACATGTCATCCTCTAACCATACATACCCCTGATTGCATTTATAGCTTGCTGTAGATTATTCATATCTTGCTCTAAAGTTGCTTCATAATGTTGCTGTCAGCCTGTTTACATTAAGTTCACTTGTTCCCATGTGTTTTGCTAGTGTTCCATGTACCCTATGACCTTGCTCTTGCCATGCCTAGCTTCTCAAATATGCCTTCTTACTGTTGGTTGCCTTGCCATGCCATGTATTGCTCTGTAGTGAGTTGCACAAGCTCATCTACATGCCTTAATAATTATGTTTCTGCCATGCTTGAATCTGTTTAATAACTTGCTATGTTTACATGAGCGCCATCATATCTTCTGATCCTTTTTGGCTTATGGTCAGTAAGGGACTCTTGATCTATGCAATTAGTAGATTCATGCCATGCCTTTGTTTGTCATAATAAGTTCCTGTAACATGTCGTTTGATAGCTCTAAACATTGCAACCTGATATTATTTTCTGCAAAGTCTGAAATTGTTATAACTTGCAATCTTATCATGTGTGTTCGAGCATGTTCTAGTGATTTATGGAGATATCTCAGTGTTCATGTTTTGTTATGCTTTACATGTACTTCATGCCCATGCCTTTTGTTATTATATTGTGGTGTTGTAGCTTGTTGTTTTGATGCTTGCAATATGCCTAGTTGCTGTTTTGGACAGCTTGTCCCTTTAAACTTGTATAGTGTGTGTGTGTTGCACCATTGCTCCGTTTTGAGTGTGCTCTATATCAAACTTGCTTGATTTTGCATGTACTTTCATATTATCATGTTGCATCCTTGTTTTGAGGTGTTTTCTTGATGTTTGGGTGCATTTTGCATAAATGCCATGTTTAACTTGTTTTGCTCATATCTTCTAGGCCGTAGCTCCGAATTAAATGAACTTTATATGTAACTTGACTAGAATCTCGTGTAGATCATCTTTGTGCATCTTAACTTGATGTTTAACTACTTGAACATAAGGTTTATTCAGATCTGGACCAATTTCGAAATATGCATATGAGGACTTACCGGAATTGTTATATGTTGTTCCCGGCCTCATTTAAACTTGCCTTAATGTGCTGCTCTTGTTTGCATCATCTCTTGCCATGAGTAGCTTCATTTAGCTTGGTCATGCATCATGCTTGTTCGTGCATCATGCCTTGTTCATGCGTGGTGTGTTTACCATGTTGTGTGCTTCTTTTTGATAGTTCCTGTTTCGTTGCGATCGTGAGGATTCGTTCGTCTACGCTTGGTTCGGCTTCATCCGTTCGTCTTCTTCATGGACTCGTTCTTCTTCCTTGCGGGATTTCAGGCAAGATGACCGCTACCCTGGATCTCACTACTATCATTGCTATGCTAGTTGCTTCGTTCTATCGCTTTGCTACGCTACCTATTACCTGTTTATCAAGCCATCCCAAATTGCCATGAACCTCTAACCTTTGACACCTTTCCTATGCAAACCATTGTTTGGCTATGTTACCGCTTCGCTCAGCCCTCTTATAGCGTTGCTAGTTGCAGGTGAAGTTGAAGATTTCTCCATGGTGGACAGGATTTTGGTTGGGATATCACAATATCTCTTATATTATTAATGCATCTATATATTTGGTAAAGGGTGGAAGGCTAGGCCTTTTTCCTGGTGTTTTGTTCCACTCTTGCTGCCCTAGTTTCCGTCATACCGGTGTTATGTTCCCAGATTTTGCGTTCCTTACGCGGCCGGGTGATTTATGGGACCCCCTTGACAGTTCGCTTTGAATAAAACTCCTCCAGCAAGGCCCAACATTGACTTTTACCATTTGCCTCACCACCACCTACTTTTCCCTTGGGAGTCGCTCTCTCAAGGGTCATCTTTATTATAGCCCCCCCGGGCCAGTGCTTGTCTAAGTGTTGGTCCGAACCAGAGCCACTTGCAGCGCCACCTCGGGGAAACTTGAGGGTTGGTTTTAGTTGTACGTAGTGTTCATCCGGTGTTGCCCTGAGAACGAGATATGTGCAGCTCCTATCGGGATTGTCGGCGCATCGGGCGGTCTTGCTGGTCTTGTTTTACCATTGTCGAAACGTCTTGTAAACCGGGATTCCGAGTCTGATCGGGTCTTCCTGGGAGAAGGTCTATTCCTTCGTTGATCGCGAGAGCTTGTCATGGGCTAAGTTGGGACACCCCTGCAGGGTATAATCTTTCGAAAGCCGTGCATGCGGTTATTGGCAGATGGGAATTTGTTAATGTCCGGTTGTAGATAACTTGACACCAGATCCGATTTAAAATGCATCAACCGCGTGTGTAGCCGTGATGGTCTCTTTTCGGCGGAGTCTGGGAAGTGAACACGGTTTCTGGGTTATGTTTGACGTAAGTAGGAGTTCAGGATCACTTCTTGATCATTGCTAGTTTCACGACTGTTCTGCTTGCTCTCTTCTCGCTCTTATTTGCGTATGTTAGCCACCATATATGCTTAGTCGCTGCTGCAGCCTCACCACTTTACCCCTTCCTTTGCCTTTAAGCTTTGCTAGTCTTGATACCCATGGTAATGGGATTGCTGGGTCCTCGTGGCTCACAGATTACTACAACAACAGTTGCAGGTACAGGTTATGCGATGATCATGACGCGAGAGCGATGCTTGCTTGTGTTGAGTTCTTCTTCTGCTTCTTCGATCAGGGGATAGGTTCTAGGTCGGCAGCCTGGGCTAGCAGGGTGGATGTCGTTTGAGTTTCTGTTTGTGATTCATCCGTAGTCGGATGATGCTCTTATGTATTGTGATGTTGTATTCGTGTGGCATTGTATGCCTCTTGTATGTATCCCCATATATTATCTAATGTTGATGTAATGATATCCACCTTGCAAAAGCGTTTCAATATGCAGGTCTATCCTTGGTGGGACCTTCGAGTTCCTTTTGGATAGGGTCGCATATTGGGCGTGACATTGACGTTAAGTCGCCGGGGCATATGTCGTTTAAACTCTATGCAGGATTTGCAGAAATATGACTTATATAATTGATTAAGTTCAAGCTCATCATCAAAATGATTACCCGTTCTGGATTTTCTAAAAGGCTATAAGCCGCCGGTTTATAAAAATTCCGGCTTACAATGGAGGCGTATTAAAATGCCATCGGCTAAGAGCCGTCGAGTATTTAAACTCCGGATTTACTTGTCAACCGATAAGTGTTATGATTGAGGTTTTCAAAGTTGCTTTAGCGCAATGGCTATTAGTTTATCAATGGATACGATTTATTCTACAATGGAAGGAGTAGTCCCGAGTCGCTGCAGGCTTACGACCCAGCAGTTGGGGGCTACATTACTCAGATTGAGATTACATCAAATATGCAAGTCCCATGTCACTGCCATCATGCACCATGGCACTTGGGGGCTAATGCAAAGTCATTTTTTGGCTCCACTTTACTGAAGATCTGACTCATCACATTGTAATGAGCCGGCCCTTGGGGATTACCAATTGCCCCTATCAAAAATTCAAGGTACACAAGCCTTGGTCCATTATATTGAAAGATCCACTACTTAGTTGGTAGAGTACAAAGCTCTTAATCTCTTATGAACGTGGGTTCAAGCCCCTGGAGATTACATCATATGATGTTATTATCAATGAATTATATACAAAGTCCCAGCTCAGTATTATCTTACTGAGCCGGCCCTTGGGGGCTACATGTTGCTGCTCAAGTCTACATGATCATATTTAAAAAGTCCCTGCTCATTATTGCATAATGACCCGACAGTTGGGGGCTACACTGGTTGAATTCTTTATGAGCATAAGGCAATTACAAGTCCCAGGTTGCTGCAAGCATGACAACCCAGCACTTGGGGGCTGTAGGTGATATACATATAAGGGACAAAAATCTTCAAATTCTCAGTTTTGAGCAGACAATATTGACCCGGTGTCTGCAACAATCATGACCCGGCGTCAACAATGATTATGACCCGGCGTCGGCAACAATTATGACTCAGCATCATCTATTTATAACCCGACAATTTTGGTAATCATAAATTGGCAAGTTTCTAAATCTTTAAGCCGACTAAAAATCAGATGAGTATTTCAAGACCAATATTTTTGTCAAGTCAGAGCATTGAAGGCCGACTCAAATGGATTATTTCTTATAATATTTCTCTACAAGAGCCAATGTCAGCAAATTGACTATGAAGCTGGCCTATTGACCCAGATTTTTCAGAAGAAGTGCCCGGATTTTTTGCATTGGCAAAGTTTGAATATATCTTCTAAAATAGATTTTCTATGAGATCATGGACACGCTTCCAGGAGGAAAATAACAAGGAATTTAGGTTGATCAGGTGCCGGCTTATAAGAACTCTTAACTCGGAGCACAACCTGTCAAATTTGTTCTTGAGTTATTCCGCAGGATGAGTTTCACATGGATAAATCCAAATTAAATTGGGGGCTAATGTCGGGGATATACCCCGAGGTATGAACTGGCCAGAAATATGACCCGACCGGACTTGGCGGCTCACCAGAGACCCGGCTGACACTTGGCGACTCACTGGTCTGACGAAACTCATGATCCTGACGACTCACTAATGGCCCCGATGGCGGTTCATATAGAGTACTAGGCCCAAGGCCCAGAAGGCCGGCTCATGTTATGATGGGTCGGCTTAAGAGGAAAGCATAAGAAATATTCCCTTACAAAGGAAGCAAGACTAGGACTGCACTTGTAATAGACTAATCCTAATCATACTAGGACTAGTCATGTAACCCGCCCCTTCAACTTATATAAGGAGGGGCAGGGCACCCCAAGAGGGACAAGCAAGAAAATAATCGCTAAGACTAGACACAACTAAAGGGGAGCCGGCTTATGCAGCGACTCCCTCATGAGCATAATGAGAGGCGTGCATGATGACATAAACCTAACCTTCTCAGCTTTTTACCAGGGCATGGTGAGGCCATACCATGGCACCATACCAGGTGTCATGTTTTTCAAGCACGCATTTCATTTTTCTATAGTTGATAACATAGTAAACGACGTGTTTGTGGTTGAGTATTGACACACATTCCCTTGAAATCTCTGCCCATTCCTTGTAAAAGGCATGAGAATTTACTAAATACCATGAGCATGGTTTTCCACACCATTCTTGTTCACCTTTTTATGCACCGATTGTTCGAATTTGAATTATGTGGATTAATGCCTAGAAAATGCACATAATCCCCTAAATATGGTAAATGAGCCCGGAAAAATACCAAATTTGAACACATTGCATTGGAGGGGGTATGTTGATTGTAGAAAAAACTGAATGACAAACTAGGAAGGAAATTTGGAATCCCGGCCCCTACAATCTTGGTAATTTCCCCCTTGAGACCATGAAACTTCCTCGGTGATGGTTCGATTTATGAAGGGCGTGCACGACGACATAAGCCAAACCATCTCAAATATTTACCAGGGCATGTTGAGGCCATACCATGGCACCATGCCAGCCCTCATGTTTTTCAATCATGTATTTGATTTTTCTACAGTTGAAAAACCAATAAACGACGTGTTTGTGGTTGACTATTGACACACATTTCCGTGAAATCTCTGCCCATTCCTTGGAAAAGGCATGAGAATTTACTAAATAGCACGAGCAAGGTTTTGCAGACCGTTCTCGTGCACCTTTTCATGCATCGAATGTTTGAATTTGAATTATGTGCATTAATGCCTAGAAAATGCACATAATCCCCTAAATATGGTAAATGAGCCCGAAAAAATACCAAATTTGAACACGGTAATTTGCAGGGTTTATGTTCATCATAAAAAAACTCATGGACAATGGACAAAGGAAATTTGGATTCGCCTTCAATCTCGGTCATTTACTATAACACATGATTCGGTGTATGCGAGATTACCGTCCTATCGCCAACCGACTAATATTGTTGTGATGTAGGAAATTTGAAACAGGGGCTAAGTTTGTAAATTTCCTTGCATTTCAGACAAGCGCGCCCTAAAGACATGGTTCCCCCCTTCCTCTCTACCTCCATTTCCCCATTCGTACTCCGTAGGCGCCAAAACACCCTTTCCACCCCAGCCTCCTCCGTCCTCCACCCCATCCACCACCGTCCTCCTCCACCATGCCAGAGTTGATACCCCGACGCCGCTATCCATTAGAAGAGATCGACCTCTCTCATCCATGGCTTCGGACAAAGGATCCTTGCATCCTGTCCTCTCGCTTCATCCCCGCCGTCATCCACCTTGTCGGCGCCGCTCCTACGACCATCTCGTCCACCGCACCCCGCCGCCACCGTCTACCCTCCTAGATCTGCTTCCACGCAGCCAACAGCCATCGCTACCGCAGCACCGTCAAATTCTCAGCAGATGCATAGACGGCGCCGCACCAGAGGCGGTACTCTTTCGTATCTGCTCAACTTATTTATCGCGGCAATAAAATAGATCACCACTGCTTTACTCTGATTTCTTGTCCATCACTTACTTGCTAGTTGAAAGAAAACATTGGTTGCAAAGTTGCCTTTGTCCGGTTTGCACCTTCAGATCCGCCATGGCACACTCAACACCATACTCCCAATGCTTATGGTTTTCCCCTTTTATATTCCAGACTAGTTAAATCACAATAGACTAAATTTCAAAATTGGGTTAGTCGATTTTTCAGAGCTCACCAGAGGTCGCCGGCGCGAAGGAAGGGGCTCGAGTGGGGACGGTGGTTGTGGGGTGCGGTGGTGGGGCCTCACCGAACGAAGAAAACTCGACGCGGGTGGGGACGGGGTGCGGGTGGGGGTGGTGGAGGACTAGAGATGTTGGGGGCCGGTGGTCCGGCCGGCGGCCCGTGCGGTGTTCTGTATGGGAAGAATCAGAGACGAGGAAGAAGAAGGGTTATGTGACACTCTAAAATTTTTATTTGGTTTTTATCAAAAACTTTGTGGTTTTTGAGGAGAGGCTATTTAAAATTTTGCTTTTTCAAAAAAAAAACTTCCACTTAAAAACTTCCTTTGCCTTGGCAAGGATTTTATTTTTTTCAAACCTTGGTGTTTGATCTTTTGAATCTTCTTCTCTGTTGGTTCTCTCAAATTTAATTTTTGAGTTTAAATTATTTTTCTTTTAAAATAAAGCTCTATGAAAATTTGGGATTTCCATATCTTGGAACCATCCTTGACTTGGCATTCTTGCCCATGTGATAAAACCTCTCCAAAACCTCCCCTACACCTTGTGATCAACCCAAGTTCTCTGTCCCAACTAATCCAAACAAGTTTTGGATTTTATTCTAATTATTTTCCCTCTCAAATCAATTCTGAAAATTATTTGGAGCCTTAGTGATTTTCAAAGCAAGTACTCTTTTTCATTTGAGTTTTGACCTCACACCAACTCCCCTGGATAGTCCTTTGTACCCACAACTCAGAACCATCTTGATCCACTCCTTCTCTTTTCAAATTTTCAAAATTCAGCCTCTGCAAGTTTGGACCAGATTTGCCAAATTTGATGAAATTCATATCTACACTCCCCCAAAAATTCCACCAAAATTCAGGCAACCTATTTGAGCAATGAGAAGCCACTCCACCAAGTATCAGCTCAAGGAAAAATCACCAGAGGCCAATTTCATTCTGTCGAACACCTTGCAAGCACTGCTGCTGTTCAAAATTCAGAAACATTCAGAGTTTAGTGTTGATCTTCGACAGAGTTTCAGTCACGCGGCCACAGTGCACTTGGCGCGTTGCACGCGGCTCTTTCTCCCTGGCCAGCACCCCCGCACGCGCGCTTGGCGTCTTCCCGGCGTCGGTGGCGCCCCTGGCCGCCCGCGCCGGCGTGTCTTGCGGCGGCCGAGACCCCGTTACAGCCGTCAGGGGGCAAGAACGGCGGCTCAACGCCGTTCCGCGCCGCCCATCGCTCCCTGGCTCTCCGCGTGGCCTCATGCACGCCAGCGCACGCCCGTGCACCGCCACCGCGACCGGCAAGCACAGGACGCGCTCCCTGCCGCCGACGGGCCCGCGCCGCCCCGTTCTGTCGAACTCCCTCCTAAGCACCAATCTCCAGCTCGATTAGCACCAAAACGGACCCAGTAGACTCCCACGACGGCGCTCGACTCCCTAATCACCCCCGACCGAGCACTGCGCCGCCGTAATCGCTCGCCGGAGACCCCGTTCACGGCAACCGCCTCGGGCCGCCTATAAAAAGGGCCCCCGAGCTCAACCTCGTGCACGCCTCATCCCCACTCCGCACCAGCGCCACGCCAGGCCACTCGGAGGACCTCGAGGAGGTCTCCTCCCCCAGCTCCGGCCGCCCCGATCCGCCTCGGCCTCCACCTCGATTCACTCCGGTGAGGCCATCTCCGGCGCCCAAACCCCGTCCGTTACCCTCTCTAGCTACCAGGAGCCTAACCCCCTCTTCAATTTAACCCTTGCAGCTCTCTCCGACGAGCCCCTCGACCACCCGAGCCGCCGTCCGCCGGAGCAAAGCTCGCCGTCGACGTGGTGCTCGCCGACCGCCTCCACCACCATCAACCGACGCGGAAGGGTGCCCTGAGCACGGAGGTACCCTCCGATCTCTCTGCCTCGCCGTGGATCGCCGCCGGCGACCACCGCGGCTCTCGGGCACCGGCGAACTCTGCCGCCCCGTTTGAACATTTGAACCTGACGAGTGGGACCCCACCGTCAGCCTCTCTGCCCTTTCTATCGAACCGTTTTCTGGAAGCGCCTTCGGGCAAATACGTCTTTCCTCTGGGCTGGCGTAGTCGCTACCGAAGCGCTTTCTGTTTTTATAAACTAGCCCCTGGAAATCTTCTGTTTCATTACAGATGAGTCCCTGGACAAAAACCTTTATAACTTTTAAACAGAAAAGTATTTTTGGTTGATTCTTTTCTGTTCTCTTTAAAATTTTGTCTAGTTTTTTATCAGATTTATTTGGAAAATATTTGAGTACTTTCTGTGCACTCCTTGGTATTTACGATAGCGCATATATTTTCTTTATACCGTAGATACCGAAGGAGGTGACGGAGCCGTGAACTTCACCGAGCTAGGCTCCGACTACTCTGAACCAGGCAAGCATGTTTGAACTTTTGATATGATGAGTGTCTTGGCATGTTCTGCATTTAGTTAGTTTCATGGCATGTTGATGAGCATACCGATGAATGTCATTTTATGCAATGTTGAGGTAAGTGAGTTCGATGATCCATAAGTGGATGAATGTGAGTAAGAATGGCCATGTGTTGGCATGAGGATGGGTAAGATGGCAGTGTTGTAGCATGCCAGGCTTATGTCGGACTACGTGACTTCAATGTCAGCTCGTATCACACCAGTTCCTTTCATTCCGCCTTCCCTGTACTACCACATGTTTTCCGCAAGGAATATGGTTTAGTAAGTTGCAAACCGCTTTTCTGGTACACACCAAAAGGAGAGGCCGTGATGATGGTTCCATGGCCCTGGATTAAAGCCAGTCATCCGGTCAGGGGGCATGGGTGTTTCCGGTTGGGACCGAGAGGGGGGCACCCCTTAGAGCGCGCGTATATAAATTTGATCCCATGCTATTCGAGATTGTGATCTCCCCGTCTCAAAAGTTTTTCTTGGACGATGTCTAGGGTGATTCCTAGCATCGAGAGGTAAGGATGGGTGTGTACTGGATAGCTGTGTTTTCTTCCGAAATACCGTAAACGGAACTAGTCCTTCGTGACTACGGAAATCCGTTGGCTGTGGGAATAATTTTGTACAAACTCTGCAGAGTCATATATCCCTCCAAATCATCTATTCCATGTCCAAATTCGTATTATCTTGTCCTAACAATGACAGTTTTGATGACAGAGACTCCGGTGATTCGCATGAGTGCTAATTCCGGTAAATGATATTCCTGTGGATGGACTAACCCATTTATTCTCATGAATTAAAAGTTTATTATGAGTATTATTTATCTGCCATAAAGCCCTTTCTGTGATGTCGCCCCGACGTCCGACTGTGGCATTTCTTTTAAAGCCCTTTCTGTGATGTCGCCCCGACGTCCGACTGTGGCATTTCTTTTAAAGCCCTTTCTGTGATGTCGCCCCGACGTCCGACTGTGGCATTTCTTTTAAAGCCCTTTCTGTGATGTCGCCCCGACGTCCGACTGTGGCATTTCTTTTCAAAGCCCTTTCTGTGATGTCGCCCCGACGTCCGACTGTGGCATTTCTTTTCAAGCCCTTTCTGTGATGTCGCCCCGACGTCCGACTGTGGCATTTCTTTTAAAGCCCTTTCTGTGATGTCGCCCCGACGTCCGACTGTGGCATTTCTTTTCAAGCCCTTTCTGTGATGTCGCCCCGACGTCCGACTGTGGTATTTCTTTTTAAGCCCTTTATGTGGTGTCGCTAAGACGCCCGACTGTGGCATCTTTTCCTTATATTTATTTGTTCACCTTTCGAGGCGTCGCTTCAGACACCCGATCGGTAATTATTTATGTTCTGTTGGGATTTCAGGCGGACTACCGCCGTTTCCCTTTTACTTACCTTGTTATGATAATTTTGAATGTACATTTGGTGAATTTATTCATGACGCATCCATGCATGCATTTGTTATATCTTACGTCCGAACTGTCTTGCGAGTACTTTCAAAGTACTCACTGGCTTGTTGATTTGGCCAGATGCTGACGAAGGCGATTTCATGGATGAAGAGTTTGATAGCGAGTCCGACACTTAGAGGAGTCCCAGTCAGTCTCGTGCGACCCTGGATTTGGTCACTGTTTTATATCCGCTTCCGCTACCAAATAAATTCATCGAGCCTCACCTCGACGCTCGATGAGATGATAGACTTAGAGTCTTGTATTTCTCTCCCCGCTGTGTTTTTCCACCACCGCCCTATCCTCGAGTCAGTAGTATGTCTCCACACCACTGTGTCATGTCCGCCATTATGTATAATTATTGGCGTGCTTGTAATAATTTGGTTGAGCAACCGCAGTTCGACCCTGTAATATATTTTATGCTACTGGCTTATTGTATCAAGAAATTGTCTACCAGTGAGGAGGATTTCTCTCATACTGGACTCAAAAGATTGGTTTCTCAATAAATATTTTTATTGGAAAACCGGTCGTGACAAGCTTGGTACCAGAGCCAGGCTGACTGTAGGAAGCCACTAGGTGCGATCGCTAATTGGTTATTACCATGATAGAGCTAATTTATATTTTTGCAATTGTAGTCATTTTCTGTCAGTCAGCATAAATTTATGATCTGACCATGCAGAATTTTTGCCTACTTTTGTAGATGGCCGACAACAGCTGCGAGTCTCAGACCTTCGCCAACGTGCCCGATGGGTTCGTCAAACTTCTTTCTTTCATCGTTCAGGTCGCGATGGGGCCATCCGTGCGCCCAGTCTTCACACTCTGCCAGCACCGAGTCAACGACAGTCTGACCATGCACCAGGCCGCGGTGCAGTTCAAGGGAGGGCGTGGTGAGTTACGCCGCTTCCGGTTCGTGGGAAGAGCAATGCCTACGGAGAGGCATGCTATGCAGATGGCAGCCCGCGAGGCGATAGCTCGTCTCAGGGATGTCCTTCCCGTGATGAAGACTCGTCGTTACCGTTATCTTCCGTGCCATGTGCCTTACACCTGTCACTACGCATACTCCTGCCCCAGAGGAGAACGAGACGAGGCTTTTGAGATGCTCATTGAGTATCTCCGGGCCTTGGAGGCAGCCTTCGACAACCTGGTGGACGACTTCGTAGCTACCCGCATGGACTCAGTCCATGGCTGTGCTGCCAACAGGAGGGAGCTCCTACCAATCGCACCGCCACTGACTTTTGTCTCGTCATCAGCATCTTTTACGCCTGCTCGTCGCCTGCCTTCTACCGAAGAATTCAACCAAGTCATTGCGCCCACTCCAGCGCGCACTGCACCAACCTTCGCGCCCACTCCTGTACGTGTTGCTCCGCCCCTGGCAACCGCTCCGTCCGCTCTGCGCAACACTACACGTATGGAGCCCATTAGCGAGGAGGAAGTCGAGTCCCCAACCTCGCTACGCCTCGCCCTCGGCAGGGCAAAGGAGGTCGTCAACATCTCCGCCTGAGTACGCTTAGCTGCCGTGTATTGTACCGCTTTGTAAGATATGTACATAGGTTGTGAGAAGTAGCCTGTTTGCGCATCATGTAGGATCTGGAGAAGTGCACTAGCCTAAATAACATGTCAGGATTATGTACGCATATCCTGAGTGATGTATTGTATAATTACCGCCCGCGTGTAAGATATGTAATGAGCAGTCCTTCTCCGTGCGCAAGTCGATTTGTTTTCTTAAGTAAGCTGAGTTATTTAATTCTATCTGCCAGCTTTATGCATTTATGGTTTTGTTTTGCGACTCTTTCCGCTTTTCTTATGAGTTTTACAAAAAATATATCCCCAGAGTGAAAAATGTCTCGTCCTTGGACACGTTCCATGCCAACTCCGCCAGAGGAAATTTATGATGCTCAACCCAACAACGAGTTCACTCAGGGACAGTCAAGCCAACAGGGCAGTGAATCGGCACTTTCACAAATGTGCCGCCTTTATGAGCAGAGTCAGCAACAACATCGCGAGATGATGAACCAAGTCATCAACATGGGGAATCATCATGGACAGTATCAGCAGCATTCCAAGTTATCTGAGCTACAGAAGACACGTCCTCAAACATTTTCTCACACTGACAAGCCTCTTGAAGCCGAGGACTGGCTTCGAGATATGGAGAGGAAATTAATTATTGCAAAGTGTTCAGATCTCGAGAAAGTACTATATGCTCCACACTATCTCACAGGAGCAGCCGCATCGTGGTGGGAGAATTTTCTGCACATGCATCCCAACGAAAATGACATAACCTGGGAGGATTTCAAGGAAGGTTTCCGTGGTGCACATATTCCTAAGAGTATTATGAAAATCAAGAAGAGATAATTCGATGACCTCAAACAAAGGAACATGACAGTGTCAGATTACAACAGTCAATTTACCCTATTATCCCGCTACGCCAATGAGGAGCGTATGACTGAAATCAAGAAGATGGAGAAATTCCTTGACGGTCTAGCGCCCGCACTTAAATGCCAACTGGTCGTGCACACTTTTCCTAATTTTAAAACACTGGTGGAGAAAGCCATTACTCTGGAAAATGAGAGACGCAGTCTGGAAGATATCCGCAAGCGAAAAAGGGACCAGACTAATCACGCTCGCAATCACCGAAGCAAGACAGATTTTCAAAAGGGTGGGACACACAAATTCTCATCCAATGCCTCACGCCCAATCAAGAATTTTCATGCAAGGGACAAGGAATTCACCTATCGCCCCGGTGTTACTTGTTACGCTTGTGGAGAAGAAGGGCACTATGCCAAACAGTGCCCCAAGCCAAGGAGTTCAACCCCAAAGCCGAACAACGGCGGCAATAATTCAGCGCCCAAGCGAAACAATTTCAATCCCAACAATAACCACAGGAAGGGTCATCTGAACCACGTAACCAAAGAGGAGGCACAAAATGCTCCGGATATCGTACTCGGTACGTTTCCTGTCAACACAATACCTGCAATGGTTTTGTTTGATTCTGGAGCTTCTCACTCTTTCATTTCGAAAAGTTTTGCTTTGCAAAATAAGTTTTCGATACTTCCTTTGGAGAAATCCATGATCATCAAGTCCCCTGGGATTCAGCAAGTTTCTCAGAATTACTGTCAGAATGTGGTCATTGAGTTCGAAGGATTGGAGTTTCACGCAAATCTTATTGTATTGGAAAATAAAGGACTGGATGTCATCCTAGGGATGGATTGGCTAACCACCAATAAAGGTTTCATCGACTGTTTCAATAGGACCGTGATTCTCACACACCACCAAGGGAAGACAATAAGAGTATCAGCCAAGGAAGGAAAAAGACCCCGGCAACCGAGATTAAATAAGGTGGACGTTTCTGAGCTAAACAAGGTTCCAGTAGTGTGTGAATTTCCAGATGTATTCCCTGAAGAGCTGCCAGGCATGCCACCAGACCGAGAAATAGAATTCCGCATTGAGCTAGCACCAGGAACCGCCCCCATATACAAGAAACCATACAGAATGGCACCATCCGAGTTGGTCGAGTTGAAGAAGCAAATAAAGGAATTACTGGAAAAAGGATACATTCGAGCCAGCTCCTCACCTTGGGGATCACCAATTTTATTTGCCAAAAAGAAGGATGGAACACTAAGATTGTGTATTGACTATCGAGCACTTAACATGGTCACAGTCAAAAACAAATACCCGATGCCAAGAATAAATGATTTATTTGATCAGCTCGCTCAGGCCAAGGTATTCTCAAAAATTGACTTAAGGTCAGGATACCATCAATTGAAGGTGCGAACGGAAGATATCCCCAAAACAGCCTTCACCTCCAGATATGGACTGTACGAGTTCACAGTGATGCCATTTGGATTAACTAACGCCCCAGCATATTTTGTTCACCTCATGAACAAAGTATTTATGAAGTTTATGGACAAGTTCGTCGTGGTATTCATCGACGATATACTGGTATACTCCAAGACACCAGAAGAGCACGCAGAACATCTCAGGATTGTGCTAGGAGAGCTAAGAAAACACCAATTGTATGCCAAGTTCAGCAAGTGCGAATTTTGGCTAAGACAAGTAGGCTTTCTAGGCCACGTGCTGACTCAAGACGGTATCGCAGTGGACCCAGAGAAAGTCAAGGCCGTACTTGACTGGAAATCACCAGCCAGCGTAACGGACATACGGAGTTTCTTGGGAATGGCAGGATATTACCGCAGATTTATTGAAGGATTTTCCACCATAGCCAAGCCTATGACACAGTTGCTCAAGAAAGATAAGAAGTTTGAGTGGACAGAAGCCTGCGAGAAAAGTTTCCAAGAGCTAAAGCGGAAGTTAACAACAGCACCGGTATTAATTGTACCCGACATACACAAGAATTTTGAAGTATATTGTGACGCGTCCAGAAAGGGTCTCGGATGCGTGTTGATGCAAGAAGGCAAGGTTGTCGCCTACGCTTCAAGGCAACTTCGCAAGCATGAGGAAAATTATCCCACTCATGACTTAGAAATGGCAGCAGTTATTCATGCACTCAAGGAATGGAGGCATTTCTTACTTGGGAATCGATGTGAAATATATACGGATCACAAAAGTCTCAAATATATTTTCACGCAGCCAGAACTAAATTTACGGCAACGACGCTGGTTGGAATTGGTAAAGGATTATGATGTTGGGATCCATTACCATCCAGGGAAAGCAAATGTAGTGGCCGATGCCCTGAGTCGGAACCCCAGCTCCGACGGAAACTATCTGCACAGCTTGAGGCCCGAATTCCATCAAGAATTTGCCAAGCTCAACTTGATAATGGTAGCAGAAGGCACCATATCAAACTTGGAAATACAACCCAACCTTGTGGAGAAAATTAAAGAAGCTCAGCCCGGTCACCCCAGCATTGAAGGAATTAAAAGAAAGTTGAGTATGGGCAAGGCCTCGGAATTCGTCATAGACAATGAAGGAATATTATGGTACGGAGAAAGGCTATGCGTGCCAAACATAGAAGACCTTAAACAGCAAGTTTTAGCTGAAGCACACACCACTCCATATTCGATCCACCCTGGAGGAACCAAAATGTATAAGGATATTCAGGAAAGATTTTGGTGGCACGGTATGAAGAGGGACATAGCCGCCTTCATTGCATGTTGCGACTCATGTCAACGCATAAAAGCTGAACATCAGAGACCAGCCGGACTACTGCAACCTAACAAAATACCTGAGTGGAAATGGGATGAAATAGGGATGGATTTTATTGTCGGACTACCTCGGTCACGACACGGGAATGATGCCATATGGGTCATCACTGACAGGTTGACCAAAGTGGCACACTTTATTCCAGTGAAGACAACCTACACCACTCAGAGGCTTGCCAGGATTTATCTTTCCCGCATAGTTTGTCTGCACGGTGTCCCGAAGACTATAATATCCGACAGAGGCACTCAGTTCGTCTCAAGATTTTGGGAGCATTTACAACAGGCTCTGGGAACCCAACTAGCCTTCAGTACCGCATACCATCCACAGACTGATGGACAAACAGAACGCGTAAACCAGGTTTTAGAAGACATGCTGAGGGCATGTGTCCTCACCTACGGAACCAGTTGGGAAGAAAGCCTGCCATACGCCGAGTTCGCATACAACAATAGCTACCAGGCCAGCCTACAAATGGCACCATTTGAGGCTTTATACGGGCGAAGATGTCGTACCCCGCTAAATTGGTCAGAGACCGGAGACAACCGCATATTCGGGCCAGACCTGCTCAGAGAAGCCGAGGAAAAGGTCAAGCTAATCAGAGACCGACTTAAGACCGCTCAAAGTCGACAGAAGAGTTATTATGATCAGAAACATCGTAGGGTCAGCTTCGAACCCGGTGAGTTCGTATACCTGAGAGTATCCCCTATGAGAGGATTGCAACGATTTAAGATTAAAGGAAAGTTAGCACCAAGATTCATTGGACCATTCTGCATAGTGGCACGAAGAGGCACTGTAGCCTACCAGCTAGACTTACCCGAAGACTTGTCCGACATTCACGACGTGTTCCACGTCTCTCAATTAAGGAAGTATGTAAGCAACCCAGAGAAACAAGTATCCCATGAAAACATTGATGTGCAGCCAGACCTCACTTATCGAGAACGTCCCGTAAGAATATTAGAGGAGTCTGAAAGGAGGACCCGACAGAAGACCATCAAGTTTTTCAAAGTCCAGTGGAGCAATCACACCGACAGTGAAGCAACTTGGGAAAGCGAGGATTTTCTTCGGACTGAGCATCCACACCTATTTAAGGATCAGCTGAAATCTCGGGGACGAGATTTTTCCTAAGGGGGTAGGTGTTGTGACACTCTAAAATTTTTATTTGGTTTTTATCAAAAATTTGTGGTTTTTGAGGAGAGGCCTTTTTAAAATTTTCTTTTTCAGAAAAAACCTTCCACTTAAAAACTTCCTTTGCCTTGGCAAGGATTTTATTTTTTTCAAACCTTGGTGTTTGATCTTTTGAAACTTCTTCTCTGTTGGTTCTCTCAAATTTAATTTTTGAGTTTAAATTATTTTTCTTTTAAAATAAAGCTCTATGAAAATTTGGGATTTCCATATCTTGGAACCATCCTTGACTTGGCATTCTTGCCCATGTGATAAAACCTCTCCAAAACCTCCCCTACACCTTGTGATCAACCCAAGTTCTCTGTCCCAACTAATCCAAACAAGTTTTGGATTTTATTCTAATTATTTTCCCTCTCAAATCAATTCTGAAAATTATTTGGAGCCTTAGTGATTTTCAAAGCAAGTACTCTTTTTCATTTGAGTTTTGACCTCACACCAACTCCCCTGGATAGTCCTTTGTACCCACAACTCAGAACCATCTTGATCCACTCCTTCTCTTTTCAAATTTTCAAAATTCAGCCTCTGCAAGTTTGGACCAGATTTGCCAAATTTGATGAAATTCATATCTACACTCCCCCAAAAATTCCACCAAAATTCAGGCAACCTATTTGAGCAATGAGAAGCCACTCCACCAAGTATCAGCTCAAGGAAAAATCACCAGAGGCCAATTTCATTCTGTCGAACACCTTGCAAGCACTGCTGCTGTTCAAAATTCAGAAACATTCAGAGTTTAGTGTTGATCTTCGACAGAGTTTCAGTCACGCGGCCACAGTGCACTTGGCGCGTTGCACGCGGCTCTTTCTCCCTGGCCAGCACCCCCGCACGCGCGCTTGGCGTCTTCCCGGCGTCGGTGGCGCCCCTGGCCGCCCGCGCCGGCGTGTCTTGCGGCGGCCGAGACCCCGTTACAGCCGTCAGGGGGCAAGAACGGCGGCTCAACGCCGTTCCGCGCCGCCCATCGCTCCCTGGCTCTCCGCGTGGCCTCATGCACGCCAGCGCACGCCCGTGCACCGCCACCGCGACCGGCAAGCACAGGACGCGCTCCCTGCCGCCGACGGGCCCGCGCCGCCCCGTTCTGTCGAACTCCCTCCTAAGCACCAATCTCCAGCTCGATTAGCACCAAAACGGACCCAGTAGACTCCCACGACGGCGCTCGACTCCCTAATCACCCCCGACCGAGCACTGCGCCGCCGTAATCGCTCGCCGGAGACCCCGTTCACGGCAACCGCCTCGGGCCGCCTATAAAAAGGGCCCCCGAGCTCAACCTCGTGCACGCCTCATCCCCACTCCGCACCAGCGCCACGCCAGGCCACTCGGAGGACCTCGAGGAGGTCTCCTCCCCCAGCTCCGGCCGCCCCGATCCGCCTCGGCCTCCACCTCGATTCACTCCGGTGAGGCCATCTCCGGCGCCCAAACCCCGTCCGTTACCCTCTCTAGCTACCAGGAGCCTAACCCCCTCTTCAATTTAACCCTTGCAGCTCTCTCCGACGAGCCCCTCGACCACCCGAGCCGCCGTCCGCCGGAGCAAAGCTCGCCGTCGACGTGGTGCTCGCCGACCGCCTCCACCACCATCAACCGACGCGGAAGGGTGCCCTGAGCACGGAGGTATCCTCCGATCTCTCTGCCTCGTCGTGGATCGCCGCCGGCGACCACCGCGGCTCTCGGGCACCGGCGAACTCTGCCGCCCCGTTTGAACATTTGAACCTGACGAGTGGGACCCCACCGTCAGCCTCTCTGCCCTTTCTATCGAACCGTTTTCTGGAAGCGCCTTCGGGCAAATACGTCTTTCCTCTGGGCTGGCGTAGTCGCTACCGAAGCGCTTTCTGTTTTTATAAACTAGCCCCTGGAAATCTTCTGTTTCATTACAGATGAGTCCCTGGACAAAAACCTTTATATCTTTTAAACAGAAAGGTATTTTTGGTTGATTCTTTTTCTGTTCTCTTTAAAATTTTGTCTAGTTTTTTATCAGATTTATTTGGAAAATATTTGGTATACTTTCTGTGCACTCCTTGGTATTTACGATAGCACATATATTTTCTTTATACCGTAGATACCGAAGGAGGTGACGGAGCCGCGTACTTCACCGAGCTAGGCTCCGACTACTCCGAACCAGGCAAGCATGTTTGAACTTTTGATATGATGAGTGTCTTGGCATGTTCTGCATTTAGTTAGTTTCATGGCATGTTGATGAGCATACCGATGAACGTCATTTTATGCGATATTGAGGTAAGTGAGTTCGATGATCCATAAGTGGATGGATGTGAGTAAGAATGGCCATGTGTTGGCATGAGGATGGGTAAGATGGCAGTGTTGTAGCATGCCAGGCTTATGCCAGACTACGTGACTTCAATGTCAACTCGTATCAGTCCAGTTCCTTTCATTCCCTTCCCTGTACTACCACATGTTTTCCGCAAGGAATATGGTTTAGTAAGTTGCAAACCGCTTTTCTGGTACACACCAAAAGGAGAGGCCGTGATGATGGTTCCATGGCCCTGGATTAAAGCCAGTCATCCGGTCAGGGGGCATGGGTGTTTCCGGTTGGGACCGAGAGGGGGGCACCCCTTAGAGCACGCGTATATAAATTTGATCCCATGCTATTCGAGATTGTGATCTCCCCGTCTCAAAAGTTTTTCTTGGACGATGTCTAGGGTGATTCCTGGCATCGAGAGGTATGATGGGTGTGTACTGGTTAGCTGTGTTTTCTTACGAAATACCGTAAACGGAACTAGTCCTTCGTGACTACGGAAATCCGTTGGCTGTGCGAATAATTTTGTACAAACTCTGCAGAGTCATATATCCCCTCCAAATCATCTATTCCATGTCCAAATTCGTGTTATCTTGTCCTAACAATGACAGTTTTGATGACAGAGACTCCGGTGATTCGCATGAGTGCTAATTCCGGTTAAATGAATATTCCTGTGGATGGACTAACCCATTTATTCTCATGAATTAAATGTTTATTATGAGTATTATTTACTTATGAATCAAAGCCTTTTGTGTGATGTCGCCCCGACGTCCGACTGTGGCATTTCTTTTAAAGCCCTTTCTGTGATGTCGCCCCGACGTCCGACTATGGCATTTCTTTTAAAGCCCTTTCTGTGATGTCGCCCCGACGTCCGACTGTGGCATTTCTTTTGAAGCCCTTTTCTGTGATGTCGCCCCGACGTCCGACTGTGGCATTTCTTTTAAAGCCCTTTTCTGTGATGTCGCCCCGACGTCCGACTGTGGCATTTCTTTTAAAGCCCTTTCTGTGATGTCGCCCCGACGTCCGACTGTGGCATTCCTTTTAAGCCCTTTATGTGGTGTCGCTAAGACGCCCGACTGTGGCATCTTTTCCTTATATTTATTTGTTCACCTTTCGAGGCGTCGCTTCAGACACCCGATCGGTAATTATTTATGTTCTGTTGGGATTTCAGGCGGACTACCGCCGTTTCCCTTTTACTTACCTTGTTATGATAATTTTGAATGTACATTGGTGAATTTATTCATGACGCATCCATGCATGCATTTGTTATATCTTACGTCCGAACTGTCTTGCGAGTACTTTCAAAGTACTCACTGGCTTGTTGATTTGGCCAGATGCTGACGAAGGCGATTTCATGGATGAAGAGTTCGATAGCGAGTCCGACACTTAGAGCAGTCCCAGTCAGTCTCGTGCGACCCTGGATTTGGTCACTGTTTTATATCCGCTTCCGCTACCAAATAAATTCATCGAGCCTCACCTCGACGCTCGATGAGATGATAGACTTAGAGTCTTGTATTTCTCTCCCCGCTGTGTTTTTCCACCACCGCCCTATCCTCGAGTCAGTAGTATGTCTCCACACCACTGTGTCATGTCCTCCATTATGTATAATTATTGGCGTGCTTGTAATAATTTGGTTGAGCAACCGCAGTTCGACCCTGTAATATATTTTATGCTACTGGCTTATTGTATCAAGAAATTGTCTACCAGTGAGGAGGATTTCTCTCATACTGGACTCAAAATATTGGTTTCTCAATAAATATTTTTATTGGAAAACCGGTCATGACAGGTTAGGAGACGTAGGATCTTCATCCAACCGCCTGAAATGGTCGAGAAACAATAGGGAGTTGCATTCTTAATGCGCTCTGGTTCATCATGTATGGGCACTGCACAACTAACATTTTATTATCCAAAATCTGCTTGCTCTTCTTTAGCATGTTCCTCTTCCATTCTTCTTTAATAAGTACTCTCTCCGTTCCTAAATACAAGTATTTGTATAGATTCCACCATGGACTACATATGGAGAAAAATGAGTGAATCTACACTCTAAAATGTATCTGGATACATCTGTATGTGATCCATAGTGGAAATCTCTACCAAGACTTATATTTTGGAACGGAGGGAGTATATATGATAGTGGTACAGTATGTTCCTTATAGTGAAGATGAGCTGGGACATTTGCAGTGTAGAGGTCTATACGGTCGATTGTGATGGACAATTTCAACTCTTCGGGCCTCTTTGATTTGTAGGATTTTGTAAACACGGGAATAGGATTTGTAGTGGTGTGCCCACTTGAATCCTATAAGAATAGCAAGGAAATGCGGGGAGCTATCTCGCCTTTGAGAGTTACACTAATATTAACAGTACCGCACCTTCAATTGAAGAGAGTTGGTATCCGAAGCCTTTCTAGTCGTACCGGCAATACTAGCACATATTCTAGCAAGTTCCACTTTGCTGATTTTACTCTGATGCTTAAGGTTTTCCCGTTATATCTACACTATGATCTGTGTAGCTACTTTGTGTCGCACTAGCAACAGTCCACTCTTGAAGTTAAACACTCAATGACTTACAAAATTGGCACCAAGGCATTGAGTGCCATTCTGGATGAAATGAAACTCATACGCTCCCCACCTGTTGACTCTTGTTCAGAATATGATCATAATGACTCTTGTTCAAAATTGCCACATATAGAGAGACATCATGGAATTGCATTTCTTTGGGCGCTGTGATTCATCATGAGTGGGCAACCAACATTGTATGCAATGAAGCGGAACCTCAAGAATATGCTTCCTCTTCTGTTCTTTAACATGTTCCTCTTTTGTTATTCTTTATTTAGTACATACAATATGTTCCTTGTCAGGAAGGGGAGTAGGGACATCTATAGTCAACAGTTGATAGAGCGAGCCTGTACATGATCGATAGGCTTTCAATTACTAACGGCAATACAACACCATCTTTTCAAGCCAGTTCCACTTTCCCGATTTATATATCGTGGTTATGGTGTACCCCTTTTATGTACACTATGATCTGCCTAGTTGTTTGTGTGCTCTTGTTACCATGGTTTGGCAATAAACTCTCTATACAGTATATTATGAACCTATCATCTGCCAACTATCCTTACTTCTGGAGCCTATTTTTTGTGTACTTGTGCCAGATTATATTAATGCACGCACCATATTACAACACACATGAGCTCTCTCATCAGAATCCAGTGATAGCACACAAGTGTTTACAGGGGCTCCCCTATATTAGAATATCCTCTGCATTACAAAGATAATCTCACTACTATTTATGTTTTCATGGTTCTCAGATATTATATGTAATTACAGTGAATATTGGAATCCGTGTATCTGAAGAATATTGTGGAACACTGCAATGACTTACAAAATTGGCACCAAGGCATTGAGTGACATTCTAGATGCAATGAAACTCATACGCTCCCCACTTGTAGATTCTTGTTCAGAATATGATCC
This sequence comes from Triticum aestivum, assembly GCF_018294505.1. Lineage (NCBI taxonomy): Eukaryota > Viridiplantae > Streptophyta > Magnoliopsida > Poales > Poaceae > Triticum > Triticum aestivum. Next base: position 136,286,859 of record NC_057801.1, read on the forward strand.
TAATGACTATTCTAACCTCGAGGAGTCAAAGGCAGATGGCCTGTCCTGTTCACCCATCAAGGTGCATGTTCTAATTTGGAAAGGTTTTATTGATTGCGCGTATCTTGCATATGTTGTCTTGCATTTCTTCTACTGTGTTGCACCTCCATCTGCTTAGTTTACTCATCATATATGTCGAGATGCCATGCCCATCCATTATCAATACATATTCCATTTGTCATCATACCATGTTTTTCCACTCAAATGATGTTCTTGTGCATCAAACATCAAAAAGGAAGAGGGTGATTGCCGAACCTGAAGGAGCACCAGCAAAGTCCTTGAAAAACGTGGTAGTGCCGGAGAAATCAGACAGCACCCCACTTATATTGGCTGTACAACCAATGACACAAAATGTAGGACCGACTCCAGCAGACTGTTCCCATACTTCACTGGCCACACCATTAGCCCCACCACACAGGACCTGCACTCTAGCAAAAGGTATGCCGATTTCAGTTGCCATAGCACCAGCCGTACAAAAGAAAAATCCCACTCCAGCAAAAAGTACAACAAGTCCACCGGCCGAAGACCTATCCCAACTGCAAAGACGGCCAATTCCTGCAGATTGGAACCCCATTCCAGTTAATCCAAGATTAGAAGACAATGCTTTCAATGTTTTTAAGGACTACGTGCATATAATCCCATCATGGAAAAATTATAGTGAAGACAAACACCATTTTCACATCTTCCTGTCCCACTTACGTGTAAGTGCTATTATTCGTGGTGATTATTTTCCTGTTTTCTGCTAATTGAACACATCAATGATTTACATTACATTATTGTAAGTAGGCGAGGGTCAATCTGGATAGTCACGACGAGCAAAGCTTGCTTGCGCTTTTCAAGGAAGCATTGCAGCAGTATCGGTGTTACCTGAGGAAATCACACTTTCATGGCATGTCAATAAACAAATTCCCGATGAAGTCTCCTATTCTAAATTTAGAAGACATAGAATGGAAAAACCTTGTTATGCACTGGACTCATTTCAAGGATGAGGTACTATATGTGATATCGCATGACAATTTGAACTTCTACTTTTCCGCATGTGCCTTACGGATCTTTTTTGCAGGAAGTCTGCTTGAAGAAGAATTCCGGTTTGAAAAGAACAACAGGATATCGTAAATATGTTGCCCGCTGCTTTGCTCTTGTTAGTACCTGTTGTCCTGTATCACTGTACTTGCATTCATACCTGGTTCATTATGTGACAAAAGTATGCATGATAGCTTGCTTATCAATTGTTCGCTCCAAATTATCTGATTTGTATGAATGGTTACATTAGTGTAGAATATATCCAATGCCAATGAAAATTTTTAGCTCTGCATTGTTCTTGTAAGTACCTACTGTCCTTTATCAGTGTACTTATATTGACACGTAGTTGTTCATGTACCATCACTCTGCAGCTTATTTTCCTTTTCCCTCCACTTTCTACATATCATATCTATATTTACTCTTACCATTGGATAACACTGATGGTACTGAAGAAGTTTAACTCTGCATTGCTCTTGGTTGTACCTTTTCCCTGTATCGTTGTACTTACATTTATAGCTACTTCGTTATGTAGCATCACTCTTCATCTTATCTTAAACATTCTCCATTTTTCCTTATATTGTACATCTATATTTACTCTTAACAAAATAGAGAATAAAGGCAATGCTTATGAAGAAGATTATGTGGTAAACTTCTTGAATTGCCCCCCCCCCTTAGCATTGACAAGGGCTTTATAGAGCCTGTCTTCACCAATAATGTAAGTTTGTCCTTCTCAAGCCTTCAAACTTTGTTGTGTATATTTGGTTAGGCATGACTGCAAAAGCTGTTTATTTTCGGTGTTTGCATCAAATTGCATGTTTAAAGTTTATTATGTAGTTCATAAACAAAAGTTTGTCCTTCTCAATTTAAGTTTTCAGTTGTACAACCAAGTTGCTTCTTCATACCATATAAATTAAACTATACAGAGCAAGTGATCTTCTTTTGCACCGCATGTATGCTTCTGTTCTTGATCTGTAATCCAGTGGTGTGGTGAACCTACCCACTACACCACAATGCATATTCTGCAATGTCTTAACAATGAACAATGTCATATCGTTCTACTATTATTTAAACCGTCTCTTTATTTGCCAATCTGAAATGGGATAAATTGACAGCACACTAACCATTGATACTTATGAGTTCTTGATCCGTAATCAAGTGGTGTCGTGAAGCTGTCAACTCCTTAACAATGTCATTTCCTGCCATGTCTTGACCTGAACAATACCATATTGTGTTCATGCTATTATAAACTGTGTCACTTTATTCATGAGTAAGAAATGTGATGAATTGTCAGCACTGATACTTATATGTGCAAAACCTGTCATCTATCTGCTTGTTTATCTTTTAGAGTGAGGAGGATATAAGTGTCAAACAAGAGCAGTCTCATCAGCTTGCTCAGCTGCTTGCGCTGCAGCTCCGGAGCAGGGCTAACCTTTCTTGAACTCTATTGAAGTGCTGTCTGTTCTGTATATTATTTTGTCGGCGTGTTTATTTGCACCGGTGGCGATCTTTGATGCCCAGTGTATGTAATCTGCTGTCTGCTTGTGCTTTATTATCATAGTGGCGAACTTTGATGCCTAGTGGATGTAATATGCCGTAATTCCTTTTATATAGTCTAGGTTTTTTCTTATTCACGATGTTGCGGTTATTTTACTATATATATATATATCCTATCTTCGCAGTAAACCGGCCAAACTGTAAAATTACGGTACATAATCGGGTCGTCATGCAAATCACTATGTATGATCCGCATCATGGGCCCCGTCATCTTGGCCCGTTAACAGGCCTAAATGTAAACTGGCCCACTAGTAGATTCGGGCCTTTAACAGGCCGAGTAAACCGCCGGCCCTATTTTCGTAAGAAAACTCAATGGGCTTTTAGGAGGCAGAAATGTAGGTTGGGCCTGAAACGTGCCAAACAACTAACGGGCTGGCAGCAGGCCGAAATAGACCTCGGCCTATGATTGTGCCAATCAAATCACGGGCTTGTAACAGGCCAAAATTGTCTCGGTCCTTGTTTTACCCAATCAGATTATTGGCTGTGAGCAGGCCGGATGCAAACCGAGCCATAGTTAGGCCCAACTATATGACGGGCTTTTAACAGGCCGAAATAAATATATGGCCGAAATGTTAAACGGGCCTTTAACAAGCCGAAAATAATATCATGCCGAATTACTAAATGGGCCTTTATCAAGTGGGCCCAAAAGCATAGCGTCCGGTTGACGGGCCGAATCTGATATGCGCCATAAATTAGCCCAAAGCCTCTCAAAGGGCCGGACCTGATCTGGGCCATAATTTGGCCCAGAACGTGGTAGGCTTTTAACGGGCCAGATTTCATATGGGCCTATATTAGGCCCAGATCATGGCAGGCTGTTAATAGACCGGATCAAATATGGACCGGCATTTGGCCTAAAACATGGCAGCCTATTAATGGGTCGGCCTACTAGTGTCATCGAAATCTTGTGGGCCTTTAGCTGGGCCGGCCCATTATGGTCGGTGAAATCTCGTGGGCCTTTAGCTGGACTGGCCCATTATGGTCCGCAAAATCTTGTGGGCCTTTAGCTGGGCCGACCCATTATGGTCCGCAAAATCTCATGGGCCTTTAGCTGGGCCGTCCCGTTATGGCCCGCAGAATCTTGTGGGCCTTTAGCCCTGACGGTCCATTGTGGTCCACAAAATCTAGTGGGCCATTAGCTATGCCGACCCATTATGGACCGCAAAATCTTGTGGGCCTTTAGTTGGGCCGGCCCATTTAAACTTTATGGGACACTTTTGGGCCGGTCCACGTGTCAACATTTCATAAGCGCATCTCGCCCATTGGATGAGTGACACCTGTGCCAACGCAGAGCTGACATGTGTTTCCTCTAGCCAATGATGATTTTACACGTGGGAAATCCCCATTTGTCCGGGCTGTTAACGGGTTATCGGATCCAAAACCGGACCCAATAGCTTAACGGCATTCCGTTACGGTGGATGCCACGTGTCGGTCACCCTTGACGAAAGCACATGGAAGTCGACACTTCCGTGATTATAATTTTGCTAATGCCATGGAACACTTCTACGACAGCACATGTATGACTATCTTAATTCTGTCATAAAATTGTCATGGATGGACATGCATGATAAAAAACGTGACCTACTGTGACAAACACGTATCATCACAGAAGTGTATTTTTTTTGTAGTGATAGTATACCACATCCAAACCATAAACCGAATGAGGACCGACGGGGACGGATATCAAAACCATGAAACTATATATAACAAACAATCATACAAGTAAGCAAATTATACTAGTAATTATCTAAATCATACAAATAAGATTTTTTTTACAAAAATGATAAGAACAAGAGGCTCACCAAGGTGGTACCGGCGCTGGGACGATGCGGGCGATCGACGGCGGTGAGGACGGGGACGGGAAGGCACTAAATAAAACACAGTTAGACACATGCAAACTAAGAAGTTAATTTGAGCTCCAATTGCATATAAATCAAATAAACTCCCACATAATTACTCCTAAACTAAAACTCAACAAATCACTATACTTATAGAGCATGAAACGAGCTAAATAGCAATGACAGATGAAAGGATGAAGTTGCTAACTTTTTAGAACCCATGGATAGATGGGGTGCCTCCAATCTTGACAAATCTTGGAAAAAATGGAGGATGAACTCGAGCTTGGTTAAGGAAACAGAGAGAAGAGAAAGCTTGGACTCGGTCTGGATGAAGCAACTTTATATAGGGGGAAGACTTTAGTCCTGGTTGGACATACCAACCGGGAGTAGTCCCGATTGGTGAGACCAACCGCGACAAAAGGGGCTCGTAGGGGCCCAGCCTGCCGCAACCCCTTTAGTCCTGGTTGGTATCACCAACTGGGACTAGAGGTCCTGTTTGAACCGAGACTACCCCGTCCGCTCCTAGCCATTAAAACTGGGACTAATGCTCACGTTAGTCCCGGGCCCAAACCCGACCGGGACTAGTGCTCCGGATGAAAGGTTAGTTTTCTACAAGTAGACACCTGAGTTTTCTGGAGACAATGAGGACCCCTGGTGTGGGGGTTGCTGCTAGAAACTCTTATAGCAAAGTCATCATCTCTTCCACATGATTTTATTGGACGGGTTAAAAGTCTTAATGAAGCTAAGTTTCGGGTTTCATGTCGGGCATTATATTGGTATCACTCTTCACAAGTCTATTATTCTGGGGAATGATTGTGCTTTTGTAGTTTCTTTTCTTACAAATGGAAACATTGAAAGGTCTCCTCTCGTTGATCTCAATAAGAAGGCATTGAGGATCGGCTTCTCCAGAACTACAAAATTTCAAAAAATTAACCGGTTTACTGATGGAATGACACACAAGATTGCGAAGTATTGTTTCGATAGTAGGTCTGATGGTGTTCTTCTTAATATTTTGCCGACCTATGTGGTGTATGCTTTAATTAATGATTCACAATAATTTTTTTATTAATTAATATATAGGGTGTTTTAATGAACACTAGAAGTTATAATAGAAATCATTTGGTTGCACCACATGAAAAGATAGAAACTTTCTATCATGATGCAATACATGACATGGTTGGCGTAGACACAAATGAAAAATCCCCAAAGGTCACACAATTTGCTGGATATCCTATAGCATCCTACTGTAGAATAAAAATTGTAGGATTTTCAAGGGATTCAATCTTTGACATTTTGTAATCTCTGCGGGATTTCCTAGAAAAAATTTATGGTTCTCGAAACTTAATGTGTAGAGCTGATACTAGCATAAATATCTGAGAGTTGAGGAAACTTATAGAAATTTTCTCGGCTAATATACAATTCTTATTTCAGGTCGAATATGTTATTTCACGTCGGTGGCCCACCAAATGGGTGCATAGTTATCCGTCCTCCCGCCTCCTCCCCGACGTCAGCTCCTTCATCATCCTAATTGTTAGCTAGCCCCCTCATGATGTGGCATTCATTTTGCAATGCCACAAGAAGGCTTAATTAATACTACTCACTGCATTAATTTATGGACTAGTTAAATCGGGAAACTTTTCTTTGGACATGGACAATCATATTCATGTGATCTGAGTATTTGTATTGAATTATCTTATTCTTGGTAGTTACTCCATCATGGTGGATTGTTGTACAAAGGTGTTAATACGTCCAAAAGCTATCACATTTACTTCTAGATTTCTGATGTCTTTTCGTGTCATGTACTTATTGTATACTTATATTTTCATGTATTACATTACTTAATTTCAGGTATAACTGGTAGACATTACAATTTATATGATCTCCCTAACAATGCCAATAAATAGAAAAGGCCCAAATATCAACGAATATGATGACAAAGAAAATCATACGTACGCAAGGTACAGTTACGGGGTGCAACGAGACGACACCACATGGTTTGTAGGGCCCACCAGTTTCTCCACTGCCCTCATCCAACCGTTATCGCTACCATTCTAGATTGAATACATCATAAGACTCCATTTATGGTTGTATTTATTGAGGAATGGGCGGAAGATGACCAACCAACAAAGAAAATGAATGTTCTTCGGGGACAAAATATTGCCCAACTCTCTTCTCCACCGGAATCCACGATAGATTGCAAAGGATTGGTTTGTACCCATGGTAATGATAGTCACATATCCTCCATGATGATCCCATAATGAGTGAGTAGTCCATCGAGACTATGGGGGTTATGTAGCAGTAGACATGTCAATTTCTCCTACATTTGGTTGGATCTAGGATTATTTGTGATTCTGCTAAAGTGATACTATTATGGTTGTGCCATTGATACATTGTTATTTTAACAAGGATGTGTAATGATTGAGAGTTACATATTGGTCATATCATTGAGTCTTATACCCTTTATAAATACATTGGATGAGTGTCCATCAATTGACTCCATCCTGCTATTATGGGATGATATATTATGTGCATGTATAATGTATTTGGCATGGGTTTGCATGGACTTCATTGGCCCCTCATTTCGTGTGATTTGTGAAAACCCTGAGAAGGAAATAGTAGTGTGACAAAATCTATGTCATGTTTTGCTTTGCGCCTATCATTAGTAGTACATGGAAGCATCCTTTTTGGTTAGCCAATAACATAATTAGCTGGAGAGAGAGAGAGAGAGAGAGAGAGAGAGAGAGAGAGAGAGAGAGAGAGAGAGAGAGAGAGAGAGAGAGAGAGAGAGATTGTGAAACTGTTGAACTCCTTGCTGCTTATCTCTTAAAATTGTTTTTTATTTTACGTGACAACCATTTTTTTGTAAGTTAGTTAATTGAGAAATGGATACTTGAAGCTTTTGCTTGCACACCATCTTATTAGTTTATCTTGTTTTAGGTTAAAGGAGAAAAGTCAACCTAAACTTCCATGTGTTTGGTACTCATTGCGGTGCTATTTTCCAGACAATAATCATCCAGTGCAGCGTACCAATCGGTGATCCTAATAGTGCACATAAGGAGAGATTTACATTGAATCTTGGATCGAGGTAATACCCTACTTCCTGCTTGTCCGGATTGATTTCCCTAGACTCATATGAGAACTATGGTTTATGTGTACATGGGGGTTTGGTCGCTAGATCATAATTGGTGTATGAAGCTGAGATGATTCTGAAGCTATTCGAGGGAGGGGTGTGGTGGTGGGTATCTTCCACACCTAATGTACCTACCCATGGCTACTGTTGCATGAGTCCCGACTTGGTTGATATGCATAATACAGTAGACCTACTGTGGATGGAAAGTAGAGTCATTGTATTGTACATCATGGTGGTGATCCGCCCTCTAACATCTGAGGACTTTGAGGAGCAGGCCTTGGACACCCTGTGATTGTTGGGCTTCGTCCATCCTCCATGTCTATAGGCAGTGGAGCATGGCATCATGACTCATCTATTATATATAAGATGTACTTAGTGGGCTAACAAGAATAAAGTGAATTATGATAGAAATTTCCACAAAAGTTAGAAACATCTAACCTTTAATTGAGTTTATCATAAAACTACAACCGTTAGATCATAATATAATTATAGAAAATTACCCACCAATACCATCATCAATGAGGCAACTCCTATACGCTAAACTAATTTGCTTGTTCGTTCAATCTCACAAAAAAGTCACCCATATGTTCTCTCTCGTCCACATCTAGCAATGCCCATAAGCCAATCCCCAAAGCAAAGCCGATCAGCCGTGGCCCTGCGGTGTATTCTTTTCCCAATAGGCATCCACCCCAATCACAACCAATATATCTCAATCACCGCCTTTACCACTCATATTAAAGCAGCTCACGACCCGACAGTACAAAGCTAATGAAAATCTACAATTTTCTAACCCTAATTTATTTTTCTGATGTCGCTCTCTCATATTTGTCTAGCAATGTTACTTTAACCCTAACATTGTCTCATGTTTGGAAAGTAAAGCTGGGGCAAGGCAAGTTGCATCCGTCGCCTCCCCGACATCTTCTCTAAAACCTCAAGATGCATGTCCTCCGTGTCCTGCGATCTCCTCATATTGGGTGCTTCAAAGGGGTATCCAACATCCAGCCGTGCACGTACCATGACATAACATTCGACTGATTGGTGGTCGGCAATCGATCAAACCACCATGCACTCTCATAAAGGCAGCTAGCACAATTAGATGCTTATCTGGCTGCTAAGATTCTGAATAAACATGAGTACATATACGCTTGCACGCGTTGTTTCTTAACGTGTGGCATGCAGGAGTGCGCAACTATATAATTTGAGGGCAAGCAATATTTGTACAAAGGCTCCTCTCATAGGTACGTATGTACACACATAACTATAGAAGTACAGTGCACACATCCATTGATCATTGCATGAAGCATTAATTAATACCGTAATTTTGTCTTCTGTCTTTTCGCACAGACCTAAATTTTGTTTTGCACATTCAAAGGTGTAGACCTAAGATTTCATGTTAGCTCTGCAAGTAACAATACTGGATTGGTGTATCTTTCTACAGTACACTATGTGGTGACATGCTGAAATACTGCTTGTAAGGTTCAGTTAAGACAAGAGCTCTGTTTCGTCAGTGGTGTATTCTATTCAGGATGCCATGCTTCAAAGATTCCATCAGTTCTGATGATTTGTATTTTGTCGGAATCTGAAAGACAAATAGTTGATAAAGAAATATTTATGTGTATTCAGACCAGTTGTCAAATAAGTACCAGTGGCTGCACTTTAATCAAGAAAATATGCACATGGTCGTTTATTTTATTTTGTATATTACATCGATAATATCTCATTCACTATTTATGTGATTAGATAACTTTACACAGATAATGTTGGACATCACCCTACACTTTACATTAATACTGACAAACTAGCAATGTTGTGATATTAACTTTATAAGCTACACAATTTGATGGTTGACATAAACGTGCAAATATTTTCTATTATGATTTTCAAGGAGATATATAGGCCACGAAGCACTAAAATTTAATGAAGACTTACGCACATGTTTGTGGTTGCTTTGAAATTTCTCTGAAATGTAGCAATTTGTATATTAATTCTGCTATATTTTTTCCTTGCTTGCTACTTCATTAGTATGAATACTTCATTTCTAATACTCTATGATGTTGCTCCTTACCGGCAAGGCTATTTTTTCATTTATTATCTATGATTCCGGTTCGCCAGATAATAATAGTTCAATGTACGTTTCAGTTTAATAAAAACCAATTGTAAGTTGTAACTGATGTGACGCTCAAATTTTCTTGTAGTAAATCTATCTAAAGGTGCAACTATACTAGCATGCTTATTATAAGGAGGACACTGATGGTGCAAAGGGGAGACAACAATGATATGATATTATGATGTGTCACATTGGTAATCGTTTGAAGTTCGAGTAACATATTTGTATAAGACAAAATGTGAATCTATTATTTATTTTTGTTTAGACCTATCATGTAGCTTATTTGGGACAAGTTCTTCTCATAGAATGTGTGTGGAATCAACAATAAAACTATACAATTACGAAATGTTAACCAGCCTGGATTTTAAATGTAAGCTGCACTTGATAATATGGACTTAGCTAGAGTGTTCAATTTGAATTATACATGTTCATTCAGTTTCCGCGTCAAGGAGCCGTGGATCCATACAAAGGATGTTGGCAACCTCTATTTTTTGAAGAAAAAAAAAACCGAGTATGTCCTTACATTCTCCTCTTTCCAATATATATGTGTTGATGCTGCATTTAGTTCTAATAGCTTGTCAAAGGTAACTGTGAAAGCTGAAAGTTATGTACAACCTTCACTCAATTCTAAAAGAACTTCAGGGAAATTTGTACCTGATCCCGTCTTTCATCAACCTTCCTTAATATGTTACATTTCTCTATTCTTGTATATAAAAGTAAGTTTGTTTCTTTCATTTGAGTTGATTAGGAACGATAAGGTAAACATAATTTGATAAATTCTATTGTTTGCATAGATGTGAAAGATCATGCATTGGCACTTGGCACTGGGATGATCTAATCATAACTGCCTTCTTTTATATTCCAAATAACAGAAGTTGCATAAAATGTTTATAGGTGATGTACAATGGAGGCAATTGAGGGAAAATACACTCTCTCAATGGCAATATGTTGCAGCTTTCACAAACAATCTTGATGTTTCATGTGTACATATCGCCAGACATGGTATTACCTCATAGTTTTTACCCTTATATAATATTGCTATGAAAGAATAATTTGTGCTTACTTCCAAATGCAGGTACTACTGCCTATCTGTGGGGTGTGTGTATCAAGTGACATAGGATAGTGGGTTTCATCCGTAAGCTAAATTTTATTGGTCTTCTTTTTCACTATTTACAGGTTATATTCAACTTAGGGTTGTAACTCTCATTCCTTTAAATACATTACTATACATAATTAACTTTTTCATATGTATCACTTCTCATAAATGAAAAAATTGTATGTTCAAAACCCAGCCTACTAGACTCTAAGTTGCTCTTGTGTATACTCCACAGTGTTCTAATCTTCAGAAGGCCTTTGTGAGTACGAATAAAATATTTCTAATGGTCTTTTCTGAAATGTAATCCTTCATAATTTTGTATGGAAATATATAATGATTTTTTCACTGTACATCTTATCTTAATAGTTTCTATCATCATAATTTTTGGTTTTCCTACTACTAGCTTTTAGTATATCATCACATCCCTAATTCTACTTTCTTATATTTAAAATTATTAGAATCCTATGTTCAAACTAATTCTTTCAAAAAGATCTGTACCCTAGGAACATTTTTGGTTGGAATAATTTCAGAAAGAGGGCTGATATTATGGATAAATATGTACGTTTTTATGTTCTAATATATCCAAAAGATCATAAGCGTGTCGAGATGAGTGCGTGAGAAATATCATTAAAGAGAGGTGAAAATGTGCCCCAGTATTTGTTTGCTCACTTTCAGCGAATACGTCCTTTAATTCACATTAAAAGCCTGGAAAAAAAGTTCACAAGCAGCCATAAGATACTTAAAAGGCATTATTTCGTAATTTTGCATTCTAAATTTCATAGTCGTAATGAAAAGATAATTTCATATACAAATATAATATAAATACTACATATGTTACCATCTTCTCTACCCATTAAAATGATGCCCTCGTATTTGCGGGGGCCACTGTGCTAGTTCTAATTAAAGAGAAGATGTACAACAACCCTGTGGACTTGCAGGAATGATTGTGGGTCACATAATCAAGCTCTTTTATAGTGCAATTGCTAGGGAAGAATACATTAATTAAGTCTGCGGTCATCACAACCAGTGCGATCGAACGCTGGCTTCTCAGCCTCTTCATGTAGAAGTCTTCCACGCCGATGCATGGCGGCGAGTGACATGCACGCTACGTGTAGGCAGAAGTTGCTCTGCCAGAGATGAAAATAAGCAACACCCATGTGAGCCGGGCATATGCACATACTATGAAGACCTTTTTGCCTATTCCCTAGCCCCTTGCGTGTCATGATCGCCATCATCATATCTGATCTTAGAATTAGGTGTTGCGGTCATACACATACGAGCAAGTCCATAACTAGTTCATTTTTTAATTATTTTGAGTACAATTTCATTTTATTTAATCGCATACTTAACTACAATTTTACCACTATCAAGAAGGTACTCCCTCCTATTTGTAAGTGGTACATCTTAAAACTTATGTTCGAGTACCATATAAGATTGGCTATTAGATTAGGATGGATGTGTGGCTCATATCAATTTTGAGGTACTGTAAAAGAGCATGGTTCATATGGATTAATTAGAATCCACCAAAAGTCTTATTGTTAAAATCCTCCAAACCAAAGAGAACCTAAGGTGACAATGACATGCAAGATAGTGAAGGAAGGAATTTTCTTTCTAGTTGAAGAGTCTTTCCCTATTCAGAATCTTTTTTGACCCTATTTAAAATGTGAGAATTTCACATGAATTCGGTAGGACAGTACAAGCCATAATGAACGAATCCAAGTCTTCCATTTTTCTTTTTAAGATTGCTATTGGCAAAGACACAAATTCTTTTTCCATGTGCAAATATGCATTGACATTATAGCTGTTCTGAAATCTGATGTTCATTTCATGTACTGTAGTCTAGTCTGAAACTTGTAGCTTTCAACTTGTCACCATATGGTTAGTATAATCTATGTGGTGAGGGCGGAGATAAAACATTAGGATGCTGCAAGGTAGATAGCGGGGGACAAAAAGTAGCACAAAAGGTTCGACTGATATATGAGAGTGCAGTCATTTTCTGCTCGGCCAGGGTCGCCTTTGTAATAAGTGGACCAGTATCAAAGTGGCGATGCGGTCATCGGTGCTTCCCTCGTAGAGGCGCATGGGATGCATGCATGAATGAGCTGAACGATAATCTAATGAGTGCCGTGCAAATGGCAGGAACAAGAGAAGCGCGTGTTTCATCTCACACCAACGATCGAACAAAACATATCACCACCAACAGTTGACCGTGGTGTCAGCTTTCGAAAAAATATAGATCCATGATCCATGATCCATCTCCACCGCAGTGCAAAATGGTTTCGTTGCAACCCACCCACTGATTCTTAATGCTTTTCGGGTACTTTAATGAAATGTGTTTCACATGGACAATTATCGTACGAATGGTAAATCATCGTGAAGCAATATGGTAGTGGATTATGAGAAAAGATTCATCTCCAACCCGCTGCCAAAACGGTTAGGAAGGTAGCTAGCTAGTTTTCTCAATTCACTAATGATCGACCATTCAATCACCATTAACTGATCTACTTGCATCTAGGAGAGGCCCAGTGGAGTCTGCACAAAAAAGGTTGAGTTACACATGAAAGGGCGTACGTACAAGTTAACTGATGTGTCAAGCTCGTGCATAAATTGATCATAAAAAACTAAATCAATTGTATCGCTTTTATTTGTCGGGGAACTAACCAATGATCTTGAGGGTCACCTTTGGCTCTTGTTCATATCTGCTCTGTAGCTCTGGAAAGCCCCGAGTAATTGGTGTCTTTCCTTTGCCGCTGCAGTGATTGTACTCCTATATAACATTAAGAATGCACGCACTGCAGCCAGAAGCTGGCTGCTCGCTCTGACTGCTTTCTACCAACCGCTGAGTCGATCCGATCCATGAACCGTTGGCTGCCGGCATGCAGGGAAATTCCTTCCTTGTCTAAAAATATGACAGTGCCTGCTAGAAGCAGTGCATGTCCGTTGGGGCCATTGATGGCCATGTCGTATTCTTCTTCTTCAGCACATAATCCGGGTGCGTAGCTAGCTGGTGGATGGTCGCCAGTGCGTTCCCGTCGTCACGCTCCCTGACTGTGATGTGCTCCACGGCCTTGCAGCAGCCCAACACTTGCCGATTCATTCACGACAAAGGAGCCAACTTGGCATAATTGTTGGGCATGACCATCCGGTTCACCGAATTCTGTACTACTACTTGTAGCTCGCCGCAGGTCCGTGTCATCCAGCTCCGGGCACGACTCTCTAGGTGCACGCACCGAGAAGTATGTGTGTGGATGGCAAGCAAAGGCTCCAGAACAGGATCAATGATCTCATACCACTTTTTGTTGCTGAGAAGGAGGTAAAAGCTATCTCAATGAATGACACACTCACACGATGAAATGTTACAAGACACAAAATTCTTGTGCGGCATTCAACTAGCAGAATTTTTGTTTTTGCTTGTCTATTCATTTAATTGGCCACTACTTGAGCCGTTCAGCTACAAATAGGAAGGGAGAAAGACATTAGTTGGACCGAGCTTCATGGCAATGCCATCCCGAAGCCACTCACTCCACAACCCCAACATTGCTGCCGCAATCGCTAGGCCTCATGCCATCCCATATAGTAACCACAACAGTCTACATATAAAGAAATAAACCAGCAGCCAAGTCGTGTACATACACACACAACATGGCGCATTATTTGCTAGCCGAGGAATAAAGCGAAACTAGGGTTCATGCGATGTTGACTAACACAGAAGACGCTGTGCTTAGTCGCGGGTAAATTGGGGCCTCATGCTGAGTTCTTTAAGATAGGCGGTGGCACGGCGGAGTTCTTCCTTGAGCCTCATATTCTCTGTACATAGGCGTTGGTGCTCCGAGGTATCCTGAGTTTTTAGCCTCACCCCTGCACATTTGAGGCATGTCTTGTTTTCAACGACCCACTTGATGGCTTGGTTTTCATCTTTTAGCATCTGGTTCTCTCCCTGAAGATTCTTGGTGTCCTGTAGTTGCCTCTTGCCCTGCATTTATTAATTTCAGTTATGCGTCATTTTAGGGGTTAGCAATGTATGCATGCTACCATGTTCACGAGGGGATTATAGTACTACATTGTAATATTAGATGACCAATAATGCTACTATTTTTAGTGGAGTTTGTATTGTTTAACAGTAAAACTTGCATAGCTGCATGTCTTAGGTGACCCATGTGGCCAAATCTCATTTAATTCATTGTGGAAAATTCACTGTGGAAAAGAATGGAATACATACCTTGCTAGAGGAGCGTTTGTTTTGGAACCAAAACTTGACCTGCAGGGCACTCATGTGAAGCCTCTCGCTAAGGTCTTTCCGGAGTTCTGCATCTGGATAAGGGCTTTTCTGGAACACACTACATATCACGTTAATGAAAATGGATTAGTACACGTGTTTTTTGATAGGTAAGAAACACTGATTGAGTATGTATTGTACGCTTCAAGTTGTTGGATTTGTTCTCCACGGAGACGGTTATAATTTGCACGCCTTGTCACCATTCTCTGCACATGATTGGTCTCTTCATCGTTATTGTTGCCTTTGTCTGCAGCAGCAGCGTTGGCATCGTCAGTGTTGCCCATGTTGGTAGTGGCTCCCAGCAGGTCATGCATCTCATCACCATGCTCGTGCGGGGGTAGGTGGCCCTGTTCGCTTGTGATGAAGTGATCCAACATATTTTGCACATCACTGTCGTATTCTGGCAACTCCCCATCCATGGTGATCTGTTATCATGAAACAAAATATATATTCTCATGTGTAGAGTTAAAGGTAACAATGAACAAATATCTTAAGAAAAAAGAATGCAGTAGTGAAAAAAGAAATCAAGTAGACTTTAGTTGGCAACGTAGTACATTTAGATTTAGATTTTAATTTCCAACGCAGTCGGATGTTACTCCACATTAAGAATACTTAAAATTCATCTGTATGAGTTTCCTAGACCAAGATGTAATCAAGTAGACTTAAATTACTCTCAGAAATATATTGACATAATTTCCTGAATTCACTATCACATATTCATGATTATCTACCGCTGATTACTTCAATAATTTCTAAACATATATGCCCTACATATTCCTCAATTCACTATCGCAAAACTATTACTTTCTATCTCATCGTGTTCTTTTATATGTATCAGAAAAACCTTACTCTATCTATATATACATTGGTATCTATCTACAGATTCCGTATGTGATATATTTAAACAAGGCCTTACATACAATAAGATAAGTACCAACTACTCCTACAATTGTAGAAGCAAGAAATTAAAATATACTATGCGAGGGAAATCATATTAGAATAAATAATAGCATCATAGGCAGAATAATACAATCAGATCTATGAATATATACAATCAGATCTATGTTAGCAAGATCCTAGCCATCTCCCAAGCAAAATGATGAAATGCTACTTTCTTTGTGTATCCACTCATTCCATGGTGGATCTACCTTTCTTCCAAGAATACAAGGGATAAGAGATGTCATGGAGGATTCCTGCTCAACTTTAGAAGCTATATATCCAAGGATAACTAGAGTAGAAGGGTATAAACATTACTAGATGAACGGCTTAAGGAAATACCGCTGGCTTCGGTTGTCGACCTCCTTAGAACTTCGGTAGGCGAAAAAGTACAGGAATCTGTTTTGTTCCTACTGATATATCAAACTCATTCAGCAAAGTAGCTATGACCGTCCGAATTTAAAGCCGTGAGCAGCATGCAAAATTTATGCCATAACCCATGATTAATGCAAGCAATTACTTGTATCCAAATATAAGGCTCATATATCATGGATTTTGCATTGGCCTATATATAGGTCATATTTAATACTCACTAAGCATATTTGTGGAGTGAATATTGGCATATTGATACAATATATTATGATATTAAAACAATATAAATTGCTTCTTCATAAAATTAATAGAAAAGAACGACTTTGATCGATAATATATTTGTAAATCTAAATGATATACATGGACATAAAGATTTCTTCAGTCAATAATACGTATAGAGTATGTTTTTCTTGGAAGAAACACTTTCTATGCACACAATAGAAAAGAACACCAACAATAACTTGTATCCAAATATAAGGCTGAGATGCCATGGATTTTGATAGTTGCCGCATGTCCTATATATAGGGCATAATTAATACTAATTAAGCCTATTTGTGGAGTGAATATTGCCATAATTATAACAATATATTATATGATTAAAATAATTGAAAAAGGGTGGTTCTCATTATATATATACATAATATACATGGACATAAACGGGTGGTTCTGATCCATTATATGTTGTAGACCAACAAGATATACATGGACATAAAGAGTTCTTCAGCCAATACAACATACAATGTATGTTATTTTTGGAAAAAAACTTCCGATTTATTCATCCACTATTAAGGGAGCACAAATAATACCAGGACTAATAGAAATTACATCTTGGTCGGCGACAACAACAAGCACTGGAGTGAGCTGAAGACGTGCCACCATCATCGCCCCTCTCTCACTGATGTCGGCCAAACCTTGTTGTAGTACTTAGACGGGAGTCCTCATGGGAAGGCCTCATAGGACCACTAAACTAGAGCAGCAACCATCGCCGATGAAGAGAAGCGTATATCATGATTCACTAATCAATTTCTAGCACATTTCCCTCCCCGGTCACACCACCAGTGTCAATGTTCAAGTCACTCAAGCAACCCGACCCCAATAACGATGGCCCTGGATGCGCTGGCTGGCCCACCTGTCATGCACTTACCAGCTGATTCACCTGGGCCCGCCATGATCTGACCCAACAATGTGGCTTTGGACCGGCGGCGGGCCTTTGTTCCCCCGCGCGGGCAAGAACCAACGGGCGCTGGCGAATGAGAGTGGCCCCGGGCAGACCCGGCGGTCCACCTGTCAAGGACCTCCCAGCCGGGTCTCCCGGGTATGAGCCGGCCGAGCAGATCACACGAATCAGATCATCCCCGAGAGGCTACCGCTGCATGCCACAAAGCAACCGATGACACGTATGCTCTCATAGCCCGTGGATCTCTCGCGTGATCCGACACCAATGACGATGGCCCCTGGCGCACTAAGAGGTCCACCTATCATGGACCATCCAACCAAGTTAATCGGATCAGACGCTACCCGACTCAGCCCCATGGCTTTGGCCCGACAGGGGGTATACACACCACCAGGAGTGTCCGGATATGCCACCACACGGGGGCGGGTCCATGTCGAGAACCACCCAAGGGCGGTGACCTCAGTCTGGCATGCGGTCCATCCGTCATGGACCATCCATCCAGGTCGCCCACGCGCAAGCTGTCCGGCCA
This sequence comes from Triticum aestivum, assembly GCF_018294505.1. Classification (NCBI taxonomy): domain Eukaryota; kingdom Viridiplantae; phylum Streptophyta; class Magnoliopsida; order Poales; family Poaceae; genus Triticum; species Triticum aestivum. The sequence continues at coordinate 136,304,930 of NC_057801.1, forward strand.
GATCGGACGGCTTGCATCGGCCCTGAGAGGCTCCCGCCGCAAGCCAAATGAGGACCGACGACCATGAGCCTCTCTTCGCCGCGAGGAGCCCAAGGATGCGGGTATTCCAGCATCCTTTATAGGAGTAATGACTATGATCATTCATGGCATGATCTTGCATAGGCATTACGTCCGTGATTTGTAGATCGTTATCCAACTTCATCTTCAACTAATACTCCACCCAAGCCTACTATCCAACATTAAGTTTATAATAAAAAAAATATTGCAATTAGTATGAGGGAAGAGTGTAGACAATAAAACTATCGTATATATGTAAGTGATAAAGAAACTATCATTTATCCTTAGTGGCAATAACACAATATGTGTCCAATCCCTTATCAACAGGATCAAATTCACCGCAAGGTTGAGCTCACTACCATGCACAAATATCTATGAAGAACTACCAAGCAATCATGGCCAGAGACGACAAATAGATTGAAAAGCATACACTTGTGGAGCAAAGAAACTTCATAAGATTCAATATAATTCAATGAAGAATCTGATAATAAAGTATCAATTCATCATATTCTAACAAACATAACCACCGATTACATTTTATTGATGTCAATCATGTCAGGCACCTCACCAGAACTTTGTATTGAATTACTTGAGAGAGAGGATGCCATCCAGCTACGGCTATGGACCATAACGTCCTAAGGAAACTACCCACACATGTTCTTGGTGGTAGCAAGGTTGATGAGATGGCTGTAGCAATGGATTCACCCTCTGGCAGGATGCCGGAATAGGCCTCCAGATTAGATCTCCCCGGAACATAAACTTGCGGCGGCGGAAAAAATCATGGTAATATGGTACAGACGCTTTCAAAAAATATGGGGTTTATGGGCAAAGGAATCATCGCAAGGCGGTGCTAGGGGGCCCCACGTGTCTACTCCATGAGGGTCGGCCCCTGGTTGCATGGCTTGGATTCATGGAGGGCTAGGGGTGCCCCCCTGGCCTCTCCCATCACTTATTGGAATCTTCTAGAGTACCGCTGTCCTGGTTTATTAGTTCCCTATGTAATTTGTGCTAAACTTTTACCAATTTAACTGACAAAATGTTAGTCCATGTCAACAAAAAATATATCGTCGGATTCGTATTTGAACATAATTTTCAATGATATAATGTTTTGGGGTTAATTATCCTTTTGCCCTCAGTGGTGTCCATGTGCTTAGTTTTGCCCTCAGTGGCAAATCGTGCTCAATTTTGCCCCTAGTCCATGCGCAGCTACTATGACAAGGTCAAACGGCCAGATTTTAGTCCATTCCATCCGCCAGCATAACTGGTAGTGGGTTCGGAGCTTACACGTGGGACCGCGTGGATGTGGGTTCGGAGCTGACATGTGGGACCGTGAAACAAAATCCGCAAATCAATCCTAGGGTTCTAACCTGCGAACTCGACGCCCACTCTGTCCCGTCCGCTGGCCGGCCGTCCTGCTCCGCCGCCGCCACCAGCGTAGCCGCCAGCTACACTGCTGCGGCCGCGGCTGCGGCCGTCCTGCTCCACCGCTACCTGCTCTGCCCGCCACCTTCCTGCGATGCCACAGGTGGGGCGCCCGCCACCTACTCTACCCGTGGCGCGGCCTCCTTCCGTGCGCCCGGCCAGAGCGCTGATAGGTGGGGGGCTCGTGGACCTGTTTGAAGTACGTTGGTGAAACCCAGGGCAAAATCGCGAGCAGCGGCGACCCCGGAGTATTTGGTGAGGCAGGCATCAGGCTGGAGATCCGCAACATCCACGACTAGGTTCCTGAGGGGTAAGTCATGCCTCCTCTTTGGATTGAGCTTAGTTGTGCATTTCAACAGTTCGAGTTGGTTTGCCCGGTTAGTGTGCTTTTTGCGTCTATATTTTTCATCGGTTAGGATGGAGTTGCGATTTGCTTTCTTGGTGCACATTGTAAGGGACCGGTACATGTTGAATGCAAAGAATAAGAAGAAATTCCAAGGAGGTTTTGATGATATGTTGCCAATGGCTTGTAATTGGAGTTTCAGACAATTTGGGGAGGTAATTTGTAGCCAATATCCTTGGGGTTTGCTTGATGAAGTGGAATACAAATACTATGATGGGGAAAAGAAATGGGTGAGAGTTAGTAATGATGAAGAGCTGGCTATCATGTTTGCTAGGCATAAAGAGAAAGAGAATTTTCATGTGAGGCTGCAAATTGATGTGCTTGAGCAGGGATTTCGACCTAGGATGGCGGGTGCAACATCTCGGGGAGAACCAAGTCATCGTAATGGCATCTCTAGCCAGAATAGTTCAGTTAGTGCACGACGACGTGGTGGCTCGACAAGCGTGGGACCGGCAGTAGGGTCCCCCTTGAAGTGGAGCCTGATGCCTACAATTTTGGGGTTGATGAAGAGAAGCTATATTCTGACGTTTTTCAGAATTTACGACGGGCACCTCGGGCTGAAAACCAAGATGAGGCTCACAATGCAGTCCGTGTGGACGATGACATGGTGGGTGAGGATGAAGACCTTGTAGTTGTTCAATGAGACCCTTTGAACCCTCATATGGAAGAAGGTACCGTTTTTGAATTCATGACTGAGTGTAGAAATGCACTTGTGACATACTGCATCAAGGTAGAACGTACTTTCAAAGTTGACAAGAGCGATCAAGTACGTTACAGAGTGCACTGTCCAAGCTATGGGCCAGAAGCCAATTCAGTGAACTGAGCAAAGTTGACTATGTGCATAATAATCTAGGAGAGTCTTTCAACTCAACAATATGGAAACTAAAGGGTCATTATGTGGTTGATTTTCTTGACATGATAAGGATAGAATACATGCATAAATTTCATTATCGTGCAAGAATAGCCGATGCAAAATTCCTGGTCCACATTATCATCCCTGTCGTGATGAATGAACTGAAGCAGAAAACAACAGGCTTGGAAATGAACATGACTCTTTGCTCGGGTACCACAACAGAGATATCATATTTGGATAAAGAGAAGAGGGAATGTAGATATCTAGTGGATTTCGAAGATAGAACTTGCAGAGCTAGGCAATGGCAGATAACTGGGTTGCCATGCATTCATGCCTTGTTTTTCATCACTTCTCTCCCAAGTCCAGCAGGCAACATACAACAGTATGTGCATGATTACTACTCTGTTGCAAGGTTCAAAGCCACATATGTGTATGCCTTGCCTGCTATAGAGGGAAAAAACAATGGGACATGGTGGACCCTGGATTCAAGCTTTGCGCTCTAGTTCTGAAGAGAGCAGCAAGTAGACCAAGGGAGAGTCGAATCAGACCTCGCCGCGAAGGATATGGACTTGGAGCGAGGAATTGTAAGTGCACAAGGTGTGGTGGGTCTGGTCATTTCAGTAATATTGTGATAACACAGTAGATAGCGTTCGGAGAGAGTTTCGATGAAGGCTTCGATGAAAATGTTGGTTAGCAGCCGGTTGCCTCAACAGATGATGAAAATGATGGTCAACAGCCGGTTTCATCAAATGAGGATTTTCACGAGGTTCCAAATGATGATGGTCAACAACCGCATGATTTTGATGATGATCCAAAATATCCTCCAAATGATGATTCAAGTGAGGCTCTAAATGGTGATCCAAGTGAGGCTCCAAATGGTGATCCAAATGAGGCTCCAAATGGTGACCAACCTTATGTTGTTGTGAGTTCTGCTAGGTATGTAAATCTTGCAAATACTACTGTACATTTATCACATGACATTATCTCATTACCCTTTATGTTTTGCACAGCTCTACGGTAGGTTCGAAGAAGGCGTGCAAGGTATCGACAACCAAGAAGAGAAGAGAAGAAGCAATGGGCACAAGGTGTACAAGGAGCAAAGTGATGGCAAGAAGCTCAAGGAACAAACAGAAGCCCCAACGCTAATTATGAATACTTATGAGACATTATGAATAATGTTATATTTCTATTGAATGATGTTGGACTATGTTAGAACTATGTTTGAATGATGTTGGACCTATGTTAGAACTTCAAATTTGACATGCTATATGGATGTTGTAATTCTTTGAAAACATTGGTAAACTCACATTCATGAAAAATGTGCTAAAAAAGAGCTCCAAAGGTAGGGTAAACGGCCTCATTTCTAAGCAAGATTTTTTGACCTTGTCTAAATGCGCCAAATAACTTCCGTACACATATATTCTATATACACAAACTATGTGCGCTGATTTTTCCTTTTTTTGATTTGCTCATTTAATTTCTAGTCAAACCTAACTTTGACCAAGATTTAAACAAGTCTAAAACATCAACATGAAAAACTAAGCCTGGATCCTTCTTAGTCACTCCAAAATGAAGCTCGTCATGTTTTAGTTTTGTCGTTTTTATTTTGTTGCTTTTCTATGTCGTGCTTGCCATGTCGTGTCATGTCGTGTCCTTGGACTTATCTATCTATGTAGGGTACCCATCTATGTAAGGGTATGATGTGTTACATCTTATCAATCCAAGTTATTATGTGTGTTCAAAAATGTCTGCGGCCAAAGATATCATTTCTTCTCTAAACCAAGTTATGAACTAACATGCACATTTATTCCCTTCAAATCCTAAACCAAGTGCCACTCTAACCACAATCATGTGGCAATGCAAACATATGTTTCCAACCCTCCAAAAGTTCTGTGAAAAACAAAGGAAAACCACTATCACACGTGTGCAAACATTCAGTACAAACATGCGTTTTTAAACCCTAAACCAAGTCAGGTCTCACTATGTATAGCTTCCTTCCCAAGCCATGTCAAAGTCTTTCCATCTTCCCTAGCGGTTACCAGCGCAGCCCTAAACGCCACAAACCCATGCGGTCCTGGGTTTGAGTCCCAGTCGCACATATTTTTTGTGCATTTTCCACCCATCATTTTTTGGACAAATTATTTTTTTCTCAATGTAATGCCCTTCAAAAATGTTCATTAATTTTGGCACCAGGTGTAAACCTCTACCACAGCTTTGGCACATTTTCCATGACATTTTTGTCTTTGATTTAAATCACGAGGTATTTGAATTGGAGTAATTAAATTGTTTAAATATTTAACAGCTCCAAAAAAATTCTAAACTTAATTGTTTGGCTCTGGAATAATTAAATTAGCTTCCAAAAAAAGTTTCAGCATTAAATAAAATGAATTACTGCCTAAATTAAATCAGAATAGAAAAAGAAAAACATGCAAGAGATCTCATTTTCCCACCCCGGAATGGGCCTAATTGGATGCAGTTGGCCCATTAGTCTAGCCTTCACTTGGCTCTCCGCTCTGATTTGGCCCATAGACGAACCTTTTTTGACAGAACGGCAGAGCAGAGAGCTGCATTTCATCGATCAAAGTTTCTGAATTTCTCATTTCTTCTTCCTTTTTGCAACATATTTAAATGTTGCTCATTTCTTCTCTCTTTTTTCAACATTTAAACAACTTTGACCAACATTTAAACAAGGTGAATTTCTCATACAATTTCAGGCTTACAAATCCCTCCATAATTCATGCCTTTCCATACAATTTCAACATTACACCTAGTGTGATTACCATAGCTACAAATGACCAAAAGTAATTGCAAATGAGTATTTGTGCTTGATCTTCAAACTTCCTAACTTTCTTATTCAGCATCCTAAGCTCAACAGCTAGCTCTCTATCAGTGTGTGGTTCGCCCTCCATCTCTTCTTCCGGAGCTCGTGCTGCGGCCACTACCATTCGTGGCAGCATGCGCAACCATTCTTCATGCTCTTCTTGTAGTTCATTCATCAGAGTCTTGGCCAGAGCATCGACCCAAAGGAAGAAACATTCCACCTACATGAATGCCAAACAGATCAACCCATTGCTCAAAGATCCCGACCACGAAAATGGTGCAATTGCCCCGATTCTTACCCCATTCTCGCTGCACACGTAGAACAGACGATTCCGGTTCCTTGATGTGTGAGAAACCCTCCAATCCACGGCCTCCCGACACCGCAGATAGACGAAGATAGGCATCTCCACGCTCGCCAGGCTCTGCATCCGCCAGGTGCCGCGGGAGCTTGAAGAAGACATGGAGCTCAGAGCCGAAGGGGATCTCAACGCGGCCGCACCCTCCACATCTATCTTCCCACCGCCGCTCTCTCTGTCTCCATGGTCACCACCGTGCTCTATCTCACCCGCTCTCTGTGTCGCCGTGGTCACCGCCGCTCTCTATCGCCCGCTTATATAACACACCCGCAACAGCTCTCTGCTCAACGGCTCTTTGCTGGGTCCCACAAGCCACGCGTGCAACAGTCTGATTGTCTAGCGCATCTCTGCCGCCTGGTCCCACCTGTAAGAACCGAGTCAAAAGGTTGACCTGACGGAGACGACAGTTTTCATGGAACGAGTTGGTGTGGACACACTAGGGGCAAAACTGGGCACAATTCACAACTGAGGGCGAAACTAAGCAAATGGACACCACTAATGGCAAAAGGATAATTAACCCAATTTTTTCTGACATGCATGAACATTTTGCTAGTTAAATTTATGGTCAAAAATTGGCACAAATTACAATGGGGACCAATAAACCAAGACGAAGGTAGTACTTGCAAAAAATCACCATAAGTTTCTATGGTATTTTGAGTTCATAGATATTGATTTTCTGAAAAGTCAAAACATGCACAAAATGGTAACTGGCTCTGTGCACTTAATTAATAGGTTCATCCGGGAAAAATTGCTATGAAAAGTATTGAAAAGTGATATTATAATATCATGAAATAAAAAATTATCGATATGTTTGAGATATATTAGTGCCATAAAAATCTTACAGTCGAATCGCACCAGTAACGTATGCAATTTGTCGTGGCTAATGTACATGTTTCTTTCGGGACGAATCCATAGTTTTCATGTCAGCATCCCACAAAACAGTGTTATTCTTCTTCCTCTCCTCTCGTTATCTCGACACCTTTATCATCGCCATTGTTAGCTAGCCCCCTCGTGTTGTGGCATTCCATTTTGCAATACATACAAGAAGGCATAATTAATAAAACTCACCGCATCATTGCATTAACCAGTTAAATCAATAAACATGTCTATGCACATGAGCATTCATATTCATATATTCATGTGAATTGGGTATTTGTATTGAAATGGGTTATTCATGGTTGTTATATCATCTTGGCGCATTGCTTTGTATGAAGGTGTTAATACGTCCAAAAACAGTCATGTCTTCTTCTACCTTTATGATGTCTATTCATGTCATTTTCACCGGACATTCATAGGCGCACACACCTGCCCGGTTGGGCCTCACCGCACAATTTCCTCCCGATACACAAACTCGTTTGACTCCTCATAGTTCCCTCCATGGTTTTGGGTTTTATCTTCTGAAACTTAGTGAATTTATCATTCATTCCTACCATGTTTTAGCATGTGTAACATAGTGAAGTTGTAAAAACATGGTATAACATATTCAGAAGTGATTTTATTTCAATGCCCTCATCACTAGGACCCAATATGCAAATGAAACATAAATTGCACTTTTGCTTCAAAAGATATATAATATATTCAAATTGGAAGTCCAAATAAAAAGCATGAGTTGGGGTCGGTGCCCGCACATGTGTGCCACTATGTGTCTTTTTTATTAGTTACATTACTTTGTTTCCAATTTTGCTGCCAGATATGACAATTTATATCGTCTCCCTTTTGAGAAAAGTCAAAGAATGACGACAATAAATAGAAAAGCCTAAATATAAAAGAATAGGAAGACAAAGAAATTCATACAAAATTACACTCATGGGGTGTAGCAAGAAGGCACGATAGGGCTTGTAGGGCCCACCACTACTAGGAAAAGGCATACTAATGGCGCACCGGTTTTGCCTACTAATGGCGCACTACCGGTGCGCCATTAGTAGCACGCCATTAGAATTTTTTACTAATGGCGCACCACTGGTGCGCCATTAGTATCTGGTATACTAATGGCGCACCTGCCAGTGCGCCATTAGTATGTAACACCATGCGCCATTAGTATGCCTCCTGGGGGGCCATATGTAACCATGTGCTTTGTCACACTAATGGCGCACTCTGCCACGATGCGCCATCAGTATCCTTTGGCATACTAATAGCGCACTCTGCCTTGATGCGCCATTAGTATGAATATTTGTTTTTTTTTTATTTTCTGATTTTTGCACAGGTTACAAAATATATTATTGGACAGAATATAGACAGCAGCACACAGCAACATCAGATTCATCGAATACAATAGAAGATTAGTCTCCGAATACAATTCATCATATTAGTCTCCGAATTCAAAAGACCGAACAAAGATAAAACATTACAAGTCTCAAGACCGCGAGTATCGAGTTTGTCTTCACATTACAAGTCGATATCGATCATCTAAACTACCATCACATAAAAGAGAGTTGTGGTCATCACGATGAGCATCATCGCGATCAAACTGGTCCTCATCCGGTTCCTCCAACGCTCCCTCCTCTCTCCCGCTAGATAGCGGGCATATCTAGATTCGGCCTCCGCCCTAGTGGTGTACCCTTTGTAACTGTTACCGCTGAAACGGTGAACCTGTCTCCGACACTCCTCCCAGTCGTCGTAGACTCCGGGAACCTTACCCTTGTACACGACATACGACGGCATCTCTATGCACAAGCCAAACAACAGACAATACATAAGCAATATGTAAGTATGCAACAAAAGGATCGAAAGAGAAAAGCAAGACATTAATAGCACGATTCATGGTCCTACTAATAAATAGCATCGATTACATCTAAGTTGAACGACTGTCCAAACCAAAGAGACATACGAATTCATTAAAGTTTAATTACAACATGAGCTAATCAATGTTTCAGAACTACACATCACTACTTTCGACTCGACTCATCGGACAGGAGCGTGGATGAAGCCGCCGTCTGTCGTGATGGTCATGAAATCGCGGTCGTTGTCACCCTGCATTTGTAGCGTTTCATCTATCTCACTGTTGGACGGTTGATATCTGACGAAGAACTGCCCCGAGGTATGAAGGACATCTTGATGGATGATGTCCGCAAACTCCGACTGGATGCGAAAGAATTCTTGTCTGAGGTCCGCGTCCTGGACTGCCGACAACCTCGCGGCCCAATCTTTGAGATTATCTGGTAGCAGAAGTTGATGATGGTCCCTTACGATCGCCCGCATGTGATGGAGGGCGTAGTAGGCATCCTTCTGACCGCCAGGCGGCTGCTTGACACAGCAGAACTTCGTATTGTGTGAGAACATGTGCTTGCCGTACTTACGAACTGCCCTGGTGAAGGTGCCTCCAGATTTGGCGTAGCCGGGGAGAACATCATCAAGAACTTTCTTGACATTTGTGTAGTCTATCTTGGAGTTACGGTTCGGGTCGAAATACGTGGCCATGGAATATTTCGGGCTTAAGAGGATGAGTGTGCAATGTGTGTCACTGCACAGAACACGGAATGTTAGAAAAAAAAGAACGATCAAAATCTAAGAAATCATATGTTACGGGGCGGTTAAGGGATGACTTACTCGGGAAAGTAAGCCACAAGGAAGTTATCCTTATCTGGGTTTGCCAGAATGACGCCTTCGAGGTGTGAACTCGCAACTTGGCGGTCCCCAGCGCTGTTCAAGTGCTTGGCACGCATGTAGAAGGGGTCGACTATCACGATGTCCGGGGTCTTGTCTCTAATGATCCGCATCTCCATACTCAGCGAAAACAGCCGAACGAAGGTGTAGTGCAGCGGATGAAGGTTAAACATAGCAAAGATGTCATCAAACCGCAGGACGATCGTACCCCCGATGTCGCCATCCGCAAAGCCCTTGCCCTCTGGCACCTTGGCCACGAAAACCGGGTATGCCACATCATTCTCTCTCAGACGCCGCTTCTCCAAAGAAAGAACACTGTCGTGCAGACTCCGCATAGCACCGGTTGCAGCATTCAGCATATTTGGCGGTAGCATCGCCCTACCCGCCACATGCACCCTCCTCGAGATATCCTTAGGTGAAGGTGGCCCGTCCTGAGCACGGATCGAACTCGGTGCCGGCTGGCTCGCACCGGCGCCCTTGTTAGTCTTTCGTTTCCGTCCCTTCTTCTTGATCTCCTGTAATGGGACCGAGTTCTGCTCACAGACCGCTTTCTTGAGCGTGTTGGGGCTGATAATATTTCGCACCTCAGCTATCTGAGGCTCGGTGAAGGCGGGAGCTGGAGGCGTCTCCTGAGAACTGAACGGCAGACGACGCCTATTGCAATTGGATTTCTCCGCCGTACCAGCTAGATTGCGGTCGTCTTGGTTGGGTTCTTGAGAAAGAGGCCCGCAGAACTCGTCAGCGTACCCATGTTCGGCAAAGTACTTATCGACTTTGGTAAATGTACCGTCGTCGTTGTCGTTGTCGTCCGGATCCTGTGCCATAGGGCTGTCCGGATCCTGTGCCATAGGGATGTCTGACATAGGGATGTCCGGCAGGTCCGGTAGCGTTGCGGCGTTCTTGCCATGGCTTGGCGCCGGCACGACTGGCGGTCTTGTCTGTGGGGTGGTGTCCCCCGCCCCCAAACGAATCTGGCTCTTCGGCCAAAGCAGCGGCCAGTTTACGCAAGCGCTGAGGGTCATCTCATCTTCTTCGTCGGCCCCAGCGGGTCGAACCGGAGGTAACAGCTTGTCGCAGCCTGGCAGCACCCGAACCACTTCAACCCTATACACTGTGGGTGGCATCGGATTACCGTGGAACATGCGATTGCCCGGTTGAACGATTCTGCCCTTGGCGACATCGACCAACTCGGCGCCCACGAAGTGCAGAAGAGTGCAAGGAACGTCGGCGGTGCCCTGCGAAAACATGTACAGGGCGTCAGGGATGCCCAGTCAAAGGCAAGGAGATGAAGTCATCGGCCGAGAGGCTTAGTTACCGTGATGCCGTCGAGCTCGGCTAATGTCGAGGCACCGCCAACGGCGGGCATGCAACTGACGGAGGGGGAGCTTGCTGGCGAGGTGCCGGCCGGCGTACACCCGGGTGCATTAAGCTCCAATGCCCGTGCCGGCGCCGGAGACACGAATACCGCCTCCGCCGGAGACACCAATGGCGCCGCCGCCGGAGACACCAATGGGCCGCCGGAGACACCAATGGCGCCGCCTGCGCGTTGTGCGAGTTGCTGGCCGTGAAGCTGGGAACCGGGGGAGGCCCCTGTTGGCCGCCCGCAATCCACGTCGTCAGCCCATGAATCAACGTAGGCACCATGGCGTTGAGCTTCGTTCCCAGTTGTTGTTCCACTTGCTCTTGGACAAGCTCCGGAATCCGCGCCACTTGTGCCTTGAGTGCTTCAACCTCGCGCGTCTGGCTTTCCGAGCTGGCCTTTTTCTCCTTCCGCACACCAGCGGTATAGTATGACCCCCATTTTGTGGACAAGCCTTTGCCGGCCACACGACCAGCTGACGTCGGCTTAGTGAGCTTATCCTTGCTTTTCATTATGTTCAACGCCCTATTTAAAGGGCTGTCGAAAGGGGAGCTCTGAGACGACCCCGCGCTACTGCTTTCAGTTTCCTGCGAAAGGAACGTGAACCATTTAGAAATATTGGGGATTAGTTAGAGTGCAACCATATGGAGCTAATTACGCGGGGGTGTATTCCTTACCAGAACAAGCTCAAGCGCCCTGGTCTTCGGATCCGTGGTAAGCTCCTTTGTTATCGGGTCCTCCTTGTACCGGGCCCTGACATAGTTCCTGGTCTGCTTGTTACCGCTGTATTTCTCGAAGCGGGGCGGTAGGCCTTGCTCGGCACGCTCCGCGTCCTCCTTGTCCCATATAGGCTCCGCCACTCTGTAACCGCCGGGACCGAGTTTGTGTTCCCCTAAGTTCAACTCCCGCATTTCTTTCCCCCACTGACTTGATTCGGTGGTTGCACTGCTCTCGCACTTTATCTTGAACTCCTTGTAGTCATCTTCGCTCATCAAAGGATATTTCGCCTTGATCTTCTCATAACTATCACCTTTATCAATCATTCTCTTCACCGCGCTTCTCCAAGTAGACAGGGCCGTGCTCATCTTCGTGAGGGCGGCACTGTTCACTTTATTCCCTGAGAGGCGTGTGTTTTCAAATTCGGCGGGGAACTTGTATCGTTCGTGCAGCTTCGTGAAGAGGAGGCTGCGCAAATTCCCTCGGTCCTTATGCCTAAGGTTCTCGGTGTTGATCGAGACGGTGCTCCGGAGAATGCACCCGAGCTGAACCGAGTACCCCTTGACTATATGTTTGGGCTCCGTTGGATTCCCGTCGGAGTCCACTTGAGTGAATTCCTCCTTGAGGGTGCGGAGCGCATTCGGGCGCCGGTCCTTCCTTTGCTTCTTCGGTTGGCTGCCATCTGTGTGTGCGCCGCCATCATCAGTGGTGGCATCCTCGGCGGCACCATCAGTGGTGTCATCCCCGACGCCACTAGGGGTTGTGTAATCAGGATCGGTGTCTTCCGCGGCGTCCTCATAGCGGTGAGGTTGTTCCTCCATCTCCTGGGACAGCTCCCAGAATTGCTTGCCGCCCGAACCGCCGGCCTCATCGTTGTTGGCCATGTTTCGCTTTAAATAGGAAAACAGTTTGGTCAAAAAGTTGGTTATTGTCAAGGAACAAGATCATGGTCTCATCATTTAGGGTTTGTCGACACCGAGGCATCCTAAAAGCTAAGCTTTTATCATTTAGGGTTTGTCGACGCCGAGGCACCCTAAAAGCCTAAGCCGAGGCACCCTAGGTTGGGCCTAATCACTTGGCACTAATCACTTGGCTCTATTGCCACCTATGGTTTAATGCAGCAAGAATGGCGGGGCATTTGATCCTACTTAACTAAGTACTAAGATACCCCGGTCCATGCATTAGTCGCAAGTACCCCATATGTCCTATTTTTAGCAAAGTCATGCTAAAATTTCAGCATGACCTTTGCTGAAAATAGGACATATGGAGTACCCGAATTTGCCGGAACGGAAGTTAATCAACATTCCGGCAAACTCAAGGGCCTCTCGGGGTACCTGCAAATTCATCACGACACGATGGTCGGAGACAAAACCCAGCAAACTAGCAAGATGATCATCATCTTTGCAAGATAGTAGCTCAAGTTTTTGACAGTAGCCTCTGAAGAAAACAGCATTGCAACATTCAAGTTCACAGGATAAAAAAATCATCCACATTCACCAACCCACATGATGTTAAAACCCACATGAGCTGTAAACAGACTTAAAAAACCCACATGATGTTATAACTGTATACACTGAACATGATGATACCAAATGGGAAGGAAAATTGTATCACTCTAGATTAGTGTAGCCACTATCTAACAAAACCAGAATGTTAACAAAATTACACCATGATGATACCAAATTCTTGTAGCAGTACAATGAGTTCACAGGATAAAAAAATCATCCACATTCGCCAACCCAAACTGGTGGAGATACAGCAAACCAGAACCTCCCAGGTTTCTGCCATTTTATTTTTCCCACCGTATATGTTTTTTGATTCATGTCATGGTACTTGCTGTCAAACCAAGTATTTTCTTTCTACATAATCTGGGAAGTTTCCTTCTTACTGTCTCACTATCTTACTGTCTCACTACAAAAAACTAGTATGCTTAGTTGAGACTAGTATGCTTAGTTGCATTATGACAGACAAAAACTACAAATATTTGTGTTTTTAGTTGAGCAATACAGCGACAGTGTGATAGGCAAGTTTCAGCTGGCAAAGTGTCATGATTCAGACAACAGAGCAGCTAAGCATAGCAAGTGGATAGTTTAGTCAGTATACTAGTACTCTTTAGAAAGCATGAGACATATATTACCTGGAGGAGACTTCGTCGGAGAGTTGCCTGTGCATTGAAAATACAACGAGATCAGCAAAGGATAGTAAGATATATACTGAAATTATCATAACAAAATGCCAGCTACTGCCATGGTCAAAGAATAGATTATGATAGCTGGACAAGTACAGGTCAAACTAGATAATTTTCAGAACCGGTTTAACCACCGCAGGATAAAACAATGCATCCAAGACTGGGCTTAGACTAATATCCTCATAGCATAATCTGACATCAAGCAAATATTATAAGAACAGTGAAAATGTATGTTCACTGCAAATATGGACAAATATGGACCAAGTATCCTCTAAAATGCATCTAAATGCAAGCTCAGAGATTTGAACATTTGGAAAATCCTAGCTACTTAATTCTCCAACCCCCTTTCCTTGTCCAAATTTCTCCAACCCCCAACCCTAGAACACATCAGAAGGAAATAAAGAGGGGGAAGAGGGGGGAAGTGGCTCGGGTGCTCACTTGGGAGGTCGAGGGCGACTCGGGACAGCCGGAGCTAGTCGAGGCGGTGCGAATTCGGTGTCGAGCGTTGGCGCTCCTCCTGGTCAGGCCGCACGGTCGAGGGCGTCGAGCAGTGGCGGTCCTCCTGGGCGTCCAAGCTCGTCCGGGTCCCCGTAGTCGAAGAGGAAGAAGGTGGCGGTCCTCCTGGGCAGGCCGCGCGGTGTTGGACGGCGAGCACATCGAGGGCGCAGGCGGGGCCACGGGGGGAGGGGGCGCTTGGGCAGGAGGACGTCGAGGGAGGCGGCACTCGGCTCGGGGACGGCGAGGGAGGCGGCGAGGGAGGCGGCACTGGGCTCGGGGATGGCGAAGGAGGCGAGGGGGCGGCAAGGGGGACGGCGAACACGGGGGGCAGCGGGTGAGATCGATGAGGCAGGGGAGAGATTGGGGATTTAGTGTGGGGGGAAGCTTTCTAATGGCGCACCACCCCCTCGTGCGCCATAAGTACGGCTATTCTAATGGCGCACCACACCTCGGTGCGCCATTAGAATTTTGTTTTAATCTAGCCCACTAGCCCTATCTACAACCTAGCCCTATCTACAACAGAACCCACCCACTAGCCGGACTGGTCAGCACGCAGCACACACACCAGGAGGTCCTGGGTTCGATTCCTAGGCTCCCCAATATTTTTTTATGCATTTTAAGTGCTGTTTTTTATATTTATTTGTGTTTAAATATGTCCTCCTGGAATCGAGATCGAGATGGAGGGGGATCGAGATCAAGTGTCCTCATGATTTCAAAAAGTGCCCATGAAATTTAAAAATATTCATGATATCAAAAAGTGCCCATGAAATACAATCGAGAAATGAAGACTACGATTTAAATACAATCGATCTTAGCTATCTATCTGTTCACAATCTTCCTGCCCTTCTTTTTCGCAAATGGAGTTCTTCTGTGGAACGGACGTCCTTTAGGTAGGGTGGTCCTGCTTCTTCTTGTGGTGTGTGCTGCTACTTCATCGTCGTCGTCATGTTCGATCTTCGGGTCGCCGTACTTGTCGAAGTCTTGCTCATTGGCTACTCCATCCATTCCGATGATCTTCCTTTTGCCTCTCCTCACGACAACACGACTGGGCTTTGGCGGGTCGGTAATGAAGAAGCATTGGTCCACTTGGGAAGCCAGTACCCATGGCTCATTTTTCGCGGTGACGTTTGCGCCCGCGGTCTTGGATTTGGCTTCGGGTATAACCATGGTGGTGAAATATCGGTCTTCTTTTAGGACGCTCTTGGCCCATCTGACACGGAACATCGGCACCTTCTCTCCAGCGTAGCTCAGCTCCCAGATCTCCTCGATCCTTCCGTAGTATCTGTCCTTGTCCTTACCGGTGTAGGATTCCATCGTTACCCCGGAGTTCTGATAACCATCGCTCTTCATGTCCTTGTCCTCGGTGTAGAATGTGTAGCCGTTGATATCGTACGCCTCATAGGTCATCAGGTTGTGCTCGGCGCCCTGTGACAAGGCGAATATGAGTTGTTCTTCCGCGGAAGAATCCTCATGTAAAGGGTACGACAGAAGCTTCTGCTTGAACCAACGCGTGAAACATGAGTTGTGCTCTTTGAGTATATCTCCGTCCGTCCTCTGTTGGCCTCGGTCATTGTACGTCTTCTCAATAAAGGTTTTGTGCTCTACCACCCAAGGATCGACCACGTCTATGTGTTGTAGCGCGACTAGGTTTGCTCTTTCAAAGTCGGCGAGTCGACCCTCGAAGTCGACATGCATTTCGCAGCGACCCTCACGGTGACCCCATCCAGCGAGCCTGCCGAGGTGCCTGTTGACGGGCAGACCAACGGGGTTCTCGATGCCTAGATAATTCGTGCAGTAGGAGATGCACTCTTCGGTCAGAAAGCCCCTGGCTATACTTCCCTCTGGACGTGACATGTTCCGAACGTATCCTTTGATGACACCATTCATCCTTTCGAACGGCATCATGCTGTGCAGGAACGTCGGCCCGAGTTGGATGATATCCTCCACGATATGGACCAGCAGATGCACCATAACATCGAAGAATGCGGGCGGGAAGTACATCTCAAGCTCGCATAGTATCACCACGATCTCTTCCTGTAGCCTTCTGAGTTGCCTCACGCCAATCGACTTCCGAGAGATGACGTCGAAAAAGTTGCATAGGCCAAATAGCGTTTCACGGACGTGCGCGTCCATGATCCCACGGATTGCAACTGGAAGTATCTGCGTCATCAGCACGTGACAGTCGTGAGACTTCATCCCGCTGAACTTCTGCTTCGCTGGGTCTAGGTATCTGCTTATCTTCCCCGCGTAACCGTAAGGAAGTTTTACTCCTAGGAGGCAGGTGAAAAACTGCTCGATCTCCTCCTGACTTAGAGTGAAGCACGCGGGAGGGTAGTCATTTCCGGTCTTCTTGGCCTTTTTGCCTTTGCGACGACTTTCTGTGTCCTGCTTCGCCTCATCATCATCATCATCATCATCATCATTAGCGTGAAGCTCCTGCCTGATGCCCATTGATTTCAAGTCTGCCCTTGCTTTCGGCCCATCTTTGGTCCTCTCTGGCATGTTGAGCAGGGTACCAAGCAGACTCTCGCACACGTTCTTCGTGATATGCATGACATCAAGGCTGTGAGGCACACGGTGGATCTTCCAGTACGGCAAGTCCCAGAAAACAGACCTCGTTTTCCATACCTTCAGCAGCGGCTCTGGCGCCTTTCGCTTCTTTCCCGGCTCTGGCGCCTTTTGCTTCTTTCCCGGCAGTGGGCAGTCTTTCCAATTTTTCAACAGCTCGTCTATTTCCTCGCCGCTCCTCGTACACGGGCGTTTTCGGGGTTCGGTTTCACCATCGAACAGATCCTTGCGTTTCCTCCACGGGTCATCGTCGCGAAGCCACCTTCGATGTCCCATGAACACGGTTTTCGAAGACCCGGGATCTCTATCTAGCTGGCGATACGTTGTGTCATCCATGCACCTTACGCATCCAGAAAATCCGTGGACTACCTGCCCCGCGAGATATCCGTAACCAAGATAGTCGTGCACCGTCGTGAGCAGTGCGGCTCTCATAGGGAAATATTCTTTCTCTGCGGCGTCCCACGTATTGGCTGGCGTTTTCCACAGCGTGTCTAGCTCCTCCTTCAGCAGCCCCAGATACAGATTGATGTCGTTCCCTGGTTGTTTCGGCCCTTCAATTAGCATACTCATGTGAATGTACTTCCTCTTCATGCACAACCAGGGGGGAAGGTTGTACATCCACACAAACACAGGCCAGGTGCTATGTGTGCTTCTCTGGCTGCCAAACGGATTGACTCCATCGGTGCTCGCGCCCAGCACGATGTTCCTTGGATCCTTCCCAAATTCTGGGTATTCGAAGTTCAACGCTTGCCACTGGCTCGCATCCTTAGGGTGACTCAGCATCTTGTCTTTTTTATTTATCTCCGGATCATTTCCGTCATCTTCCCGCTTCTTCTCCTCCCTATCCGCGTGCCAACGCAGGAGCTTTGCTACCTTAGGGTCCGCGAAATACCGCTGCAGACGAGGAGTGATCGGAAAGTACCACACCGATTTTCGAGGAGCTTTCTTCCTCTTCTTGTATCGAGTGACGCCGCACACCGGACATATGGTAGACTCCGCGTGCTCGTCCCGATAAATGATGCAATTGTTCATGCACACATGGTATTTCACGTGCGGTAAATCCAAAGGACACACGATTTTCTTCGCCTCCTCGAAACTGGTCGGGCACTTGTTCCCCTTGGGAAGACGTTCGTGCCAGAATGACATGTTCTCGTCGAAGCATGCGTCGGTCATTTTGTGTTTTACCTTCATCTCCAGAGCCATGAGCGTTACTTTCAGGCGGGTATCCTCGGGCCTGCATCCTTCATACAATGGAGTAACCGCGTCTATCTCCAGTTGATCCAGCTTGGCTTTCTCTCGGGCGGCAGCTCTTGCGTTATCCGTCTGCTTGCGAAGCAGCTCTTGAATATGAGGGTCCTGCACCCAGCCTCCATCGTCGTCTGCTCCGGCATCTTCATCTTCATGATCATGCCCTTCGTCTTGATCTTCCTCATCATCATGTACGACATCTTCTACATGATGATTGTGTACATCATCACCGTCGTGATCATGTCCTGGAGATTCTTCGTCTTCTCGCCCGCCCTCGCCGCGGTGGTTGTCTTGTTGCCCTTCCTCATTTCTTGCCCGGCCTCCATGGACGACTTCATAGTCATCTTCATCACCTTGCCACCGATAGCCATCCATGAAACCACGCAAGAGCAGGTGGTCCCGCACCTGCCCGGAATCCGGGTCCGCAATAAGGCTCTTCAGCTTGCATCTTCGACACGGACATCTTATCTCCGTCTCGTTCTTTTGAAGCATCTCGGCCTTCGCGGATCTCAAAAACCTATTCACGATGCCTTCGGTCATCGTGCGGACCATGGACGCCTGCGGGGTAGAGCAAAACGATATTTTAGAACCAAGAAAATTTTTGGCATGACCTTCCCTAAAAATAGGACCAAAAAGAATGCATAGTGCCAAAATTCTCGCCGAAACGGAAATGAATCAACATTCCGGCAAAATATTGGCAAACACAAACATATATGCAACACCACAAACACAAGCAACACCACAAACATACATAGATCTAGCTAGGCCACAAAAAGTGCATGTGCACGTTGTTGGAGCGAGCTAGGGAGAAAAAAAGTAGATCTACATCATGAAGATAGCTTTCCCCTTACTTACCTATCAAAAAAAGGTGATTTCACCACTTAATTTTGATGAATCTATGGTGGAAATGAGGTGAGGAGGAGGAGGCAGCCGAGACAAGCTTGGAGGAGGAGGTGGAGAGAATGAAGTGGGGAAAGTGAGTGGGTAGGTGGGCTGTCCAAAATATCTTGTTCGTCCCAGGTTACTAATGGCGCACCACCACAGAATGCGCCATTAGTAACCCTGGTTACTAATGGCGCACCGGCAGGTGGTGCGCCATTAGTACTTTTTGCAGAAAAGTAAAAAAAACATATGTATACTAATGGCGCACTGTGGAAAAGTGCGCCATTACTAGTTTAAACTAGTAATGGCGCACTTTGGCACAGTGCGCCATTAGTAGGTTTGCAAAAAAGTAAAAAAAATATATACTAATGGCGCACTGTCTTGGTCGTGCGCCATTACTAGTTCTAACTAGTAATGGTGCACTTTGCCCTCCATGCGCCATTAGTTTGTATGGAAAAATGGGAAAAAAATCAATAGTAGTGGCGCACCGTGAGCACGGTGCGCCATTAGTGTGGAGTGTCTTCCACACTAATGGCACACGAGCAACCGCTGTGCCATTAGTATATAGTAGTGGTGCGCCATTAGAATCAGTCCTATCTATAGCCCTTTTCCTAGTAGTGCACCAGTCGCTCCACCCCTCTCATCCAACCATTATCGTCACAATTTTGACCCTAGATAGCATCCGTCATAAGAATTTAATTTATGGGTGTATTTATAGAGGAATGGAGGAGGACGAGCCACCGACAAAGAAAAATTATTCGGGGCCAAAATACTTCCCAACTCTCTTCTCCACAAAATCCATGATAGATTGCCAAGGATTGGTTTGTACCCATGGTAATGGATCCAATCTACATATCCTCCATGATGATCCCATAATGTGTGAGTAGTATATCAATGCTATAGAGGTTATGTAGTAGTAGATATGTCAATTCATCCCTCATTTTCGTGGACCTAGGATGGTTTTGTGATTTCACTAAAGTAGTATATATCTTAATTTGTACTAACAAGGTGTGTAATGATGATAGTTACATCTTGGTCCTATCATCGGTTGGTATACACTTTACAAATACATTCGACGAGTGTCCATTAATTGCTCCGTCGTGCTCTGGGATGTTATATTATGTGCATGTATTAATGTATTGGCATTGGCATCGGGTTTCGTGGACTTGGTTGTCCCCTCATTTCTTGTAATCCGTGAAAGCCCAAAGATGAACACGGTTGTGTTAAAAAAGCTATGCAATCTTTCCTTTTGCGGTTATCACTAGTAGTACATGCCAAAATCTTTGTTGGTTAGCCAACACCATAAAGAGCATAGGAGAGAGAGAGAGAGGACTTCATTTATTGGAGTATTTATAGAGGAAGGGACGAGGACGATCCACCGACAAAGAAAAATAATTCTTCAAGGCAAAAATACCGCCCAACTCTCTTCTCCATTGAAATCCACGATAAATTGCCAAGGATTGATTTGTACCCATGGTAATGGATCCAATCCACAGAACCTCCACAGTTATTCGATAATGTGTGAGTAGTCCATCGAGGCTATGGTGGTTGTGTGGTAGTAATAGATATATCAATTTCCCCCTCATTTGCTTATTACTAGAATGATTTTGTGGCTTCATTGTAGTACCATTATGGGTATGATGTGGATCTATCTTAATTTGTTCGAATAGGGATGTATAATAATGATAGTTACATCTTCATCCTATCATTGAGTGGTATACGCTTTACAAATACATTGTATGAGCGTCCATCAATGGCTCCGTCATGCGCTAATCTCGGATGTTATATGATGTACATGTATTAATGTATTTGCACTGGCATAGGGTTACATGGACTTGGTTGGCCCCTCATTTTTTTAATCCGTGAAAGCCCAAAGATGAACACAGTTGTGCGACAAAAGCTATGCAATTGATCCTTTTGTGCTTATCATTAGTAGTACATGCCAGCATCTTTGCTGGTTAGCGAACACCATCAAGAGCATATGGGAGAGAGAGAGAGAGAGAGAGAGAACTCGCGAAACAGTTGAACTCCTTGTTGCTTATGTGTTAAGTGATAATGCTGCTCTTTACTTTACATGACAGCCCATGTTTGTATAAGTCGGTTAATTGAGAAACGGACAGCTGAATCTTTTCCTTGCACACCCACTTTTTATTTAGCCTGTTTAGGTCAAAAGAAGAAATGTCAACCGACACTTACATGTGTTCAACACTCATTGTCACTGTATTTTCCAAACAATAATAGTCTGGAGCAGGCGTACGTGTCGGTCATCCGGATTGCGCACATGAGAAGGGATTTACCCAGGTTTAGGCCCTCGGTTTGAGGTAATACCCTACTTCCTTCTTTTCTAGAATTATTTATATAACCATATATGAGAACTATGTTTTGTTTCTACAAAGTGGTTCTATCGGTAGACCGTATGTGGTGTACCCTGCCACACCTTATATGCTTGGTCCCTTCTCAGCCTCTTCAGGTATAATAAGTCTTCCAAGCCGATGCATGGCGATAAATGACTTGCATGTTATGTGTGGGCCTAACTTGCTCTGCCATAGATGAAACCATCAAGCAACACCCATGAGAGCGAGGCACATGCACACACTATGAAGCCCATTTTGCCTATTCCCAAGCCCCTTGCATGTTACGATCGCCATCATCATCTCTGATCTTGGGACTTGGCATTGCAGTCACACATACGAGAAAGTCCAATCCTAGTTGATAATTAATTATTTCAGTATATTTTTATTTTGTTCTATCACATTTGATTACATTTTTACAACTATCATGAAGGCACTCTCCCCTATTTGGCGGTGGTACTACCATATAAGATTGACTATTAGATTAGGATGGATGGGTGGCTCACATCAATTTTGAGGTACTGTAAAAGAGCTTGGTTCACATGGAGTAATTAGAATCAACCAAAAATATGTTAAAATTCCTCCAAACCAAAGAGAACCTAACATGACAATGACATGCAAGATACTCAAGGGAGGACTTTTCTTCCTGGTTGAAGAGTCTTTGCCTACTCAAACTATTTTTATACCCTAATTAAAATGTGAGTATTTCACATGACTTTGATAGGACAATAGAAGCCAAAACGAAGGAATACAAGTCTTCTGTTTTCTTTCAAGATTGTCATTTGCAAATACATAAATTATTTTTGCCATGTGCAAATATGCAATGACATTATAGCTGTTTCGAAATTCTGTGTTAATTTCCTGTACTGTAGCCTTGTCAAACTTGTACTTTTCAGCTTGTTACCATATGGCAGGTAGTAAACGGGAGAGGATTTGCAGCATGGAGGCACGGGGCACTGAGTCCCTTGTGTGTGATTTTTCTTTTGGCTTTTCATTTTCAAACTTAAATCTTTTGAATAAAAAGTTCAAATTAAGTTCTATTTTCATATTCGTGTTTCTTGGGTTGAGGGCTTGCAAATAAGATCCGTTTTGAATATGTTTGACAAATTTTAAAAATAAATGTTAAGTTTCAGCTCTTGAAACATAGTACGTGCGACCGATAAAATCTCGATTTTTTTGCCTACGACCCAGAAAAATATGCTTTCAGTTTTATCTATGGAACTTGACAAAAGCGAGAGTGAAAATCACAATTATCATATAAAAAATTGTAAGTTTCAACAATTAAAACTTAAAACTTACTATGCACTCGTGCGGGATCCAACTACTTCGCCAATCGCGAGGCAATTGAGCTGTCGGGCAGGGCTGGGCAGCTGTGTGCACGTGCGAATTTCCGGTACTTAGTCTACATGACCAGGAAGGATATACAACTGCAGGGTAGCGGGGGACAAAAGGAAAAAAACGAAGTAGCACAAAAGGCTCGATCTAAATATGAGAGTGGTCGGGCTCGTTTTCTGCTCGGCCACGATCGCCTTTGTAAGTGGAGCAGTATCAGAGTGATTGAGCATCCATTCAAAACAAATGGAAACCATGTATGGCTATGGCTGCATGCATCGTATTTTCCCTCAAGAGTGGAAAGCGCCAAATGGGAAGTTGACTGCAAGTTCGGTACGTTCTTAGATGTACGTTGCTTTCTCGATGAAGGTCGCATATCTCAAGTCGCAGTCGTGGGCGTTAACGATCAAATGCGCGTGCATGCAACTTGCTCAATGGTTGCTTAGGACTAGCTAGGGTCAGGGCACGAATCATTTGCATTTCTTTGGTACTCCTATCGCGACACACGAACCATATGTGCGAAACCGGTTGGTGAAATGGCGATACGGTGTGCGTGTGACCCTTGTGACTTATTTGTGTACCTGTAGACCTTCGTGTGTGTGTGTGTGGTCTTGTTTGGAACCTTGTTGGATGCTTGGTTTGGGCGGTTGCTTTATAATATAAAACGGGGCGAAATCCTTTTTTGATAAATGGCGATACGGTCATCGGTGCTTTTGTCATGAGAAGACCATGTTTCATTTACACCAACGATCTATCAAAAAATATTAGCAGCAGTGGCAAAGAGGTTGGGTTGTAATCCGTTCACTGATTCTTAACGCTTTCCATATGCTTTTTCAAAATGTGTTTTACACGGATGGTATCATCGTGAAGCAATATGTGATAGTGGATGTCCAGAAAAGATCCATTTCCAGCCCGATGCTAAAACGGTTCGGTCGGGCAGCCTCTCCTAGCTTGCTAGTTTTCTCGAGTCGCTAATGACGATTGACCATTCAATCACCACTGACTGATCAACTTGCATGTCGACGGAACCCCTTTTCAGTTTAACACATGATCTAGGAGACGCCTAGCTGAGCTTTCACAAACGAGGTTGAGTTACACATGCAAGAGCGTCCGTACGAATTCAGTGGGGGTGACGAACAGCATTGGAGATGTGTCGATCTCGCGCATGAATTGATCATCAGAAAACGAATCAATTGTATCTTTTTTGTTTGTCGGGGAACTAACAAATGATCTTGAGGGTCACCTTTGCGCTTGTGCATATCTTAGGCAAACTGATAATTCGCACATGTGCTTGCCCGGAGTAACTGGTACCATGCCTTTGCCCCCGCAGTGATGTATCACTCCAGTATAACATTGAAAATGCACGCACTGCATGCAAACGGAAGCTAGCTGCTCGTCGCTCCGACTGCTTTCTGCCAACCTCTGAGTCAATCCGATCCATGAACCGTTGGCTGCTTGCCCAACTAACCGTGGCCAACAAAGGTTCAAAAAGTAAAAAAAAAAAAACGTGCCTAACTACTTCAGCACATCATCTCTGGGCCACAGGCTGGAGGATGCTCGTCAGTTCGTTCATATATTCACGCTCCCTGACTGTGCAGTGCTCCACGGCCTTGCAGTAGTCCTGCACTTGCCGATTCATATGCGACAGAGTTGCCCATTTGGCATAATTCTTGGGCATGACCATCCAGTTCACCGAATTCGGCACTACTACTTGTAGCTCGCCGCAGGTCCTCATCATCCTGCTCCGCTCATGACTCTGCAGATGCACGCACCGAGGAGTGTGCATGGTGGATGGCAAGCAAAGGAGTGGGAACTCGGGTGGTGTCGGATAAAATTCGCATGTAAATAAACATTGTAAACGTGGCCTCAGGGAGCTTCATCCCCTTTCTTCTATAATGAATATTACGCACACTCGTGCGTATTCGAAAAAAAGGACCAATGGAAAAGCTATCTCAATGAATGACACACTCACATGATCAAATGTCACAAGGCATACAAAATTCTTGATGCGGTATTTGACATGCACATTTTTTGTTTTTTGCTTGTCTCTTTATTTGGCCACTACTTGAACCGTTCGGCTACAAATAGGAAGAGATAAAGACATGAGGTGGACCGAGCGTCATGAAAATGCCATCCCAAAGCCACTCACTCCACGATCCCCACATTGCTGCCGCAGTTGCTAGGTCTCGTGCCATCTCACGTAGCAACCAGAACACTCTGCCGAAAGAAATAAACAAGCTAGCGGCCAAGTCGTGTACATACACACACATCATGGCGCGTTATTTGCTAGCCCAGGAATAAAGCGAAACTAGGGTGCATGTGACGTTGGCTAACACGGAAGACGGTATGCTTAGTTGCGGGTATATAGGGGCCACATGCCATTTTGGTGGAGACCCTCTTTATGAGGCACACGTTGAATTTCTTCCTTGAGCCTCATATTCTCGGTACATAGGCATTCGCACTCCGAGGTATCCTTAGTTTGTAGCATCACCTGCACATTTGAGGCATGTCTTGTTTTGCACAACCCGCTTGATGGCTTTGTTTTCATCTTTTAGCTTCTGGTTCTCTCCCTGAAGATTCTTTGTCTCCCGTAGTTGCATCCTGCCCTGCATTTATTAATTTCAGGTATGTGTCATTTTAGTGGTTAGCAAAGTATGCTACCATGTTCATGAAGGGAGTATCGTAGTACATTGTAATATCAGGATGACGAACAATGCTACTGTGTTCTGTGGAGTTTCTACTGTTTAACAGTAAAGCTTGCATAACTGCATGTCTTAGTGACCCATGCGGCCAAATCTCATGTACTTCACCGTGGAAAAGAATTGAATATATATACCATGTTGGAGGTATGTTTGTTTTGGAACCAGAATTTGACCTGCAGGGCACTCATGCCAAGCCTCTCGCCATGGTGTTTCCGGAGTTTCGCATCTGGATAAGGGCATTCCCGGAACACACTACATATTACGTTAACGAAAATGGATTAGTACACATCATCTTCGATAGGTAAGAAACATTGATTGAGTATGTATTGTACACTTCAAGTCGATGGATTTGTTCTCCGCGGAGACGGTGATAATTGGCACGCCTTGTCACCATTCTCTACTCATTATGAGTCACTCCATCGTTGTTGTTACCTTGGTCTGCAGCAACAGCGTGCGCATCATCAGGGTTGCACACGTTGTTAGTGGCTCCAACGAGGCCACACATCTCATCTACATGATTGTACTGGAATAGGTGGTTGTATTCGTTCATCATGAAGATGTGAAGCTCATTTTGCATAACACTGTTGTATTACGGCCACTCCCCGTCCATGGTGATCTGTTATCATCATGAAACATAATCTTTATTCTCCTATGTAGAGTTAAAGGTAGCAGTGAACAAATATTTTAAGAAAAAACAATGTAGCAGTGAAAAACGAAACCGCATGGAAGTAAATGCCATCGAACACTCTAAGGCTTAAAGTACATACAAGTTTAAATTGCCAACATAGTTGGATGTTACTCCACTTTAAGAATACTTGAAATTCATCCGTATGAGTTTCCTAGACCGATGTGTAATCAAATAGACTTTAATTACTCTCTATAAATATATTGACATACTTTCCTGACTTCAGTGTAAGATATTCATGATCATCTGTGGCTGATTACTTCAATAATTTCCAAACATATATGCCCTAGCTATATAGTGATGCAAAACTTTTACTTGCCCATCTCATCGGGTTCTTTTATATTTATCTCAAGAACTATACTCTATCTATATATACATTGGGATCTATCTCTCTGATTCCATATGTGTGATATATTTAAATAAGGCCTCTTTGTGCAGGTCTGGAAGGCTCGGAACGACGCTACCTTCAACAACGCCGGGCGCCACGCCGGCAACATACTCACTAAGGAGGAGGATGACCTCCTCCTCTGGAGACGCCTTTTGATGGATCGGATACCGTCGATCCATGTTTTCTTTCTGTCGGCAGTTTAGCTGCCCCCCCTCCCACCATCTCTCTCTCTCTCTCGTTGTGTTTGTTGTTTCTCTTATCTTGCTGTTTTTTATCCTTTAGATGAAAAACTTTGTAGGACTGCCCAGTCGCTTCAAGAAATATAACAACCGGTGGGGTTTTGTGCCCCCCGTCATTCTAAAAAAAGGCCTTACATACAATAAAATAAGTACCAACTACTCCTACAAATTATAGAAGCAAGATATTAAAATATACTATGCGAGGGAAATCATATTAGCCATAAATAGTAGAATCATAGGCACGATAATACAATCAGATCTATGAATATATGCAATAAAATCTATGAATATATAAATGTTGGGGAACGTAGCAGAAATTCAAAATTTTCCTACGTGTCACCAAGATCTATCTATGGAGAAACCAGCAACGAGGGGAAGGAGAGTGCATCTACATACCCTTGTAGATCGCTAAGCGGAAGCGTTCAAGAGAACGGGGTTGAAGGAGTCGTACTCGTCGTGATCCAAATCACCGGAGATCCTAGTGCCGAACGGACGGCACCTCCGCGTTCAACACACGTACAGCCCGGTGATGTCTCCCATGCCTTGATCCAGCAAGGTGAGAGGGAGAGGTTGAGGAACACTCCATCCAACAGCAGCACAACGGCGTGGTGGTGATGGAGGAGCGTGGTAGTCCAGCAGGGCTTCGCCAAGCACCACGGGAGAGGAGGAGTAAGAGAGGTAGGGCTGCGCCAAGAAGGAGAGGTTCTCGCGTCTCTGGCAGCCCCAAAACCCCACTATTTATAGGGGAAGGGGAGGGGGCTGCGCCCCCTCTAGGGTTCCCTCCCCAGGGGTGGCGGCAGCCCCCAGATGCCATCTGGTGGCGGCCAAAAGGGGGGAGAGGGCAGGCGCACCTGGAGTGGGCCTTAGGGCCCATCTGCCCTAGGGTTTGCCCCCTCCCACCCTTCCCTGCGCCTTGGGCCCTGTGGGAGGGGGCGCACCAGACCATCTGGGGCTGGTCCCCTCCCACACTTGGCCCATGCAGCCCTCCAGGGATGGTGGCCCCACTTGGTGGACCCCCGGGACCCTCCCGGTGGTCCCGGTACGTTACCCGAAAAACCCGAAACTTTTCCGGTGACCAAAACAGGACTTCCCATATATAAATCTTTACCTCCGGACCATTCCGGAACTCCTCGTGACGTCTGGGATCTCATCCGGGACTCCGAACAACATTCGATAACGACATACAAACTTCCTTTATAACTCTAGCGTCATCGAACCTTAAGTGTGTAGACCCTACGGGTTCGGGAACCATGCAGACATGACCGAGACGTTCTCCGGTCAATAACCAACAACGGGATCTGGATACCCATGTTGGCTCCCACATGTTCCACGATGATCTCATCGGATGAACTACGATGTCAAGGACTCAATCAATCCCGTATACAATTCCTTTTGTCTAGCGGTATTGTACTTGCCCGAGATTCGATCATCGGTATGCCGATACCTTGTTCAATCTCGTTACCGGCAAGTCTCTTTACTCGTTCCGTAACACATCATCCCGTCATCAACCCCTTGGTCACATTGTGCACATTATGATGATGTCCTACCGAGTGGGCCCAGAGATACCTCTCCGTTTACACAGAGTGACAAATCCCAGTCTCGATTCGTGCCAACCCAACAGACACTTTCGGAGATACCTATAGTGCACCTTTATAGCCACCCAGTTACGTTGTGACGTTTGGTACACCCAAAGCATTCCTACGGTATCCGGGAGTTGCACAATCTCATGGTCTAAGGAAATGATACTTGACATTAGAAAAGCTTTAGCATACGAACTACGATCTTTGTGCTAGGCTTAGGATTGGGTCTTGTCCATCACATCATTCTCCTAATGATGTGATCCCGTTATCAACGACATCCAATGTCCATGGTCAGGAAACCGTAACCATCTATTGATCAACGAGCTAGTCAACTAGAGGCTTACTAGGGACATGGTGTTGTCTATGTACCCGCACATGTATCTGAGTTTCCTATCAATACAATTATAGCATGGATAATAAACGATTATCATGAACAAGGAAATATAATAATAATAACTAATTTATTATTGCCTCTAGGGCATATTTCCAACAGTCTCCCACTTGCACTAGAGTCAATACTCTAGCTCACATCGCTATGTGATTAACACTGACAGGTCACATCGCCATGTGACCAACATCCAAAGAGTTTACTAGTGTCTAAACTAGTTCACATCATCATGTGATTAAAACTCAATGAGTTCTTGGGTTTGTCATGTTTTTCTTGTTAGAGAGGTTTTAGTCAACGGGTCTGCAACATTCAGATCCGTGTGTACTTCACAAATCTCTAGGTCATATTGTAAATGCCGCTTCCACGCTCCACTTGGAACTATTCCAAATGGTTGCTCCACTATACGTATCCGTTTTGCTACTCAGAGTCATTCGGGTAGGTGTTAAAGCTTGCATCGACGCAACTCTTTACGTCGAACTCTTTATCACCTCCATAACCGAGAAACATATCCTTATTCCTCTAAGGATAATTTTGACCGCTATCTGGTGATCTACTCCTTGATCACCTTTGTACCCTCTTGCCAGGTATGTAGCAAGGTACACATCAGATGCGGTACTTAGCATAGCATACTATAGAGCCTACATCTAAAGCATAGGGGACGACCTTCATCCTTTCTCTCTTTTCTGCCGTGGTCGAGCTTTAAGTCTTAACTTCATACCTTACAACTCAGGCAAGAACTCCTTCTTTGACTGATCCATCTTGAACACCTTCAAGATCATGTCAAGTTATGTGCTCATTTGAAAGTACCATTTAGCGGTTTTGATCTATCCTCATAGATTTTGATGCTTAATGTTCAAGCAGCTTAATCCAAGTTTTCTATTGAAAACACTTTTCAAATCACCCTATATGCATTCTAGAAATTCTACATCATTTCTGATCAACAACATGTCAACAACATATACTCATCAGAAATTCTATAGTGCTCCCACTCACTTCTTTGGAAATACAAGTTTCTCATAAACTTTGTATAGACCCAAAATCTTTGATCATCTTATCAAAATGTACATTCCAACTCCGAGATGCTTACTCCAGTCCTTAGAAGGATCGCTGGAGCCAGCATACCTTTTAGCATCCTTAGGATCCACAAAAACTTTCTGATTGTATCACATACAATCTTTCCTTACGAAAACTGGTAAGGAAACTCATTTTGACATCCATCTGCCCGATTTCATAAATGCAGCTAATGCTAACATGATTCCGACGGACTTAAGCATCGCTACGGATGAGAAAATCTCATCGTAGTCAACTCCTTGAACTTGTGAAAAACTCTTTGCCACAAGTCGAGCTTTATAGACGGTGACATTACCGTCCACGTCCGTCTTCTTCTTAAAGATCCATTTATCTCAATGGCTTGCCGATCATCGGGCAAGTCCACAAAAGTCCATGCTTTGTTCTGATACATGGATCCTATCTCGGATTTCATGGCTTCTAACCATTTGTCGGAATATGGGCCCACCATCGCTTCTCCATAGCTCGCAGGTTCATTGTTGTCTAGCAACATGACCTTCAAGACAGGATTACTGTACCACTCTGAAGCAGTACGCATCCTTGTCGACCTACGAGGTTTGGTAGTGACTTGATTCGAAGTTTCATGATCACTATCATAAGCTTCTACTTCAATTGGTGTAGGTGCCACAGGAACAACTTCCTGTGCCCTGCTACACACTAGTTGAAGTGATGGTTCAAATAACCTTATCAAGTCTCCACCATCCTCCCACTCAATTCTTTCGAGAGAAACTTTTCCTCGAGAAAGGACCCGTTTCTAGAAACAATTCCTATTGCTTTCGGATCTGAATTAGGAGGTATACCCAACTGTTTTGGGTGTCCTATGAAGATGCATTTTATCCGCTTTGGGTTCGAGCTTATCAACCTGAAACTTTTTCACATAAGTGTCGCAGCCCCAAACTTTCAAGGAATGATAACTTAGGTTTCTCCAAACGGTGTCGTCTCAACGGAATTACGTGGTACCCTCTTAAAGTGAGTGCGGTTGTCTCTAATGCCTAGCCCATGAACGATAGTGGTAATTCGATAAGAGACATCATGGTACGCACCATATCCAATAGGGTGCAACTATGATGTTCGGACACACCATCACACTATGGTGTTCCAGGCGGTATTAATTGTGAAACAATTTCCACAATGTCTTAATTGCGTGCCAAAGCTCGTAACTCAGATACTCATCTCTATGATCATATCATAGACATTTTATCCTCTTGTCACAATGATCTTCAACTTCACTCTAAAATTACTTGAACCATTCAATAATTCAGACTTGTGTTTCATCAAGTAAATATACTCAACATCTACTTGAATCATCTGTGAAGTAAGAACATAACGATATTCACTGCATGCCTCAGCACTCATTGGACTGCACACATCAAAATGTGTTACTTCCAACAAGTTGCTATCTTGTTCCATCTCACTGAAACCGAGGCTTTTCAGTCATCTTGCCCATGTGGTATGATTTGCATATCTCAAGTGATTCAAAATCAAGTGAGTCCAAACGATCCATCTGCATGGAGGTTCTTCATGCGTATACACCAATAGACATGGTTCGCATGTCTCAAACTTTTCAAAAACGAGTGAGTCCAAAGATCCATCAACATGGAGCTTCTTCATGCGTTTTACACCAATATGACTTACATGGCAATGCCACAAGTAAGTGGTACTATCATTACTATCTTATATCTTTTGGCATGAAAATGTGTATCACTACGATCGAGATTTAATAAACAATTTATTTTAGGTGCAAGACCATTGAAGGTATTATTCAAATGAATAGAGTAACCATTATTCTCCTTAAATGAATAACCGTATTGTGATAGACATAATCCAATCATGTCTATGCTCAACGCACACACAAAATAACAATTATTTTGGCTTAACACCAATCTTGATGGTAGAGGGAGCGTGCGATGCTTGATCACATCAACCTTGGAAACACTTCCAACACATATCGTCAGCTCACCTTTAGCTAGTCTCCGTTTATTCCGTAGCTTTTATTTCGAGTTACTAACACTTAGCAACCGAACCGGTATCTAATACCTTGGTGCTACTAGGAGTACTAGTAAAGAACACATTAACATAATGTATATCCAATATACTTCTATCGACCTTGCCAGCCTTCTTATCTATACCAAGTGTCTAGGGTAATTCTGCTCCAGTGGTTGTTCCCCTTATTAGAGAAGCACTTAGTCTCGGGTTTGGGTTTAACCCTGGGTTTCTTCACTGGAGCAGCAACTGATTTTCCGTTTCATGAAGTACCCCTTCTAGCACTTACCCTTCTTGAAACTAGTGGTTTTCACTAACCATCAACAATTGATGCTCCTTCTTGATTTCTAGTTTTGCGGTGTCAAACATCGCGAATATCTCAAGGATCATCATATCTATCCCTGATATGTTATAGTTCATCACGAAGCTCTAGCAGCTTGGTGGCAATGACTTTGGAGAAACCTCACTATCTCATCTGGAAGATCAACTCCCACTCGATTCAAGTGATTGTTGCACTCAGACAATCTGAGCACAAGCTCAATGATTGAGCTTGTCTCCCTTAGTTTGCTGGCTAAGAAAATCGTCGGAGGTCTTATACCTGTTGACGTGGGCACGAGCCTGAAATCCTAATTTCAGCCCTTGAAACATCTCATATGTTCCGCGATGTTTCGAAAACGTCTTTGGTGCCTCAACTCTAAACCTTTTAACTGAACTATCACGTAGTCATCAAAACGTGTATGTCCGATGTTCGCAACATCCACAGACGACGTTTGGGGTTCAGCACACTGAGCGGTGCATTAAGGACATAAGCTTTCTACTGTCCGCATAATCGCTACTGTCAACTTTCAACTATATTTTCTCTAGGAACATATCTAAACAGTGGAACTAAAGCGCGAGCTTACGGCATAATTTGCAAAGATCTTTTGACTATGTTCAGGATAATTAAGTTCATCTTATGAACTCCCACTCAGATAGACATCCCTCTAGTCATCTAAGTGATTACATGATCCTAGTAAACTAGGCCGTGTCCGATCATCACGTGAGACAGACTAGTCATCATCGGTGAACATCTTCATGTTGATCGTATCTACTATATGACTCATGCTCGACCTTTCGGTCTCTTGTGTTCCAAGGCCATGTCTGTACATGCTAGGCTCGTCAAGTCAACCTAAGTGTTTCGCGTGTGTAAATCTGGCTTACACCCGTTGTATGTGAACGTAAGAATCTATCACACCCGATCATCACGTGGTGCTTCAAAACGACGAACTTTCGCAACGGTGCACAGTTAGGGGGAACACTTTCTTGAAATTTTAATGAGGGATCATCTTATTTACTACCGTCGTTCTAAGCAAATAAGATGCATAAACATGATAAACATCACGTGTAATCAAATAGTGACATGATATGGCCAATATCATTTTGCTCCTTTTGATCTCCATCTTCGGGGCTCCATGATCATCATCGTCACCGGCATGACACCATGATCTCCATCATCATGATCTCCATCATCGTGTCTCCATGAAGTTGTATCGCCAACTTATTACTTCTACTACTATGGCTACCGGTTAGCAATAAAGTAAAGTAATTACACGGCGTTGTTTAATGACACGCAGGTCATACAATAAATAAAGACAACTCCTATGGCTCCTGCCGGTTGTCATACTCATCGACTTGCAAGTCGTGATTCCTATTACAAGAACATGATCAATCTCATACATCACATATCGTTCATCACATTGTTCTTGGCCATATCACATCACATAGCATACCCTGCAAAAACAAGTTAGACGTCCTCTAATTGTTGTTTGCATGTTTTACGTGGCTGCTATGGGTTTCTAGCAAGAACGTTTCTTACCTACGCAAAACCACAACGTGATATGCCAATTGCTATTTACCCTTCATAAGGACCCTTTTCATCAAATCCGTTCCGACTAAAGTGGGAGAGACTGGCACCCACTAGGCAGCTTATGCACCAAGTACATGTTAGTCGGTGGAACCTATCTCACGTAAGAGTACGTGTAAGGTTGGTCCGGGCCGCTTCATCCCACAATACCATCGAAACAAGATTGGACTAGTAACGGTAAGCATATTGAAAAAAATCAACGCCCACAACTACTTTGTGTTCTACTCGTGCAAAGAATCTATGCAATAGACCTAGCTCATGATGCCACTGTTGGGGAACGTAGCAGAAATTCAAAATTTTCTTACGTGTCACCAAGATCTATCTATGGAGAAACCAGCAACGAGGGGAAGGAGAGTGCATCTACATACCCTTGTAGATCGCTAAGCGGAAGCGTTCAAGAGAACGGGGTTGAAGGAGTCGTACTCGTCGTGATCCAAATCACCGGAGATCCTAGTGCCGAACGGACGGCACCTCCGCGTTCAACACACGTACAGCCCGGTGACGTCTCGCATGCCTTGATCCAGCAAGGTGAGAGGGAGAGGTTGAGGAAGACTCCATCCAGCAGCAGCACAACGGCATGGTGGTGATGGAGGAGCGTGGTAGTCCAGCAGGGCTTCGCCAAGCACCGCGGGAGAGGAGGAGTAAGAGACGTAGGGCTGCGCCAAGAGGGAGAGGTTCTCGCATCTCTGGCAGCCCCAAAACCCCACTATTTATAGGGGAAGGGGAGGGGGCTGCGCCCCGTCTAGGGTTCCCTCCCCAGGGGTGGAGGCAGCCCCCAGATGCCATCTGGTGGCGGCCAAAAGGGGGGAGAGGGGAGGCGCACCTGGGGTGGGCCTTAGGGCCCGTCTGCCCTAGGGTTTGCCCCCCTCCCACCCTTCCCTGCACCTTGGGCCCTGTGGGGGGGCGCACTAGCCCATCTGGGGCTGGTCCCCTCCCACACTTGGCCCATGCAGCCCTTCAGTGATGGTGGCCCCACTTGGTGGACCCCCGGGACCCTCCCGGTGGTCCCGGTACGTTACCGGAAAAACCCGAAACTTTTCCGGTGACCAAAACAGGACTTCCCATATATAAATCTTTACCTTCGGACCATTCCGAAACTCCTCATGACGTCCGGGATCTCATCCGGGACTCCGAACAACATTCGATAACCACATACAAACTTCCTTTATAACCCTAGCGTCATCGAACATTAAGTGTGTAGACCCTACGGGTTCGAGAACCATGCAGACATGACCGAGACGTTCTTCGTTCAATAACCACCAGCGGGATCTGGATACCCATGTTGGCTCCCACATGTTCCACGATGATCTCATCGGATGAACCACGATGTCAAGGACTCAATCAATCCCGTATACAATTCCCTTTCTCTAGCGGTATTGTACTTGCCCGAGATTCGATCGTCGGTATGCCGATACCTTGTTCAATCTCGTTACCGGCAAGTCTCTTTACTCGTTCCGTAACACATCATCCCGTGACCAACCCCTTGGTCACATTGTGCACATTATGATGATGTCCTACCGAGTGGGCCCAGAGATACCTCTCCGTTTACACGGAGTGACAAATCCCAGTCTCGATTCGTGCCAACCCAACAGACACTTTCGGAGATACCTGTAGTGCACCTTGATAGCCACCCATTTATGTTGTGACGTTTGGTACACCCAAAGCATTCCTACGGTATCCGGGAGTTTCACAATCTCATGGTCTAAGGAAATGATACTTGACATTAGAAAAGCTTTAGCATACGAACTACGATCTTTGTGCTAGGCTTAGGATTGGGTCTTGTCAATCACATCATTCTCCTAATGATGTGATACCGTTATCAACGACATCCAATGTCCATGGTCAGGAAACCGTAACCATCTATTGATCAACGAGCTAGTCAACTAGAGGCTTACTAGGGACATGGTGTTGTCTATGTACCCACACATGTATCTGAGTTTCCTATCAATACAATTATAGCATGGATAATAAACGATTATCATGAACAAGGAAATATAATAATAATAACTAATTTCTTATTGCCTCTAGGGCATATTTCCAACAATAAAATCAGATCTATGTTATCTCCTTTGTTTTACATTTCAAAGATCAACTTCATCTATAACAAGATGCTAGGCATCTCCCAAGCTAAACGATGAAACACTACTTTCTTTGTGTATCCAGTCACTCCATCGTTGATCTACCTTTTTTCTAAGCATACATGGAATAGCAGAGGTGATGGAGAATTCGTGCTCAAGTTTAGAAGCTATATATCCTAGGATAACTAGAGTAAAAGAGTATAAACATTACTTGACAAACGATTTCAGGAAATGCCGTTCGCTTCAGTAGTCGTCTTCCTACTGAGATATCAAACTCATTCAGCAAAGTAGCTATGACCATCAAAATTTTAAGTCGTGAGTAGCATGCAAAATTTATGCCATGACCCATGATTAATGCAAGAAATTTCTACTATCCAAATATGACTCATATATAATGGATTTTGGCATGATGAATATATCGGTCATATTGAATACTCATTAAGCATAGTTGGAGTGAATATTGGCATATTTATGACAATATATTATGTTATTAAAACAATAGGAAGTTGGTTGCTCAGATTATCAATAGAAAAGAATGATTCAGAATGATAATATGTTGTAGATCTAAATCATATACATGGACATAAAGAGTTCTCCATCCAATCCTACATACAAAGTATGTTTTTCTGCAAGAAAAAACTTGCAATGTATTCATCAACCGTCAAGGCAACACAATAGAAAAGAACACCAATAATAACTTGTACCCAAATATAAGGCTCACATGTCATGGATTTCGACCGCTATGGCATGGACTATATATAGGGCATATATAATTAATAATCATTAAGCATATTTGTGGAGTGAATATTGTCGGTGCTAAATCTGGCAGCTCGGGTAGTGGGTCCCAAGCTTAGTGATCTGAGCTAGATGGTAACAGAAGAAGTAGGGACACAATGTTTTACCCAGGTTCGGGTCCTCTTGATGAGGTAAAACACTACATCGTGCTTCTTATATATTTGATTGTGATGGGATGCAAAGTACAATGTGATTTACGGCGAGATGGTACGAGGGAGTTCTAAGCTCTAAACAGCATATGTCTGTCTCTATAGGCTAAAATCCACGTCTTATATAGGCACCGGATGTATCTAGGGTTTATAAATGGTTGGTGGTGATCTAGCAATTAGCATGCCGATCCTTTAAACGCTTCGTGAAGTGTAGACCAAGTTTTCGAAGATCTTCATTGGAATGACAATGAGGGCTAGGCCAGTTGAGACCCATTCATCGATCACCGGTAGGTCCTCGGCGCGGCCCATCAATGATGGGCTATCGTGATGCACACCCCCTAGTGCGAGATACCGTTAGTAGCCCCGAACTAGTCTTCAAGCCGAGGATACCACACGCTGTATTCAGAATAGTTCCACAAGTTTGGGTCTTTTGCTTGGCAGACGAGTTCAATCCCCTATGTCGGGTCTCGATTCCGAGGATATGCTTGGCTCCGAGGTATTTTTACTTGCAGCATTGATAATCACATAACAAATGGTCGCTTGGAAAGACCTCCCTCCTTGACACATTTCAACAAGGCCGCATAGCCAC
This sequence comes from Triticum aestivum, assembly GCF_018294505.1. Taxonomy (NCBI): domain Eukaryota; kingdom Viridiplantae; phylum Streptophyta; class Magnoliopsida; order Poales; family Poaceae; genus Triticum; species Triticum aestivum. Next base: position 136,342,135 of record NC_057801.1, read on the forward strand.
GAAGGAGCGCCGTAAGAAGTTTGACCAGGTCAAAAATCGTGACAACTTTTGAGCCGAGAACCGAAGCGTCACCTCCCATGGAAGATATGATCTGTCTAGTCAACAGTCATTATTGAGGATGCCGTGGCCCCAAGGTGTTTTTATTGGCTCACCACGTCAATGAAAATATTGTGCTCCCGGATTTCTAGCGATGCCATCAACGCACCTGCTTTAATATTGGTGCCCATTGGCTGCAGAGCACATCGGGAAGCGCCGATTCATTCCCTATGGTGGGGTGACCAATGGTCTTTGATTGCCCTATAAATACAGAAGGCTAGTGAACCTAGTTTACCCATACTTTCACCCTCTGCTCTAGTGCAAAGGACGGGCCTCACATCTAAGTGTCTCAAGATCTAGCTTTTTAGCCCTTCTTTATCCTACTTCTTCTCTGTATAGGATGTGGATGACTTCTCCTCGTCCCCTCTCCGCTCCCGACCCACCACCTCCGCCGCCTCCGGCGACTCCTAGCCTCCCCTCCGGTGCTCTCTGCCCTCCCCTGTCACCTCATCGCCCTCCAACTCCGCGCTTCGTTCAAGCTGGCCAAGTCGCGCTCCGCAATCTCCTGCGCGTCCACGATTCCACCGGCCTCGCTCTCGAGGACGCGGTGTTTAACTGCTTCCACCTTCCGGTCTCCTCCACAAACTCACCCTCCTCCACCCCCTGCTTTCGCACTTCTCCGGCTCTGCTCTCCGGCTCGACGACACGCTCGCCGCAACCTTCATCCAAGCTTGCTGCGGCGGTGTCGCCAGCGACTTCTTTGTCGACAAAGAATGCGACAACCTCTTCCATTTTTATGTTACCTTCCCGGAAGTGGCAACGATGCTCCTCGGCCTCCAGGTTTCCATCCGGCCACCGGCCTCCCTCTCCCTAGCCATTGAACCGTACGATGTCACCAGAGCCACCGCCGCTCCTCACCACCATCTCAGTTTCTCGAGTTGTCCCTCCCTTGCCGACCTTCTCCTTGTTCGCCATGACCTGGGTAGTTCTTTCGCGTCCTTGTCCTGGACGTGTCTCCGCTCGCCCGTCAACGCGCCCCCCGGCGTTCTTTGGCATGGGTGCCGCTCGTTTGCGCGCGAGATTCAGTTCCCCTTTGATCTCGACGTCGGTTCCTTCGCCCTTGTGCTGGCCTGTCTGTTTGGAGGAAACCATATCGCCTTCAATGTCTCCATCGAGGATGAAGGCCGTTTCTCCTTCACCGTCGCCAGCCATGCTGTGGCTTGCATCATCGCCAGCTTCGGCGATTTCTGACGGCCGGGGATCCTTCTCCGCTTCTCGTGGCCCTTGGCGGCGGCGGCGGCCCCCTTCCAGGATCCCGCGATTCCTCCCGGTGCTGCGCCCGTGCCCCTGGATCACCTGCTGTCCCCATCCGTGCTGCTTCCAGCTACTGATGGCCTTGCATCTGCCAAGAGCGTGCAGCTTCCTCGCCGTCGCTCCAAGGTACGCCTCGTTCGCCCTGGTATTTGCTTCCGCAACCTAATGCTGCATGACCATGCCCTGGATGTCGCATGCAACCCAGTAACTACCCCGTGCTCCGATCAAACCCTAGTTTGGATAGCTGTTTACCCTATTAAGCCAATTTTTCCTTCTGTTAAGCTAGTTGTTGATGCTTTAGACCACCTTTTCGCAAGTTCCAACGTTTTTCACGTGCAATTTTTTCACTCTAGGCTGTTTTGCACCTATGTTACCTCACCGATCATTCATGACCATATGATCTCACACTCCCCATGTGTGCTCTCCCATTTTGAACTTAGCATGTTTGCCTCTCAGACCGAGGCCCAGCTCGATCTCGATAATCCCTTACGTAACGACTCTGCGGGTCAAACAACTATTCACTGCCCCGAACACGCAATGGATGATAGAACCAAGTCTATCCTAGGTCCTTTCTCCATCCCTCTTGCTCTTGGCCATTCTCATCACAACACGCAAGCCACCACCTTGCCCTCGCCCACGTCCGTCTCGCAGTCCACCCATGCAAAACCGGGCCCACATCCATGCATGCATGATGACACATCCCTTTCGCATGTGCCCCCGGCCCCAATCTCAGGCACGATCGTTTCCATGCCTCTGTCTCCACCCGATGCATCCCCTCGTGACATGGTTGACTGCACAGTTCAGCCACCCTACCATGCATGCACTTCGATTAGCCCTGTCAACCACCCGTCCCAAAAAGCTGACACCTTTTCAATCCTTGCATGCAACATCCCTTCGGCAACGGCAACAAATCCGCCCGTCCTGCTCCGTATCTCTTCGGTATCTACGCCAGCCCCTGCCCAGCCTCACCTGTCAATCCCCCCGGCTCTACCCAAGAACAAAAAGGCTAATCCTAGCCAGCCCATTTTTCCATCACCTACACCCACTTCAGACTATGAGACTCCGCTTCCTCGTAGCACACTATCCTCACCACCTCCCCAAGCCGCTGACTGCTGGGGCCACCCGTCTCTGTTGCCCCCCTCTCCCTCGGTTCCATCGCTCGACTCGTTTCTGCACCCTTCCCTCGCCTTGTTTGACCGCGCTTCCAATGACGCTGACAGGGAGGGCCCTTCATCGACGTCAGCAGGCCCCATTAGGGAAGATCTCGAGCCACCCACCGGCCCTCCACCTACCCAAGACACTGACAACGGGCCCTGGCCTCCTCGTGACCCGCACTCTCCTCCCTCTCTCCTCACATGCACGGAGCAAACCTTGGTCTCGCACGCATGCGCTTATCGCGTCCCGTTCGCCCCACTCCCCTCTAATCTGAGCCCCGTGTGCCATGACATGCCCCCCTTCACGCTTCCCCTGGTACGATAGATTCCCTCGCCCCCTGCCATGCGCCGCGCCATGCATCAACTAGCGCCCCACTCTCCTACAAGGCTGCCCTCCTCACGCCCACCCTACCCTCCCTGCCACCTCCTCCTCTTTATATACCTACCCTCCCCCCTTCCCACCCTCGTACAAACCCGCCTCCTCTCCCACTCCTTCAGCCTGGCGCTGCGACGAAGAAGAAGAAGAAATGTCGGTGCTTCCACTGCCTGGCGCAAGACCACCTAGTCTTTGACTGTCGGGACCCAATCCGTTGCTCCCGCTGCTGGAGATCCGGCCACCGCAGCTTCAGGTGCAAAGCTTCTCGCCTAGTTGCTCTCTTTCCTCTGCTCCCCCATCTCCATGTCCTAGCCTTAACCTAGCCTTTGTTCCTGCCCGCAGCATGGATGCCTCGACCAATGCTGCTCCTGCCTCCCTCGACGCTGTGGAGCCGGCGACGCTACGGATTGGCTCCTTCCTCGTGCCTGTCGCCTCCTGTGGCTCGTCCTCCTTGCTCCCGCCTTGCAATGGTGCCACCACTAGCAAGGCAGACCTCCTCTGCCCGAGGCTGCGATCTACCTCAACTCGGCCCCGCCGGACCTCTCCCACCCCGTCGACGCCATCGCAGTCCAACTCCGGCTCCACCTCATCAAGGCGATCCGAGACCTTGACGCCGCTGTGGCGGCCACGGGTGCTCGCCATTCCTTCCCTCTGCCTATGCCAACCCCCACCCCTCGCTCTGCTCGCACCTAGCCACCTAGCTTCTATCGAGGGCCCCCTACCTTTGCTCCGATCCCACAGCCACCATCTTAGCCCCTCATCGTTGTCCCTCCTCAGCTAGTCCACGACGACGTTGCTCGCTACACTTTCGTGCACTTTGGCATCCCAGTGCACAACCCCTTCCCAGATATTCGACGTGCCATCCGCCAGCTTGGCAGCAACCCCACCTTCCGCGTCGCCGCCTCCTTTCGTGGGGCTGGCCTAGTTGCCTTCCCCAATGCCTTTGTCCGCCATGCTGTTCTCGCCCGTGGCCCCGTGCACATCGACGACAACTCCATCTCATTTGAGCCTGCTAAAACCATGGCCGCTCCACTGCCTCTTCGAGGACGACATCACCGAGATCGAAGCCATTGGTTTTCCCCTAGAGCTGTGGCACCCCTCCGGTTTCCACTTCATCCTCAACTTCCTTGGAGAAATCTACTCCATCGACCAGTACTGCCTTCTCTCTGATGATCGCACTTCCATTCGCGCCCATATCGCCCTGTTCAAGGGCACCCGTCTTCCCGACGGCGTCACAGTGCAACTCCCTAATCTAGACATCCTGGTAGTCCAACTACTTGAGCATGGCAGAGTCACTCGTATTGGGCCAAATGACCCCTCCCCTTTCTCATCCGATGATGGTTCTGCCTCTGATTCCGCCTCAGACTATGGTTCTGATGATTCTGGCCGCGCGCTTGGCCTAGAGTGCGCTGAGGCTGCCATGGCCGCCTTCGGGCCAGTAGTTGTGTCCCCGGAGTTCCCGTAGGGCCCTGCTTCCTCCCCTTCCAGAAATGCTACGCTGACTGCCGATCAATTCCTTGACCTCGCTATCTCCTCCTCTGATTATGATATCTCGATGGCCCGCATTGGCATAGCCCCACCTGTGCTCCTCAACTCCATCTTGCACCACCTTCCCTCCGCCCCCACCTCAGGCCCTCTAGCCTCACCTCCGGAGCCCGCCCTGCCTGCCCAGACAATTTGTGCTCCTCCCCAACCCCACCCGGTGGCTTCTATTCCGTTCACCTCCATTGCAGCCGCTTTTGAGGCCATCGCCGAGCAGCACGCTCTGCCGATGGCCTCCCCCGTGGTTGCCTCCCCTATTCCTGACGCGCCTGCTTCCTCTCCTCTGTTGCGCACCTACTCACGCCGCCCTCGCTCCGGCATCTCGCCGGGGCTGGTCATCCCCGCCGTTCCGCTCCCTTCAGAGCCCGCTCATGCGGTTCATGAGGCCGTCGCTCAGAAGAGGCGCGGCAAGGCCAAGCGCGCCAAGGACGTTCTGCATGTCTGTCGCAGTGCCCGTCTCGCCTTGGCCGAGCCATATGCCAAGGAGACAATGGCAGATAAGGCATCCCGTGCCAAGGCCAAGCGCCTGTTCATGGCAAGCTCAGCCCAAGACTTTGACGATGCAGTCCGCTCCGCTTCGCTTGTTGCTGATGACTCAGAACTGGGCTCGCCGCTGGCGCATGCTGCCCTGGCCAAAGAGTGTGGCTCCTCTACTGACGAGATCGACCTTGTCGGAAAGGCCGTTGGTCACAGTTTATTAGGTTGTCAAGGCTACTGCTTATCTATGTCTGTTGTCTCTATGTCTGTATGCGTGCCTGCTGGTTTAGTGAGTCCTGGTGTCTATGTTAGTGTTTAAAATGACGACAACGACTATGTATCTCTGCTCCTAGAATGTTAGGGGCTTGGGTGATGTGGACAAATGTAATGATGTTCTATCTGAACTTCTATCTATCAAAACTCATATGTTGTTACTCCAGGAAACTAAACTTGCCACACCCTCTGTCCCAAAAATTCGGTCTTTTCTGCCAACTTTCCTCGATTTCTATGCCATCTCAACAGATTCGGGCACCGCTGGGGGCCTGCTATCCGCTGCCAACACCAGCTCCCTTCACAACACAAACCACATAAACCATGGTTTCTGCTCCACTACCTCCCTCACATCTCTCGCTCTCCCTTCCCCCATTTGCGTCACAAACATTTACAGCCCAACTAGCAGGGCGCAAAAACCACTTTTCCTTGCGGAATTAAAAGCCATAGCCCCCTATGAGAACACCCCGTGGCTAGTTGTAGGTGATTTTAACATGATTCGCTTCCCCCATGAGAAAAACAATCCCAACTTTCACCAACGAGAATCCCACTTGCTCAATGACACGATTGATGAGTTAGCTCTCCTAGAGCTGCCTCTCCTAGATCGGCAATTTACTTGGTCCAACAACAGAGAAGCCCCTGTCCTCGAACGGCTTGATCGCGCTTTCTTTAATTTAGCTTGGAATCATGCCTTCCCAAACACCTCCTTATCCTCTCTCACTCAGGCCATCTCGGATCATGTGCCACTAATCATCTCCATATCCACGTCCGTACCCCGCTCCCGCCTCTTTCGGTTCGAATGATGCTGGGCCTACAACCCGACCTGCAAACGTCTAATCTCCCAGATCTGCCAACCACCAGCTATGGCCCACCTCTCCCCCTCAGCCCACTTGGCCCACTGCCTTCAAACCTGCCATTCCCGCCTAAAATAGTGGACCAAAACCTTGCTTCCTGCCGATACAAGAGAACTGCGCTGCAAACGCGTCATATCTCTAATCGACTTAAAGGAAGAATCGAGGACTCTCACCCCCTCCGAGTTTCAACTACGCGTAGTTGTTAAAGCCACACTGCTAAGAGCCACACGCGACCGCATGCTCGCTCTTTGGCAACGATCCAAAATCAAATGAGCGATCTACGGTGACGAGAACTCTAAATTCTTCCACGCCTCAGCCTCTCAACGCTTCCAATAAAACCAAATCCCGGTCCTACGACACCTTGGGCGCGACTTTTTCTCCCATGACCAGAAAGCCAAAATTCTAAAAGATTACTACCAACTTTTGCTTGGCACTCGGGCCACTACCCACTGGAACTTCAACCTAACAAATATCTACCCAACACAAATCCCATAGCTAAGGCACCTCGAGGCCCCTTTTTCCGATGACGAGATAAAACTAGCTTTCTTGCACAAGAACCCTAATGCCAGCCCTGGCCTTGACGACTTCGGTCCTAGTTTCTACCGATCCTTCTGGCAAAACCTTAAACCCCTCATCATTCCATTCTTCCAGGAGTTCGCAAATTCATCCTCCCAAACCGAGCGCTTCAACCAATCCATCGTCATTTTACTCCCAAAAAAAGAGGGTGCCAACAATGCCAGCGCCTTCAGGCCCATCGCCCTGCAAAACTGCCCTGTCAAAGGGACCGCCAAGCTTCTCACCAATCAGCTAAAATAGTACATTCCCTTGCTTGTTCATGGTGATCAAACAGGCTTCATCACTAGTCGATGCAACACCAAAAACTTCATCCACGCTACAGACTCGCTAAATTGCTGCCACAAACGCAAGGTTCCCACCATGGTCCTTAAGCTTGACTTCAGAAAGGCATTCGATTCAATCTCCTGGATATCCTTAATTAAAATTCTTCCGCGTCGTGGCTTCCCAACCCGCTTCTATAATTGGGTTGATGACCTACTCACCTCCGAAAAAACTGCTATCTCTCTCAAGGGTATCCCTGGTAGCTGGATGCAATGCAGGAATGGCCTGTGGCAGGTTGACCCTATATCTCCCTACCTTGTCATCATAGTAGCTGATGTACTCCAGCAGATGATCCTTAAATCTTCTTCGACTGACGATAGTGTCCTGCACCACCCTATCTACCCGGACCACCCTCCGACCGTACTCCAGTATGCCGATGACACGCTAATCAACGCCCACGCCTCAGTTGCAGCCACAAAAACTCTCAAAAAGATCCTCGACGACTTTGCTTCGGCGACAGGCCTATGCATCAACTTCTCCAAAACAACTTTTGTGCCTATGAATATCGACCCTGTCGTTTCTGACCTAATCGCCCAATCACTCGAATGTGAGATTGCCACCTTTCCTCAAACCTACCTAGGCCTCCCTCTCTCGCTGCACAAGCTACCACCCTCAGCCTTTCAACCAATCATCTCCAACTGCAGAAGCCTTCTTCCTGGCTGGTGTGCAAAACTACTAAACCATGCAGGGCGCCTCGTCCTGATTTCCTCGGTCCTTGACTCCCTGGCTACTCACTTTATGTCCGTTTTTAAGCTGCCAAAAAAGGTTATCAAATTGTTAGACTCCATTCGTAGAGCCTTCTTCTGGGCTGCGGAGGAAATGCGCACCGGCTCCAGATATTTAATTGCATGGAAAAACATTTGCAAACCTAAAGTTTATGGTGGTCTAGGCATCAAACATCTCGCTTTCTAGAATGAAGTTTGCCTTTAAATACCTTAACCACAATAACAGCTCCACACCGATACCGTGGATCTCCTGGCTAGACATGCAGCACCTTTGTAGCCTACCTCGTATAGCCACATGCTCAAACCCATCCTTCCTTACGAAAATCATCCAAACCCAGCTCCCAAAACTGCTATCCTTTACCTTTGTGCTCACAAATAATGGCCAAAAGACCTTTTTCTGGCTTGACTCTTGGCTACAAGATACACCACTAGCAACTACCTTCCCAAGCCTATACTCACACTCCACAAACACCCACATCCCGGTGGTGCACATCATGCGGTATGGGGTGCAAGAAAACCTGGTGAACAGGCTAACCTCGGCCTCCTCGCGCAAGCTTGCTGCTCTCTCTTTGTTGTTGCAGGACTTTCAGCTGTCTGATGCTCTGGACGAAAGATTTATGATCATTGGCACTGGCTTCTCAGCCAGGAAGGCCTATGGAATGATTCTGGATGAAGATGTCGAAGATGATCATGACCCTCTGATTTGGAGATCTAGGCCCCCCCACAAGATAAAAATCTTCGCTTGGCTGCTGTTTAGAGGAAGGCTAAACACTAAATGCAATCTGCTCCACAAAAAGATCACCACCGATGTCGCATGCCCTTGATGTGGCGCCCCCTCCGAGGACACTTCCCACCTGTTCCTCAGTTGTCCGCGTGCATTTCATGTTGGGGAACGTTGCAGAAAATTAAAAAATTTCCTACGGTTTCACCAAGATCCATCTATGAGTTCATCTAAGCAACGAGTCACGGGAAAGAGATTGCATCTACATACCACTTGTAGATCGCGTGCGGAAGCGTTCAAGGGAACGGTGATGATGGAGTCGTACTCGCCGTGATTCAAACCACCGATGACCAAGTGCTGAACGGACAGCACCTCCGCGTTCAACACACGTACGGTATGGACGACGTCTCCTCCTTCTTGATCCAGTAAGTGGGAAGGAGAGGTTGAGGAAGATGGCTCCAGCAGCAGCACGACAGCGTGATGATGGTGGAGAGGCAACACTCCGACAGGGCTTCGCCAAGCGCACAACGGAGGAGGAGAGGTGTTGGGGAGGGGAGGGGCTGCGCCTTGGATCAGGTGTTTAACCCTCCCCTCACCCCTCTATTTATAGGGGAAGGGGGAAGGGGGCCGGCCCCCTCTAGATGATATCTAGAGGGGGGCAGCGGCCAGGGAGGGGGCTTGCCCCCCAAGCAAAGGGGGGCGCCCCCTTTAGGGTTCCCCCCCCCAAAACCTAGGCGCATGGGCCCAAGGGGGGGGGGCGCCCAGCCCTCTAGGGACTGGTTCCCTGCCCCACGCGGCCCATGTGGCCCACCAAGAGGGGTAGCCCCTCCCGGTGGACCCCCAGAACCCCTCCGGTGGCCGCGATACAATACTGATATGCCCCCGAAACTTTCCGGTGTCCGCATGACAACTTCCCATATATAAATCTTCACCTCCGAACCCTTCCAGAACTCCTCGTGACGTACGGGATCTCATCCGGGACTCCGAACAACATTCGGTAATCACATACAAGTCTTCCTAATAACCCTAGCGTCACCGAACCTTAAGTGTGTAGACCCTACGGGTTCGGGAGACATGCAGACATGACCGAGACGGCTCTCCGGTCAATAACCGACAGGGGGATCTGGATACCCATGTTGGCTCCCACATGCTCCTCGATGATGTCATCGGATGAACCACGATGTCGAGGATTCAATCAATACCGTATACTATTCCCTTTGTCAATCGGTACGTTACTTGCCCGAGACTCGATCGTCGGTATCCCAATACCTCGTTCAGTCTCGTTACCGGCAAGTCACTTTACTCGTACCGTAATGCATGATCCCGTGACCAGACACTTGGTCACTTTGAGCTCATTATGATGATGCATTACCGAGTGGGCCCAGAGATACCTCTCCGTCATACGGAGTGACAAATCCCAGTCTCGATCCGTGTCAACCCAACAGACACTTTCGAAGATACCTGTAGTGCACCTTTATAATCACCCAGTTACGTTGTGATGTTTGGTACACCCAAAGCACTCCTACGGTATCCAGGAGTTACACGATCTCATGGTCTAAGGAAGAGATACTTGACATTGGAAAAGCTCTAGCAAAACGAACTACACGATCTTGTGCTATGCTCAGGATTGGGTCTTGTCCATCACGTCATTCTCCTAATGACGTGATCCCGTTGTCAATGACATCTAATGTCCATAGTCAGGAAACCATGACCATCTGTTGACCAATGAGCTAGTCAACTAGAGGCTTACTAGGGACGTATTGTGGTCTATGTATTCACACGTGTATTACGATTTCCGGATAATACAATTATAGCATGAATAAAAGACAATTATCATGAACAAGGAAATATAATAATAATACTTTTATTATTGCCTCTAGGGCATATTTCCAACAGTCTCCCACTTGCACTAGAGTCAATAATCTAGTTACATTGTGATGAATCGAACACCCATAGAGTTCTGGTGTTGATCATGTTTTGCTCGCGAGAGAGGTTTAGTCAACGAATCTGCGACATTCAGATCCGTATGTACTTTGAAAATATCTATGTCTCCATCTTGAACATTTTCACGGATGGAGTTGAAGCGACGCTTGATGTGCCTGGTCTTCTTGTGAAACCTGGGCTCCTTGCCAAGGCCAATAGCTCCAGTGTTGTCACAGAAGAGTTTGATCGGCCCTGACGCATTGGGTATGACTCCTAGGTCGGTGATGAACTCCTTCACCCAAATTGCTTCATGCGCTGCCTCCGAGGCTGCCATGTACTCTGCTTCACATGTAGATCCCGCCACGACGCTCTTCTTGCAGCTGCACCAGCTTACTACTCCACCATTCAACATATACACGTATCCAGTTTGTGACTTAGAGTCATCCAGATCTGTGTCGAAGCTAGCATCGACGTAACCCTTTACGACGAGCTCTTCGTCACCTCCATAAACGAGAAACATGTCCTTTGTCCTTTTCAGGTACTTCAGGATATTCTTAACCGCTGTCCAGTTTTCCTTGCCGGGATTACTTTGGTACCTTCCTACCAAACTTACGGCAAGGTTTACATCAGGTCTGGTACACAGCATGGCATACATAATAGATCCTATGGCCGAGGCATAGGGGATGACGCTCATCTCTTCTTTATCTTTTGCCGTGGTCGGGCATTGAGCCGAGCTCAATCTCACACCTTGCAGTATAGGCAAGAACCCTTTCTTGGACTGATCCATTTTGAACTTCTTCAAAATCTTATCAAGGTATGTGCTTTGTGAAAGAGCTATGAGGCGTCTCGATCTATCCCTATAGATCTTGATGCCTAATATATAAGCAGCTTCTCCAAGGTCCTTCATTGAAAAACACTTATTCAAGTAGGCCTTAATGCTGTCCAAGAATTCTATATCATTTCCCATCAAAAGTATGTCATAAACATATAATATGAGAAATTCCATAGAGCTCCCACTCACTTTCTTGTAAACGCAGGCTTCTCCATAAGTCTGCATAAACCCAAACGCTTTGATCATCTCATCAAAGCGAATGTTCCAACTCCAAGATGCTTGCACCAGCCCATAAATGGATCGCTGGAGCTTGCATACTTTGTTAGCATTCTTAGGATCGACAAAACCCTCCGGCTACATCATATACAGTTCTTCCTTAAGATGCCCGTTAAGGAATGCCGTTTTGACGTCCATCTGCCATATCTCATAATCATAGTATGCGGCAATTTCTAACATGATTCGGACGGACTTAAGCTTCACTACGGGAGAGAAAGTCTCATCATAGTCAATCCCTTGAACTTGCCGATAACCCTTAGCGACAAGTCGAGCTTTATAGATGGTGACATTACCATCCGCGTCCGTCTTCTTCTTAAAGATCCATTTGTTTTCTATCGCTCGTCGATCATCGGGCAAGTGAGTCAAAGTGCACACTTTGTTTTCATACATGGATTCTATCTCGGGTTTCATGGCTTCTAGCCATTTGTTGGAATCTGGGCCCGCCACCGCTTCTTCATAGTTCGAAGGTTCACCGTTGTCTAACAACATGATTTCCAGGACAGGGTTGCCATACCACTCTGGTGTGTTACGTGTCCTTGTGGACGTACGAAGTTCAGTAGCAACTTGATCAGAAGTACCTTGATCATCATCATTAATTTCCTCTCCATTCGGTGTAGGTACCATAGGAACGTTTTCCTGAGCTGCACTACTTTCCGGTTCAAGAGGTAGTACTTCATCGAGTTCTACTTTCTTCCCACTTACTCCTTTCGAGAGAAACTCTTTTTCCAGAAAGGATCCGTTCTTGGCAACGAAGATCTTGCCCTCGGATCTTAAGTAGAAGGTATACCCAATGGTTTCCTTAGGGTATCCTATGAAGACGCATTTTTCCGACTTGGGTTCGAGCTTTTCAGGTTGAAGTTTCTTGACATAAGCATCGCATCCCCAAACTTTTAGAAACGACAGCTTAGGTTTCTTCCCAAACCATAATTCATACGGTGTCGTCTCAACGGATTTAGATGGTGCCCTATTTAAAGTGAATGTAGCTGTCTCTAGAGCGTATCCCCAAAATGATAGCGGTAAATCGGTAAGAGACATCATAGATCGCACCATATCCAATAGAGTGCGATTACGACGTTCGGACACACCGTTACGCTGAGCTGTTCCAGGCGGCGTGAGTTGTGAAACGATTCCACATTTTCTAAAGTGTGTACCAAATTCGTGACTTAAATATTCTCCTCCACGATCCGATCGTAAGAACTTTATCTTTCGGTCACATTGATTCTCTACTTCATTCTGAAATTCCTTGAACTTTTCAAAGGTCTCAGACTTGTGTTTCATCAAGTAGACATACCCATATCTACTCAAGTCATCAGTGAGAGTGAGAACATAACGATATCCTCCGCGAGCCTCAACGCTCATTGGACCGCACACATCCGTATGTATGATTTCCAATAAGTTGGTTGCTCGCTCCATTGTTCCGGAGAACGGAGTCTTAGTCATTTTACCCATGAGGCATGGTTCGCACGTGTCAAATGATTCATAATCGAGAGACTCTAAAAGTCCATCAATATGGAGCTTCTTCATGCGCTTGACACCTATGTGACCAAGGCAGCAGTGCCACAAGTATGTGGGACTATCGTTATGAACTTTACATCTTTTGGTATTCACACTATGAATATGTGTAACATTACGTTCGAGATTCATTAAGAATAAACCATTGACCATCGGGGCATGACCATAAAACATATCTCTCATATAAATAGAACAACCATTATTCTCGGATTGAAATGAGTAGCCATCTCGTATCAAATGAGATCCAGATACAATGTTCATGCTCAAACTTGGCACTAAATAACAATTATTGAGGTTTAAAACTAGTCCCGTAGGTAAATGTAGAGGTAGCGTGCCGACGGCGATCACATCGACCTTGGAACCATTCCCGACGCGCATCGTCACCTCATCCTTCGCCAGTCTCCGCTTATTCCGCAGCTCCTGCTGTGAGTTACAAATGTGAGCAATGGCACAGGTATCAAATACCCAGGAGTTACTACGAGTACTGGTAAGGTACACATCAATTACATGTATATCAAATATACCTTTACTGTTGCCGGCCTTCTTGTCCGCTAAGTATTTGGGGCAGTTCCGCTTCAAGTGACCCTTCCCCTTGCAATAAAAGCACTCAGTCTCAGGCTTGGGTCCATTCTTTGACTTCTTCCCGGCAACTGGCTTACCGGGCGCGGCAACATCTTTGCCGTCCTTCTTGAAATTCTTCTTACCCTTTCCCTTCTTGAACTTAGTGGTCTTATTGACCATCAACACTTGATGTTCTTTCTTGATTTCAACCTCTGCTGACTTCAGCATTGAGAATACTTCAGGAATGGTCTTCACCATCCCCTGCATATTGTAGTTCAGCACAAAGCTCTTGTAGCTTGGTGGGAGCGACTGAAGGATTCTGTCAATGACCGCCTCGTCTGGGAGGTTGATCTCCAACTGGGACAAGCGGTTGTGCAACACAGACATTTTGAGTATATGCTCACTGACAGAACTGTTTTCCTCCATCTTACAACTATAGAACTTGTCGGAGAATTCATATCTCTCGACCCAGGCATGAGCTTGGAAAACCATTTTCAGCTCCTCGAACATCTCATATGCTCCGTGCTTCTCAAAACGCTTTTGGAGCCCCGGTTCTAAACTATAAAGCATGCCGCACTGAACGAGGGATTAATCATCAGCACGTGATTGCCAAGTGTTAATAACGTTTTGGTTTTTTGGGATGGGTGCTTCACCTAGCGGTGCATCTAGGACATAATCTTTCTTGGTTGCTATGAGGATGATCCTCAGGTTCCGGACCCAGTCCGAATAGTTGCTGCCATCATCTTTCAGCTTGGTTTTCTCTAGGAATGCGTTGAAGTTCATGTTGACATGAGCGTTGGCCATTTGATCTACAAGACATATTTTGCAAAAGTTTTAGACTAAGTTCATGATAATTAAGTTCATCTAATCAAATTATTTAATGAACTCCCACTCAGATTAGACATCCCTCTAGTCATCTAAGTGTTACACGATCCGAGTCGACTAGGCCGTGTCCGATCATCATGTGAGACGAACTAGTCATCATCGGTGAACATCTCCATGTTGATCGTATCTTCCATATGACTCATGTTCGACCTTTCGGTCTCTGTGTTTCGAGGCCATGTCTGTACATGCTAGGCTCATCAAGTTAACCCTAAGTGTTATGCATGTGTAAATCTGTCTTACGCCCGTTGTATGTGAACGTAAGGATCTATCACACCCGAACATCACGTGGTGCTTCGAAACGACGAACTTTAGCAACGGTGCACAGTTAGGGGGAAGACTTTCTTGAAACTATTATAAGGGATCATCTTATTTACTACCGCCGTTCTAAGTAAACAAGATGCATAAAACATAATAAACATCACATGCAATTATATAGTAGTGACATGATATGGCCAATATCATATAGCTCCTTCGATCTCCATCTTCGGGGCTCCATGATCATCTTCATCACCGGCATTGACACCATGATCTCCATCATCATGATCTCCATCATTGTGTCTTCATGAAGTTGTCACGCCAACGACTACTTCTACTTCTATGGCTAACGCGTTTAGCAATAAAGTAAAGTGATTTACATGGCGTTCTTCAATGACACACAGGTCATACAAAAATAAAGACAACTCCTATGGCTCCTACCGGTTGTCATACTCATCAACATGCAAGTCGTGATTCCTATTACAAGAACATGATCTCATACATCAAAATATATCATTCATCATTCGTCACAACTTCTGGCC
The DNA here is from genome assembly GCF_018294505.1 of Triticum aestivum. Taxonomy (NCBI): domain Eukaryota; kingdom Viridiplantae; phylum Streptophyta; class Magnoliopsida; order Poales; family Poaceae; genus Triticum; species Triticum aestivum. The sequence continues at coordinate 136,357,287 of NC_057801.1, forward strand.
ATATCACATCACATGACAATTGCTGCAAAAACAAGTTAGACGTCCTCTAATTGTTGTTGCATCTTTTATGTGGCTGCAATTGGGTTCTAGCAAGAAAGTTTTCTTACCTACGAATAACCACAACGTGATTTTGTCAACTTCTATTTACCCTTCATAAGGACCCTTTTCGTCGAATCCGCTCCAACTAAAGTGGGAGAGACAGACACCCGCTAGCCACCTTATGCAACTAGTGCATGTCAGTCGGTGGAACCTGTCTCACGTAAGCGTACGTGTAAGGTCGGTCCGGGCCGCTTCATCCCACAATACCGCTGAAGCAAGAAAAGGCTAGTAACGGCAAGCAAGTTGACAAGATCTACGCCCACAACAAAATTGTGTTTTACTCGTGCAATAGAGAACTACGCATAGACCTAGCTCATGATGCCACTGTTGGGGAACGTTGCAGAAAATTAAAATTTTTCCTACGGTTTCACCAAGATCCATCTAGGAGTTAATCTAAGCAACGAGTCATGGGAGAGAGATTGCATCTACATACCACTTGTAGATCGCGTGCGGAAGCGTTCAAGGGAACGGTCATGATGGAGTCGTACTCGCCGTGATTCAAATCACCGATGACCAAGTGCTGAACGGAGAGCACCTCCGCGTTCAACACACGTATGTTACGGACAACGTCTCCTCCTTCTTGATCCAGCAAGGGGGAAGGAGAGGTTGAGGAAGATGGCTCTAGCAGCAGCACGACGGCGTGATGATGGTGGAGAGGCAGCACTCCGACAGGGCTTCGCCAAGCGCACAACGGAGGAGGAGAGGTGTTGGGGAGGGGAGGGGCTGCGCCTTGGATCAGGTGTTCAGCCCTCCCCTCACCCCTCTATTTATAGGGCAAGGGGGAAGGGGGCTGGCCCCCTCTAGATGAGATCTAGAGGGGGGGGGGCGCCGGCCAGGGAGGGGCTTGCCCCCCAAGCAAAGGGGGCGCCCCCTTTAGGGTTCCCACCCAAACCCTAGGTGCATGGGCCCAAGGGGGGCGCCTAGCCCTCCAGGGGCTGGTGCCCTGCCCCACGCGGCCCATGTGGCCCACCAAGAGGGGTGGCCCCTCCCGGTGGACCCCCGGAACCCCTCCGGTGGCACCGGTACAATACCGATATGCCCCCGAAAATTTCCGGTGTCCGCATGACAACTTCCCATATATAAATCTTCACCTCCGGACCCTTCCGAAACACCTTGTGATGTCCGGGATCTCATCCGGGACTCCGAACAACATTCGGTAATCACATACAAGTCTTCCTAATAACCCTAGCGTCACCGAACCTTAAGTGTGTAGACCCTACGGGTTCGGGAGACATGCAGACATGACCGAGACGGCTCTCCGGTCAATAACCAACAGCGGGATCTGGATACCCATGTTGGCTCCCACATGCTCCTCGATGATGTCATCGGATGAACCACGATGTCGAGGATTCAATCAACCCCGTATATATTCCCTTTGTCAATTGGTACGTTACTTGCCCGAGACTCGATCGTCGGTATCCCAATACCTCGTTCAGTCTCGTTACCAGCAAGTCACTTTAATCGTACCGTAATGCATGATCCCGTGACCAGACACTTGGTCACTTTGAGCTCATTATGATGATGCATTACCGAGTGGGCCCAGAGATACCTCTCCGTCATACGGAGTGACAAATCCCAGTCTCGATCCGTGTCAACCCAACAGACACTTTCGGAGATACCTGTAGTGCACCTTTATAGTCACCCAGTTACGTTGTGACGTTTGGTACACCCAAAGCACTCCTACGGTATCCGGGAGTTACACGATCTCATGGTCTAAGGAAGAGATACTTTACATTGGAAAAGTTCTAGCAAAACGAACTACACGATCTTGTGCTATGCTCAGGATTGGGTCTTGTCCATCACGTCATTCTCCTAATGACGTGATCCCATTGTCAATGACATCTAATGTCCATAATCAGGAAACCATGACTATCTGTTGACCAACGAGCTAGTCAACTAGAGGCTTACTAGGGACGTATTGTGGTCTATGTATTCACACGTGTATTACGATTTCCGGATAATACAATTATAGCATGAATAAAAGACAATTATCATGAACAAGGAAATATAATAATAATACTTTTATTATTGCCTCTAGGGCATATTTCCAAAATTTCGCACTTGGGAAAGGCTGGGGTTAAACCCCCCTCCCAGGTTTCAAGATCTCTGGCTTCTCCAACCTCCTGGCGCCTTGGATGGACGGGTGTGGCCTGAAGTTCTTCTTATGATCATGTGGAAAAATCTGGGACTCTAGAAATGCTGCTGCATTCCGCAATGAGATTCAATCCCCTATAGCCACTGTTAGGAACATACGTAATGAGTTTGAGATCTGCCTGAACAGATTCCAGGACACGTCTGACAAGGCAGCAGCCAATTCCTGGCTCCTGTTCCTTACCTCACAGCTCGCCGTGACCCTGTAATCCTGCTTGCCCATGCTGGCTTTTGAGTAATATACATACCGGTGGGGATCCTCTCCCCCTGGTGATTCCTCAAAAAAAACTAGCACGTGGAAGAGATCTGCAGTCAAAAGCCAACGGTAAATGGGTGCAGTCGCTGCATTAGGCTCAAAGCCGTCACGTACCTTCCTACCATGGCGCAGTGCCACTCCCCCGTAGAGGAGGGTGCAAGCCACTCATCATATGTTAACCCTACTCCCCACGAAGGAGATTGGGTGATCTTTATTTCTCATCTTATCCGAGGTTTAGGTTTTCCCCTTCACCCTTTTGCTCAGGGTTTCTTGTTCTCTTACGGGCCCGATTTTCATCATCTGGCTCCGAAATCTATTCTCCACATTGCTTCTTTCATAATTTTCTGTGAGGCCTTTCTTCGTGTTGAGCCACACTTCGGGTTGTGGCTAAAAGTGTTCCATGTCAAACCGTACAACAATGGACCCAAACTTGCGGAGTGTGGAGGGGCCACACGATTAGCTGACTCACCAACACGATTTGGCCCGAGGGCTCATTTATGTAAACGAAGCAGCTCTGGCAAAACAACAATGCACTGGTATCGTAAGGTGCTATACAAACGGGGTTTAACCCCTTTCCGCGACGGCATTCTCAACCGTCGCCAAGTGAGTGACTGCGATAGGGGGTCCTTCCCACACGACCCAAAAACCGTAGGTGATAGGCGAGCGGCTACTAACGATCGCCATAGAATAAACGTATGAGAAGTCGCCCCATTCCCACACGTTACGTCTGGACGTTACGTTTCTGATCCGAGAGACATCACAAACAATTACGCCGGTATAGTCGTGTGAAAAAGGTGAACATTAACATTTAATCTACCGATATGTTTGCCATAGGTACGTTATCACACACAGTTTAAGAATGTAAAATGTGTGCGGTGCCTCTACTAACGTCAACATGTCCATTTTCATAACTGTGTACAATAGATATATTCCTATCACACATGCACACAGGTTTGAAACATTTGCCGTATTACCATGAATTACACACGCATATGAGACAAAACCGTGTGTGCATCCGTCGGGCATCGCAAACGTTTCACGTCAAAAAATCATTTGTTCTCTATTTTTCATTGCACACGCTATTTTCTTTCTAACCATGTGCACATTATTTTATTTGCTCTTGTATAATTTTATTTTCCCTATAATTTATTATTCTAATTGGAAATTTTGAAATATGAAACGTGGAATTCAAATTCTCAACACAATGGTTCAACAACGAATCCATGAAAAAAATCTCAGTACAATATGTTCGGTAATTACAGGACTAGACAACAAGTAACTATGATGAACCACAATATTTAGAGGCGGTTAAGGTGAAGAGACAAGTGTAAATAATTTTGACTGCCGATGGTGTTGAAGAAGCGGAATGCCCATAATGTGCCCTCCTGCATGCCATAGGCATGAACAACTTTTGTCCAACCCCCTCTGACGATCGCCCGCCCATCCAGCACCGCCTTCAGGAAGACTTCTAGAGCATTATGATGGTAGCATGACTTATATACTTTAACCTTTGTTGCTTCCACTCCGGTCATGTAGTTTGCAAGGTAATCATCTTCCGAAATCACTGAAAAGAGAAAAATTTCAGGTACTAAGGTCCAATAGAGTAACTTGTTGTGGGCAGCGGGAAAAGGCAACACATTACTTAATTACCATCCTAAAGTTCACTTTTATCTTGGACAAAGTGTAAATAAAGAGCTTAATTCCCATCACCCGTTTCTTTCGCCTAACAATTTTTCTTAGGTTTCTCACTTGATACTTGTTCATGAATATCTCATTGCCCCATATGCAAAAGGGATCGAAGCGTGGATCAGTACCGCTCATATATGTACCTACAAGCAACCAGTAAATGTTAGAAGCTAAACTGAGATTGCACAAATGATGTAAAATACAACTACCTACGATCCTAAGTACAAGTATTTTTTAAGATTTCAATGAACTACATACAGATGTATATAGAATTATAGATATAGTTTGGATTAGAATCTAGATTCATTAATTTTGCTCCATATGTAGTTTATATTAGAGTCTCTAAAAATGCTTATATTGAGGAACGGATGGTGTATAAAACATGGGATGCAACTAAACTCGACGGCAAACAACAACATCACCCAATGTAGCCCTATGTAAGTATATGGAAAGCCAATGTTAACTACACATGGTTAACATCCACCAAAAATAGAAAATGGTAATAAAACAGCAACATCTGTAGTGATATCTTCATTGCGAAAGAGTAGCATGGTATGAAAGGGACGGATTAAAAAATGGATGTAATTGTTTACTGCAACAGACAAACTAGTATAACCATTGAAACTGGTATTGATAGAAATTAAATTGTCAGAGTTAAACATCGCAAGGCAGGTGCTACTAGAGCAGAGTATGGCTTTGTTGTGTATTAAAAGGTAGAGAAAATAGGCAAGACGGGCTAGGCGTGTTTACAGCAACATGCTTAATACATGAACTGTACAAAACATGCCCATTGCAACTGGTATTGGTAAGATTCAACTGGTGAGTTCATACTTGGTAAGTCCTGAAGGGTAGTGGCTGGGGCACTTCATATGGACAAGAGCCCGACCCAAGTTGGCCGCAGCGGAGGCGAGGTGTTCCTCCGGGTCGAAGAGTGGATCAGTACCGCCGACATGTGTACCTAAAAGAAGCAAGTAAATGTTAGAAACCAAACTGCAATTGCACAAATGATGTAAAATATTGTAAGACATGGGATGCAGCTCACCTTGATGGCAAACAGCAACATCGCCCATTATGGCCCTGCGTAAGTACATGGAAAGGCATGTTAAGTACAACAGGGTTAGCATCCACTAAAAATAGCAAATGGTCAGCTTCTCTAGTATATCTTCATTACGGAGAGTAGCGCATTAGCAAAGGGACAAATTAAAAAATGGATGCAACTGTTAATTGCGACAGGCTTAACAGCATCCTAAATCATGTTTTGTAAGTTTGTAACCATTGAAATACAACTATTTAAAAATAGATACAACTGTTAATTGCAACAGGCTTAATAGCCATTGAAACTGGTACTGATAAAAATGCAATTGGTAGAGTTAAACATCACAAGGCAGGTACTGCCAGAGCAGAGAATGGCCAGGTTGTCTATAAAAAGGTAGGGAAAATATCTAAAACATGTTAGGCATGTTTACTAGAACATGCTTCATACATCGACCGTACAAAACATAGCCATTAATTGCAACTAGTATTGATAAGATTGAACTCGTCAGTTCAATCTTGGTAAGTCCAGAGAGGTAGTTGCTGGGGCACTTCATCTTGGCCATTAGTAGCACGCCACTAGTATATTTTACTAATGGCCCAAAGTCAGCGGCGGCGGCACTACTAGGAAAAGGCCTACTAATGGCGCATTGGTTTTGCCTACTAATGGCGCATTACCAGTGCGCCATTAGTAGCACGCCACTAGTATATTTTACTAATGGCACACCACTCGTGCGCCATTAGTATCTGGTATACTAATGGTGCACCAAGCAGTGCGCCATTAGTTTGTTACACAATGCACCATTAGTGTGCCTCCCGGGGGGCCATACTTAAGCATGTGCTTTGTCATACTAATGGCGCATGCTATGTTGATGCGCCATTAGTATCCTTTGGCATACTAATGGCGCACCTAGTTGTGATGCGCCATTAGTATAAATATTTGGGTTTTTTACTTTTCTTATTTTTGCACAGGTTACAAAATATATTATTGGACAGAATATAGACAGCAGCACACAACAACATTAGATTCATCAAATACAATAGAAGATTAGTCTCCGAATACAATTCATCACATTAGTCTCCGAATTCAAAAGACCGAACAAAGATAAAACATTACAAGTCTCAAGACCGCGAGTATCGAGTTTGTCTTCACATTACAAGTCGATATCGATCATCTAAACTACCGTCACATAGAAGAGAGTTGTGGTCATCACGATGAGCATCATCGCGATCAAACTGGTCTTCATCCGGTTCCTCCAACGCTCCCTCCTCTCTCCCGCTAGATAGTGGGCATATCTAGATTCAGCCTCCGCCCTAGTGGTGTACCCTTTGTAACTGTTACCGCTGAAACGGTGAACCTGTCTCCGACACTCCTCCCAGTCGTCGTAGACTCCGGGAACCTTACCCTTGTACACGACATACGACGGCATCTCTATGCACAAGACAAACAACAGACAATACATAAGCAATATGTAAGTATGCAACAAAAGGATCGGAAGAGAAACGCAAGACATTAATAGCACGATTCATGGTCCTACCAATAAATAGCATCGATTACATCTAAGTTGAACGACTATCCAAACCAAAGAGACATACAAATTCATTGAAGTTTAATTACAACATGAGCCAATCAATGTTTCAGAACTACACATCACTACTTTCGACTCGACTCATCGGACAGGAGCGTGGATGAAGCCGCCGTCTGTCGTGATGGTCATGAAATCGCGGTTGTTGTCACCCTGCATTTGTAGCATTCCATCTATCTCATTGTTGGACGGTTGATATCTGAGGTAGAACTGCCCCGACGTATGAAGGGCATCTTGATGGATGATGTCCGCAAAGTCCGACTGGATGCGAAAGAATTCTTGTCTGAGGTCCGCGTCCTGGATTGCCGACAAGTTCGCGGCCCAATCTTTGAGATTATCTGGTAGCAGAAGTTGATGATGGTCCCTTACGATCGCCCGCATGTGATGGAGGGCGTAGTAGGCATCCTTCTGACCGCCAGGCGGCTGCTTGACGCAGAAGAACTTCGTATTGTGTGAGAACATGTGCTTGCTGTACTTACGAACAGTCCTGGTGAAGGTGCCTCCAGATTTGGCGTAGCCGGGGAGAACATCATCAAGAACTTTCTTGACATTTGTGTAGTCTATCTTGGAGTTACAGTTCGGGTCGAAATACGTGGTCATGGAATATTTCGGGCTTAAGAGGATGAGTGTGCAATGTGTGTCACTGCACAGAACATGGAATCTTAGAAAAAAAAGAACGATCGAAATCTAAGAAATCATATGTTACGAGGCGGTTAAGGGATGACTTACTCGGGAAAGTAAGCCCCAAGGAAGTTATCCTTATCTGGGTTTGCCAGAATGACGCCATCAAGGTGTGAACTCGCAACTTGGCGGTCCCCAGCGCTGCTCAAGTGCTTGGCACGCATGTAGAAGGGGTCGACTATCACGATGTCCGGGGTCTTGTCTCTAATGATCCGCATCTCCATACTCAGTGAAAACAGCCGAACGAAGGTGTAGTGCAGCGGATGAAGGTTAAACATAGGAAAGATGTCATGAAACCGCAGGACAATCGTACCCACGATGTCGCCATCCACAAAGCCCTTGCCCTCTGGCACCTTGGCCACGAAAACCGGGTATGCCACATCCTTCTCTCTGAGACGCCGCTTCTCCAAACAAAGAACACTATCGTGCAGACTCCGTATAGCACCGGTTACAGCATTCAGCATATTTGGCGGTAGCATCGCCCTACCCGCCATATGCACCCTCCTCGAGATATCCTTAGGTGAAGGTGGCCCGTCCTGAGCATGGATCGAACTCGGTGCCGGCTGGCTCGCACCGGCGCCCTTGTTAGTCTTTCACTTCCGTCCCTTCTTCTTGATCTCCTGTAATGGGACCGAGTTCTGCTCACAGACCGCCTTCTTGAGCGTGTTGGGGCTGATAATATTTCGCACCTCAGCTATCTGACGCTCGGTGAAGGCGGGAGCTGGAGGCGTGTCCTGAGAACTGAATGCTAGATGACGCCTATTGCAATTGGATTTCTCCGCCGTACCAGCTAGATTGCGGTCGTCTTTGTTGGGTACTTGAGAAAGAGGCCCGTAGAACTCGTCAGCGTACCCATGTTCGGCAAAGTACTTATCGACTTTGGTAAATGTACCATCGTCGTTGTCGTCGTCGTCCGGATCCTGTGCCATAGGGATGTCCGTATCCTGTGCCATAGGGATGTCCGGCAAAGGGATGTCCGGCAGGTCCGGTAGCGTTGCGGCGTTCTTGCCATGGCTTGGTGCCGACACGACTGGAGGTCTTGTCTGTGGGGTGGTGTCCCCCGCCCCCAAACAAATCTGGCTCTTCGGCCAAAGCAGGGGCCAGTTTACGCAGGCGCTGAGGGTCATCTCATCTTCTTCATCGGCCCCAGCGGGTCGAATCGGAGGTAACAGCTCGTCGCAGCCTGGCAGCACCCGAACCACTTCAACCCTATACATTGTGGGTGCCATCGGATTACCGTGGAACATGCGATTGCCCGGTTGAACGATTCTTCCCTTGGCGACATTGACGAACTCGGCGCCCACGAAGTGCAGAAGAGTGCAAGGAATGTCGGCGGCGCCCTACGAAAACATGTACAGGGCGTCAGGGATGCCCAGTCAAAGGCAAGGAGATGAAGTCATTGGCCGAGAGGCTTAGTTACCGTGATGCCGTCTAGCTCGGCTAATGTCGAGGCACCGCCAACGGTGGGCGTGCAACTGACGGAGGGGGCGCTTGCTGGTGAGGTGCCGGCCGGCGTACACCCGGGTGCATTAAGCTCCAATGCCCGTGCCGGCGCCGGAGACACGAATACCGCCTCCACCGGAGACACCAATGGTGCCGCCGCCGGAGACACCAATGGCGCCGCCGGAGACATCAATGGCGCCGCCTGCACGCTGTGTGAGTTGCTGGTTGTGAAGCTGGGAACCGGGGGAGGCCCATGTTGGCCGCCCGCAATCCAAGTCATCAGCCCATGAATCAACGTAGGCACCATGGCGTTGAGCTTCCCATGTTCCCAGTTGTTGTTCGACTTGCTCTTGGACAAGCTCTGGAATCCGTGCCACTTGTGCCTTGAGTGCTTCAACCTCGCGCGTCTGGCTTTCCGAGCTGGCCTTTTTCTCCTTCCGCACACCAGCGGTATAGTATGACCCCCATTTTGTCGACAAGCCTTTGCCGGCCACACGACCAGCTGACGTCGGCTTAGTGAGCTTATCCTTGCTTTTCATTATGTTCAACGCCCTATTTAAAGGGGTGTCGAAAGGGGAGCTCTGAGACAACCCCGCGCTACTGCTTTCAGTGTCCTGCAAAAGGAACGTGAACCATTTAGAAATATTGGGGATTAATTAGAGTGCAACCATATGGAGCTAATTACGCGGGGGTGTATTCCTTACCAGAACAAGCTCAAGCGCCCTGGTCTTCGGATCCGTGGTAAGCTCCTTTGTTATCGGGTCCTCCTTGTATCGGGCCCTGACATAGTTCCCGGTCTGCTTGTTACCGCTATATTTCTCGAAGCGGGGCGGTAGGCCTTGCTCGGCACGCTCCGCGTCCTCCTTGTCCCATACAGGCTCCGCCACTCTGTAACCACCGGGACCGAGTTTGTGTTCCCCTAAGTTCAACTCCCGCATTTCTTTCCCCCACTGACTTGATTCGGAGGTTGTGCTGCTCTCGCACTTGATCTTGAACTCCTTGTACTCATCTTCGCTCATCAAAGGATATTTCGCCTTGATCTTCTCATAAGTATCACCTTTACCAATCATTCTCTTCACCGTGCTTCTCCAAGTAGACAGGGTCGTGCTCATCTTCGTGAGGGCGGCACTGTTCACTTTATTCCCTGAGAGGCGTGTGTTTTCAAATCCGGCGGGGAACTTGTATCATTCATGCAGCTTCGTGAAGAGGAGGTTGCGCAAATTCCCGTGGTCCTTATTCCTAAGGTTATCGGTGTTGATCGAGACGGTGCTCCGGAGAATGCACCCGAGCTGAAGCGCGTACCCCTTGACTATATGTTTGGGCTCTGTTGGATTCCCGTCGGAGTCCACTTGAGTGAATTCCTCCTTGAGGGTGCGGAGCGCATTTGGGCGCCGGTCCTTCCTTTGCTTCTTCGGTTGGCCGTCATCTGTGTGTGCGCCGCCATCATCAATGGTGGCATCCTCGGCCGCACCATCAGTGGTGTCATCCCCGACGCCACTAGGGGGTGTGTAATCAGGATCGGTGTCTTCCGCAGCGTCCTCATAGCGGTGAGGTTGTTCCTCCATCTCCTGGGACAGCTCCCAGAATTGCTTGCCGCCCGAACCACCGGCCTCATCGTTGTGGGCCATGTTTCGCTCTAAATAGGAAAAAGAATTGGTCAAAAAGTTGGTTATTGTCAAGGAACAAGATCATGGTCTCATCATTTAGGGTTTGTCGACACCGAGGCACCCTAAAATCTTAAGCTTTCATCATTTAGGGTTTGTCGACGGCGAGGCACCCTAAAAGCCTAAGCGTGCATCATTTAGGTTCTCATCAACACCGAGGCATCCGGGGCAGCCAAGTTAAGTTTTCATCATTTAGGGTTTATCGATGCCGAGGCACCCTAGGTTGGGCCTAATCACTTGGCTCTATTGCCACCTATGTTGGGTTTATCATCTAGGGTTTATCGATGGTAAGGAGAATTCTAAGTTGGGCCTAATCACTTGGCTCTATTGCCACCTATGGTTTAATGCAGCAAGAATAAAGGGGCAGTTGATCTACTTAGTTAAGTACTAAGATACCCCGGCCCATGCATTAGTCGCAAGTACCCCATATGTCCTATTTTTAGCAAAGTCATGCTAAATTTCATGGAAAATTTCAGCATGACCTTTGCTGAAAATAGGACATATGGAGTACCCGAATTTGCCGGAACGGAAGTTAATCGACATTCCGGCAAACTCAAGGGCCTCTCGGGGTACCTGCAAAATCATCACGACACGATGGTCGGAGACAAAACCCAGCAATATATCTTCTTGGGTGAAGACACCAGCACCACTAGAAGGTGTCAGGACTCAAAGATGCTCCTGCAGAAAAGATGAACAAACACATGCCACATATATTACACCACATTCATGGAAACAATAACGATGGTATCTTTTCTTATGGACAGCCCTTTCTTTCTCCTCTTGGCTTAAGCCCTAAACCCTAAAGCTGGTCTTGTGGCCTCATCCACTAACTAATGCAGGTCTTGCATTGCACACTGCCTTACAGCTGGTAAAAAGAGCTTTGATAGGCTAGTGCATGGAAGATAGACAGAAATGTTTTTTCTGCATCGAAGCATGGACACAAATGTTGATATTCTTAGTCAGTGTTTTTTTCTCTTTCGCCATTGATTGGCTAGTGCATGGAAGCTAGAACTCCAAGTACTTGTTTGTGGTATGGAAGTAACCAGTAGCTTACCAATTCATGGTGTTTGGGGTATGGCGAAAGAACATGTCTACAACTGTCAGACCATCACAAGTATCAACAGAACATGTCTACAACCATGTAACAAATCATGTCTAGTTGATATGATGTAACAAATCTGACCATCACAAAAATCAAAAGAACATATATACACCATCATTCAGGCCATCAAAAGCATAACAGAGCAATGGTGTTTTCTTCAGTTACCTTTGATCTGGCTGCTTGGAATCCACTGACCTTCAGATCCGCTGACCAATCCACTAACCTGCTGTTCATCAAAAGGAAAAATAAATGAGCATACGTGGTGAGTAGAAGGGATTGGGGATTTCGGGTTTCTGTATGGGGTTAGAACTAGTCAAGTTTGAATATTACACAACCCTGAACATTACACAATTCAAACTACAGAACATACACTGTATTCAGTGATCTTTCTAAACAAGCTACAGAACATACACTGTATTCAAACTTGCTGCTATTTAAGCAAGTTTTTGTAAGAAAACTGATTAGGACCCCCAAAAAACTTGCTGCCTTTCAATCAGACCAAATGTTTCACTTAATTTTATGAGTTAACTGAATTTACATTTAATTCAGTTAACCAAAATTACACTGAATTTTATTGTCAATTCCTAACTTCATCACTAGCTCCCCAGTTTGGTCTATGGTGTTGGCCAGTGAACAATCATGTTTGGTTGTCGCGTGTTTTTTACTCTTAGTGAGCCTCTGCATCAGTGAACGGTAGTGGCAAGCGTTAAGCAGTTACAGATGAAGAACCAGGAGGAACTAAAGTGTCTAATTGTAAAACTCTGAAATGCTGAAAGTACCTACTGGACATGTATGTTTCCGAAAATGTCAATTTATGTTGAATTTTATTAAGGTTTAATTGTTCATCCAGGAGCATATGCTCCTGGAGCCAAAACGCTACCCTTGATTGTGGATTGCCACAAGAACATCATTACTTCATTTTTTTTCTCTGAGGGGGAGAATTACACAACTATTGCAACCAGAGGAAGGAAGAAGTTCTTCATAAAGGTCGTCAGACAATGTGTAGTGCAAGTTCCTCTTGGCTAATGTATTATCTTTAGTTCTCGATAGAAGGTGTTATTATCACCACCAGAGGGAGCATCAGTCTAAAAGTGCTCGCAACAAAATGAATGAATTAAAAATAGTCCAGAAAAACAGTGATTTGCAACTCAAGAATACTTCGTTCATTGATTTTGTAGATTCATTATTCATCGGTCTAATCAAGCGACTTAGCTAGTGATGAAGTTAGGAAAGACGATTGCTGAATTTGAAATCGCCTACCTGGGCTTGAGGGAGGTGTGGGCGGCGAGGTCACGGGAGGAGTACTTCCTTGGCTCGCCGGCTGCTGCGGAGGTGACCGGTGGTGGAGGACGGCAGGGGCAGCTGGGCAGCATCGAGTTCGGCCGGCTGGGCGCGCCGCGGCGGCGGGCCGGCAGCGGTGGCGGCGGCTAGGAACCCTAGCTGTCGCGCTCGGGAGGGAGGTTGACGCAGGCGGGGCCACGGGGGAGAGGGACGGCGAGGGCGCGGTCGCGGGTGGAGGGGGGACGGTGAGGGAGGTGGTCGGGTGCGGCGGGGGAAGCGAGCACGGCCGGGGACGGCGAGCACGGTCGGTGTGGGGGGAGATGAGGCAGGGGAGGGATTAGAGAGAAATGTGAGGGGATTGGGGATTTTAATTTAGTGTGGGGGAAGGCTTAGCAATGGCGCACCACCCAGCGGTGCGCCATAAGTACATCCATAGCAATGGCGCACCACCGAGGGGTGCGCCATAAGTAATTTAGCCCGACTTGTCAGGTTATATACCACCTAACCCTATATACAACAGAACCTACCCACTAGCCCGACTGGTCAGTATGTAGCACCCACACCAGGAGGTCCTGGGTTTGATTCCCACGCTCCCCAATTTTTTATGCATTTTAAATCCTGTTTGATATTTATTTGTGTTTAAATATGTTCAAACTTCTTTAAATCATAACAGTAATATTTTTTTTTATAAAAACAGTAATAATTTTTTAAAAAATATGTTCAAATTTGTTACTTGAAAATATCATCGGCGGCGGCGGTGGAGCGGGGGAGGGTGCGGGGGGTGCCCGTTGGCGGCGGTGGAGCGGGGGAGGGTGCGGGGGCTGCCCATTGGCGGCGGTGGAGCGGGGGAGGGTGCGGTGGGCCGGGTGCTCGGCGGCGGCGGTGGAGCGGGGGAGGGTTGCGGTGGGTCGTCGACTGCGTTGGAGCTAGCGGGGGAGGGTGCGGGTGGGATCGAGATCGAGATGGAGGGGGATCGAGATCAAGTGTCCTCATGAATTCAAAAAGTGTCCATGAAATTTAAAAATATTCATGATATCAAAAAGTGCCCATGAAATACAATCGAGAAATGAAGACTACGATTTAAATACAATCGAGCTAGCTATCTGTTCACAATCTTCTTGCCCTTCTTTTTTGCAAATGGAGTTCTTCTGTGGAATGGACGTCCTTTAGGTAGGGTGGTCCTGCTTCTTCTTGTTTTGCATGCTGCTACTTCATCGTCGTCGTCATGTTCGATCTTCGGGTTGCCGTACTTGTTAAAGTCTTGCTCATTGGCTACTCCATCCATTCCGATGATCTTCCTTTTGCCTCTCCTCACGACAACACGACTGGGCTTTGGCTGGTCGGTAATGAAGAAGCATTGGTCCACTTGGGAAGCCAGTACCCATGGCTCATTTTTTGTGGTGACGTTTGCGCCCGCGGTCTTGGATTTGGCTTCGGGTATAACCATGGTGGTGAAATACCGGTCTTCTTTTAGGACGCTCTTGGCCCATCTGACACGGAACATCGGGACCTTCTCTCTAGCATAGCTCAGCTCCCAGATCTCCTCGATCCTTCCGTAGTATCTGTCCTTGTCGTTGCCGGTGTAAGATTCCATCGTTACCCCGGAGTTCTGATAACCATCGCTCTTCATGTCCTTATCCTTGATGTAGAATGTGTAGCCGTTGATATCGTACGCCTCATAGGTCATCAGGTTGTGCTCGGCGCCCTGTGACAAGGCGAATATGAGTTGTTCTTCCGCGGAAGAATCCTCATGTAAAGGGTACGCCAGAAGCTTCTGCTTTAACCAACGCGTGAAACATGAGTTGTGCTCTTTGATTATATCTCCGTCCGTCCTCTGTTGGCCTCGGTCATTGTATGTCTTCTCAATAAAGGTTTTGTGCTCTACCACCCAAGGATCGACCACGTCTATGTGTTGTAGATCGACTAGGTTTGCTCTTTCAAAGTCGGCGAGTCGACCCTCGAAGTCGACATGCATTTCGCGGCGACCCTCATGGTGACCCCATCCAGCGAGCCTGCCGAGGTGCCTGTTGACGGGCAGACCAACGGGGTTCTCGATGCCTAGATAATTCGTGCAGTAGGAGATGCACTCTTCGGTCAGAAAGCCCCTGGCTATACTTCCCTCTGGACGTGACATGTTTCGAACGTATCCTTTGATGACACCATTCATCCTTTCGAACGGCATCATGCTGTGCAGGAACGTCAGCCCGAGTTGGATGATATCCTCCATGATATGGACCAGCAGATGCACCATAATGTCAAAGAATGCAGGTGGGAAGTACATCTCAAGCTCGCATAGTATCACCACGATCTCTTCTTGTAGCCTTCTGAGTTGCCTCATGCCAATGGACTTCCGAGAGATGACGTCGAAAAAGTTGCATAGGCCAAATAGCGTTTCACGGACGTGCGCGTCCATGATCCCACGGATTGCAACTAGAAGTATCTGCGTCATCAGCACGTGATAGTCATGAGACTTCATGCCACTGAACTTCTGCTTCGCTGGGTCTAGGTATCTGCTTATCTTCCCCGCGTAACCGTAAGGAAGTTTTACTCCTAGGAGGCAGGTGAAAAACTGCTCGATCTCCTCCTGACTTAGAGTGAAGCACGTGGGAGGGTAGTCATTTCCGGTCTTCTTGGCCTTTTTGCCTTTGCGACGACTTTCTATGTCCTGCTTCGCCTCATCATCATCATCATCATCATCATCATCATCATCATCATCATCATCATCATCATCATCATCATCATCATTAGCGTGAAGCTCCTGCCTGATGCCCATTGATTTGAAGTCTGCCCTTGCTTTCGGCCCATCTTTGGTCGTCTCTGGCATGTTGAGCAGGGTACCAAGCAGACTCTTGCACACGTTCTTCGTGATATGCATGACATCAAGGCTGTGAGGCACACGATGGATCTTCCAGTACGGCAAGTCCCAGAAAACAAACCTCGTTTTCCATACCTTCAGCAGCGGCTCTGGCGCCTTTCGCTTCTTTCCCGGCTCTGGCGCATTTTGCTTCTTTCCCGGCAGTGGGCAGTCTTTCCAATTTTTCAACAGCTCGTCTATTTCCTCACCGCTCCTCGTACATGGGCGTTTTCGGGGTTCGGTTTCACCATCGAACAGATCCTTGCGTTTCCTCCACGGGTCATCATCGCGAAGCCACCTTGAATGTCCCACGAACACGGTTTTTGAAGACCCGGGATCTCTATCTAGCTGGCGATACATTGTGTCATCCATGCACCTTACGCATCCAGAAAATCCGTGGACTACCTGCCCCACGAGATATCCATAACCGAGATAGTCGTGCACCGTCGTGAGCAGTGCGGCTCTCATAGGGAAATATTCTTTCTCTACGGCGTCCCACGTATTGGCTGGCGTTTTCCATAGCGTGTCTAGCTCCTCCTTCAGCAGCCCCAGATACAGATTGATGTCGTTCCCTGGTTGTTTCGGCCCTTCAATTAGCATACTCATGTGAATGTACTTCCTCTTCATGCACAACCAGGGGGGAAGGTTGTACATCCACACAAACACAAGCCAGGTGCTATGTGTGCTTCTCTGGCTGCCAAACGGATTGACTCCATCGGTGCTCGCGCCCAGCACGATGTTCCTTGGATCCTTCCCAAATTCTGGGTATTCGAAGTTCAACGCTTGCCACTGGCTCGCATCCTTAGGGTGACTCAGCATCTTGTCTTTTTTATTTATCTCCGGATCATTTCCGTCATCTTCCCGCTTCTTCTCCTCCCTATCTGCGTGCCAACGCAGGAGCTTTGCTACCTTAGGGTCCGTGAAATACCGCTGCAGACAAGGAGTGATCGGAAAGTACCACACCGATTTTCGAGGAGCTTTCTTCCTCTTCTTGTATCGGGTGACGCCGCACACCGGACATATGGTAGACTCAGCATGCTCGTCCCGATAAATGATGCAATTGTTCATGCACACATAGTATTTCACGTGCGGTAAATCCAGAGGACACACGATTTTCTTTGCCTCCTCGAAACTGGTCGGGCACTTGTTCCCCTTGGGAAGACGTTCGTGCCAGAATGACATGTTCTCGTCGAAGCATGCGTCGGTCATTTTGTGTTTTACCTTCATCTCCAGAGCCATGAGCGTTACTTTTAGGCGGGTATCCTCGGGCCTGCATCCTTCATACAATGAAGTAACCGCGTCTATCTCCAGTTGATGCAGCTTGGCTTTCTCTCGGGCGGCAGCTCTTGCGTTATCCGTCTGCTTGCGAAGCATCTCTTGAATATGAGGGTCCTGCACCCAGCCTCCATCGTCGTCTGCTCCGGCATCTTCATCTTCATGATCATGCCCTTCGTCTTGATCTTCCTCATCATCATGTATGACATCTTGTACATGATGATTGTGTACATCATCACCGTCGTGATCATGTCCTGGAGATTCTTCGTTTTCTCGCTTGCCCTCGCCGCGGTGGTTGTCTTGTTGCCCTTCCGCATTTCTTGCCCGGCCCCCATGGACGACTTCATAGTCATCTTCATCACCTTGCCACCGATAGCCATCCATGAAACCACGCAAGAGCAGGTGGTCCCGCACCTGCCCGGAATCCGGGTCCGCAATAAGGCTCTTCAGCTTGCATCTTCGACACAGACATCTTATCTACGTCTCGTTCTTTTGAAGCATCTCGGCCTTCGCGGAGCTCAAAAACCTATTCACGACGCCTTCGGTCATCGTGCGGACCATGGTCGCCTGCGGGGGAGAGCAAAACGATATTTTAGAACCAAGAAAATTTTTGGCATGACCTTCCCTAAAAATAGGACCAAAAAGAATGCATAGTGCCAAAATTCTCGCCGAAACGGAAATGAATCAACATTCCGGCAAAATATTGGCAACTATCGCATTTCAAATACTGGTACCTACAAACACAAACATATATGCAACACCACAAACACAAGCATCACCACAAACATACATAGATCTAGCTAGGCCACAAAAAGTGCATGTGCATGTTGTTGGAGCGAGCTAGGGAGAAAAAAAGTAGATCTACATCATGAAGATAGCTTTCCCCTTACTTACCTATCAAAAAAGGTAATTTCACCACTTAATTTTGATGAATCTATGGAGGAAATGAGGTGAGGAGGAGGAGGCAGCCGAGACAAGCTTGGAGGAGGAGGTGGAGAGAATGAAGTGGGGAAAGTGAGTGGGTATGTGGGCTGTCCAAAATATCTTGTTGGTCCCAGGTTACTAATGGCGCACCGCCACAAAATGCGCCATTAGTAACCCTGGTTACTAATGGCGCACCAACAGGCGGTGCGCCATTAGTACTTTTTGCAGAAAAGTAAAAAAACATATGTATTCTAATGGCGCACTGTGGGAAAGTGCGCCATTAGTAGTTTAAACTAGTAATGGCGCACTTCGACATGGTGCGCCATTAGTAGGTTTGCAAAAAATTAATATATATATATATATATATATATATATATATATATATACACTAATGGCGCACTGTATGGGTGGTGCGCCATTATTAGTTCTAACTAGTAATGGCGCACTTTGGCATCATGCGCCATTAGAGTGTATGGAAAAATGGAAAAAAAATTCAATACTAGTGGCGCACCGTGTACCTGGTGCGCCATTAGTGTCTTCCACACTAATGGCGTACCACCAACCGGTGCGCCATTAGAATATAGTAGTGGCGCACTGCTTGCCTGGTGCGTCATTAGTATCAATCCTATCTATAGCCCTTTTCCTAGTAGTGCGGGGGCGAGCTGTTCCTCTGGGTCAAAGCGTGGATCAGTGCCTCTAACATGTGTACCAACAGGCAACCAGTAAATGTTAGAAGTTAAACTACAATTGCACAAATGTTGTGAAATAGTGTAAGACATGGGATGCAACTAACCTAGACGGCAAACAATAGCACCGCCCGTTATCACCCTACATAAGTACATGGACATGCATGTTAAGTACAACAGGGTTAGCATCTACCAAAAATAGCAAATGCGCAGAATCTCTAGTAATATCTTGAATCCTGTTCTTTAAGTTTGTTGCTGGTATTGGTGAAATTGAGCTGACAGTTAATACTTTAACATCACAGAGTGTGTAGTACTGAAATAAACAAGGCACGAACATGCTTAATACATCAACCGTACAAAACATAGCCATTGCAAGTGGTATTGGTAAGATTGAGCTGGCCAGATCATACCTGGTAATTCCTGAGAGATAGTTGCTGGGACACTTCATCTGGGCCAAAGCCTTCACCAAGTCGGTGACGGCCGAGGCGAGGTGTTCCTCCGGGTCAACACGCATAGCGGCCATCGTGCCATCGACCGCCATCAGCTCCTTGACCTCCATGTGATATGTGGTTGGGTTGTGCGGCGATGCTCTGGAGGTAGGGCGGCGGGGATTTGGAGGCATGAGGATGTTTCGTAGGCGCCACTTAAGCAATCAGGCCGGTGCCGTGATAGAGATCGGTTGGTTACCTGACTGGATTGACGATGCTCAGGCAAAACGTAGTTGTGGTTGAAGCTGTGGTTGTAGCGGCGACGGTTTGAGCTGATGGTAGGGGGAGGGGGAGGGGGAGAAATTGAGGAAATTTGACGGGTGGGGATGTGGTGGGGGGAATAAATTCTGAAATCACGCGTCTAATGGAAATTTCAACGTGAAACTTGAAACTTGGGCGGGGGAAACACACAACACAGTCGAAGCGCATAAAATACTCGTGCATGAGAAAAGAGAAAATTTGCAGATCCCATCTCCAAAAAAATGTACACGTGTAGTGATTTTTCCAGTCAATGGTACACTTGGTTTATTAGGAAACATCGCACAGGTAACTGACTTATGGAGCACAAACACAAAAAACGCACACAGGCGCCGTAGAAACCATGTGTTTTGTGATCTTATAATAATTCTTATATCAATCGGCATCTCCAAACGCACCTAATTTCAAAAATCTCTTTCATTGTATCAGGATTATTCAATGTACATGAACGAGGCAAGGTGACACCCGATGAGCAATCATCGGTTTATGAAATGCAATCAAGTGTCAACCTTGCTCGCTCACATAGCCATATTTGATCCTATGCAACAAGAGAGAAGCTTGCTGCCTTCCACCGGCGTGGCAATTTAAGCCAGTGTGCGCCCAACTCGCGCGGCCAGCTCTAGTCTCTGGTGGCTGCAATCGTACGTTTCGGGAGTATTTAGGGCCAGGGTGTGGCTACAAAACTTCAGTAAACACATGCTAATCAACGCTCAAAGTACTCAAAGGATGCGCCTACCCACATTGTACGTTAATAATAGATAATACCAACTTAAATTATTACTTGTAATTTTATCTAAAACTAGTACATGTGTAGTACAGGTAGATGCTCGTAATTAATTATACAAACTTACATGCTGCCATCGGGGCATGCTAGCCAGACGTCGTCATTCTCCTTCCCGGCCTTGTAGGCGGCGGCCCACCATGCTTCGATCTCCACCGAGGTCTCCTCAGCATGGCGTGCGGCCTCTTCTTTGTTGCAGTGGCGGGACTCTCTTTTCTTGACTGCTTTCTGTCTTTTCTGGTCCTTCTGTGCGGCTTGGCCGCCTCTAGATCAACCTCCCATTCGGCCATGGCAGCATTAAATTCTGCCTACGTACTTGTGCCACCACCGCTGGTGATGAACTTGGCACGGCGAGATGCCATCTCTTCCTTCCCATGTGTGCGGTCGCAGGCAGCGAGGAACGCGGTGCGGTGAGATGTCATCGCTTCCTTACCAGTTACTTTGCGCCGCAGTGTCATGAACGACGCTTGGGGAGAGCTCTGGGACGAAGTGGCGGGACAGCCGTACAGTGCAGTGGTTTCTAAGAGCTCAACGACAAACAACGAAGGAAATTTGGCTTCCCTTACAAATTTGCTCGTTCATTTTCGCACACGGTTCATCTCCGTCGCCTCCGGAAACAGTGTGCGCTGAGCCTATTGTGTGTTGCGTTATGATTGGCCGGAACCCTAGCCACCAAGATCGCCCGTGTGCACCATAGGATGCGCCTTGATCAAAAGACAATCCACGTCCCTCACATCACAGCCATGCAGCTTTAGCTGGATTGGATTCATATTCACTAAATGCCTAGAAAATGCACATAATCCCCGAAATATGGTACATGAGCCCCCAAAAAATGCCAAATTCGAACACGGTGATTTGTAGGGTGTATGTTCATCATAGAAAAAACTCAATGGCAAAGAAAGAAAAAAATTGGATTCCCCTTCAATCTTGGTGATTTCCCTCTCGAAAGCATGGAACCTCCTCACTGATGGTTCGATTTATGAAGGGCGGGCATGATGACATAAGCCAAACCTTCTCAAATTTTTACCAGGTCATGGTAAGGCCATACCATGGCACCATGCCAGGCGCCATGTTTGTCAATCATTTATTTCATTTTTCTATAGTTGAAAACCCAATAAACAAACATTTGTTGTTGGCTATTGCCACACATTTCATCGAAATATCTGCCCATTCCCTGTAAAAGGCATGAGAATTTACTAAATGGCATGATCATGGTTTTCCAAGCCATTATTGTGCACCCTTTCATGCAGCGATTGTTTGAACTTTAATTATGTGCATTAATGCCTAGAAAATGCACATAATCCCCTAAATATAGTAAATGAACCCGGAAAAGTGCCAAATTTTAACACGGTGATTTGCAATGTGTATATTCATCATAGAAAAAGTCATGGATAAAGGACAAAGGAAATTTGGATTCCCCTTAAATCTTGGTGATTTCCCCCTCGAAACCATGAAACTTCCTTGGTGATGGTTCGATTTATGAAATGCATGCATGATGAAATAAGGCAAACATTTTAAAAAATTTACCAGGGCACAGTGAGGCCATACCATGGCATCACACCTGGCATCATGTTTTCCAAGAATTTATTTCATTTTTCTATAGTTGTTATCCCAATAAAATACGCGTTTGTGGTTGACTATTGCCACACATTTCCTTGAAATCTCTGCCCATTCCTTGTAAAAGGCATGAGAATTTACTAAATAGCACAAGTATGGTTTTCCAGACTATTCTTGAGCACCTTTTCATGCATCAATTCTTGAAATTTGAATTTTGTATATTAATGCCTAGAAAATGCACATAATCCCCTAAATATGGTAAATGAGTCCGAAAAATACCAAATTTGAACAAGTTGCATTGGAGGCAGTATGTTGATCATTGGAAAAAAACCGGAATGACAAACTAGGATGGAAATTTGGATTCCCCTTCAATCTTGGTGATTTCCCCCTCGAAACCATGAAACTTCCTCGCTGATGGTTTGATTTATGAAGGGCGTTCTCTGACAATATACTCCGCGGTATGACCCGACCAGAAATATGACCCAGGCAGACTTGGCGGCTCACCAGAGACCCGGCTGACACTTGGCGACTCACTGGTCTGGCGAAACTCACGAGCCCGACGACTCACTAATGGCCCCGATGGCGGGTCATATAGAGTATTAGGCCCGAGGTCCAGAAGGCCGGCTCATGTTATCACTATAAGAAATATGTCAACTTGTGACCTTCTGTCAGTGACCCTGAAAGAATTGGTCATAAATCTACGACCATTTGAGACCAATTGGTCAAAAGCTGTTCGAGGGGCTCCAAACCCTAAACCATAATGACCATTTTGATAAGAAAGGTCACAATTTCTTTACACAAAATGGTCGTAAAGCAGACAACACTGGTCCACTGCCATATTTCTAGCTGATCACGACCAATATAAATAGTCATAACGTTCTAAACATGGATGCGTTGATATGACTGGACACCACATCATCAATTCCGCCTACGTGTCTTGTCATTTTTGCTTATGTGTCACTTCTAGCAGTTGGTTTGACCACTCACATATTAACTAAAATGATCTATGGAACTACCACTAACATGCGGGGCCAACTAACACAATGTCAGTGACATGTGGGACCCTTTGTCCACTCACATATTAACTTGTTGAGTACACTGACATGTGAGGCGTACTACTGAACCAACTAATACAATACCTATGACATGTGGGACCGTCCTCCCCTGGAATAAAGGACCTGCAAATTGGCGAATCGCAGCAAAAAGTGGCTCCCGTGGGACTCGAACCTGGAACGTCTCAGTCTCATTTAGAGAACAAACCACCAGGCTACCACCACTTTGGTGATTGGGTAGCGCGCGCGGCCTACTTAAGGTTTCTCTTCGACTGGGCTTGGGCCTTGTTCGGACGAGGCCACCTCCTATTTTTCTTTCTTTTAACATTTCCGTGTGTCGCCTAGGCTTTGGCCCATTCAGGAATAAAGGTTAGTGTCGATGCTATGCTAGAACTTGGGCCGGCCCAGGCCAGGCTCCCTCTTTTTTGTTAGTTTTTTTTTCTGTTTTCTTTTCCATTTTTATTTTTGCTTCATAAAAAAAATTCGGGATTACAAAAAAGATTATAATTCAAAAAATGTACACTAATGCAAAACAACATTCACGAATTCAGAAGTATGTTAACAAATTCTTTAAATTGAATGAAAAAAATAAATTTCATGAAATGTTTTGTATTCAAGAACATTTTTTAATTCAAAGAACATTTTTCCAAAAATCATGAACATTATGGAAATATTATGAAAACTTTTTGAAGTCAATAAACTATTTTCGCAAATTTTTTATCTCTCAAAAAAGGTTCTTCATTATAGGAAAATCTCGAAACAACTTAAAAATATAAAATTACGAGAATAGGAAAATGAAAACACCCTACAACTGCGGTCAAAATGGCAGCATGACCGTCATAGCTAGAGGGAGTCTTTCAAAACTTTTGTTGGATCTCTAATGAAATAACTAGTTGCGTACCTAGAAATGATTTTTGAAAACATAAAGAGAAAACTATGAAACAAATGTAGTTCAAATAGCTAGGAGTTGAATTTTGCAAAACTTTTGGAGTATCTCTAATTGAATAGATACTTGTGTACCTAAAATGATTTTTGAAAAAAATAAAGAGCAAACAATGAGGGAGCTGCACTTCAAATTTGACCCGCTTTCAGCTGAAACGGCGAAAATTTGTGTTTTTCACAAGAGGTGAATGCAAAGGTTTTGACACCCAACCATTTGGTCAATTGTACATAAAATATGGCCTAATATTTTAGAAAATGATTTTATCCAATTTTGCAACAAATATATGGTAGGTCCTTCACACAAAAAACTCATTCTGGGCACTCAAAAAATGGAAATATTTTCGTCCAAAGAAAATGAAAATTTTGTTAGGCAACATTGTTTGCCATTCCAATAAGCACCCTTATGCACAATATGAGATCATTTGAAGAAACTATGCCATGAATCTGGCTATAAGATTGATCATTTGGCTTAAAAGCCATGCATCTTCACACATGATAGCTCGTTTCTGAGAACATTTTTTCAAAAAAATTACCATATTACAAGTTTATTATTTTTCCTGGTAAGTTGGTCACATATAATGAAACAATGCGAAGGTTTTCCAATTTTTGGATTTTTTTTATTTTTTATGCCCGTCTTAATATGTGGTCAAAACGGCGGGCATGACTGTTCCTAGCTAGTGGTTGAATCTTGGAACTTTTTTGTGTTTTTATGATTAAATAGAAACTTATGTACCTAGAAATGATTTTTGGAAAAAAATAAATAGCAACCTATGAGGCAGGTGCAGTTCAAATTTGACCCGCTTCCCACTGAATCGGCGGAAATTTGTCTTTTTCACGAGAGGTGGCTCGAAACTTTTGATACACAAATATTTGGTTAATTGTGCATTATATATGGCCTATTATTTTATAAAAATGATTTGGTACAATTTTGTAACAAATATTTGCTAGGTCCTTCACAAAAAAACTCATTTTGGAGACTAAAAAATTAGAAAAATGAATTTCTTGTGCAAAAAAATGAAAACTTCCTTAGGCAACATTGTTTGCCATCCCAAAATGCACCCTTGTGCACAATATGAGATCATTTGAATAAACTATGCCATGAATGTGGCCATAAGTTTGATCATTTGGCTTTAAAAGCCATGAATCTTCACACATGAGAGCACGTTTTTTAGAACACTTTTTCAGAATAATTGCCGTATTACAAGTTTATTATTTTTCCTAGTAACTTGGTCACATATAATGACACAATGCAAAGCTTTTCCAATTTTTTGTTTTTTTTTGTATTTTTATGCCCGTTTCAACATGCGGTCAAAACGGTGGGCATGACTTGTTTACCTAGAAATGATTTTCGGAAAAATAAGTAGCAAACTATGAGGCAGGTGCAGTTCAAATTTGACCCGCTTCCTGCTGAATTGGCGGAAATTTGTCTTTTTCATGAGAGGTGGCTCGAAACTTTTGATACACAACCATTTGGTCAATTGTGCATTATATATGGCCTATTATTTTATAAAAATTATTTGGTACAAATTTGCAACAAATATTTGCTAGGTCCTTCACAAAAAAACTCATTTTCGATACTAAAAATTTAGAAAAATGAATTTTTTTGCAAAGAAAATGAAAACTTCCTTAGGCAACTTTGTTTGCCATCCCAAGATGCACCCTTGTGCACAATATGAGATCATTTGAACAAACTATACCACGAATGTGGCCATAAGATTGATCATTTGGCTTAAAAGCCATGCATCTTCACACATGATAGCTCATTTCTGAGAACACTTTTTTAAAAAAATTACTGTATTACAAGTTTATTATTTTTCCTGGTAACTTGGTCACATATAATGACACAATGCGAAGGTTTCCCAATTTTTTTGAATTTTTTTGAATTTTTTATGCTTGTTTCAATATGCGGTCAAAACTGCGGGCATGACCGTTCCTAACTAGTGGTTGAATCTTGGAACTTTTTTGTGTTTCTATGATTAAATAGATACCTGTTTACCTAGAAATTATTTTTGGAAAAAATAAATAGCAAACTATGAGGCAGGTGCAGTTGAAATTTGACCCGCTTCCTACTGAATCGGCAGAAATTTGTCTTTTTCATGATAGGTGGCTAGAAACTTTTGATACACAACCATTTGGTCAATTGTGCATTATATATGGCCTATTTTTTATAAAAATGATTTGGTCCAAATTTGCAACAAATATTTGATAGGTCCTTCACAAAAAAACTCATTTTGGACAGTAAAAAATTAGAAAAATGTATTTTTTGTGCGAAAAAAATGAAAACTTCCTTAGGCAACATTGTTTGCCATCCCAAGATGCACCCTTGTGCACAATATGAGATCATTTGAACAAACTATGCCATGAATGTGGCCATAAGATTGATCATCTGGCTTTAATAGTCATGAATCTTCACACATGAGAGCTTGTTTCTGAGAACACTTTTTCAGAATAATTACCGTATTACAAGTTTATTATTTTTCCTAGTAACTTGGTAACATATAATGACACAATGCAAAGGTTTTCCAATTTTTTGTTTTTTTTGAATTTTTTATGCCCGTTTCAATATGCGGTCAAAACAGCGGGCATGACTTGTTTACCTAGAAATGATTTTCGGAAAAATAAATAGCAAACTATGAGGCAGGTGCAGTTCAAATTTGACCCGCTTCCTGCTGAATTGGCGGAAATTTGTCTTTTTCACGAGAGGTGGCTCGAAACTTTTGATACACAACCATTTTGTCAATTCTGCATTATATATGCCCTATTATTTTATAAAAAATATTTGGTACAAATTTGCAACAAATATTTGCTAGGTCCTTCACAAAAAACTCATTTTCGATACTAAAAAATTAGAAAAATGATTTTTTTTGTGCAAAGAAAATGAAAACTTCCTTAGGCAACATTGTTTGCCATCCCAAGATGCACCCTTGTGCATAATATGAGATCATTTGAACAAACTATGCCACGAATGTGGCCATAAGATTGACCATTTGCCTTAAAAGCCATGCATCTTCACACATGATAGCTCGTTTTTGAGAACACTTTTTTAGAAAAATTACCTTATTACAAGTTTATTATTTTTCCTGGTAACTTGGTGACATATAATTACACAATGCGAAGGTTTTCCAATTTTTTTGATTTTTTTTGAATTTTTTATGCTTGTTTCAATATGCGGTCAAAACGGCTGGCATGACCGTTCCTAGCTAGTGGTTGAATCTTGGAACTTTTTTGTGTTTCTATGATTAAATAGATACCTGTTTACCTAGAAATGATTTTTGGAAAAAAAAAATAGCAAACTATGAGGCAGGTGCAGTTCAAATTTGACCCGCTTCCTGCTGAATCGGCGGAAATTTGTCTTTTTCATGAGAGGTGGCTCGAAACTTTTGATACACAACCATTTGGTCAATTGTGCATTATATATGGCCTATTATTTTATAAAAATGATTTGGTCTAAATTTGCAACAAATATTAGCTAGGTCCTTCACAAAAAAACTCATTTTGGACACTAAAGAATTAGAAAAATGATTTTTTTGTGCAAAGAAAATGAAAAATTTCTTAGGCAACATTATTTTCCATCCCAATATGCACCCTTGTGCACAATATGAGATCATTTGAACAAACTATGCTATGAATGTGGCCATAAGATTGATCATTTGGCTTAAAAGCCATGCATCTTCACTCGTGATAGCTCATTTATGAGAACACTTTTTCAAAATAATTATTGTATTACAAGTTTATTATTTTCGTGGTAACTTGGTCACATCTAATGACACAATGCGAAGGTTTTCCAATTTTTTGATTTTTTTTCGAATTTTTTATGCCCGTTTCAATATGCGGTCAAACGGCGGGCATGACCGTTCCTAGCTAGTGGTTGAATCTTGGATTTTTTTGTGTTTTTATGATTAAATAGATACTTAGGTACCTAGAAATTATTTTTGGAAAAAATTAATAGCAAACTATGAGGCAGGTGCAGTTCAAATTTGACCCGCTTCCTGCTGAATCGGCGGAAATTTGTCTTTTTCACGAGAGGTGGCTCGAAACTTTTGACACCCAACCATTTGGTCAATTGTGCATTATATATGGCCTATTATTTTATAAAAATGATTTGGTCCAAATTTGCAACAAATATTTGCTAGGTCCTTCACAAAAAAACTCATTTTGGACACTCAGAATTTAGAAAAATGATTTTTTTGTGCAAATAAAATGAAAGCTCTATTTGGCAATATTGTTTGTCAGTCCAATATGCACACTTATGCAAAATACGAAATCATTTTGACAAACTATGCCTTTTGTATGTTTAGAAAAAATTTAGTGGATTGGATGGACCAATGAGATGCGAGGAACCGCCTTCACGTGGATCACCAAATTGGACTCAATCTGAGCCATCCATGGCGCACCCATCCAATGCTGGAGCTTCTCCCGAGAAAAAAACCTAACTCACCACCCAACCGCTGACCCACTCTCTCCCCCTCCCCTCGACCCCCCAGATCCCACCTCCTCCTCCTCTCTCTCTCTCTCTCGATCCCCTGCAGTTCCAGCCGCCGCCGCCGCCGCTCGCCTCCATCCTCTCCCCAACCCCGATCGGCCTCCACTGCACTCTACCACCGGCGCCAACCCAACCACCACCAACATCTACCCCTCCTCTCCCCTCACCCAAGAACGAGAGAGGGAGACAGAGCTGAGGGCCAGATCCACTCACCAAGTCCCTCTCTGTCACCGCCATCTAGATCTAGGCCGAATGATTCCGGCTGCGCGCAACACACTCCTATGCTCATCGCGCACCTTGCTCGACCCCGTAGACCTCCTCCATCTCCTCACCTAATGACTAATCTCTACCTCGGCTGGATCTCGGCTGCGTGGTTGGTGCAGGATCTGCATTTGCTGGCGGCGATGGAAACACATGGCGCACCGGGTGGACAACGACTCCGGCGTCCGGCGTCGGCAGGTCCAATGTCCCCTCCCACTGCACCCGCAGCGCGTTCTACCTCAAGTACAAGTCCACCATCGGCGTCGAGTTCGCCACCCGCACCCTCCTCATGAGTACTCACCACCATGGGAACGCCGGCATCCACGTCGGCAACACGTGCTGGGAACTTTACCGCCTCGAGCACGGCATCCAGGTTCGTCATACCCCATCTCCCGCCTCTCGCCCCTTCTCATGTTGACTCGTATGCGGTTTCTCGGATGTGTTGATTGGTTGGAGAGGGTTTCCCGTTGTGGATCTTCTCTAGTTTGGAATATTTAGCTTGTAATTGATGCGCGATTTGAGCTGTGATGGGATTACTCGATTACCTTTCCGTGCAGGTCTAGTTGTTTTCACGCGAGGATGCGACAATTAGTGTTCGATCCGCGCGACCCTTCTGAATTGGTCAGGAACATGAACTGTTCGTAGTCCCTAATTTAAGCCTCCGGCCTGTGATGTTTAGTCATTTCATTTTGTATTTTAGATCTGATATGCAATTGGAGTCCTAGGATCGTACTTTTTAGGAGAAATGAATACACTTCTGCACTAGTTTAGTTGCCACTTTTGTGTGAAATCTCAGATCTACTTAGGCCATTATCATGCTTTCCATGGTCAGTTTTGATGTGTTCTAAAATTATGACCTGCATCCAACTAAACACCTCATTGTTCCCTGCTGTAGCCTGATGGACAGACGAAATATGACAAGACCATCCGGTGATTCGTTGCTTGCAAACAACAACTAGTAAATCGGTCACCGTGGGGGCGGGCACATGAGATTTAGAGAAGAGATGCTGCTGCCTGCCTATACTAGTTCATATGTATCCAGCCTCCTAGATCTACCATACTCACCTCGTTTTTCCGTGCAGGTCTAGTTGCTTTTTTTGCTGCACAATGCTCATTTTGCTGCTAGTGTCCATTTAGCAGTTTTTTACTATGTTTTGGCCTAGTTTTGTTCACGTGTATAATAAGCATCCTGAATGCTCACTTAGCAGTGTATTAATAACACTGCTAGTTTTATTCGCGTGTATTCAGATTAATACACTGTGTTATTAAACTGCACAATGCTCATCCTGTTGGCTACTTGTCGATTCTCCGCATAACGATAGGCTGCCATGTCTTTTCCACTTTCCTTTTCACTTTCTGTAATGCTAACTTGATGATAACCCTATTGTTTGTTGGCTATTGCAACCCAGCAGCGATGCTTCCATTTTAACGCATGTACTAGTGTGCTAAAACTTGCAAAAGACACAAATCTTGAGCTTTCTTTACCAGCTTGTTGCTGCTGCTCCTTGTGTACAATGATTGATGTTGCTCTAGTTAGTGTTGTAGAGGAAGAAAGAGGATGTATTTATATTACTTGCTTCTGCTGCTTATATATAGACATGTATGTATGTTTACTTCATTTCTTCCTTCTCTCTCCAATCCCCTCCTAATGAATTTGTTTGTTTGATTTTGATTAGCAGGCTCGTCCCTGGACCAGATGTTCAAGTACAACCCCATCCACCGCAACGACCTGGAGTTAGGTATGTACTCGTCTTGTTGAACAAATGGGATAGATGCTTCATGGCCTAATGATTGATGCTAAGCGTAAATACATGAATCTGTAGCGGTCCAGATGAAGAGTGTGATTTGATTTGTTTGGGTTTGAACTGATCGTGTGCGCGCGCGTGTGTGTGTCTACAAGGGAGCATTCTTAAGTTACTACTGTACTGTTATTTTATGTCCTGCTACAGTTTGACACTATTAATTAGGCTTGCTGGACATGTCATGGTACAAGCCTTTGCCTTTTCTAGAATCAACAAATGTTTATCTACTGTAAAGTACTCTTGGGTTCCATGTTAAAACAAACTAATGGCTATATATCCTAGTAATATTAAACAAAGCTATATGGCTGTTGATGATATATCTTAGTAATTTTAGTTTTGGATGTGTCCAATGCAAACATTACTATCAACTGTCAACTTGATTCTAAAATGTCTCATGGACTTCATTATTCTGTTATTTATTGATAAATATGATGTTAGATTTACTTCTATTTTGTTCCTAAATATTTTGTTTTGTAATGTGCAGATGCTGGGCTTTCATGTTTCTTCGTGAGCATCAGTACAAATAAGTCGGAGGAAGAATAGTTCTAGCTCATTGGAGCTAGTTCTGAGAGTAATGGAGTCCTTTATGCTGCTCCTATTTGTATGTGTGTTATATGATGTAGCAGAATCTCGCTCATGTGATTGTACACTTGTGGAGCTTGTTATCTGATTGTAAACTTGATGTTGATCACATTTGTATGTGTGTTATATGATGTAGCACTTTGATGGTTGATAACATTTGAACTATTTCATGTGTTCTGTGTGCCAATTTAAATACTAGGTATTTATTTGCGTTAAATTAAAAAATTGAAGAATATTGCCCTGACGGCTAGGACCTGATAATGGGGACCCACCTGACTAGTGAACCCACTCTATGAAAAAAGAAAAAAATTAAATTGTTGAGACAAAAAGGCCATGGCCCAAAAATAAAAAGACTACAACGTTGGGCTTGATCCATGAAGCTGACAACAAATTCATAGGTAAAAAAATATAAATGGGCTGAATTAATGGGCTTGGCCCATGTAAAACACTGAATTGGACTGGGCCGATTCTTGTGCCACATCAGATTGCCACGTCGGATGCTTACGTGGCTTGGGGAGGCTGCTAGTGACCAAAACTAAATAGTAGGCATATTTTGGTCATAAACGTCTACGATCTTCTCACAGAGAAGGTCGTTAATTTCAGTTTACGACCATCAGCTTTTAACCATCTGTTTTTGGTCACAAAAAGGTCACAAATGGAAAATAATGACCATTAGTGACCAATAGTCAAGGTCACAAGTTGACATATTTCTTGTAGTGTATGGTGGGCCCGCTTAAGAGGAAAGCATAAGGAATATTCCCTTACAAAGGAAGCAAGACTAGGACTCCACTTGTAATAGAGTAATCCTAATCCTACTAGGACTAGTCATGTAACCCGCACCTTCAACTTATATAAGGAGGGGCAGGGCACCCTAAGAGGGACAAGCAAGATGTAACATCCCAAATTTTCAATTTAGAATTTTGTACATTAGATTATCATTGCATATCATATTTTATTGCATTTTTGGTTGATCCTAGAAATTCCACGCAACTCAAGTACCTCCGGAGAGAGTTGGGGATTTCGTTATTTTCATATTTGAGTTTTCTCAAATTTTAAAAAGAGGATCATTTGGTTTTAATCATTTTTCTCTTTGAATATTTCTTATAAAAAAAGAGAGGGGATAAAATGACTTATCTGGAATAAAGAAATATTGGAGGAAAATATTAAAATCAAATAATAAATTTATTATGAGTTTAATCGCTATTTTATTTGAATTAGGAAAAAATGGATTTTTCAAAATTGCAGTATAGGCCCAAATAAATGTTCACTTTGTCCGCAATATTATTAGAGGACCGTGAAAATTTATTTCTGGATTTTTGTAGTCCGTTAATTATTTCTTTTGATTGGTATTTTTGTGTCAGGATTATTTAAAAAAAAAGTGAACCGACCTAACCGGGCCGTGTCCGGCTAGGACTCCCGACCCGGCCGGCCTTATAAGCCGCCAGCCCACCCCGCACCGAAACCCTAGCCCCGCCCCGCCTCGACCCTGCCGCCAGCCGTGCCGCCGCCGCAACACGCCGCCGCCGCCGCTGCCACTCGCCGTCGCAGCCACGCGCAGCCCCACCGTCGCCGTCCGTCTCGCGCCGTCGTCCCGCGCCGCCGCCCGCAGTCGCCGACCCCGCCGCCGGAGCCGCTCTCCGCCGCCACCACCAACCCCGCCGCCGACGAGGGTAGCGGCGGCCGCCGCCGGTTTTCACCGGAAAACCGAACATTTTTTTAGAAAACCCTAGATTCATTTTTTTAATCGGTTTGTTTTTTCGGTTTAGTTAAATAGTGGACGTTAGTCGGTTTGTTCGTTTTAACGAATGTTGTTCACCCGTTAGCCGCAGACATCGAATGTTCATTCTTTAGCCTGTTCGTCGCGTTTTATTCTTCCAGGGTATTTCCACGATTATTTTCGATCGCGATTTCTGCCCTGATCTCCGTTTTAGTTTATCTTTTTGCTCGTTTATCCGATTCAGGCGATTCAAGCACCTAGATCTTCGACGTGAAGCCCTCTTTCCGTTTAACCAACTTGAACAAGGTTTTGGTTCTGTAAAATTTGACTTTTGTCTAGATTAGTAAATGGATCTTATTTCTCATAGTTTGAGTTTCGTTGCTCCGTTTGATTTGATTCTTTTTGCAAACTGGAGTTGTTCAGATCAACTCTCTGGTTAGATCTTCTTATCTGAGTTTTACCCGTGCTTCTAGTTGAGTGCTTATGTATGTTATTGTTTGTTTGTGATAGAGTACCTGGAGTGTGAAGCGTGCTACTACGAGTCTCTAGGTTTTGCGGATCATCAGCAAGGCAAGTAACACTTTGATCATACCCCTCTATTACCCAGTTTTTCTACATTAGATCAACCCTCAAACATTGCATGGTTAGGATCTGTTTAATATGTGGGTATTGTGAAGTAGATGATGAGGTAGAACCTATTGTCCTGTTTATTATCAAACCTTTGGGAGTTACTTCTACGTTATGCTTATATTGCTATGCTATGCTAGTAGACGTGGATTGGGTGAGTGTATCCATGACAGATGTGAGTATTGTTAATTAAATGGTTAACTTAAGGTGGCTACTTAAATACACATTTTGGTCGATTGGTTGAGGCACCCTGGAGTACCCAATGGTTGTCAGGGCACCTGGAGAATCCAGTGTTGTCCTAGGATATCCCGGAGGACCCGCGTGATCATCCTACGGTTCGCCACCCAGGCTCAAAGGGATCATAAGATGATTCATGCTAGAAACTTTTCCGTGTGCAGCCACAAGCCAATATGGGCTCTGGCGTAGTTGAGTAAGTTGCTTAAAGCTCTTGAAGAGGTAAACTAGCAGATGTAGTGGGTTGTAGGTGGTACTGTCTACCCAGAGTAGAGAGTTAATGCTTCAGAAAGACTATGTCCCAATCCTCCGATCATTGATGTGTTCGAATCTTGTGGGGAAAAGTGTGCAATCCTTTGCAGAGTCTACAAACTAATCATGGTTAGCCGTGTCCCCGGTTATGGATATCTTGAGTATCTGGTTCTTGGATTATCTTGTTGATCTCATCACTCTAAATTAATTTGTTGGGTTTAATGATGAAGCTTAATTGGGATTGAGTTAGAGGAACCTTCTCAATGTTTTTCAACCACCATGATAGTTAAATAAAATGTATTCCTCTGTTATAGGGAAAAATTGGCTTTATGAAAAACTGTAACCATAGAGCTTTCCACCAGCCATATATGCATGTAGTGATAGCATTCATTCTGCTCATTACTCTATGTGGTACATTGCCAGCATATTCCACATGCTGACCCATTTTGGGCTGCAACATTTCATGTTGCAGACTTTTCAGACGATGAGTAAGGTGCCATAGGTCATTGTCGTTCACTCAGCTATGCCGCTGGAGTTGATGGACTCACTTTATCTTCCAAGCCTTCCGCTGTTATCATTTTTAGATGGCCTTAAGCCATATTATTGTAATAAGTTCTGTTTTGAGACATTCCATGTAATAAGTTTGTGATTGAAACTCTGTTATAAATCCTCAAGTACTGTGCATGTCAGCATTATCGATCCAGGGATGACACTGATGCACAAATACTAGAATGTTTAA
This sequence comes from Triticum aestivum, assembly GCF_018294505.1. Lineage (NCBI taxonomy): Eukaryota > Viridiplantae > Streptophyta > Magnoliopsida > Poales > Poaceae > Triticum > Triticum aestivum. The sequence continues at coordinate 136,391,782 of NC_057801.1, forward strand.
GGTATGGTCGCTACAAGATGGTATCAGAGCACACGCTGACTGTAGGACACGACCACTAAGCTAAAACCATAGGTCACTACTCTCTTCTCATTTATCACTCCTCTCCTTTTCTAATCTATAGGATGGCGGATGCAAGGAACAAGTTTACACAACCGGATGAAGACACTCCTTTTGGACGACACTTGAAGGAAGTTACTAGGTACCTGAACATCGGAACACTAAGCTTCACCGGGACCTACATCGCCACTTTACCAGAAGAGGAGTGTTGAATGATTCAAGTTCAAGTTCCAGGAAGGACGTTCATGCCAGTCACTGAGCCCATAGAGTTTTCTTTTGATGCACCAACCTGGAGTATAGGAAAGAGCATGGCAGTCCACATCACCATGCGAGGCATTGGAGAAGTTTACCACAAAGATATCAAGGATACCATCTACCAGATTTCTGGGTGCCGATATGATCAATGGGAGATGATTAGCACCAGGAGGGATAGGTCCATTGCAGCTTTCATCCAGGAGTTAAACCAGCACATTCATCGCCAAGAGAACCAGATGTGTGCATGCATGATAGAACTGAAGAAGGCAATGACCAGGATCACAGAGCTGGAGGAAGAACTCAAGTCTGCACGCGATGGATATGAGGAGGAAATTATGACACTCATGGAGAAGAATGACAATCTGACAAGGAAGCTAGGAATATGCATGGGAGACCCCACGCCAGGAGGAGATGACGACGATTCCGAGCACATTTGTTCGGAGGACTACATCATCATCGACGACACCGACTCAGACCCCGACGATAGCGATTATGAATATGTTGATGAAGCTGGAGCGGATATCATGGAGTCTTCTACCGATTAAAAACTTCTAGTCGACCACCATAACAGTAGTAGTATTCCCCCATGTATATAGTATAACCTGAGCACTTTCGTAACGATAGTTAGACCGATTGTATGCCCTTGTTTGAATTGATTGAAGTGGTTTGATTGTGTTTGTCTCATGTGCATATGGTTCATGTTTCCCCTTGGATCTCATTCTATTCTGTGTTCTCACCTTTTCAAAACCCATCGGATGCCTCCGAGACATGACAATGGATTTGCTTTCCCAACGGAGCTCACTCAGTTGATCCAATAGCAGAATACCCTGATGCAGCTACTAGTCCAGAATCAGAAACAGGGGAACAACAACAACAACAACCCAACACCACCACCACCACCTGTTGATCACTTAGCCCGTTTTCTAAGGCTGAATCCATCGGTGTTCTCTAGTAGCACTGAGCCGATTGTTGCAGATGATTGGCTCCGCAAGATTGGAAAGGAGTTGACCACTATAGGATGCACAGATGTGGAGAGGGTGTGTTTTGCTGCACATCAGCTTGATGGACCCGCAGCATCATGGTGGGAGAATTTCACAGCCACTTACCCCATCAACTCTGTCACATAGGACCAGTTCCAGCAGGCTTTCCACACTGCCCATGTTTCAGCAGGAGCTATGGCCATGAAGAAGCGCGAGTTTCGCAATTTGCACCAAGGAGGACGCAGAGTGGGCAGTATGTGGATGATTTTAGTAAGTTAGCAAGTTATGCCCCGGATGACGTCGCTGCAGATGCCTTTAAGCAGGAGAATTCTGGATGGACTGAATGATGAGCTAAGCATGCAGTTGATGGTGGCAACATTCAACAACTACCAGGAGTTGGTGGATAGAACTCTCATGATTGAAGGGAAGCAGCAGCAGATTGACAACTGCAAGAGGAAGTATGGACAAGGGAAGTATAATTCAGGAGCTCAAGAGAGGCCCCGTTTTACCCCGAACTCAGGAGGACACATTCACCATAACCATGGAGGCCATAATTCCAATGGAAGAATTTCGCACAACCATAGTGGCCCCAAGAATGGGAATGGGAATGGAGGAAGCAACGGCCAGAACTGTTCCAAACCAGCAACGCCCGCCAAGAAGGATCTAAGTCACATTACTTGTTTCAAGTGCGGGGAGAATCGACATTACACCATGGAGTGTTCAGAAGCAAAGAATGGAAATGGCAATGGAAGCTCTGGGAAGAAGCCCAACCTTTTCAACAGGGGACAAGTGAACCACGTTAGCGTGGAGGAGGTTGAGGCGCAACCCAATGCAGTTATAGGTAAGTTTTTGGTTAAGTCATTTACTAAAATCGTTCTTTTCGATACTGGTGCATCGCATTCATACATATCAAGGGGATTTGTGGATAAGTATAACCTACCAACCCAAGACCTTAGGTCACCCATGTTAGTAACCTCGCCAGGAGCAGAGTATATGGCTAGACTATGGTGTGATCAGTTACCGTTAAGGATAGGTAACTACGTGTTCCCCTTAGACCTAATAGTATTGGAATCACAAGGACTGGATGTAATATAAGGCATGGATTGGTTATCAATGTATGAAGGGAACATTGACTGCGCCAGTAAGTCGATTTTTCTCACCACCACAGAAGGAAGAAGGATTAAGTATGTATCCCGACATGTGCCGAACAGGACTCAAGTGAATTCCTTATCAGGAGTTGTACAGGAGGAAGTACCAGTGGTGATGGATTTCCCTGATGTATTTCCAGAGATGTTGCCAGACATGCCACCGGATACAGACATTGAGTTTTTGATTGAGCTTTTGCCAGGGACAGGGCCAATATCTATGTATCGGATGCCCGCAAAGGATTTGGAAGAAATTAAGAAGCGGATTAAGTAGTTACTGGATAAAGGCTATATTCGCCCAAGTTCGTCACCCTGGGGATCACCAGTGCTTCTAGTGGAGAAGAAGGATGGATCGTTGAGGATGGTTGTTGATTATGGGGATTGAATGAAGTGACGTTCAAGACTACCCACTACCAATGATTAATGATTTGTTTGACTAGTTGCAAGGAGCCAAAGTATTTTCCAAGATCGATCTACGATCAGGATGCCACCAGTTGAAGATTCGAGAGCAGGATATACCCAAGACAGCTTTTACCACAAGGTACATGCTATATGAGTATACCGTTATGTCATTTGGTCTGACTAATGCGCCTTCCTATTTCATGAACATGATGAACAAGGTGTTTATGGAGTTTTTGGATAAGTTCATCGTGGTGTTCATTGTGGTATTCTGGTCTACTCAAAGAATGAAGAGAAGCATAAGAAGCATTTGCGTTTGGTACTTGGGAAGCTCATAGAACATCACTTATATGCCAAGTTCAGCAAGTGAGAGTTTTGGTTGAAGGAAGTTGGATTCCTTGGACATGTTATATCCGGAGAAGGAATAGCAGTAGACCCCACCAAGGTTGTCACTATGACTAAATGGAATCACCCACATCGGGTGGGGAGATCCGGAGTTTTCTTGGACTCGCAGGATATTACAGGAGGTTCATTGAGAATTTCTCCAAGATTGCAAAGCCCATGACGGAGTTGTTGAAGAAGGACACCAAGTTCAAATGGACAGAAGATTGTGAAGCCAGTTTCAAGGAGTAGAAGAAACGTTTCATTACAGCCCCAGTGTTGATTCTTCGAGATCAACGGAAGGATTATCAAGTGTATTGCGACGCTTCTCGTCGAGGACTTGGAGCAGTGCTTATGCAGGAGAGAAGAGTTGTTTCATATGCCTCGCGATAGCTTAAGCCTCATGAGCGAAATTATGCTACACACGATTTGGAGCCAATAGCCGTAGTGCATGCATTGAAGACATGGAGACACTTTCTCATCGGAAACCATTGTGAGGTGTACACGGATCATAAGAGTTTGAAGTATATCTTCACGCAGAAGGAGTTGAATCTCAGGCAGAGAAGATGGTTGGAGCTCATCAAGGATTATGATATGAAGTTGCACTATCATCCTGGAAATGCTAATGTAGTAGCCGATGCGTTGAGTCGCAAGAGTCATGTCAACACACTTATGACCGGAGGATTACCCAAGGAGTTAGCAGAGGATCTTCGCGAGCTATGTTTGGAAATAGTTTCGACATGCTATGTAGCAGCATTGGTAATTCAGTCTACCTTGATGGATAAGATCAGAGAAGCTCAGAAGACTGAAAAGGAGATTGCTGAGATAAAGGAAAGGATTAGCAAAGGAAAGGCCAAAGGATTTCGTGAGGATGAGCCGGTACCTTATTGTTTGAAGATCGCGTATATGTGCCTAATGACCCCGAGATCAGGAAGTTGATTCTGCAGGAGGCCCATGCTTCATCGTATTCAATTCACCCAGGAAACACCAAGATGTATCTGGATTTGAAGGACAGTTTCTGGTGGTCCGGGATGAAGAAAGATATTGCTGAGTATGTAGCGGTATGTGATGTATGTCAGAGAGTAAAGGCAGAGCATCAGAAGCCAGTAGGATTGTTACAACCATTGCTGATACCCGAATGGAAGAGGGACAAGCTAGGCATGGACTTTATCATAGGTTTTCCCAGGACGCATTCAGGCTATGACTCGATATGGGTTGCAGTCGATCTGTTGACGAAGGTAGCTCATTTCATCCGAGTGAAGACCACTTACACCAGCGCTAAGTTGGCAAAGATATACATGACCAGGATCGTATGTCTGCATGGAGTTCCGAGGACCATTGTATCAGATAGAGGAACCCAGTTTACCTCAAATTTTTGGAATTAGTTGCATGAGACTTTGGGTACCAGGCTAGAGTTTAGTACAACCTTTCATCCATAGCCAGATGGACAGACTGAGAGAGTCAATCAGATTCTGGAGGACAGTTTGAGAGCTTGTGCGCTAGATTATGGATCTAGTTGGGACGAAAATTTGCCCTATGCAAAGTTCTCTTACAATAACGGTTTTCAAGCCAGTTTGAAGATGGCCCTTTTCGAAGCTTTGTACGGAAGGAGGTGCAGGACACCGTTGCTATGGGATGAAGTTGGAGACCGTCAAGTGTTTGGACCAGATTTAATTAAAGAGTCTAAAGAGAAGGTTAAGTTGATTTGTGATAGACTCAAGGTAGCCCAGTCCAGGCAGAAGAGCTATGCGGATTCTAAACGCAAAGAGACAGTTTACAAAGTTGGAGACAGAGTATATCTTCGTGTGTCCCCGCTTTTGGGAGTTAAGCGTTTTGGAGTTAAGGGAAAGTTAGAACCACCTTTTGTGGGACCACACAAAGTTTTGGAGCGTATGGGAGAAGTTTCTTACAAACTGGAATTACCAGAAGGATTGTCAGGAGTTCATGATGTGTTCCACGTTTCCCAGTTGAAGAAGTGCCACTCAGAGATGGCCGATATTCCTTTGAGAGATACAGTGCCACTGGAAGCGATTCAATTGGATAGCGATTTGACCTATGAGGAGAAACCAGTGAAGATTCTCGAGTTTGCTAGCTGAGTCACACGCTAGCAAGTTCTGCAAAGTTCAATGGAGCCACCATACCGAGGATGAAGCCACTTGGGAACGAGAGGAGGACCTACAGAAGGACCACCCGCACCTATGTTCTAGCCAACCCGAATCTCGAGGGTGAGATTCATCTTAAGGGGGGTAGGTTTGTAACATCCCAAAATTTCAATTTGGAATGTTATTCATTAGATCATCATTGCATATCATATTTTATTGCATTTTTGGTTGACCCTAGAAATTCTACCAAACTCAAGGACCCGCGGAGAGAGTTGGGGATTTCGTTATTTTCATATTTGAGTTTTCTCAAATTTTGAAAGGAGGATCATTTGGTTTTAATCATTTTTCTCTTCGAATATTTGTTATAAGAAAATAAAAGAGAGGGGATAAAATGACTTCACCGAAATAAAGAAATATTGGAGGAAAAATATTAAAATCAAATAAGAATTTTGTTCGGAGTTTTATTGCTATTTTATTTGAATTAGGAAAAAATGCGTTAGAGGCCCAAATAAGTGTTCACTTTGTCTGCAATATTACTAGAGGACCGTGAAAATTTATTTCAGGATTTTTGGAGTCCGTTAAGTATTTCTTTCATTAGTTTTTCTACGTCAGGAATATTTTTAAAAAAAGTGAACCGACCTAACCCGGCCGTGTCCGGCTAGGACTCCCGACCCGGCCGGCCTTATAAGCCGCCAGCCCACCCAGCCCCGAAACCCTAGCCCCGCCCCGCCTCGACCCCGCCGCAAGCCGCGTCGCGCTGCCACTCGCCGCCGCCGTCGCTGTCCCGCGCCAGAGCCGCCGCTAGGCGTAGTCGCTGACCCCACCACTAATCCCGTCGCCGATGAGGTAGTCGCGGCCACCGCCGGTTTTCTTCGAAAAACCGAACGTTTTTTTAGAAAACCCTAGATTCGTTTTTTGAATCGGTTCGTTTTTTCGGTTTAGTTAAATAGCGACATTCGTCCGTACGTTTGTTTTAACGAACGCTGTTCACCCGTTAGCCACAGACAGCAAACGTTCGTTTGTTAGCCTGTTCGTCGTGTTTTATTTTTCCCGGGTATTTCTGCGATTATTTTCGATCGTGATTTCTGCCCTGATCTTCGTTTTAGTTTATCTTTTTGCTTGTTTATCCGATTCAAGCGATTCAAGCGCCTAGATCTTCGTCTCGAAGCCCTCATTCTGTTTAACCAACTTGAACAAGGTTTTGGTACTGTCAAATTTGACTTTCGTCCAGATTAGTAAACGGATCTTGTTTCTTTCGTAGTTTGAGTTTCGTTGCTCCGTTTGATTTGATTCTGTTTGGAAACCAGAGTTCTTCAGTTGAACTTTCTGGTTAGATCTTCTTATTTGAGTTTTGCCCATGCTTCTAGTTGAGTGATTATGTATGTTATTGTTTGTTTGCGATAGAGTACCCGGAGTGCGAACCGTGCTACTACGAGTCTCTAGGTTTTGCGGATCATCAGCAAGGCAAGTAACACTTTGATCATACCCCTTTATTACCTAGTTTTTATGCATTAGATCAACCCTCAAACATTGCATGGTTAGGATCTGCTTAACATGTGGGTATTAGGAAGTAGATTATGAGGTAGAACCTATTGTCCCGTTTATTATCAAACCTTTGGGAGTTACTTCTATGTTATGCTTATATTGCTATGCTATGCTAGTAGACGTGGATTGGATGAGTGTATCCACGACAGATGTGAGTATTGTTAATTAAATGGTTAACTTAAGGTGGCTACTTAAATACACATCTGGGTGGATTGGTTGAGGCACCCTGGAGTACCCAGTGGTTGTCAGGGCACTTGGAGAATCCAATGTTGTCCTAGGATATCACGGAGTACCTGTGTGATCATCCTAGAGTTCGCCACCCAGGATCAAAGGGATCATAAGATTATTCATTTTAGAAAGTTCCATGTGTAGCCATAAGCCAATATGGGCTCTGGCGTAGTTGAGTAAGTTGCGTGAAGCTCTTGAAGAGGTAGACTAGCAGATGTAGTGGGTTGTAGGTGGTACTGTCTACCCAGAGTAGACGGTTAATGCTTCAGAAAGACTATGTCTCGATCCTCGGATCATGGATGTGTTCGAGTCTTGTGGGGAAGAGTGCGCAAACCTCTGCAGAGTGTACAAACTAATCATGGTTAGTCGTGTCTCCGGTTATGGACATCTTGAGTATCTGGTTCTTGGATTATCATGTTGATCCCATCACTCTAAATTAATTTGTTGGGTTTAATGATGAAGCTTAATTGGGATTGAGTTGGAGGAACCTTCTCAATGTTTGTCAACCACCATGATACTTAAATAAAATGTATTCCTCTGTTGTAGAGAAAATTGGCTTTGTGCAAAACTGTAACCATAGAGCTTTCCACCAGCCATATATGCATGTAGTGATATCATTCATTCTGTTCATTCCTCTATGTGTTACATTGCCAGCATATTCCACGTGCTGACCCATTTCGGGCTGCAACATTTCATGTTGGAGACTTTTCAGGCGACGAGTAAGGTGCCATAGGTCGTTGTCGTTCACTCAGCTATGTCTTTGGAGTTGATGGACTCACTTTATCTTCCAAGCCTTCCGCTGTTATCGTTTTTAGATGGCCTTAAGCCATATTATTGTAATAAGTTCTCTTTTGAGACATTCCATGTAATAAGTGTGTGATTGAAACTCTGTTATAAATCCTCAAGTATTGTGCGTGTCAGCATTACCGATCCAGGGATGACACTGATGCACAGAGACTAGACTGTTTGAGGTATGATCGCTACACAAGAAAATAATCGCTAAGGCTAGACACAACTTAAGGGGAGCCATCTTATGTAGCGACTCCCTCATGAGCATAATGAGACCTAGCCACAAACAACATGTAGGGTTATACCGGATGATGTTTTTCGGGGCCCGAAGCTGTCTAAATCCTTGTCTTGTGTGATGATCCGCTTCGTGTCTCTCATCCCGACCAACCCCTCTCCAGCTACCACATAGATGTGTTGGTCTCACGACTAAGTCCTCACACTAGGACAGCCGTCGTGACGTTTCCACGACAGTTGGCGCCCACCGTGGGGCCTGCGCACGGTGGTGTTGAGTTCTTGGAGGGAGATCTTCAAGGAACGAGAAGGTCGCGATTGACGGATGAATAAAAGCTTGTGCAAAGTTTAGGTATTGAATAGATTGCAACATGAGTGAATAAAGAAGAGCCAATATGGAACAATACGCAAGATATCCCGGCGTGGGACAAAAATTGGTCAGAGCCAGCAAATTCACCATGTTATGCTCCGAACCATGATTAACCTTGGAGCTCGATGTACGATGAGGTTTTTGGTCCAAGAGAAACTGAAGTTGCATCAGATACGTTGCCGCAAAGCTGCCAAGTTGATATAACGGACAAGCGATGCAGTCCAAAGCCAGATCGAATTGTTTGGAGCCGAGATAAGAAATGGCGTAGAAGCCCTGACCCCTCCCGCGTCGCCCCGGCGAGGCGACGGGGAGGGCGACCAGATCCCGTCGAGCGCCCCCTCCTCCTCCTCTTCCCCTACTCCGCCGCCGCCAGAGGGCACGGTCGGGCAAAGCCCGACCGGTGCCGCTGGCGGTGGGGCGCTGGCGTCCTCTTGCTCGAGGGGGGCTACGCGGGCGTGCTTCTTTGGGCCGGTGCATCGTGCGACGGTGGGCGCGGTGGCGCGGCATTGGGCGGGTGTGGAGGCTCCGCGGTATGGTGGCGGCGGCGCGCTAGTGCAGCCTGCGTGGCGGGCACTGCGATGGTGGGGCGTGCCCGTGCTGCATCGGCCAGATCGGGCCGCCGGGCGGCGCGGGCTCTGGCGGCGTGGGCTGGAGGCGGATCCTGCTCAAGGTGCGGCCTTCGTGGCTGCGGTGGGCAGCGGATCTGACGCGGCGGTGGCGGTGCTGGTGGTTGCGGGCGAGCCGGGTTTCGGCCAGATCCGGCTGGATTTGTCGCCGGGGACCCGGCTGGTGGCGCAGGGCGGTGGCCGGAGCGCGTCCTGGTCGCGGACGCTGGCCGACTCTGGCCAGGGCGCGACGGCGCGTGTGTGGTGGCGGTGGCGGCGCAGGTGTGGTGGCCGATCTGGTGGCTGTGTGGCCGAAGGACTCAACGGCTGGAGTCCGCGGGCGGCGCGGGATGGGCAGTAGCCTGGTGTGGCTGCTGCTCCGGCCGTGGAGGGATCCACGATAGCTTGGCATGTCGGCTGCGGCGGCGGCTGACATGATTCGGTGTCGGTTCGACCGTAGGCGGCGTGTGGCGGCCTTCGATTCCTCTCCCCGTCACCCACGCACCACTTCCGTCGAAGGACTGGGCTTTTCTCAGCTGTGGTACATTGCCGTCTCGCGCCCGGCAGCAGGACCGCGCCCGTCTCACGCCCGGCTGCAGGACCGCGCCTGTCTCGCGCCCGGCAGCAGGAATGCGCCCCGTCTCGCGCCTGGCGGCAGGAATGCGCTAGTCTCGCGCCCGGCAGCAGTACGGGCCGATGGCGGCCAGTTGGGTGCAGCCTTTCCACCCGTCTCTATAGGTGGCGTGGCGCTTGGTAACTGGTGAGGTGGCATCAAGGTCTTGGATTCCGGGGTGGCGGCCCTGGTGGTGGTGTCGTGGTGCTCATGGGCAAAGCCCGTGCCTTGGTGCTGCCCAGTGACCATGGTCGTGTGGGCGGCATGGTCGCTCGGGTGTGACGTTCGGTGGCGGTGAGTATGGGCCGGGGTGAAAACCTGTCCTATCTTCGGACGGACCGGCGGCGCCGAAGCTCGCTCCCTTCCTGAAGGCGTCGTCGCGGCCATCATTGCCCGTCGTGTTGCTCTAGGGAAAACTCTGACTCCCGGGTCGGGCGGTGACGGCGCTCCGGTGTCGTTTCCTTCCTGAAGGCACCGCCTTGGAGCCCACGGTTCGTCATATGCGGCTTCATCTCTTCGCGGTGACGTGTTCACGGGCGAGGACCCGGCTGCTCTTGTAGTGCTTGGGGTAGTGTTGTTGCGCTCAGCACTTATGTATCTTGCCTTGGGTGTGTGTGTTGTGATGGCGTGCGTTTGTACCGGGTTGTTGTTGGTCGTTGCTTTATATATAAAGCGGGGCGAAAGCCTTTTTGGGTAATTGTTTGGAGTGGTGATGCGTGTCGCTGAGACCGGCTGGATGTCCATTACGCACCGCCAGAAACTTGACGCTGCAGCACGTAACTTCTGTCCACACCAGCCGTGTTACAGGAACGCTTCAAGTCCTCACGGACGAATACTACTTTGCTTCTCAGGACGGTTGGATTGTTGCTAGTTCGTATGACCAAAATCGGCGCTCAACGGAAGCCTCTGTGACTGTTTGTACTATTACTAGTGCCTCACGTGAGGCAAAAAATCAGCTTTTGGTTCAGTCTTCTATTGTTACGTGCGCACCTGACCAACACAGCGGCATTTATGGTCAATTTACAAAGAATCAGTCAAAGCTGTGTCCGAGATGGACTAGCATAGGGATCTGAGGCCAAGACAAAATTCCACGGACCCGCCGTCTCAAAAACGCTCTAGTCCAGAAGAGTATGTGCCGTCAATTCAATAAATTAGTACTACTTCATCACCTGGAGATCAAGAACTACCATTGGTTTACGTCATCACATCAAGACAAACATCAGCTATTACTTAATTGATGCCCAAGGCAAATCCAAGTGAAACTACAGGGCGCAGGTGTCACCCAAAATAAGAAAATCAGGCCGGCTTAGGTCCCAATTAGGATCAGTGCGTTTTCGTCCGGCGCTTGCGAGTCACCAACTCCGAACCGCTGACGCCATTCCACAGCTTCAGTACCAACGTCAAGCCGCCACTGTCTCGTGACCCCTGGACTTCACCAAGTCGCCAGGCCGACCGGCTGCCTCCGCCATGGCTCGCTGCAGTTGCGGCCTTGCGCCCCTGAGCCACCTTGGCCGCTTTCGCAGCTGTCTATCCAGGGCTGCCTCCTCGTTGACCCGCCGGCATCGATGCAGCTTCTACTTCCGTTTCTACCGCAGTCCTGAGCCGGCGGTGTTTCAGTTATCTCAAAAACCGCCGCCGTAGCTCTAAACATGTTGGAGTTTAAAAAAAAGAGAGAGAAATCGATGCTCCTGCTACTAACAAACCGGGGGCATTCTATTATATGAGTTAGACCAACTGCTACTAGTCTCCGTCCCATGTGAAGGATAAAATACCAGCAGAGTTTGTGCGAGAATCAAGAAATAGTACTACTTTTTGTTGGATGGAAAGGACCAAGGCGAGATGCATGCACACAAATCAGTCAAGTATCTCACGTTTGATTTGGTGAATAAGTGCACGTACATCATGAGATGAACCGACCATCTGATATTTTATCAACTATGTCCAACATTATCCAGCGTCGGCGTCTGCGTTCATCCGATAAAGATACCAGGTGCTATTCACCCAATCTATTTTTATGTACATATTAAAACATCTGAGCAGTACTACTCCGTCCTGCTATATATTTTTGTACGCGTGACAATTATTCACTACATACGTGGTTTATACCACGGGTATGGAGCACACACTAGAAGCCTTTGCACCCGGCGTTTGTCTGTGCCACATTACCCGACTAGTGGAAGCGTGCGAGCCGTCGTCCTTGTGGCCCGGTTTACATTGATTTGCCGTAGTTGTTCAACGAACATGCGCAAGTTGCCGCCTCTATGGCTCGGTCTACATCAAATTGCCGGGTCGGCGCCTGCGATTGACTCGCCCGTCCGCACCGGCTTACAACGCCGCAACCGACTCATCTGTATGATCCCGCGGCCGACTCATCTGTGGTTGATTTCAGCTTCACATTGGTGATTATCAACTCCGCGGTGGATAATTTCTGGCCTGACATATCAGGTGAAATCCATCCAGTATATTTTTATATTACATATTATTTTCTTCATAAGAGCAATTACTTTGGCTTACAAGTTCTCCAATGCAGGACTCAACCCGGTATATATCACGGTCACCTATTTGAGTCGTCTTAAAGACTCGGGGGCTACATGGACATGGCTCAGTAAATGTTCCCAGTTTAAAGGCCGTTAGGAAAAATTCCGGCTCAAGAAGAATTTATCTCTCCCAAAGTTCTAGTTCTCAGAAAAAATTAAAGGGACCAAAGAGAGTCTGTTGCAAGGCACAACTCAAACATAGGTACCCTGCTTCAATGACCAACTGAGGGCTGATCGGCGCAATGCCAACATTTCAAGGTCACTTGGGGCTTCCTATTCAAACATAGGTGTATTCACCAAAGAGAACATAGTTGTCGGTACCCTCTTGATCGGTGCAATGCCAAACCATATGGTCACTTGGCGGCTTCCTGTTCAAACATAGGTCGTATTCGAACCAAATAGAACATAGATGTCGGTACCGTCTTGATTGGCACAATGCCAAACCCACTAGTGGGCTTCTTGATCGTATTCGAATTATAGCATAACCCCTTTTGGGTCCGACTTTGATCGTATTCGAATCGGAGTCGTTAAAAAAATCTCAAGGTCATTTGGGGGCTTCCTGTTCAAACATGGGTCGTATTCGAAGCAAAGAGAACATAGCTGTCGGTACCCTCTTGATCGGTGCAATGCCAAAACCATTAGGGGATTCCACATCGTATTCGAATCCTAGCTTAACCCCTTTTGGTCCGGCTTACTGATCGTATTCGAATCAGAAGCCTCGCTTTTTCTCTTTGTTTGACTTAAGTTTTTGAAAACAGTCTTTTGGGCTTGTCTTGAGACTTTTTGCTCATATCTGAAGCATATATGTGTGGTTTCTATTTAACCCGGATCGACTTTGGACGATAAGTCGCCAGCATATGACAATATTAATACTTGGAAGGTTTGGCTTCTAAGTTTTGGGTTGTCACCCTTACAGCACAGGTATCATAAACCGGCAGTATGATTCAATATCACAGGTATGATATTGTGTATACATGATTATGTTTAAACCGGTCCTGGCTATGGAAGTCGCCGGTCTATTTTGGATTGCGCCATTCGAATCATGCGCTTATCAATCATTGGATTATTGCCCTTATTGGATACAACGATGTAAGCTGGCAGTATGAGCCAATTTCTACAGGTTTGTTTTCCTTATTATATAAATATGCGAGGTTGGATAACCTGCCCTAGCTTGTGACGTTAAGTCGCCAGTATGTTTAGGATTGAATGGCCTTAATCCTAGTCTTTTCCATAATTGCATAAAGATTATATTATGTTTGGGTTGTTACCCACCCTGGCTTTGACGTTAAGTCGCCAGGGCATATGTTATTTAAACTCTGTGCAGGATTTGCAGAAATATGACTTATATAATTGATTAAGTTCAAGCTCATCATTAAAATTGATGCATCAAAATGATTATCCGTTCTGGATTTTCTCAAAGGCTATAAGCCGCCGGGTTATAAAAATTCCGGCTTAAAATGGAGGCGTATTAAAATGCCATCGGCCAAGAGCCGCCGAGTATTTAAACTTTGGATTTACTTGTCAGCCGGTAAGTGTTATGATTGAGGTTTTCAAAGTTTCTTTAGCGCAATGGCTATTATTTTATCAATGGATATGATTTATTCTACAATAGAAGGAATAGTCCCGAGTCACTGCAGGCTTATGACCTGACACTTGGGGGCTACATTATTCAGATTGAGATTACATCAAATATGCAAGTCTCATGTCACTGCCAGCATTCACCATGGCACTTGGGGGCTAATGCAAAGTCATTTTTGGCTCACTTTACTGAAGATCTGACTCATCACATTATAATGAGCTGGCCCTTGGGGATTACCAATTGCTCCTGTCAAAAATTCAAGGTACACAAGCCGCAGTCCATTATATTGAAAGATCCACTACTTAGTTGGTAGAGTACAAAGCTCTTGACCTTATGGAGGTGGGTTCAAGCCCCATGGTTGAGATTACATCATATGATGTTATTATCAATGAATTATACATAAAGTCCCAGCTCAGTATTATCTTACTGAGCCGGCCCTTGGGGGCTACATGTTGCTGCTCAAGTCTACATGATCATATTTACAAAGTCCCTGCTCATTATTTCATAATGACCCGACACTTGGGGGCTACACTAGCTGATTTTTTTATAAACATAAGGCAGTTACATGTCCCAGGTTGCTCCAAGCATGCAAACCTGGCACTTGGGGGCTGCAGGTGATATACATTTAAGGGAAAAAAATCTTCAAATTCTCAGTTTTGAACAGACCAGATTGACCCGGTGTCTGCAACAATCATGACCCAGCATCAACAATAATTATGAACCGGCGTCGGCAACAATTATGACTCAGCATCATTTATTTATAACTCGGCAATTTTGGTAATCATAAATTAGCAAGCTTCTAAGTCTTCAAGCCGGCTAAAAATCAGATGAGTATTTCAAGACCAATCTTTTTGTCAAGTCAGAGGATAGAAGGCTGACTCAAATGGATTATTTCTTATAATATTTCTCTACAAGAGCCAATGTCAATAAATTGACTATGAAGCTGGCCTATTGACCCGGATTTTCCAGAAGAAGTGCCCGGATTTTTTGCATTGGTAATGTTTGAATATATCTTCTAAAAGAGATTTGCTATGAGATCATGGACACACATCCCGGAGGAAAATCACAAGGAATTAAGGTTGATCAGGTGCCGGCTTACAAGAATTCTTAACCCGGAGCACAACCTATCAAATTTGTTCTTGAGTTATTCTGCAGGATGAGTTTAACATGGATAAATCGAAATTAAACTGGGGGCTAATGTCGGGGATATACCACGCGGTATGACCCGGCCAGAAATATGACCTGACCGAGCATGGTGGCTCACCAGAGACCCGGCTGACACTTGGCGACTCACTGCTCTGACAAAACTCACGAGCCCGACGACTCACTAATGGCCCCGATGGCGGGTCATATAGAGGACTAGGCCCAAGGCCCAGAAGGATGGCTCATGTTATGGTGGGCCGGCTTAAGAGGAAAGCATAAGAAATATTTCCTTACAAAGGAAGCAAGACTAGGACTCCACTTGTAATAGAGTAATCCTAATCATACTAGGACTAGTCATGTAACCCGCCCCTTCAACTTATATAAGGAGGGGCAGGGCACCCAAAGAGGGACAAGCAAGAATATAATCACTAAGACTAGACACAACTAAAGGGGAGCCGGCTTATGCAGCGACTCCTTCATGAGCATAATGAGACCTAGCCACAAGCAGCATGTAGGGTTAATACTGGATGATGTTTTTCGGGGCCGGAAGCTGTCTAAATCCTTGTCTTGTGTGATGATCCGCTTCGCGTGTCTCATCCAGACCAACCCCTCTCAAGCTACCACATAGATACGTTGGTCTCACAACTAAGTCCTCACACTAGGAAAACTGACGTGATGTTTCCACGACAGGCGTGCATGACGACATTAACCAAACCTTCTCAGCTTTTTACTAGGGCACGGTGAGGCCATACCATGGCACCATGCCAGGCATCATGTTTTTGAAGCACGCATTTCATTTTTCTATGGTTGATTACATAGTAAATGACGCATTTGTGGTTGACTATTGCCACACATTCCCTTGAAATCTCTGCCCATTCCTTGTAAAAGGCATGAGAATTTACTAAATACCATGTGCATGGTTTTCCATACCGTTCTTGTTCACCTTTTCATGCACTGATTGTTCGAATTTGAATTATGTGGATTAATGCCTAGAAAATGCACATAATCCCCTAAATATGGTAAATAAGCCCGGAAAAATACCAAATTTGAACACATTGCATTGGAGGGGGTATGTTGATTGTAGAAAAAACTGAATGACAAACTAGGAAGGAAATTTGGAATCTCGGCCCCTACAATCTTGGTGATTTCTCCCTCGAGACCATGAAACTTCCTCGGTGATGGTTCGATTTATGAAGGGCGTGCAAGACGACATAAGCCAAACCATCTCAAATATTTACCAGGGCATGGTGAGGCCATACCATGGCACCATGCCAGCCGTCATGTTTTTCAATCATGTATTTCATTTTTCTACAGTTGGAAAACAAATAAACGACATGTTTGTGGTTGAATATTGACACACATTTCCGTGAAATCTCAGCCCATTCCTTGGAAAAAGGCATGAGAATTTAGTAAATAGCATGAGCAAGGTTTTGCAGACCGTTCTCGTGCACCTTTTCATGCATCGAATGTTCGAATTTGAATTATGTTCATTAATGCCTAGGAAATGCACATAATCCCCTAAATATGGTAAATGACCCCGGAAAAATGCCAAATTTGAACACGGTGATTTGCAGGGTTTATGTTCATCGTAGAAAAAACTCATGGACAATGGACAAAGGAAATTTGGATTCGCCTTCAATCTCGGTCATTTACTATCACACACGATTCATCTCCATGGCCTCTGCGAACCTGTGTGTTCACACACACATGCAAAAGGAAGAAGAAAACCCTCGCCCACTTCATCACCACCCACTCGCCACAGACTCCTCCGCAACTCTGCACCTCGTCAACTTCTATCGCAGCGGCCACCCTAAGATCGACGGCTATCGTCGGTGAGCGGAGGTCGAGGTCCAAACGCCACGAGATTTCTCCCCTACCGCTTGCCGCCGTGTATCTGCTTCGACTTGCACCAACATTCTAGTCTTCGGTCGATGGGGTTTTCTGTGGGATTGGGCCAGGGATTTTTCTCATGAAGAAGGTAATCAATTTAGCGAAATATTCATTCATCTCTTATCGCAGTCCGTCTGTCGCTGTTAATCAACCGGTGGAAACCGTGGATTCATTTTTCTTCTAGTTGATTCGAGGGTTTTCATTCATGTTTCCACAGTGCGAGCACAAATCGGGCCAGTGTGGCCGCGGCCAGTCGGAAACGAAGTTCTGTCTCACCATTCCGGATGAGTTCAGGGAGCATCCGGTATGTTCAATCTCACCCTGCCATGGTCGGCATGACCTAAATTTGTGAACATATACCGTCTATTTCTACATCTAGATAAAAGGTACGGTGCCACGTGCAGCCTGATGTCGAAGCCAATTTCTTTCCCTTTATTAGGCAGATTTATGATGTATTGTTCATTCAGTTACTCTCATATTTTCATCAAATCTTTGTTACATTATCTATTTTTATTTATATATTTTTTTACTTTGCTTTCACCTATATATTGATATGTTTTATCAGTTAGTCCCATATTTGCATCTTGCTCTGTTATTTTAGTATATCTAATTTACGATCTTAATTTTCATTTCAACCAGTACAAACCTTTCTTTGCAAGAACATGAGTATAATGAAATCTTAGGCTTTACATTATTGATGACTCCATGGATGTCATATTGACAACGCAGCATGGATTTTACAATGACAATTAGCATAAAACTTGATAAAGATGGCCAATGCTATTTTGATGCGGACCTTTGGAGAAAAATGTCTAAGTGTTATGAACTGAAAGCTGGCAATAAAATTCTAGTGCGTCCACCACAACATGGTCTAATTAACATGGATGTTTACTTCCCCAACATCATCAGCCAATCAACGTCTGATCGAGGTTAGTGTCCTTCCAACTTTCTCCGTGCTGGCAATATTACATAGCAAAATTGGGGTATTTGTACTGACTAATTGATCACTAAGCAACCAATTATGATTTCATTTTTTGACTCGGTTCCTAGGCAGTAACAAATTCTATTCACCAATTTATGCGCACTATATATTCTTCTGCGTTGTTCTGAATAAATAATTACTTTCCACCTTTTAAGCAGTATATGTTGGATGCATAGTTAATGAATCTGTATGTTACTAAGCGTACCAAATTTCACTGGGAGGACTTGAAGCATGTCATAAACTTTGTTGATAATCTGACAGAGATAGCACAGCGTATGAACGTTGGATTTTGGATGGGATTAATTATACATATGGTGCACACATTGAACAAGACCAATTGTGTGCACAAAACGCTGGTACAAAGTCTTATTTTTATGTTATGCTCGTAAACTATATATATCTTCAATGATATGTTACAATTGGTTTTCATTCTACATTTCGACAAAAATTGCTTGATGTAGTTATTCCTAGATTGATTTCCTGGCGTGGTCGAATTACACTTGTGACTGCTAATAACACCAAAGTGATTGCAAGGTCCTGCATTTCCCGCGGAAATGGAACGATTCAAATTAACAAGTTCTCGCTTGTCATGGCAATGCATCTATGTTGGAAAATTGGAGACACTATTATACTCATGCTCTACCATGGCACATGAGGGTTCTTCCTTTTCATTGACAAGATGCCGAGTCCCCGTGATCAAGCTGCTTCTAGCGGATGGTTATGGTTGTTGGCCCTCAGCCTCTTAAAACATGCTAGCTGTTACTATGTTAAGTATGTAGATATGGACCATATGGTTGCTGGCCCTCAGCCTGTTAAAATGTGATAGTTGTTACTATGTTAAGTATATAGATATGGACCGTATGGTTGTCAAAACCGTGTTACGAAGATCCTCCTTTGGTCGAATAGTGTAACCACTATATATATGTTACTCAAATGTTGTTAGCCAAGTTATTAAATTTTCATGGAAAGTATTAGTATCGTACATAGTTCATTGAGTTTAAGCGTGTGCCCGATAGAGCGGTAGAGTTGAGGACGTCCATGTTTTTGGACGTGGCGATAATCACCGATGTCAAAAAGGCATTTGCATATTAATTATCCATATTGCAAATTCACACATGTGCTAACATACGGAAACTTATGTGTAACTTACTAATCATCGCACACGAGTACTCGCAGACGCATCGTGTGCGATACTCCTAGCCACTAGAAGCAACTAGTTTGCATTTTTGAAAGTTTTTTGTACACACAGAATCGCACACGAATTAACTATAGTAACCGTCTATGTTGTAATTTCCCATCGCAAACAGTTCATCTGATTGGAATGTTTGCTGCATATCACACATATCTTGTTTACACCACTCGTTTGTGTTCTTTTGGCTCATCCAAACAATTCATCTATGTGAACTGTATGTCACATATCACACACATCTTGTTAAGTTGAACCGTTTCTGTTGTGTTCCCTAATCGAGAATAGTTCGTCCGAGTGAACCGTATGTCGTATATCACACACAACTTGATCTGTCTAACCGTTTCTGTCGCACTCCCTAATAGCAAATTGTTCATGTGAGCAAATTATATGTCGTATATCTCACACACCTTGATATGGCTGCCCGTTTCTATTGTTCCGTCTCATCGCAAATAGTTCGTATGGATCAACCTTATGCCCTGAATTGCACACACAACTAAAATCTGAACCATGTTTGATGTCTCTGCCATTGCAAACGTTTTGCATCTTTTTTATGTTTTTTTTACATCATCGTTTGAGATTAATGCATTGCACACATTTTCGTCAAATGGTCTCTAATCATAGTTCGCGTTAGCAGCATCCAGCCATAGTGATGGTTCTATATGGTTGATTCCTCTAGCGAGAGCCACGGATGTTATTTCCCCTTCTCTACTGAACCACTGAGGAGGCTAGTTTCCTGGTCGGACAGGGGGCTTTGCCAAGGGGAACCGAGGAAATTGAAGGCGCTTCAGCGCAAAATCAGGGCTATGGTCGGTGAGGGCATCAGTCAAGTGGATGTAATCCATGTGATGTTATATTGTCCGATCCTCCCGCTACAAGTCCAAGCTATTTCAATGTGGGACTTCAAGACCGAGGACGAGGCGGTGGTTTGAGAATTCTTCTTTCTACCCCGTTTGAGTTTCATTTCACGATTACTCCCTTCTCCTCTATATGAAGGTTGACTCCACCCTTGTTTGCCACATGTTTGGCGTGAGTGGGACAAGAAAATGAGTTCCCCCGGCTCCGCCTCCAGGGTATCAAAGGACTCCTGATATTGAAAGGCTTCTGGTCGAGGATCCTTATGAGGTTCTGGTAAGAGGGAAGGATAGGAGGAAGAATAGGACAAAGGATTCATTCGTCCGAGAGGACACCCCTCACGTTGCGCAGATCAAGGAAAGGAAGAATAGGATGAGGCATTCTATCCTTCAATATGGCACCTCGAGTCCGACGTCAGGGGAATGTCAAGGCGCCGTCCAGATCAAGGAGTGAAAGAACATGACAAGGCGTACTATCCTTCGAGATAATACCTCAGACACAATATCTAGAACTCATCATCAGTTCTTCCTCTCGGCCAAGCTCAACCGTTGAGAGGAGAGGCAGAACATGACAAGCTCCACCCATTGAGAGGAGACGCAGAACATGACGAAGAACTCATCGGAGTTATTCCTCTCGGCAGCGTGCCATTGACTTGACTTTGCCGGCGTGCTCGCCTTCTACGCCACCACTGATGCTGCCGCCATGTGCTTGCTTGCCATGCTTGCACGACTAAGCAAGAGCCTACGGCGCCACTACGGGCTCATCGTCATGTGCCCACGCTCTAGTCCGACAATGCCATCAGCCCCTAGATCTCCTCAAACACCGTCGCCGGCGTGCCCATTGTACTCCAACACCACCGCCACCGCCATCACCGAGCCATCTCCGATCGAGGTACATATATATTATGGCTGACCCATCTACTTCTAGTAACATGAAACATCATTATTTGAGCAACGCAAGGTGTTCGATGAAATGTCTACAACAGTTTATTTGTGTCACATCCCTAGTCTTGTATGCTATAGACTAGCCATTGATGTGTTGCATCATGTTTAAATTTATTTGAAATTTGAAATAGGGATGATCAAACCCTGGCATCAAAGGAATTCAAATAGGTTCAACTAAATAATTTTCAGTGAACCCAAAGTGGCAATAAAAAATGTTCATCATTTTTAAAAAATGCTAGAAACAGTAAGCAGAGATGATGCACATTTTTCCTTGACATTTTGGATTTTTGAGTTAACACATATTGTATTTTGAATTGGAGCAAATAAACGCTACAAATATTTATTGCTTCGATAATTCTGATTTTTTGTGAGGGACTTTGGAATAACTCCTTTAGTCCCTGCAAAAATTATCTAAAGCAACAAAATTATTTAGTTCCTAAAACTCAATCAAAACAAATGGCAGAAAAGAAAAAAAAAGAAAACAAATAATAAAAAGGGGAAATTTTAGCTGGAAGCTCACTGGCCGACCTCGCACTGTGAGGCCCACTGGCTCAGTGCCAGTCGTCTCCCTCGTCCTGCCAGTCGGACGGGGCCAGTGCCCGGCGCGCACACGCGCGTTCGGCGCGGTATGCTGCAACCTGTCTGGCCTCCACTAGCTAGCGCGACGCCACCACTCACCTCCTCGCTGCCGTCCGGATCTGTCCGACCCCCTCACTCTCCCCCTCGCCCTCTCCTCAATTGATCCTCAACACAGCTAAGCTCTACCATCGCTGCCGCTCGCTGTTACCACGCCCACCGCCACGACCTGCCTCTCTGACATGTGCACAAGCTTCGCCAAGTCTCCCTCGTCCTCTCCATCGAGCTGTGCATTGTCGTACGCCTTGTGGAGCCGCCTATGCCCTCGTATTCATCATCGGCTGCCCGAGATTGCCATCGATGTTCCGGCTGCACCGAACCTACCCAAAGCTTGTTGTCGACTCTTCCGGATCCACTGTCAGCCCCGCCACCGTTACCCCATGCTCCCACGTTTGATTGCTTGCCCTAGCTACCGCACCCTCCATGACCACATCTCGCATCCGAGCCCTTCTGTGAGCTCAGCAAGTTCCCACGAACCCAACGCCACTGCCTACACTTCCTGTCGTGCTCTGTGCGCTCCGTTTCGTCGAGCCGTAGCTCCGGCTGCCGCAGATGTGCTCGCCGAATTCAACTCTGGGCACCCCGCGACCTTGTGCTACCTCCCCTAGATGTGTGGGAGTGCAGGGCTACGTCTTGGTGGTCTCCCTGCACCCAGCCGCCGCCTGTTACGCATGTCCGATGAGTTCCCGCCGGGGTTTCGGTCGCTGCTGGCCTAACTCCAGCGACAACCGACATGGCATGTCATTAGGACTACCCCCCCCCCCCCAAATTAGCCACCTCCCTGCCACTGGCAGTGGGCCCCGACGCCCCTAATCTTTTAGTTAGGCTAATTTAACCCCCTGTTTAAACCCTGTGTCACTAACGTGTGGGCCTTGCACGTCAGGTTTGACCCCAGTCGGCGTAGTTGAGTTGCCGACACATGCATGCCGCAGTGCGGACGCAGTAAATGATTTTTTTGCATTATTTATAATTAAGGAAATTCCAAAAAAATAATTAAAAAAATAATAGAAATTAAACCGTAGCTTGGATTGAAATAATTTATATATGAAAAATTGTCAAAAAAATTCAGTCTATCCATCTGTATCATTTTCATGCATGGCAAACCAAGTTATATCTACTGAATATAGGAAAATAAATAAAAAAGACATTCTAAAGGGTTTAATCTAGACTTGCATTTGAACCCTTGGTTCAAATGAACTTTATCCAAAGTGAATGCTAGATGCATTACCACAAACCACATCACATCTTGAAGCCAAGTTCACACATCATATTGTTGCATATGCTTGTGCATTGATTGTTGGCACCGTCCTTCTCGATAGGTCTTGCTCCGGAGACCGTTCCGGAGTACCTGTCAGAGGAGCAATGCCCCCTATTGATCTACCAGGCAAGCAAACCCCCTTTTGGCATTCCGATACAACCCTACTCTCTTGCTCTTGCTCTCGTTTATTGCATTAGGACAGCAACGATTCAACTGCTACTTTATGTTGCGATAGTTGAACACATTCCCCTACATCACCTCTCTTTGCCACAGTAAATAGTTGAGACCCACTAGCATGTGTAGGAGTTGATTTAGCCATGTTGTGTTCCTACCATGCCATGCCTGCTATTGCTTAGAGTTATGTTAGGTCTGATTCATTGGGAATGAATTGGAGTGTTATGCCATGTTCTGATGCTAACAGTTAAGCGTGTGAACATGATTTGGTAAAGGTAGTGGTGAGAGGCCATGTAGGAGTACACGGTGGGTTGTCTCACTGGAACCGTCCTTAAGAACTGATTTTTGTTTATGTTGTCCAAAATTAGCTACTACCACATGTTGGAATGCTTAAGTGCCCCTCTTGACTTATTAACCGACTTGATCTCTGTCCAAGAGCTGCAACTAGTTTTTGGTGTTTGTAGGCAGTGCTATTTTTCTACTAGGTGGCACCCGGCAGGGTGGACTTGGGACAGACTAGGCACCATGGCCTAATGTACCGTGTGGCACCTGGATGGTGGGCTTGGGAACCCTGCAGACATTGTTTGAGGTCGTGATAAATACCTCGGTCGGACTTCCCTTGCCGATACATCCTCAAATAGTCAATAATCCTAGACTAGAGTCTCGTGTTGTTAGTCAGGTCGTGGCCAACACCCTCGCCAGACTTCCACTTGAAGATTGCCGAGATACATGAGATGTACATGGTGTTATGTGGTGAGAGCGTGTGTGAAGAGGTAAACCCCTACAGGTTAAGATGATCTATTCGATTAGCCGCGTCCTCGATTATGGACTACTTGGATACTTATGTGGTACATAGACAACTTGAAGTGGATACTCTAAAATGCTCAAGATAAGTGTGAGTGCTTTGGATGGCCTTCTCGTAGGTAGATGCGATATAATCCATATTAGTGTATTGATGTGGTGATTAGTGGACTCGTGTGCGCTATCTCACCTCAAAGAAGTTACTCGTAGTCGTAGAACAGGATAGCCACCGAGTCAAAGCTGGCTTGTTGCAACTAAACCCCACATTGCCTTCTTGATACTAATGCATGTATGATAGGATCTATTATAAGTCTTGTTGAGTACCTTTGTACTCACGTTTGCTTAATTTATGTTTTGCAGATTTGAAGATGAGACTTCTATCTCACTAGTAATTCTGCTTGGACTTCGACGATTAGCTTGTTACCTCAGCTACGATCTTGTACCCTTGGGAGGGTCTTGTAGATAGTCATACTTCTCAACCTTTTTCATTTGTAGTTGTCTATACTCAAACATGTTATGCTTCCATTGCTTGTATGCTCTGTATGTTGGGTCATGCAACCCCTGTTTGTAATAAATGCTATGATAACTCTTCTGGTACTTTATCTATATGAGTTGTTGAGATATGTTGTGATTCCATGTTGTACATCACATACTTGCATGTTATGCATACGTGTAATGTGTATTGCTATGTGTGGGATCCGATACCTAGTTGTTTATTCTTGGTAGCCTTCCTTATGGGGAAATGTCTCCTGATGCTTCCACCGAGCCATGGTAGTCTGCTACCTCTCCGAAACACTTGGGTTGGCCGGCATGTATCCTTCTTTGTTACAGTTTCTGTCCCTTCAGGGAAAGTCACGTTTTGTTCCTTTAAGTCCTTGTAGATTGCTACGACTTGGGTTCATACGTTGATGACCGACACATTCATTGTTGGGTTACGTATGCCTGTCCCTGTAAGTTTGTGACACCATGGGTTTATGACTAGTCATGTCACCTAGGGTTCTCTGTCATACGGATGCTAGCGACACAATTATATACGTGAGCCAAAAGGCGCAAATGGTCCCGGCCAAGGTAAGGTGGCAGCCGTGGGTTACCGTGTGTGAGGCCGCAAAGTGATATGATGTGTTACATGCTAGATCATTGTGACTTAGGATTGGGGTCCCGACAACTTTGGTATCAGAGCCTGACTGCTTGTAGGGTTACTAAGCCAAACCGGTCAGAGTTGGGTCTAGAAATTCTTTAGTTATATAAGAGGAATTGGTTGGGAAGGGAACATAAGGCTCTTTTTACTCCTCATACCTTATGTTCTTCTGATCTGAGTCATCCTATCTTTCATATGATGTTCAGGAACTAGGCAATATCTTCTGCCTATCAGGATCACGAGTTACTACTCCGTTCTCTCATAGGATTGGGTAACTAGAGTCATATTCCAGTTTTCGAGTACTTCTAGTGTAGTTTGATTAGAACTATCTCAGAACCCTGAGTGATGTTGTCGAGTATGGTACTATCCCATCTTTTGTCTGATGTCTCATTCTGAGCATTTTACTGCCGTTATGCTGCCGAAATTTTCCTAGGAGTTTGAGAGATTATAATTTCCTTGTGCTACTTTCTGCATCCTTATGTTGATGCTGAATCCATCCTTGTTTCATTGCTTTTGTTCTTCAGGATGTCGCCGATTAACCAAGGTTCTGTTGCTCATAGCCGGAACCACGGAGATGGTAGTGATGAGGATCCTCCCGTCTTCGTTGGCAGAGTTCATGTTAGAGATTGAGAGAAACAAGTGTGAGTCTAACCGCTTGTTGGCACATATTGAGGAGAAAACCGCACACCAGTGCGACGAGTCAGCAACCATCCATGACTTCATCAGCTTGCACCCACTAATTTGTGTTAGAACTACGTCGGTATTTACCCAAAGAGGAAGGGATGATGCAGTATAGCGACGGTAGGTTTTTCCCTGAGTGATGAGACCAGGGTTATCGAACCAGTAGGAGAACCTCCTCACACCACGTAAACAACACCTGCACACAAATAACAAATACTCGCTACCCGACGTGTTAAAGGGGTTGTCAATCCCTTTCGGGTACGGCGCCTCAAGTAGACAAATAACATGAGGTAAAAAGTGGTAGATAGGATAAATAGATCGCGGAACAAATAAATTGCAGCAAGGTATTTTTGTATTTTTGGTTTAATAGATCTGAAAATAAATGCAAAGGAAAATAGATCGCAAAGGCAAATATGATGAAAAGAGACCCGGGGGCCGTAGGTTTCACTAGTGGCTTCTCTCGAGGAAAATAGCAAACGGTGGTGTCGGTGTCAAAACCGGCGGATCTCGGGTAGGGGGTCCCGAACTGTGCGTCTAGGCGGATGGTAACAGGAGACAAGGGACATGATGTTTTACCCAGGTTCGGGCCCTCTTGATGGAGGTAAAACCCTACGTCCTACTTGATTAATATTGATGATGTGTGTTACAAGAGTAGATCTACCACGAGATCAAGGAGGCTAAACCCTAGAAGCTAGCCTATGGTATGATTGTTGTTCGTCCTACGGACTAAAGCCATCCGGTTTATATAGACACCGGAGAGGGCTAGGGTTACACAGAGTCGGTTACAATGGTAGGAGATCTACATATCCGTATCGCCAAGCTTGCCTTCCACGCCAAGGAAAGTCCCATCTGGACACGGGACGATGTCTTCAATCTTGTATCTTCATAGTCTTGGAGTCCGGCCGATGACGATAGTTCGGCTATCCGGACACCCCCTAGTCCAGGACTCCCTCAGTAGCCCCCGAACCAGGCTTCAATGACGACGAGTCCGGCGCGTATGTTGTCTTCGGCGTTTGCAAGGCGGGTTCTCCTTCATGTTTCATGTGTTTGCCGGATAGTGTCCGGTTGCTTCATAAATGTTGCACTCCTTGGCTTCTACGTCCAATAATGGCCTTCTTCCACGTGTCGTACGAATGCGAAAAGCCAGGGTATTCTTACGTTTTACCCCCTAGCTGCGTGAATAAGCTGCCTATAAGAGAGGCGAGGATCCAGATCCAAATCACACCATCCTCCTTCCGCAAGTACTCATCGAGGCGCATCTGACAAAAAATCCATTCCAACATGGACAGTCGACGCGGCTCCTCTTCTCGCGCTCCCAGTCCTCAACCAGGAGATTGGAGGAGATACTCAGTCCCGCATAGCGAGTTAGTGACGCTCCAAGCAGAGGGCTACCTGCCCCCGGCCTTTATGGTTCCGGTTCGAGTCGGACTGGCCACCTACAAGGGTGGGAAGCAGGCAGAGAGCATCCCCAATCCCTCCAAAGGAGAGCGGGTATGCTTCGTCCCCTACTTAATAAGGGGACTCGGATTTCCTATACATCCGTTTCTCCGGGGGCTCCTGGAGTTTTATGGACTCCAACTTCACCACCTCACGCCCGCCTCCATTTTGCACATCGCGGGCTTTGTAGCTCTTTGCGAGCTATTCTTGGGCATCGAGCCCCATTTTGCGCTGTGGAAGAGGCTGTTTTGCCTCATACCCCGTTCTTACGAGGGGTCGATATATCAAGTGGGCGGAGCCGAAATATGGTGCATCGCCGGGACCGGATATCTATCCGGAACCCCGAAGAAGGCGTCCGAAGACTGGCCTTCGGAGTGGTTCTATATGGAAGACGCCCCGCTGCCGGATCCAGTTCGGATCGGCCTCCCGGAGTTTGGCAACGCTCCTCTGAAGAAACGCCTGAGTTGGCGCCCACGGAGCCCTCAACGGGAAGATGACAGGAGCGTCCACTATCTGATGGGCCGAATACGGTTACTAGCCCATTCCGGATTAACTATGATTGGAGTCATGGCCAAATGCATTATGCGAGGGGTGCAGCCGCTCCAATATAGGGGCCACCCCATGTGGGATTTCAACGGGGAGAATGACGCCACCCGTCATGGCCGCACGGGGACGGGGTCGGCCGCCGATCTGGTGAAAATCCTGTCCGGCTTGTACAAGGGGGAGAAGGAGGACTTCCTCCGCATGAATCCATTGAATGGATTATCCATGAATAACCCTCGGAGCTGGGTAAGCGGACGCTTATATATCTGATCCGTTCTTTCAAAGATAAGTGTCTTACTTTATGATTTCGACGCAGGAACTGCGCCGGGATGTGGAGGGCATAGAAAGCCCAACTCCACAACCCGAGGATCCGGGAAGATCCCTTGATCCGGCCTCCGAAGAGGATCCGGACATAAAGGTGGATTTGATTGACGGGGTGTTCCACCAGCTCAGCATAGACAATGCTTTAGTCACCATTACGCCTGACTATCCCGGTTTATGTCCGGCTTCCCAGGTGAGTACGACCGAAGTCCTGACACTGTTACTTTTTTAATGCTTATTCCTGACCACCGTGTACCAATGGTGCTTCACAGGAGGTGCCTTTACAGCGGGAAGCTGAGCCCGCGGCGACTAACCAAACGAGGTCAGTGCGGCCTAGCAGGCGGAAGAGGAGTGTGGCGCGAATCGAAACGCCGCCGCAAAGGTATGGTGCACCATTGTCTTTTAAGGGAAAGACTCCTGGGAGGTATATTAATGCTCATGATTCTTCCAGGAGAAAGAGCGCTCGCAGGACTGAGTCCGGAGAGGGTGCCAACCAAGCCTCCGCCAGCCAGGCTCGAACGCCTGGTCCGGAGGGGGAGGCAAGCGCAAGGCGCGAGCCGGATGCTCCTCCAACGGAGGATGCCGACAGGTTATCCGCCACCAGGTCTGAGGTGGAGAGCGCCATGAATCACAGGCGCCGTCGGATAGTTCTTCATGACGCGTGTTTCTCCCCAGAGGCGTTGAATGCCTTTAATGCGGGAGACGCGCACCTCCGTGCTGCTCAAGATGGTTTAACCAGAGCCATGGAGCAGTATGTAAAAGACATACGGGTGAGGAATTTTAATAGTTATATATGCCAGTAGCCCCCGAGACTTAAAATAGTTAAACTAACTGATTTAAGGATCATTTGTAACGCAGGATCTTACCGAGAAGAATACCCACCTGTCCCAGGAGCTTCAAGAATGCAAGGCCCAACTTGAGGCCGCACTAGCCGCTGCCGGGGGAGCCACGGAGACCCCCTCTGGTAATTCATATTTTGAAAGGAGAAGTAGTTTATGAAGTGTGACGTGTGTGTATAGTCTGACAATAATATTGCAGAGGGTGCCGGACTAGATCCGGCCAAGCAACAGCTGCTGCACCAGTTGAGGGCCGACGAGAGGGTGCTTATGAGGGTGCAGCAGGAGAGGAACAAACTCCAAGATGCCAACACCCAGCTGGGCGAAGAAATAAAAGATGTTCGGGTCCAGCTGTCTAACTCCGTAAAGGAGAATCGGCGGCTTCGCCGCGGCATTTATAGTAAGTGCTTGAGCAAACTCTTTTGAAAAGAAGTGTTCGGCGAGGAAGTCGATTGACAGAAATGTGTCTGTAGGTGTGCTCACGGGTCGTCCGGCGGAGGAGATGCCTGGTTCCACGGGAGACCCTCTTCCCGAGCTGCTGCAACTACATGAACGTGTTCGGCAGGTGATGAGCGGCGTCGCCCAGGCCTTATGGCCTTCCGTCTCCCTACCTGAGGGCCTTGGAGGGCTTGCTGAGAAGCTTTAGGGAGTACGGCGACGTCTCTTTCTGTGGAAGATATCGGCCTGCCGTCAAGGCGCCAGGGAGGCCTGGGCCATGGTGAAGACGCGGTACCCGAAGGCTGACCCAAACCACATGGCCGAGGTCGGACCTATGGGGCCCGATGGGAAGGAGATCCCTGCGAGCTTGATGTACGGCCAAGTAGAGTTGGCCGCAAAATATTCCCAACAAGACTGTAAATTAGACAGCCTGTTAGATGGGATTGAAGAGGAGTACAATCAGTCAGCTTGACGGTGTAATTTTAAAATGACATATAGAATGCCTTCTAGCCGGATTGTAGATCGTTTGTCTTTGCGGACCTTTTCGCTTCAACCTCGGGACCCAACGGTCCGGAGTGTGTCTGAATACCCTTACGGTTATAAAAGAACCGGGGCGTGCATGGAGACAAGGCGTAGGGGTCATAATTGCTTTATCGGACAAGTGCCCAACTAGTTATATTATATTACATGGTTAGTAAGAAACATCTTCCAGGGAGAATAGTTCCGTTAAGTGTTCCTTTCCCTGGGAGGCATGCCCTAAAGTGCATGTCTGGACTGCGAAAATAGCAGAAAAAGCATCTGGGGGCAGATAAATAAGTAAGTAATAAATCATCTTTCAGGTCACCGACCGAATAGTCCCTTAAGAACGCTAGCCTTCGGCTTCACCCAGTCTGAGGTACACATCCGGCTGACCCGGCAGTAACAATCGCAGAGGTGCTCCCTTTACCTCCTAGCTGAACAATCGGAAACGTAGGGGTAAGCACAGGAGCCAGGCAACCCGGCTTGGCCAAAACTTAAGTCATTTCGATGCATATAATGGTGATCAAAAGGTACATGT
Source organism: Triticum aestivum (assembly GCF_018294505.1). NCBI lineage: Eukaryota > Viridiplantae > Streptophyta > Magnoliopsida > Poales > Poaceae > Triticum > Triticum aestivum. The sequence continues at coordinate 136,421,918 of NC_057801.1, forward strand.
GGAAGTATGACACATGTGTTGGGCATGAAGCCCGTAGAAATAAGCTTCTGTTAAAGAAGCCCCAAGGTATAACGAGTGCGAGTAGCACATTGAGTGAGTGCGAACAAAGCACAGATCAGCCCTCAAGGGGTTTGGACTGAAAAAGGGAGGAAAAGGGGGGGAAAACAAAGACAACGAAAAAAATGAAAGGTGGACGGAGGAAGGAGACGAACCCTGAGTCCGGCGCTAGGCGTAAAATCTTCGGAGATGGGCTGCGTTCCATCGGTTTGGCTCGAGTCGGTTGTCAGATGCGTTGCGTAGACGGTATGCACTGCCAGTAAGGACTTGGTCGATGATGAAGGGACCCTCCCATTTGGGCTCAAGTTTGTCCTTTTTCTTGTCCGGCAGGCGTAGAACTAGCTCGCCAACATTGTAAGTTTTGGCCCATACTTCTCTGCTTTGATATCTTCGAGCCTGCTGTTGATAGAATGCGGAACAGGATTTTGCCACGTCGCGCTCCTCCTCCAAAGCGTCCAAACTGTCCTGCCGATCCAACTCGGCTTCCCTTTCCTCGTACATGCACACGCGAGGTGAGTCATGAATTATATCGCAGGGCAAAACTGCCTCAGCGCCGTATACCATAAAAATGGTGTGAATCCGGTTGTGCGGTTTGGCGTGGTCCGCAGCCCCCAGAGTACGGAGTCGAGCTCCTCTACCCAGTGCGTGTTAGATTCCGTGAGGGACTGCACTAATCTAGGTTTGATGCCGCTCATGATTAGACCATTTGCTCGTTCCACTTGACCGTTAGTTTGAGGGTGGTAGACTGAAGCGTAGTCGAGCTTGATGCCCATGTTTTTGCACCAGAGTTTAACCTCGTCGGTCGTGAAATTCATGCCATTATCAGTGATGATGCTGTCGGGGACGCCAAAACGGTGTACTACCCCGGATATGAAGTCTATCACAGGTCCGGATTCTGCCGTTTTAACCGTCTTGGCATCTATCCATTTGGTGAATTTTTCCACCATGACCAATAAGTATTTGTGCTTGTGGTTTCCCCCTTTAAGGGGTCCAACCATGTCAAGCCCCCAGACCGCGAACGGCCATGTGATGGGTATAGTTTTGAGGGCGGTGGGTGGCATGTGGCTCTGATTAGCAAAGAGCTGGCAACCGACACATCGTTGGACTAAGTCCTGAGCATCTGCCCGGGCGGTCGGCCAATAAAATCCTGTACGGAAGGCCTTGCCTACAAGGGCCCGGGCGGCGGCGTGGTGCCCGCCGAGTCTGGCGTGAATTTCAGCCAGGAGATTTCGCCCTTCCTCTTCGGAAATACACCTTTGAAGGACTCCGGTTGTGCTTTTCTTATAAAGTTCTCCCTCATGGACCTTGTAGGCTTTAGATCACCGAACTATGCAGCGGGCCTCATTTTGGTCTTTGGGAAGTTCCTGCCTGATTAAGTAGGCTAGGAATGGTTCCGTCCATGGGGCAATTACTGCCATTATTTCGTGCGTTGAATCTGTTATTTCATTGGCTGAGCCACCGATTGTGTGAGAATGTTCTATGTTAGGCGATGCAGTTGGTTCCGGATTGTTATTTCCTGACTCCTCTTCCCATAATACGGATGTCTTAAAGAGCCGCTCCAGGAAGATGTTTGGAGGGACAGCGTCTCGTTTTGCGTTGATGCGTGCCAACACGTCTGCTGCCTGGTTATTATCCCGGGCTACATGGTGGAATTCGAGTCCTTCGAACCGGGCTGACATTTTTAGGACGGCGTTACGGTAGGCTGCCATTTTCGGATCCTTGGCGTCAAAGTCTCCATTTACTTGGGATATTGCGAGGTTTGAATCCCCGCGCACCTCTAGGCATTTAATACCCATGGAGATTGCCATCCGGAGGCCATGTAGAAGGGCCTCGTATTCGGCTGCATTGTTGGAGTCTGTGTACATTATTTGAAGCACGTATTGGACTATGTCTCCGGTTGGGGACGCCAAGACGATGCCAGCCCCCAAGCCAGCCAACATTTTGGAGCAGTCGAAATGCATGATCCAATTGGAGTATGCGCCGTACTCTTTAGGGAGTTCGGCTTCGGTCCATTCGGCGATGAAGTCAGCCAAAACTTGCGATTTTATAGCTCGCCATGGTTTGTAGGTTATGTCAATTGGTAAGAGCTCAATGGCCCATTTTGCAATCCTGCCCATCGCGTCGCGATTGTTTATAATATCGTTGAGAGGTACTTCGGAGGCCACCGTTATGGAACACTCTAGAAAGTAGTGTCACAGCTTCCGGGATGCCATGAACACCGCATACGCTATCTTTTGATAATGTAGGTAACGGGACTTGCATGGAGTTAAGACAGTGGATACGTAGTACACTGGTTTTTGAAGAGGGAATTTGTGCCATTCTGTTTCTCGTTCGATGACGAGTGCGGCGTTGACAACTTGATATGTTGCCGCGATGTATAATAACATAGGTTCGCCCAGGTTGGGCGCGGCCAGAACCGGATTTGTTGCCAATACGGTCTTAATTTCTTCGAGTCCGGCCGCGGCAGCATCCGTCCATTCGAAGTGTTTGGAGGAGGCGATAGAGGGGCAGTGCCTTTTCTCCCAAACGGGAGATGAAGCGGCTTAGAGCCGCCACGCATCCAGCTAGTTTTTGTATTTGCTTGAGTTCTTTTGGGATATCCAATTGTGACAGAGCTCGGATCTTGGCTGGGTTTGCTTCAATTCCTCTACCGGATACAATGAAGCCCAAGAACTTTCCGGCTGGTACGCCGAAAACACATTTTTCCGGGTTGAGCTTAATGTCATATGCTCAGAGGTTGTCGAATGTCACCCTCAAGTCGTCTACTAGAGTTTCGACGTGTTTGGTCTTGACGACCACATCGTCTACGTATGCCTCTACCATTTTGGCTATCTGGGTAGCCAGACATGTCTGAATCATGCGCTGATATGTTGCGCCGACGCTTTTGAGTCCGAAGGGCATTGTGTTGAAGCAGAATGGTCTGTATGGAGTAATGAATGCCGTTGCGGCCTGGTCTTTTTCCGCCATCTTGATTTGATGGTATCCAGAGTATGCGTCGAGGAAGCACAATGAATCGTGCCCTACAGTAGCATCGATGATTTGGTCGATGCGAGGGAGAGGGAAAGGGTCCTTTGGACAGGCCTTGTTAAGGTCTTTGAAATCGACACAAAGGCGCCAGGCTTTGTCCTTTTTGGGTACCATTACCAGGTTGGCTAGCCAGTCCGGATGTTTTATATCTCTGATGAATCCGGCTTCTAAGAGCTTGGCTAGCTCCTCTCCCATTGCCTGTCTTTTGGGTTCGGAAAATCGCCGAAGAGCCTGTTTGACTAGCTTAAATCCTTTTAGGATATTTAGGCTGTGCTCTGCCAGCCTGCGGGGGATTCCTGGCATGTCTGAAGGGTGCCAGGCGAAAATGTCCCAATTTTCCCAAAGGAATTCTCGTAGTGCGGCTTCTACATCAGCATTTAATTGTGCCCCAATGGAGGCCGTCTTTGTGGGGTCCGTTGGATGGACCTGGAATTTGACTATTTCGTCTGCTGGTTTAAAAGAGGTGGACTTAGACCTCTTATCGAGTATCACATCGTCCCTATCCACCGTGGAGCGCAGCGCAGTGAGTTCTTCTGCCGCTAGGGCTTCGGATAATGCCTCTAGGGCCAGTGCGCCTGTCTTATTTTCAGCGCGGAGTGCTATATCTGGATCACTGACGAGAGTGATTATTATATTGGGCCCGGGCATTTTGAGCTTCATGTACCCGTAATGGGGTATAGCTTGGAAGATTGTGAATGCCTCTCGCCCTAACAAGGCGTGATATCCGCTGCCGAATGGGACCACTTGGAACGTGACCTCTTCGGACCTGTAGTTGTCCGACAAGCGGAACACTACGTCTAGTGTGATTTTTCCTGTGCAGCGTACTTCTCGACTAGGGATTATTCCCCTGAAGGTTGTGTTGCTTCGCTCAATGCGGCTCCAGTCAATTTCCATTTTTTGAAGGGTTTCCTTGTAGATGAGGTTTAATCCGCTGCCGCCATCCATGAGTACCTTGGTAAGACGAAAGCCATCCACTATCGGACTGAGGAGCAATGCGGCTGGTGCTCGAGCTGTTCGGAATTTAGGTTCATCGCTGGCATTGAAGGTGATAGCCGTGTCGCTCCATGGATTTGTTGTTACTACTTGGTAGACTTCGGCGAGGCTGCGGATTGTTCGCTTCCGCATGTTATTTGATGTGAAAGTCTCGAAGACTATTAATACCGTACTGGTACTGCTAGGCTGGTTGCCCGGGGCCAGAAAGCCTTCGCCACTTTTGGCCACCTGCCGTAGTATCCAACATGCTCGAAGGCTATGTGTTGAAGTGGCGCCCTCCGTACTGTGGATTTTGCAGGGTCCGTTGAGCCATACCTCCAGTACGGTTTCGTGCCCTTTAGGGGGGTTTTTGCTTTTTGGTTTTTAATCCAGGTGCTTGAGTATGACGCACCCTTTTATTTCGGACTGCGGTTGTATTCAGGGCCAGATTGTCCCAAAACCTGGTTTCGGTTTTCCAGGCACTCTCCATCGCACAATATTTTTGTACAATGGTCGCTAGGTCGGTGAAGCGTGTAACTTCGAGACGACTTATGGCGTTTATGATTCCCTTGTCCGTGCAATTGTTGCAGAAAATTGAAATCGCGCTTTCTTCACGACAGTCCTTTATCCTGTTCATAACCAGGAGGAATCTGGCCCAGTAATGATGTACTGTTTCATCGGGCTCTTGCTGTATTTGAGATAGATCGCTTATGTTTGGGTGGGCGGGTGGAATTAAGTTCGGAACCCCGCCCGATCTGAGGCTCAAAGGCCAAGAAGTTTCCGAATTTGGAAGCTTGGTTTGTTGGATGCTTTCCAACGAATCTGGTCTGATGCCTGACTTTAGGTTCAGTATTTGATTGACGTCGGTCCCCCCACGGGAATCCGGCATGGAGGGATCGGGAATCCGGACATAGCTAGTTTTTAACATAGAAGAAGAGTCGCTGCATTGTTCCTCTACCACAACAACATGGTGGGTAGCCTGGAAAGAGTTAATTTCTCTTAGATCGGTTTTAAGCCCAATCTGATGGTAGTCTGTAGCGACTCCCAGAGCTCGTTTACGGAGGAGAGCTCCATCGGATCTAGCTGCTCGGCAAATTCCGAGCTGACGTGAAGATCGCTTTTGATGACCTGAGAGGTCATCGTCGGAGCGGTGACTGAACAGGCGGTCATAAGGAAACCACCTAGCCGGATAGTTTGGCCGGCGGCCAAAGCTCCCTTGACGACGATGCCGTCTTTAAAGACAGGAAAAGGCATCCTTCCTGATTGCGACAGCACAGAGGAACTCTCAATGAAAGCACCAATGTCAGTGTCAAAACCGGCGGATCTTGGGTAGGGGGTCCCGAACTGTGCGTTTAGGCGGATGGTAACAGGAGACAAGGGACACGATGTTTTACCCACGTTTGGGCCCTCTTGATGGAGGTAAAACCCTACGTCCTACTTGATTAATATTGATGATGTGTGTTACAAGAGTAGATCTACCACGAGATCAAGGAGACTAAACCCTAGAAGCTAGCCTATGGTATGATTGTTGTTCGTCCTACGGACTAAAGCCATCCGGTTTATATAGACACCGGAGAGGGCTAGGGTTACACAGAGTCGGTTACAATGGTAGGAGATCTACATATCCATATCGCCAAGCTTGCCTTCCACGCCAAGGAAAGTCCCATCCGGACACGGGACGAAGTCTTCAATCTTGTATCTTCATAGTCTTGGAGTCCGGCCGATGACGATAGTTCGGCTATCCGGACACCCCCTAGTCCAGGACTCCCTCAGGTGGGAAAACAATTACTGTTGGGCAATTGATAGAACTTCAAATAATCATGATGATATCCAGGCAATGATCATTATATACTCATCATATCCAAGATTAGTAGACCGACTCCTGCCTGCATCTACTACTATTACTCCACACATCGACCGCTATCCAGCATGCATCTAGTGTATTAAGTTCATGAGAAAACGGAGTAATGCAATAAGATTGATGACATGATGTAGACGAGACCCGTTTATCTATTGCGGTAGATATAGATCTCATCTTGTTATCCTTAGTAGCAACTATACATACGTGTCGATTCCCCTTCTGTCACTGGGATCAAGCACCGTAAGATCGAACCCACTACAAAACACCTCTTCCCATTGCAAGATAAATAGATCAAGTTGGCCAAACAAAACCCAAGTATCGGAGAAGAAATACAAGGCTATAAGAAATCATGCATATAATAGATCAAAGAAGACTCAAATAACTTTTATGGATAAAAACATAGATGTGATCATAAACTCAAATTTCATCGGATACCAACAAACACACCGCCAAAAGAGTTACATCATGTGGATCTCCAAGAGACCATTGTATTAATAATCAAGAGAGAGAGAGAGAGAGAGAGGAAGCCATCTAGCTACTAACTATGGACCTGTAGGTCTACAAAGAACTACTCACACATAAGAGGACAGGCACCAATGGAAGTGGTGAACCCCTCCATGACGGTGTCTAGATTGGATCTGGTGGTTTTTGGACTCTACGGCGGCTTGATCAATGTTTCGTCGACTCCCCTAGGGTTTTTGGGATATTGTGGTATTTATAGAGCAAAGAGGTGGTTCGGGGGGCACCCTAGGTCGGCACAACCCTCCAGGGCGCGCTTGGGCCTCCTGGGCGCCCTGGTGGGTGCTGCTCACCTAGTGCAGCCCCTCAGGTGCTTCCTTGGCCCATTGGATTTTTCTGGCCCAAAAAATCCTCCAGGAGTTGCATTGCGTTTGGACTCCATTTGATATTGATTTCCTACGATGTAAAACACATGCTGAAAACATCAACTGGCACTGGGCACTATATCAATAGGTTAGTACCACAAAAATGATATAAAATGACTATAAAATGATTGTAAAACATCGAAGAATGATAATATAACGACATGGAACAATCAAAAATTATAGATACACGTATCACCATCCCCAAGCTTAATTCCTGCTCGTCTTCCAGTAGGTAAATGATAAAAACAAAATTTTTGATGTGGAATGCTGCCTAACATGTTCATCACAGTCTTTTCTTTATAGCATGGACATATGAATTTTATATGATTCAAAGCAATAGTCTAGTTTTGATATGAAAACATTAATACTCAAGCATACCAACAAGTAACCATGTCTTTCAAAATATCAACACTAAAGCAAGTTATCCCTAGCCCATCATGCTCAATCACTGATCCATTCATGAAAAACACTCGAATATTAGCTACACCCAATGCTCAAATACGATCATAGTGCCCCTTAGTTGGTGCTTTATAAGAGAAGATGGAGACTCAAATTAAAAATAAAACTTGCATAAGGAAAAGAAAGGCCCTTGGCGGAGGGAAGTACTGATCTGTAGAGGTGCCAGAGCCCAAAGCTTAAATCGAGAGATAAAATATTTTTGAGAGGCATACTTTTCCTACCAACAAAAATGACTTGGAGCATCCCAACACTTTCCGTGCTAGATACATCATAGGCGGTTCCCAAATAGAAAATAAACTTTATTCCTTTTTCCACCATAACTTTCACTTTCCATGGCTAACTGTATCCACGGGTGCCCTCCATACCAACACTTTCCAAGGAATCTATTATTTGACAACATAAAGTAAATTCATTTATTCATTTCGGGACTTGGCATCCCTAGTACCTTTGTCGTACTCTTGTGCAATGACAAGTGAATAAACAATCATCGTGAGAATAACACATATAGCATGGAAAATATCGGCTACCCTTTACCGCCTCCCGAGTAGTAGAGCACAGAAAAGAGAAAATTATTTTGAATATTAGAGATGGCACATGCAAATTTGCTTAGAATGTCATGGAAATACCGCATATAGGTACGTATAGTGGACTCATAAGGCAAAACTGGTTTAAAGGGTTTTTGATGCAGAAGTAGTGATCATACTTAGTGCAAAATGAAGGCTAGCAAAAAGACTGAGAAGTGACCAACCAAAAAGCGAAGAATCTCGTACCCAAGCATTAAGCACAAGTAACACCGAATAATGAACAATAAGTAGGATATAAATTTCATTGCATGACTATTGACTTTCGTGCTTGCATAGGGAATGATAAACCTTAACATCAATATTCTTACTAAAGCACAACTACTCATCAACATGATTCACATATCATGTCGTCATATATCAAAACCATTACTAAGAATCAAGTTTATTTTGTCCAATGATCTTCATGAAAGTTTTTATTATATCCTCTTTGGATATCTATCACTTTGGGATTATTTTCATATGTTGCTTTTGATAAGCTCAAACAAATATAAGTGAAGATCATGAGCATAATTTTTCTTTCTTTCTATCAAAATAATCTAAGTGAAGCAAGAGAGAATTTCTTGAAACTTTACTAACTCCCAAATAAATCTAAGTGAAGCATGAGAGCATTTCTTCAAAAATAACAAAGCACGTCGTGCTCAAAAAGATATAAGTGAAGTACCAGAGGATGTCCATGGCTCTAAAAATTTAAGTGAAGCATAGGAGCAAGCATAGCACAATTTTTGGCTCTCTAAAAAAGGTGTGTCCAGCAAGGATTCAACACTTAAAACACAAAGCAAAACAAGCAAACACTCATACCATACAAGACACTCCAAGCAAAACTCATATCATGTGACGAATAAAAATATAGTTTCAAGTAAAATACCGATGGTCGTTAGAAGAAATCGGGGATGCCACTCGGGGCATCCCCAAGCTTAGTTGCTTGCTACTTCTTTGGATATTATCCAGGGGTTCCTCGTGAAGGAAATATGCCCTAGAGGCAATAACAAAGTTATTATTTATTTCCTTATTTCATGATATATGTTTATTATTCATGCTAGAATTGTAGCGACCAGACCTCAGACGGTCAAGTCTCTGTGCATCAGTGTCATCCCTGGATCAGTAATGCTGACACACACAGTACTCAAAGGATTTATAACAGAGTAGCACTCACACACTTATTACATCGAATGTCTCCAAAGAGAACTTATTACAATAAATATGGCTTAAGGCCATCTAATAACGATAACAGCGGAAGGCATGGAAGATAAGTGAGTCCACCAACTCCAGCGGCATCACTGAGTATAGAACCATGACCTAAAGCACCTTACTTGTCATCTGAAAAGTCTGCAACATGAACATTGCAGCAAGAAAACGGGTCAGCACATGGAATATGCTGGCAATGTAACACATAGAGAGTAATGAAAGAATAATGCTATACTACATGCATATATGGCTGATGGAAAGCTCTATGGTTACGGTTTTGCATAAAGCCAATTTTTCCCTACTGCAAAGGAATAAATTTTATTTAACTATCATGGTGGTTGTAAACATTGAGAAGATAGACATCCTCTCAATCCCAATTAAACATCATCATTAAACCCAACAAAATTAATTAAAGTAACATGATGAGATTCACATGATAATCCAAGTACTAGATACTCAGAACATCCATAACCAGGGACATGGCTAACCATGATTAGTTTATACACTCTGCAGAGGTTTGTGCACTTTTCCCCACAAGACTCGATCTCCTCCGTTGGGATTCTCGCACTACATGATGTTTGAGAAACGGATGACCGAGACATAGTCTTTCAGAAGCGTTTGCACCTTACGATTGGGTAGACAGTACCAACCTACATCCCGTACATCTGCTAGTCTAGCATTGTAAGAGTTCACACGACTTAATAAACTACGCTAGAGCCCATAGTAGCTTGTGGCTGCACACGGAAATTTCTAGCATGAATAATCTCATGATCCCTTTGAGCCTGGGAGACGGTCCATAAAGAAAAACAAGCAATTGCTGGAATACCCAGGTGCCTCAATCCACCCAGATGTGTATTAAAGTTGCCACCTTAAATAACCCATTAAATAAAAATCTCACATATGTCATGGATACTCTCACCCAATCCACGTCTACTAGCATAGCATGGCAATATAAGCAAACGTAGAAGTAACTCCCAAGGGTTTGATAATAAAACATGTAATAGGTACTACCTCATGTACTTCCCAAAACCCACATATTAATCAAATCCTAATCATGCAATTGTTTGAGGGTTGATCTAATGCAATAAAACTGGGTAGTAAAGAGGTATGCTCAAAGTGTTACTTGCCTTGCTGATGATCCATGAAACCTAGAGATTCGAAGTAGCAAGCGGCGCACTCCGGGTACTCTATCGCAAACAAACAAGCATATAGTAAGCACTCATCTAATGCCAAGTTAACACTCAAATAAGAGAACTAACCAGAAAGTTCAACTTAAGAACTCTGGTTTGCAAAAAGAATCAAATCGAATGAAGCAACGAATGTCAAACGGCGAAAGAAACAAGCTTCGTTTACTAATCTGGACCTATGTCAAATTTTACAGAAGCAAAAACTTGTTTGAGTTTGTTAAACGGAAAGAGGGTTTCGAGACGAAACTCTAGCCACTTGAATCGCCTGATTCTGATAAACGAGCGAAAAGTTATACTAGAACGAAAATCGGATCAGAAATCGCGATCAGAAATAATTGCGGAAAAATCCGAGAAAAAGAAAAACTGAAGAACAGATTAACGAACAAACATTCGTTAACTGAAACTAAACGGTGAACTCGTCCGTTAAAATGAATGATCGAGCGAACGCTCGCTAAATAAATAAACCGGAGAAAAAATAAACCGATCTAAAAAATAAAACCTAGGGTTTTCTAAAAAAACGGATCAGTTTTCTTTAGAAAATCGAGGCGGCGGGGTGGCTACCTCGGCTCGGGCTCCGGCGAAGTTCAGCGGGGTCCGGGGCTGCGGGGCAGCGTGGGGTGGCGGGGCAGCGGCAACGGGCGTCGGCGGCGCAAGGCGGCGGGGCGGCGGCTTGCAGCGGCGGCGGTTTGCGGCGGGGGCGGCTCTGGCTTGCACTACAAAAAAATACACTTCCGTGATGATACGTGTTTGTCATAGTAGGTCGCGTTTTTTTCATGCATGTACATCCATGACAAATTTATGACAGTATCAAGATAGTCATAGTTGTGCTGTCGTAGAAGTGTTCCATGACATTACCAAAATTATCATCACGGAAGTGTCCACTTCCATGACGATAAATCGCGCGTCACAGAACTGCTTTCTTCAAGGGTGACCGACATGTGGCATCCACCGTAACGGAACGCCGTTAAGCTATCGGGTCAGGTTTTGGATCCGATAACCCGTTAACAGCCCCGACCAATGGGGATTTTCCACGTGTAAAATCATCATTGGCTGGAGGAAACACGTGTCGGCTCACCGTTGGGACAGATGTCATCCACTCATTGGACAGACGGCACCTATGATACGTCGACACCTGGCACGGCCCAACAGAGGCCCATTCCTATGAAAAGGCTGGCCCGTTTGACTTGGTCAAAAGGTGGCGGGCCGGCCCACGGAAAGCCTGTTAACGGCCTGTTCGCATATAGCCCATTTACAGCCCGCTAATTGAGGGCTCGTTACGCCCTATCCGAATTAGGCCTAGTAGCGTCATCTGGGCCGTCCAATATGGTTCAGCCCGTTTTAACTTCCGGGCCATGTGTGGCCCGTGACTTCTTTCGGCCCATATGAGGACCTTTGTAACTCTTGGCCCATTAACGACCCATTGTGAAACTGGCCCGTAATGAACAGTGTATCACTTTATACCCATTAACGGCCCGTTATTCCATTGGGCCGTTTCCAGCCCAAGTTATCTTTCGGCCTTCTCAGGGCGCATTGATTCTTGGGCTCATTTGCAGCATTCGGTTACATACGGCCCGTTACTCTCATTTTCTGCTTGTGGGCCAAATTCAGCCCGTCGTTACAGTTGGCCCGTTTGCGGACCATTAATACTTTGGGCCGTTTTCATGTCAAAAAAACCCATTGGGCTGTTTTCATAGAGTTATCAAATACTGCCTATTAACGACCCGTTATGGTCCACGAATAGTACGGCCCATGATTGGCGAAATGATGATACGCCCCGTAGAAGGCCCATGGATCCTACAGCCCGTATGAGGCCCATGGATGGTACAGCCCAAAGAAGGCCCATGGACCCGACGGCCCGTAGAAGGCCCATTGATCACTAAGGCCCGTATAGAAGGCCGATGGATCCTACGGCCCGTATAGAAGGCCAATGGTCCTACGACCGAACGAAGGCCCATGGATCATACGGCCTGGAGGAGGCCCATGGTTACAACAGTCTGTGTGTTGCCATGATTATTTTGTCCTAGTTACCAAAAATAGGCTATTGTGGCCACTAGAAAAACACAGACAAAGAACTGCAGTGACTACAAGCAAACAACTAAACAAGACAATAAGGAAATAAATAAGCAAGCAATTAAGGCTAGCCTATTACCGCTATTACACATATTATATCCACTGGGCATCAAAGTTCGCCACCAGTGCAAATATAGGGAACAAAGCAACATATTACATACACTTGGCCGTCAAAATTGGCCACCAGTGCAAATAAACGCGGTAGCAAAACAAGAGCATACCTGAAACAACTTCATAAGAGCTCAAGAAACGTTATCCTGGGTATCCACCATGCTGGCAATAAGCTTAGCAAGCTGATTAGCTTTGTCCTGTTTGGAGCTAAAATCCTCCAACGCTTGCTGTTGCACCAGAAAGTATGCATCTAAATGCTCCAGGGACTTCCGCAGTCCTTCCGCTTCTTGTCGCACCACAGCTGATCGATGTCTTTCAGCTTGTAGTTGAGACTCAAGAAACCGAACTGATTCAGACAGTGAGTTTGAATAGCTTGTGCATGCGGTAGTGGCCAGTAACTCGAACACTAAACCAACACAGGACTTTGTGGTTGTCTCGCTGTCTTCAAGATAGTCTTCCTTAGCTGTTTTATCAGCTTTGATGGAGACCAACAATGATGTGTCACTATCCTGAACCTTATCTGCATTACTTCCTTTACCATTGCTTAATAAGGCACTCTTCCCCAATATTCTGTCAGCATTCTAAAAGAAGAAACAAGCAGACACATAACAAGTTTAGCATGTAGTATATGAAACTCATTTCGGTGAACCAGTTCATTAGTAAGGTGGACATGATTAAACTACCAAGTCTTCTATTGCCAAGTACTAGTACATAATAAAAGCATCAAACAAACATATATCTATGTTCTATGGTCACTGCATTGTCTTGCCAAATCAAAATAGAGACACGGTTCAAATCATATCAGTTCAAGACAAAGCAACAGTGAAAGAATACAAAGCATGGGAAACTACAGGGCACAACAAGATTTCAGATGGGTACCACGGGTCTACATGTACAACAACACTATTGGCTCTATTGTGATGCTAGTAATGTGCATGATATGAAAGTCAACTGTATACACAATTGAATTTGAAATCAACAGAGCTATTGATAAGAGCAAACCTGTTAAAGAAACATGCATGAACATACCTGCTATGCCATTGGAGTTTCGATTGGATCCTTCAATTTAAAAATAATCTCATATCAGTAAATATAGTGATACAAGAGCAAAGTAATCATAGTTAAAAAAGGCGCGCCTTAGCGAGCGCTTAAGCGCGCCTAGGCTCTAGGCGTTGGCAAAACGCATTGCGCATAACTATGCATAACCTGTGCATAGCTGCGCATAAGCATGCGCTTTGGTCAGTAAAGCGCAAGGCGGTGGCAAAATGCACAATTAACGCCTAGCGCTTTTTTGAACTATGATAGCAATGTAATCTTAAATTAGAACAGTTGTTCTTCAGGTTTAGGCACTTGTTCTACATGAACAGAGTACAGTAAGATGCAACAATAAAATACTTAAAAATACAAAATGAGCTCATAGACCTTACCACATTCTTGGTTCGGGACCAGTACAGAACAAGGCGTTCCCAGTCATCGTCCAGTAAATGTGTCTCAGGAGAACGTAAGGGAATTTGATGAGTTTCTTTGCCGGTGAAGTATGTTTTCTTCAGGTAATTCTGATACTACCACCAAGCATTGTTGAAGATAGCAGAGGTATTAGCACAGGTTACCTCATCCTGAGTTCCCAAATCGGTCCTTCTCTATAGGGAAAAATGGGAAAATTTACTATATTAGAACCATCATGGAGGTAGGATGTATGGGACGAAGCAAAGTAATTGCCATGAATAACATTACTTACACATAACTCCTGGTCAAACACCTGCAACTGGCATTTTCCTTCATCTTCGATATAATATTTCCAAGATGGGAAGATACGCACATACGATTTAACAACATCAAATGCGATAGATACTAAACTACGACTGGCTGGTTGTGCTTCCTCCACAGGAATAGGCGTACTAACTGGTGGAGTTGGGGTTCGCCGTGATAGTACTGGCCCTTTGGGCACTGGAGGTGCCTTACTAACTGTTGTAGTTTGGGAGCTCTATGGTGTAGATGGTGCTGTGTCAACAGGAACTGGGTTACTATCGACTGGGGTTGGGGTTAGATTGGGTGAAGCTGGTTCTCTGTCCATCGCATTAGGGGTACAATCTGCGAGAGTTTGGGTTATGTGTGGTAGGGCTGGTTCTTGTGCATGTACAACCGGGGGTGCTATCTCCACCAAGAGGTAGCACTGTTTTATTTGAAGACCGTGTTTTTATTCCGCTAGATACTGGCATCACCTGCTCCAATTCAAATGGCTGATAAACAGGAAACATAGTTGAATGTACAGACATTGTATGAGAGACAGATGCAATAGATAGTGTGGAAAAAAGAGGGCATGAAATAGTTGACATGTATATTGTTTAACTAAAACGGATAGCATGACATAATTTCACATATATGATCTCTATCTAAACTGGATAGCATAGCATAACATAATTCAAAGATATGATGAATAACTAAACAGGATCACATGACATAATTCATCTACATGTTATCTAAGTAATCAGGATCGCATCATTTAATTCACATATGTGATTTATATGCTAAACATAGGGCATTCGATATGATGTCTGAACTAAGAACATGGTGTTGAATATTGTGTATATGATGTCTAAACTATGCAATGCAAGACATTGTATGCATGATATGAGCAGTATAATCGTGCCATGTTAGAGCATACACCTCAGTGGGGGAATAGGACTGGTCATCTGTCTCTGAATCCATCTCTGAGGAGCTATCGGGACCCAACAAGAGATCTGCTTTGACAGGTAGCACTGTCTTCTCTGAAGGCCTTGTTTTCACTCCAGATTTTTCCATCTCCCACCGAAATGGCTGATTCACAGGAAGAGTAGTTTAATGTACAAACATTGTCGACAAATGGAAATGTAATGAAGAAAAGAATGGGCAAGATATCATTCAAATATATGATGCCTGGTTAAACAGGATGGCATTGCACATTTCACATATATTATGGCTGGCTAAAAGACATGAGACTGCATAATTCCCATATATGCTATAGAAACTAAACAGCTGGCATTACAGAACATGTCTAAACTAAGCAGATGACATATATGATGTCAAAAGTAGGCACTGCAAGGCAACATATGCATGATATGACTAACATCATCATGCCAAGGTAGAGCAAACACCTTGGGGGGTAAATAGGAGTGGTCAGCGGCGTCTGAATACGCCTCAGAACAGATATCTTCCTCTGGATCACAATCTGGAGAGGGTTGGGGAGGGTTTGCCATTGAACCCACCATGGAGTGATGTCTGCATGACATTGTATTGCCGCGCAAAACTCTTCTCTTTTTCTCTACATGTTCAGCATGACTGTGTACAATATCTGACATGCATACGGAAAAATATGGTGAGATTATGTAAGGAGAGCATGCAGAAATTTAGAGTGATGGTAACAACCAGTGGATCGACGTTTTTCCGTTGAACCAAAATAGCCCTAATGGATCGACGTGAATGTATAGTAATAACTGACGCAACAAGTGTACAACCTCTTTGCCATAGCCGTGTCGACCTCAGCATCATTGGGTTGGTCGCTGAAGCAGTTGAGGCATAGGTGGCTGTCGGGGGTGTGGAGGAAGATCTGAGGAATCTATAGACAGCGTCCAGGACACTGCTTTGTTGTCATGGATCGTTCTGTCGTTGGTGCAGCTCCGGTGAGCCGTAAGTCGTCAAGGCTGAAGCAGCACAAGACAGACATCGTCAATCTCAAGTGGGATTCTAATAGCATCTCCAATAGATGATGAAAAATGGATGTAAAATAAACATCACCAAAAACCACCTGACTACAACAGATGAGGTAAAAACTGTTGACTCTGAACTTAACTGTCGAAACTGAAATTAACTGTGGAATCTGAATGCTACTGTCGAAACTAAACGCAATGTTAGCAGAGAGACACTTGACATGTAGTTTAGGGAGGGCCTGCAGTTCATCCTCAACCTGCACACCCCTGAGCCGCCTGCCAGCACTGGACAAACCGCCGGCCCTAGTGCCGCCTCGCCGCCCCAAAACAACTCGCCACCACCGCCCCGGCCAGCCCTCTAGGCCCCCCCCACCCTGAACCGTAAGATAGATAGTGGGGTACCTCTCCGGCGAGCCCCCGTCCCCGCTGCGGGTGGTTCTTCCTTAACTCCGGCGAGCCCCCCTCCCCAACCCCTGAAAATAGATTGACCCAAAAGTCGATTCAGTCGACTGAAGTGTGGCTTAATCCGAGCAGAGCAGCAGCACGAGCGAGGGGGAGAGCAGCAACAGCAGCTGGGCGAGCGAGCAATCGAGCAAGAGCCGGAGCAGCAGCAGTAGCGCGAGAGAGCGAGCGAGAGCCGGAGCAGCAGCAGCAGCGCGAGCGGGAGCCAGAGCAGCAGCAGCAGATCTGGCTGGTATGGACATCGCCGCCGAAGGGTCCTCGCACTGGGGGAGAGCCGCCGTGGAGATGTTGCCCGCGGCGCCGGCTTCAAGGTAGCCGCTCCATGGCGGTGTGGGATGGAGCACCGTCGGCGCCGGGAGGTCGAGTTAAGGAGAAGGTGCAATGCGATGAGTGTACAACCTCTTTGGTGGCGCCGAGTAGGCCTCGGCTTCGTCCGAGGAGTCGGTGAGGATGATGCGGTTCCAGTGGAGCAGGTTAAGGCGGCGCTGTCGGGATGGAGCAGCCGCGATAGACGAGGCGATCGTCAGAGCAGCTTCTTGGAGGAGGAGGACGGGGCGGCTGAACTGGCGGGACGATGAGATGGACGACGGATCCTCATCCGGGGACGTGGATGAGGGACGTCGAGCTATTGCGGTGGACGACATCGTCGGGGAAGAGGCTCCGGCTGGGCAGCGGTGACGTGGCGGACAGAGGAGGGTGGGGTTTCGCGGCTGGAGCGGAGAGGTTATGGTGGCCTGGGATTTCGAATGGCGAAAAGGGGGCGATGGGAGGGGGTGAAGCATGACTTAGGGACGCGCTTGTCCAAAATGTAGGGTGTGTTACAAAAGTACCCCCCACTGATTTGAACTAGCAGCCCTTTCGTCTCAGGGTTAGAAGGGGGATTTCGCGTGTCGGGATTTGGCAGCTGGAGGGAGTTTTTGCGCGCGTTGTAATTTCAGGATAGCAAGGTGCGGGTTGTGAAGGCGCCAGTTTTGGGAGCATGATATCTGAATTTTCGGGATATAACAAGATGCGGGTTGAATTTTAGGGACAAGCCTAACGTGTAGTAATATTGTACTTTTTGTTGACTGCATAGTAAAATTGTACTTGTATGTACCAAATCAATTAGCACTTCCCTCAACCAAAAAGAAAACGAAAAAAATAAAACATTCACACCACACAAAGAGAGAGTCTTGCCCCGTTTTATTATACAAATGCTATTCAAAGCTACTCCCTCCTTCCATCTATATAGGGCCTAATGCGTTTTTTGATGCTAACTTTGACCAAATATTAGAGCAATGATATATGACATGCAACTTACACAGAGCACACCGTTAACTTCGTTTGTGAAAGGTTCTTTCAATGATATAATATTCACATTGTGCATGTCATGTACTATTAATCTTGTCAATAGTCAAAGGCGGTCTTAAAAATCTCATTACGCCCTATATAGATGGAAGGAGGGAGTATGAATCCATGTTATGTCCGATTAATTTTTTTTGCTTTGCTGTATAATGCATGTAACCTACTCATACCAACATTTTAGTGCATTCCAAGTGTATACTACCGCTGCAATTCGAACTAAATTTGAATTTGTTTCTCTATTTCAATAAGAATCTGCAATCATGATTGTTGCCAACTTCAACCATCATAGTTTCCTTGCTATCCGTGAGATATAAATCGGACGACCTATAATGCAGGATGGCAGGCACACCATCATCAACAACTCCGTTTTTTTATAAGAGTAGAGATAAAATATATTAAATGTAGTATAACATGTTCATAAACACACCATGTGTATCACCGTTATATATATTCACACATACGTCGGTTTAAAACACTATGATAAATTCTTCAAATATCCGAATTCGCTTTTTATAATGAAGTATATATGATCTCTATTCGTCTTTTACACCCACACAACCCTCTTATCTTTGTAGCTAGCGCTAACTTTCTCTTGTGGATGCACACACCCGCATCCCTCTCACCCTCCCTCAGCATTCTCTAGCTCCATCGCGCAAATTCGTCTTTTCACTTTAGGTCATTCACCCACGGTGTGTGTAGGCCTCCCAGCTCCTTCTTTACGGCACACATCAATCGATATGCCTCTCTAGCCAGGTGTGCCTAGCACAAACACAAGCTTCCCCTGTTCTCTTGTCACCATCCATGCCTCACTCCCACCACTCTTTTCATCGTTCTCGTACTCGCACACTCCTCCCCGCTCGATATAATATGCCTCTCGTACCACCTCCTACATGCATCCCTCTATCTCTATCCTTCTCCTCGTGCCTCGTTTGCTTCTAACATACACATGCATGTATACCGATCGATCTCCCAACATATACCTGGATCGACTTTAACTACCCCCCATCGATCGACGTACCTCACAAGTTATGTCTCTCATTTCTCTAACAAAGGGCGATTGATCTTCCTATGTAGTTATGTCTACTTACCACAGCCACATTGTCCCCCCTCATCATTCGTGCATGCCTCCTGACCCGTCTCTCACACGCACGTGCGCAGACAACAAGCAGCCATCTCCTCTCTTATTGATATTGCGGGCGTGCCCTCCGTTTGTCTAGCAAGCTTATCCCACCATTTGTTAGAAGCAACTCCACAACCACCCCCTCCAACACTCTAGCTCTGTCTCTCTCCCAACCTTATTCCTCTCATGCACATATGCATGGATGCCGATCGATCTCCCTTAATACATGAGGCAGATCGATCTCCCTAATACATGAGGTAGGCCTCTCTTCGCCTCCACACATATACCAGCCATTGTACCTCTAGTTAATTGGGCCTCCCTCTTCCCCCACCACACACCGATAGTCGAGCATTGCAGGTAGGTATCCATGCCACAGAGACAAACTACACATGTCCCCTCTCATGTTCCAGTAGGCCAGCCACTCTATATCTTTGACGTGGGCACACACAAATTCGATGGCACTCTTTATCGATCGCGCGCGCACACACACACATCATCCCTATTTTCGATTCTATGGACACCTCAAGCCGGTGATACCTCCACTCTCTTCTCGTGGATCACCCCCTCTATATATATGTTATATCCAGTACTCTATTTCACACACATCGCATATGTTTCATTTTTTGATTGAACCCCCCCCCCCAAAAAAAACTCTCAAGAACCCACACGCTATATCTCTCTAGGTTTGTATCTCTCTCACACAACCCCACGTAGGTGGTGTACGTATACAAGAAGAGAATAGGTGCACCATGCACATACTCATGCTTCGTGCCTAGCCACACCCGCGCGGGTACATGGTGGAGCTCATTTCTTTATGAAATGGCAGCCCACGTGCTAATTTGAACGCCTGTAGCGGTTGTTTCCCTAGGGAGGTCGTGTACCACGCTTGCACGAAACAAAGTTCGACTTGCCGCGTTGCCGCGTTATTTTTAAATAAAGTTATAGCGCTCAATGGCACGTACAAAGAATATAAAACGATTTTATGGAGAAAAAACTAGTACGCTCACTATATACAATGGAGCCTTGCGTGCCTGGTTTGTCGCTCTTCAGAGTATCTCACACAAGGCTGCGGTGGCCTCTCTCTCTCTCTCTCACCGTTGGTCACTGATCCGGTCACATCCCGTCCGCCGGGGGAAAGGTAGTGCAGTGGCCTCTCTCTCTATCACCGTTGGTCACTGATCCGGCCGCATCCCGTGCGCCGGGGGAAAGGGAGTGCGGTGGCCTCTCTCTATCTCACCGTTGGTCACTGATCCGGCCGCATCCCGTCCGCCGGGGGAAAGGCAGGAAGTGCATCGTTTCTCCGTTCGACGGCGCTGAGGAAGCATGTCCCGATCTGTGGTACACGCCGTTCTCTCTGATCAAGCTCCGGCGCGGCAGGGCCTACGCCACCTGCTCGCAGATTCCGCCCGCCGCCGCTCACCTAGTTACATCCCGACGACCTCCAGGTATCCCCTCCGGCCTTGCTTCACTGCCCGTCTTCCCACGTCGCTGCATGTGGATCTTCCATAGTTCTTTGCCCAAAACGTAGCTCGTCCAACGTACTTTCCATATTGCATTCTCGTCCTCACACCGTTTTAGACAAACACAACCGTGTTGTTATCTTCCCTTAGGGCAAGGAATATGCTTCTTTTTTGTCGTCGGATGTGTCATCAACTGTTATTGGTTTGTAATTGTTTCCTTTCTACCTCTTTTTTGCAAATAGGGCTATCCATTTCACCTCGTTGCTATTGCGACCTTTTGGTGAACTTCATAAATCACTTTTTTCTTAAGAGTGTTTTGTGCAGTTGTACTAAAATGTCACATGGGCAACGTCTCTGCATTTCAGTGCGACTGCACAAAGGGAGATTGGTTTTGCTCTATCCTCCTCATCCAACTCCGAGCGTAATCTTCTCCAACTAGTTAGTCTTAAAAGAGACTGCAAAGGTGACCGACTTCTATTTATGTGTGTATTGTTTCATCAGCAGTCCTCTATTATCGTAATCACACTTAATATCTTTGGAACAGGGATGCTCAGCTCTATTTTAGTGGAACTGCACAAAATGATCGGAATGTTGCATGCTCCAGACAGCTACTTTTTTCCCAACATGCCTTGTTGATTTAGACAGAGCTGGGGGACGTTGCTGCCAATGAAAGCATGGATCAATTTTAATTTAACACCTTCTCACAACTCTGTCTTTATTTGTGATGTAATTATTAGCTCTGATCTGCTAATAATTGACATGCATTAGCAAGGAAGTTAGTTTTTTATTGTTTCTGAAAGAGCATCGATGGCAAGACACGTGAAACAGAAGCTGAAAGCTCACACCATTGTACAATTTCATGTCTTGCTGGAAAATTATTAGTATAGTACGTCAATTATGTAAACAAATGATGGAAGCTTGATAGCATTGCCAGGAGCCTCTTCTTCATCCGTGTCCATGTGCCATGCACAAAATTATACTCCTTCGTTCCTAAATATTTGTCTTTTTACAAATTTCAAACGGGCATATTGTAGAGTGTAGATTCACTCATTTTGCTTTGTATGTGTACTCCCTCCATTCCTAAATATTCTATTCGTCTTTCTAGAGATTTCAACAAGTGACTACATACGGAGCAAAATAAGAGAATCTACACTCTAAAATATGTATATACATTCGTATGTGCCAGTCCATTTGAAATCTCTAAAAAGACAAATATTTGAGTAGTCACTCGTTGAAATCTCTAGAAAGACAAATATACTCCGGAGTATATTTAAGAACCGAGGGGGTAGTGCACAACCGCATGGGAGACTCAGCCCAGTCATTGCAGCGCATTAATAGTGAGTAATGAGCAGTCAAATCGTAAGCCCCACCTTTCCCACTATAAGTTGCTCTGAAGAAGCAACCATCAATAGGATCTTCTTTGAATCCGCTCATACTACTCCATCCGTCACTGTTTATACAGCGCGCTTCAGAAAAAAGAAAAAAGATCTGTGGGACCAAGGCGACTAGTGACCAGCCTGAAAAATAGCATTGTTAGTTATAGCACGGAGTCTATTACTAGTAGAGGGAATAATGCGTACACACATGCATGCAGTGCTTCCACCCGGGTACACACATGCATGCACTTACTCCATTCCGTAGTTAGATGGAGAGAAAATTGTGGACTTGATTGCGGTTACCACGCCCTAATTAATTGAGCATTAAACCAAACGCATCTAAAGTCTCTCTGGTGGTGCAAATGCATTGAGAGAAATGCATCATAATGAAGCGCGCCCTGTAAACTGTGACGGAGGGAGGAGTAGTACGTATGAAGGTTGAAAACCAAGTACGTGTATGGCCAGTCGGTCAACGCACCTCCTCTTGGCATGTCACTGACATGTGGGACAGGAGTGTGAGCAAACCGATCCCAATTGACGGCAAAGAGCCAACCCGCCATTCCTTGAGAGAGACAAGGAGCGAGAACACACAGACGGGTTCTCATGGAGGCCAAGATATATTCGGGCATGGTTGGTTGATCGATATCATTCATTACATGTTGATGTTGGGCTGCCGTTTTGCGCCCTTCTCTGGAATAAACGTGTGTACTTTATCAGAGATAAAAAGAAATAAGAGTACAAACGCTCCACCATGCGGTTCTAGTAGTAGTACTACTCGTACTACTGTGCTTGGCTCTTCGCCTCTTCGTGAAGTCTAACAATGATGGTACTCCACATGTTGGGTACTACAGTGTATGCCTATGACAAGCTGACACCGAATGGACTGATGCATGTCCACCGAGGGTAGGTTGCATTAGTCAAAAGGCGTAAGTGAGCTTCACCTTGTCCTGCAAGCTTCTCCTCGTTCTGCGAGTTGACGGGACACACCAAAAAGTAGTCCTAGTCCATATTCCCTCCTTTCTGGTTAATATGGCTCAATCCTTTTGTGGGTAAATGAGAGAGCTTTATTCATATATAAGCATTCTTAGGACGATCAGCCAACACACTGGTCACTAGGAAGCAAGGTACCCCGCAAAAAAAGAAGTAGGAAGCGAGGTGTTTCATCAAGCCAGCTCTCGGCCATATTCAAAGTGCAGCAAGCACGGTTCGCACGAAGATGCACCGCAAGGTTTGTTGACCTGTTTACATGCTGAATAACAAAAAAAGAGGAAATATTACCGAGCGCTACTATTTGTAACAGGATATGAGCCAGAATTAAGCGAGAATTGTGGCGACTGTTCCATGCAATCAACTTCCATTATCACATGCGAGAACCCTCGAAGATAACCAAATGTGTTGAAGATTGCTTTATCACATTTTAAAATTATAATAAGGTGTAGACGCTCCTCCATCCGGTTCCTAGTACGTACTAGTATAGTACGTACCTTTATAGACAATATTATTAAACTTTGCGCTTGGCTGTTCGCCTATTCGGGAAGTCGAACAATAGTAGCACTAGTAGTATAGTGTATGCTTCTAGCAATCTGACACCGAATTAACTGTTGCATGTCCACCGCCTGAGCGAGGGAGAGCTTGCATTAGTCAAAAGTTTCTCCTTGTCATGCGAGCTTCCGCGCGCAAGTAATGCCATACTGCCTCCTCTCCGGTTAATATGGATTAATTTCAAACGAGATAAATACACTGTCTGTCACTGTATATTTGTAAAAATACGGTCAGTGGACTTCATAATACGCTCATTGCGCTCAATATATATATATATTCCGGTGTTTATACGGTCACTAGCTTACCCTGACTGAGTATGTGTGTGCATGCATGTGTAGGTTGAGCACTTAGCGTGACCGTGTGTGTTCTGTCGTGTGCTCGGACATGCATGCATCAGGGCGTCACGCACGTTTTTGTGTCCATGTGTACATGTGACTGTTGCATACACATAGGGGGAGTACGTGTAGGGGCCACAAAGGAGCAGTCAAATCAAACAGTAAATCACGTCTGTCGTGTTCGTGTCTCATCCTCTTCCATGGCTCGACCCCACACGGTTGCTCGGCATGCCACTCACCGCAAACCAAGTATACGATAACTTTGCCGCCTTCTTGTCGATAGATCGCGGCATGGAGTACTACTAGCACTACTGGAGGAGATTGACGAGTTGGGGGAGGACAGCTAGCTGTAGCACGGACTCCCAAAAACTTTTTACATGCATGTTGTAGCCGGCTATTGCGACCTTTGAACGCGGAGCCGCCGCGTGCACCCGGAAGCGGCGTGGGCGATTCTCTCTCGGCTGGCGCGCCGCTTCAATGCCGGCGCCAGTGAGAGGTCGCGTCTGCTCTGGCCGGGCATGAATGTGGCACTGACCACGCGCGGGTGATGAAGAGGGTTCGGGTTGGTCAGGACCGGCCGTGGCAGCGGTCCGGACGTGCGTAAACAAGAGACGTTGTACGTTAATATTGCTGCGTATATAATTAACAACGTGAATAATGTGGCAGTTGGACAAATATGATTGGAGATGGAAATGGAAATGGAATTTCATGTAAACACGGATATGCATGTCTATGTTTATGTGTGTGTGCGCGACGACTCTCGCGACCTGGAAGCGGGAGCGTGTTTTTGATCAAGTTTTCTTTCTTGGTACGTTAGAAAATTAGTTTGTCCAATTCACATCTAGATGTTATTTAAGGATATCACATCTAAGCTCCCACAAGTATATAATGTAGCAACAAGAAACAAAATAAACTAGGACAAAAAAAATAGACCACAAACTATCGATGCTCATGGTCGCGCCTCATGGTTGCGTCGGCTGGTGAAGCTAATCGATTTTCAGTGAAAACAAGTTGTCTTCCATCAGTGCTCTTTGCTTGTTACGCACAAAGATGATATCCTTTGTCAGTTCACCTTGGTTGCAGTGGGGACACAGTCGTCTTTCACGTTGGTGCAATTTTATCACACAATTGGCTATGAACCAAATGTTTCCTCGAAGAAGGATCGACGTTGGTACTCAGAGCATAAGTTTTGTATTGATTTCTACGCCTTCTCACAACTTTGTCTCCAGATCCCCTATAATTTTATTTGTCCAGCTATTAACTTTGATTTAAAAAATGGTGTGGACTAAAAACCCGGATGGACGTAGTAGCCCTCCATTTTTATTTACTCCGCATATTAGATTTGACTGAAGTCAAACTTTGTAATACTCTCAAACCTTTCCGATAATTGAAATTAAAATTCTTTATTTGTACACACTCTCACACGTTTCCGATAATTTGGCGCATGTGTGGTTGTTCACTTAAGGGAGGGTAGTGTACCACACGTGAAGGACAAGAAGTGCGACCAGGACGCGTGGGCGTGGATCGTTAGTTCATCGGAAGTAGTACTCCCTCTGTACATTAAATAAAGAGTTTCGTTTCGTACTTACACAATTTCAAACGATTGTTATGGAGAGAATAAGAAAACCACTCCACTATATATTAGTCGTATACACACGAGAGTACTATATGGACGCAGCTTCATTGACTTAGTGCACATGCCTTTGGGTTTATGACAGGTGGGCCCAAAATGTGGCTGGCTCACCTGTCATACAGCCAAAAGCAGATTGAGGGAAGGCACCGGAGCTCAGTCCGTACTACATTAGTATATATATATATATAAGTGGGAGCCTCTGTGCTTGTTCCCTAGGGTTTGCACTCTCCACACGCTCGCTGCAATACATATATGTTACACGCTGGAGGCTCAATGTTCATTTGCTAGGGTTTGCTATATTCATTGTTTCTCACCCTCTCTTCACCAGATCTAAACAAGACTGCGTTGGCCTCTTGTCTCTCTCCCCCCTCACAGCTGGTGAAGGAGGCGTTTGTATCCCGTCGCACCGGGAAGGGGAGGAGGTGCAACGTTAACTCTATCGCCTTCGGAGAGGGAGGCAATCCATTGCCGTTTGCGTTGTTCTCTTTCACCCAACGCCTGTGCGGGAGTGCCACCGACCCCTTCTTCCTCACTACCATACGTAGTGTGGGCAGATCCGGCCTCCCGCCGCACGCCTTGCCACATCCCGACGACCCTAAGGTATAAGTTTCTTTGAAACCGTTGTTGATCTAGCTGCATGTGGATCTTTTTCGATCTGTACTCGAATCTAGGTCTTGGTTCAAAGAGGAAAGAAACGTGCGGTGGGGTGGAGCATGAATCTAGGACGTGGTTCAATGAGGAAATGAGGGAGGAAAAGTAGTATAGACTGGCTATCCAGCCGCTTTGTTGGTCGAAAAGGGAAAAAGCGGGTAACCCAGTACACACATATGTAAGGAACCGATCTCTTTGTTGAAAAGGGAAAGAAATAGGGGGGGGGGTCGGGTAGTTTGTGCAGGACTAGATTTGCTGCCCTCACATAGGAAAAAAGTTCAAAGAGAACAAATATGGGACCAACACAGATATGCTTCTTGGCTACATACTCTGCATCACCCATTTATACGTGTGGACCCACATGGTGCTAGCATGTCCCATACAGCTATTTTGCTGTTGTTAATCTAAGAATGCCGCCGGAAAATTGAAGCAATGCCACTCTTAAAAGTAAATTACATTTTTTAACGAATGTTGTTTCAAGAGTGTCTCTGTTAATATGAATCAATGCTACCGTTTTAGAAATGCTACTATCTTATTTTGTTTTCCATCCAAGATAAGTTAGATGCTTCTTTCTGTCACCGTTTGTTTCATCCTCCTTTATCGGCAAGTAATTGTTTCCTTTTTTGCCTCTGTTAAAACAGGGGTATCGATTCAACTTGTTGCTATTGCGACATTTTACTTCGCTACTCGAAACACTTATGGTTTAAGAGTGTTTTGTGTAGTTCAACTTGAATGTCACACCGGTGACTTTGCTTAATTTTGGTGGAACTGCACAAAAGGAGATCGAGATTTGTTTCCATTGTTCCTGTCGAGTTGTTTCAAATCTTGGTCTCTACCACATGATATCTATTCAACTTGTTGCTATTGCGACATTTTGCTTCGCTACGCGAAACACTTTGCTTGATTTCAGTGCAACTGCACAAAATGAGATTGTATTTCCTATTCGTGCTAGCAGATTCATATTTTATCCTGGTGTTCTCATGAAAGGTCAACAGGCCTAATCCACATGATTGTGTAGTGTGCTTTGAGATGTTGTGCTACTTGTATTGGTACTGTTTTAAATAAATGTTGAATTGAAGCTATTGTATTGCTGTCTTTTCCCATTAAGTAGTGAACAAAAATGGGACCAACCGAGACATGATGCTTGTTGCTTTGTTACAACAAACTCTGCATCGCCCCCTTTATAAGTAGATGGAAGCACATATTGTTGTTGCGCCCACTCTCCCCTGGAACTGTTTATGCTTTTCGTTAATCTAATGCCGCTGGTAAAATTAAGCGATGCCACTCTCAGAATTAATTAACTACTGAATCTTAGTTCAAAACTCCAACACTTGTTAGGAATGGTACTATCCTACTTTGTAGTTCTTTCTACATGTTTAACCAAGGTATTGTTAAGATAATGTCTCTTTAAAAATGAATAAGTTGCATTGTTTTAGGAATGGTACTTTTCTGCTTTGTCGTTCTTTATACATGTTGAACCAAGGCATTGTTAAGATAATGTCTCAGTCAATATGAATGAATCACACTGATGGAGAATTGCTCCTCTCCTGCTTTGTTTCCCATTAAGAAAAGTCATCAACAGTTATTTCTCAGTAATTGTTTCCCTTATACATATTGTTGCTTACAGGGATATTAAAATTAAAGCTCGGTTTTATTCCGACTTTGATTTTAGTTGAACTGCACAAAAGGAGCCAATGTGTCCAAGGCAAACTGCTGCGTTACTGGGTCCAGTTGGTCATTCCACTTTGCAGAAAGAAGCAGTCACTGGATGCGGTACATTATAGAAGGAATGACCAAGAAGCTTTACAGAGTATTATTAGACACCGGTGACATGACTAGTCTACAAAGACCATTGGCAATTTAACAACACGTGGAGTGCCCTGGGCAAAAAGTGCCCAAACAAGTCCAAGACGCTAAGACAGGACACGATCATAGGCATTACATATTTTGAATGGGAAAAGCTTGTCAAAGTTTAATCATTGATGTTAGCAAGAAGATGTTAGTTTAATATATTGGAATTGGAAAACCTTGTCAAAATTTGCTCATTGATGTTAGCAAGAATACATTAGTTTAATATATTGGAATTGGAAAACCTTGTCAAAATTTTCTCATTGATGTTAGCCAGAAGACATGCATTCGATATTTTTGAGTGGGACGCCCTTGCTATGAGCAGCTTCGAGTGTTTTTTCCTATTCCTGTGTTCAGTTTAGAAGTAAGTAGTTACTCTGCTGAGATGTTCCTGTGTTAGGAGTTTGTTCTGAATATTGTCTATGTAATGCCAGGCCTTGTGTTTGATTTCAAAGTTGAGCTTGGAATGTTGTGGCATGCGGCATCACGAGCTGTTCACCGTGCCTCCTGAGAATAATGCTTTGTATTGTTTTGCATGTCGATCTAATGCCAGTGATTTGCTTGTTAAGAAGATCATCCTCTTCTGTTGTTTCCGTGCATAAGAAGTTCATCGTATGATGTTTCATTCATAGCCTATACAACATGTCGGGTAGATTAGACGTGAAACCATATGATCTTCCAACCAACTCATGATATTAGGCCGTGATTGGATCGTCGTTTTCCATCCAAAACCGCTTGTAAAACTGATGCTTGTAAATTAAAGCAGATGGTCTCGGGCAAAGGCGCTTGGTTGGTCGATTTCGACGAGTAAAATATCGGAAGTACTTCACACACGATAAAAACGTTGAACGACACTCAGACGATTGCTAATCCAGCTATTAGCTCCTGTTTCACCCTTGCCCATGGATGGCATGATACGCACGTCGTGCATGTATCGTCTGGTAATGTCGTCCATATAGCAATGCTCGTAAAATATACACTAGTCTCTCAAATTACAGCGTAACCCGCCGGTTTTACTTACAGACCTCGGGCCTTCCGATGACGAGTAAATTACACTTGTATTTTAATACAAGTTTGAAATAAACCAGAGCTCCCAAGGGCGGCCTTACCGTTTCATGCGTCTCAGTTTCTCGAAGGTGCTCATAGGTGTCCGATTATCCTGGCTTCCTGAATGAGCAACGGGCGCTGTATCAGACCTCCATAGGGCCCGCAAGGCCCTCTCCGTTGTCCTTCGAGTGGTTGCGTTCGCCGTGGCGCCGAGCATTGTTAACATGGTCAACAAACATGAGGATTCAGGAGATGAACTTTATTTTGACTGGATGACACTAGGGACCCACTAGGGCATAGCCATACGTACGCAAGTGCC
Organism: Triticum aestivum; assembly: GCF_018294505.1. Taxonomy (NCBI): domain Eukaryota; kingdom Viridiplantae; phylum Streptophyta; class Magnoliopsida; order Poales; family Poaceae; genus Triticum; species Triticum aestivum. The sequence continues at coordinate 136,451,138 of NC_057801.1, forward strand.
TCCTTATTATGTACAACTATATTTTTTTTGCTTTCTCCTGGTTTCCTGACATCACGGTCCCACACCATTGTCAACCAATGTAGTAAATATAAACGAGAGAATTGCACAATGTGCGGCCGACAGCTGGGACCAAGCAGCTCGAGCAGTATTTGTGTGTTTGAGGCGTGATCACTGCAGAGTTTTTCTTGGCAATGATTTCGTTGTTGTTCAGAGGAGAGCAGGGTATTAACTGGGCGGGCTGTGGCCCATCTAACCCAGGCCAGATATCCAGCCCAGATACTACTTTTTTCAAGATGAAAATGGCTAGCCCAGCTATACGTCTTTTTGAGGAATACCCAGTCAAGGTCAACTTGTTATTCTCCGCCCCGCTGTGCTGCAAATCTTTCCTAGGAGGGATGCATTAGGCTTAATAGAAAAATGGGATTTAAAAATAATAAATGGGATGTAATTATAAAAATTGGGCAGTAACTATAAAAAAATGCACCAAACACGAAATTAGTTTATAAAATATTATTTATGGATTTTGAAAATCTTAAATTTTCATTGTTGCGTGTGCAATGTTTCGTTAGATTTTTATGTAATACAAATTTATATTTAATCTGAATAGAAATTTCTGGATAAAAATATTTCGGATCCAATCAAAATGTGGGAAATTTTATTGAATTTTGTCTTCAATGGTTGGTTGAAATTATTAATCGTTGTCCTAGCTAGAAAATGGGCTGTACTTTTAACAAACTTCAAATGGGCTGTTGTAAATTCCATTAGAATTCAAAAATGGGCTGTACATTCTTACAAAACGCAAATGGGCTATAAGTTCTCTGCCACACACTTGTGGGCCTACTAAGTGGCACGTCCCCTAAAAAAATAAGTTGACGCGTATGCAAGGCTTTGTAAACTTATTATAGTCAACACACGGTTCTAGGAGCAGTGGCCGTTGGATGTCTATCCAACGGATGTCGTGCTTCTTCTTCAATCTCGGATATTCTTAGCTTCGGCCACCCAAAAAATGATTCCTCCCCCTGACATCTGGGGCGCACTGTTCCGGAGGCTGACCTGTGGGCCTACTAAGTTGGAGCGTACAAAGGGCTTTCTCAACTTAGTCAATATAAACGATTCTAGCTTCAGTGATTGTACGATGTCCATCCAACGGCTGTAGTGATTCTTCAACCTCTGGTCTTCTTGGCCCAGCCCCCAAAGCAGCGCCGGTCGTGCCGCCTGGTCCTGCCTCCCGTGAATGATTGTGCTGCCGCGGTGGCCTCACCGCCCCCATACTACTTCCACCGCTGGCCAGGCCATCCCTCGACCCACCCACACCCCCTGTTATTCTGCAACGACGGCAGCCTCACACCGCAGCCAAACCAGTGAACCCTCGTACTCCTCTCCGCACGGGCTTCCACTGTTGCGTCGTCCCCGACTCCGCGTCGTCCCCTTCCTAGCCGTCGCGGTCGTCCACCGCCCTGGTGCTCTCGGCGCGGCTTGGCAACGTGGTCAACGACCGACTTCCATCGAAAGAGTACTGTACGTGGAGAGGCTGACAGCTGGGTCCACGGCGGACGCAAGGAAGTGCCTCCTTATTACGCGCAAAATAATTATTCCTCCACCTGACAGCAGGGACCCGCCGGACGGGCCACCTTATTTCGTGAAAAAACGTTTCCCCCTGACTGCTGGTACCCACCGGACGGGCCACCGTATTTCGTGAAAAAAACGTTCCCCCCGCTGTCAGCTCGGACCCACCGGAAGTGCCTCTTTATTACGCACAAAAAAATGAATACTCCCCCTGCTAGCTGGGACTCACCTTGGTCGGAAGCTGACTTGTGGGCCTACTAAGTTGACGGGGACGGAGGGCTTTGTCAACTTAGTCAATATAAACGATTCTAGCTCTAGTGACCGTACGATGTCCATCCAACGGCCGTAGTGCTTCTTCAACCTCTAGTCTTCTTGCTCCAGCCGCCCAAAGCAGCGTCGGTCGTGCCACCTGCTCCTGCCTCCCGTGGCCGGCTGTGCTGCCGCGAAGGCCTCCCCGCCTCCATACTACTCCCCCCCTGTTATTCTGCGGCGACGACAGCGTAGCCGAACCAGTGAACCCTCGTACTCCTCTCCGCGCGGGCATCCACTGCCGCGTCTTCCCCGGCTCCGCGTCGTCCCCTTCCTAGGCCTTGCCGTCGTCCACCGCCGTGGTGCTCTCGGCGCGGCATGGTCAATGTGGTCAACGACCGAATTCCATCGGAAGAATACTGTACGTGAAGAGGCTGACAGCTGGGTCCATGGTAGCCGCAAGGAAGTGCCTCCTTATTATTCGGAAAATAATTATTCCTCCACCTGACAGCAGGGACCCACCGGACGGGCCACCAGTATTTCACGGAAAAAACGTTTGCCCTTGACTGCTGGGACCCACCCGACGGGCCACCGTATTTCCCGAAAAAAACATTCCCCCTACTGTCAGCTCGGACCCACCGGAAGTGCCTCCTTATTACGCACAAAAAAATGAATACCCCGCGTGCTAGCTGGGACCCACCTTGGTGGGAGGCTGACTTGTTGGCCTACTAAGTTGACAGGGACGAAGGGCTTTGTCAACTTAGTCAATATAAACGATTCTAGCTCTAGTGACCGTACGATGTCCATCCAATGGCCGTAGTGCTTCTTCAACCTCTGGTCTTCTTGCTGCAGCCGCCCAAAGCAGCGTCGGCCGTGCTGCATGCTCCTGCTTCCCATGGACGGATGTGCTGCCACGGAGGCCTCACCGCCCTGTAATATTCCCACCGCTGGCCAGGCCCTGCGGCGACGACAGCCTCACACCGCAGCTGAACCAGTGAACCCTTGTACTACTCTCCGCGCGGGCTTCCACTGCCGCGTCTTCCCTGGCTTCCCGTTGTCCCCTTCTTAGGCCTCGCCGTCGTCCACCGCCCTGGTGCTCTCGACGCGGCGTGGTCAACGTGGTGAAGGAACGACTTCCATCGGACGTGGATTGTATGTGGAGGGGCTGACAGCTGGGTCCACGGCCGCAACAAGGAAGTGCCTCCTTATTACGCGGAAAATAATTATTCCTCCCCCCGACTGCTGGGACCCACCAGCTACATCTTTGCACGCAAGGAAGTGCATCCGGGCAAAAAAACAAAATGATTCGCCCCCCTGACTGCTGGGACCCACCAGCTACATCTTCGCAGGCAAGGAAGTGCCTGACAGTCGGGACCCACCTGGTCGAAGTGTACGTACCGTTGTCATTCTGGTTGCGAACGTGTACGTACATATTGGTCGATGTAGAGGCGCGCACGTGTCGTAGATGTAGAGGCGCGCACGTGTCGTAGTAGAGGCGCGCACGTAGCATGTACACGTACGTACATCGGCGAGGGTGCAAGAAAGAAAATATGGCCACGTACGTATATACGGGCAGGGTCTCTAACGCCTACCGTGCCTACGTACATGGCTGGGTCGGAACGTAGAAACATCTTCGTCGTCGTGCTCATGGGGAGCCAACCGGCTGGGTCGGAACAGAATGCATGGTCGTGTTCATCGGGAGGGCTTGTACGGAACAGGCGATGGAAACGAGGCCTGGCGTACCGCACAATAGAGGAAACGGCCTTGTGTTCGACCGGCCACGTTCGAAACGGGGTGCTGTTGATCGGGAGGGGCCTGGCGTACCGCAAAACTGAGGAATCGGACCTCCTATGGTCGAAACGGGGGTCCTGTTGATCGGGAGGGGTGTGGCATACCGCAAAACGGAGGAAACAGACCTCCTATGGTCGAAACGGGGGTCCTGTTGATCGGGAGGGGTGTGGCGTACCGCAAAACGAACGAAACAGACTTGTGTTGGAGCGCTACGGTCGAAACGGGGGGGGGGGAGGGGTGTGGCGTACTGCAAAACGGGACTCCATGGGATACTGTTCATCTCCACCGTCGACCTCCTCCAGCCTCCACGGGCTCCTGTTCATCCAGCCTCCACCGCGTGCTACTCCACCGGCTACTGTTCAACCACCCCTCCACGGGCACCCCTCCACCGTCTACTGTTCATCCAGCCCTCCACACCATGGGGTCCGGTTCAACCACCCCTTCATGGCCACCCTCCACCGTCTACTGTTTATCCAACCCTCCACACCACGGGTTCCTATTCATCCAGAGGCAACGCCACCGCTCACTGTTCATCCAACCCCCCCCCCCCCCCCCCCCCCCCCCCCCCCCCCCCCGCAATGCTCACTGTTCATCCAATCGATCGACTTCCGTTAGTAGCACTAGCGAAGGAATTGCTCCATCGGGTTCAGTTAACAGCCATCGATCGATCGCTCGGCTTCAGTAACGCGTAGCCTGCAGTGCAATCGCTCGGGTTCAGCTAGAGCCTAACGCCTCGCTCGGCTTCAGTTAGAGCCAACGCCTCGCACACATGCGCGTACGTACGAGAGAAACGCGCATCGCTCCGCCCCCGACCTCCCGCCATAACCGACAACTCCCCGAAATTTTCCTCCCCCTCGCTTCTACCACGGTTTTTTCCGTCATGGACGACCCAAAGAATGTCATGCAGCTGCGTCTCCGGCCCGCCCAGGACGAAAAGCCCATTTTCTGTCATGATTTTTTGTCATAGAAGTAGGAGCCCACCACATCTATGATGATACCGGGTTTTGTCACAATTATCGTCATATAAGTGTCATATGTATGACAGAAAAAAAATCGTTCGGCCCAAAAGGTCACGGATGTGCCTTTTTTTTCTAGTGTTGGGGCTTCAGGGGGGCCGGGTCGGTTTATAAAGGGGGGTAGCGGTGGCTTGTGGGAGGGGGCGGTGGCGGCGGCGGCGGCGATCGGGACTCCGGTCCCGATCCGGAGTGGGAGACGGCGGCGGCGGCTTGGGCCGGCTCGGCTGGGCCTTCGGCCCAGTCGGGCGCGCGGTATGTTTTAAAAAAACAATTCCGCCGAACAGAAAATAAATCCTAGAAAAATAAATAAAAAACTAAAAATGCCAAAACAAATTTTCACTATCTAAAAAAATATTTAGAACGAGACAAACATTTTCTTGGCCCTAAAATGCAGTTTTGAAAAACGTGCAATTTTCCTAAATTCAAATGAATAGAAAAAACTCAAATATGATAGTAATAATTGAAGATAAAATAAATCCTCAATATTTTGGGAAATTCATTTTATTCCCTCTCTCATATTTTTATGATAGAAATAATTGAAGATAAAATAAATAAAATCAAATGATCCTATTTTCAAAATTTGAGAAAACTCAAATATGAAAATAACGAAATCCCCAACTCTCTCGAGGGTCCTTGAGTTGCGTAGAATTTCTCGATCAGGCCAAAAACGAATAAAATATGATATGCAATGATGATCTAGTGTATAACATTCCAAATTCAAATTTTGGGATGTTACAAACCTACCCCCCTTAAGATGAATCTCGCCCTCGATATTCGGGTTGGCTAGAAAATAGGTGAGGGTGGTCCTTTAGCAGATCTTCCTCTCGCTCCTAGGTGGCTTCATCCTCGGTGTGGTGGATCCACTGAACTTTGCAAAACTCGATAATCTTGCTACGGGTGACTCGGTTGGCATACTCAAGATTCTTGACTGGTTTCTCTTGATAGGTCAAATCACTGTCCAACTGAATCGCTTCCAGCGGGACTGTATCTCTCAGCGGTATATCGGCCATCTCTTCGTGGCACTTCTTCAACTGGGAAACGTGGAACACATCGTGAACTCCTGACAATCCTTCGGGAAATTCCAATTTGTAAGCAACTCCTCCCATACGCTCCAAAACTTTGTATGGTCACAAAAGGTGGTGCTAACATTCCCTTAACTCCAAAGCACATAACTCCTCGAAGTGGGATACACGAATATAAACTCGGTCTCCGACTTCGTATGCTGTCTCCTTGCATTTGGAATCTGCATAGCTCTTCTGCCTGGACTGGGCTACCTTGAGCCTATCGCGAATCAACTTCACCTTCTGTTCAGACTCCTTAATCAAATTTGGTCCAAATAACTTGCGGTCTCCAACTTCATCCCACAACAACGGGATTCTGCACCTCCTTCCGTACAAGGCTTCAAAAGGGGCCATCTTCAAACTGGATTGATAACTGTTGTTGTAAGAGAACTCTGCATATGGCAAATTGTCGTCCCAACTAGATCCATAATCTAGCGCACAAGCTCTCAGCATATCCTCCAAAATTTGATTAACTCTCTCGGTGTGTCCATCTGTCTGTGGATGAAAGGCTGTACTAAACTCTAGCCTGTTACCCAAAGTTTTGTGCAACTGACTCCAGAACTTTGAGGTAAACTGGATTCCTCTATCTGATACAATGCTCCTTGGAACTCCACACAGACATACGATCCTGTTCATGTATATCTTAGCCAACTTAGCACTGGTGTAAGTGGTGTTTACTGGGATGAAATAAGCTACCTTCGTCAAACGATCGACTACAACCCAAATCGAGTCATAGCCTAAACGAGTCCTAGGCAATCCCGTGATAAAATCCATGCCTAGTTTATCCCACTTCCATTCGGGTATCGGCAACGGCTGTAGCAATCCTGCTGGCTTCTGATGCTCTGCCTTCACTCTCTGACATACATCACATACTGCTACATACTCCGCAATATCCTTCTTCATTCCGGTCCACCAAAATGAGTCTTTCAAATCCAAATACATCTTGGTATTTCCTGGGTGAATTGAATATGGTGAATCATGGGCCTCTTGCAGAATCAACTTCCTGATCTCCGGGTCATTAGGCACATAAACACGGTCCTCAAACCATAAGGTGTCGTGCTCATCCTCACGAAATCCTTTAGCTTTTCCTTTGCTCATCTTCTCCTTTATAAAGGCAATCTCTTTGTCAGTCTTCTGAGCTTCTCTGATCTTCTCCATCAAAGTAGACTGAATCTCCAATGCTGCTACCTAGCCTCTCGGAACTATCTCCAGCCATAGCTCTTGGAGATCCTCGGCTAACTCCCTTGGTAACTCTCTGGTCATGAGTGTGTTGACATGGCTCTTGCGGCTCAACGCATCGGCTACTACGTTAGCCTTTCCGGGATGATAATGCAGTCTCATATCATAATCCTTGATGAGCTCCAACCATCTCCTTTGCCTGAGATTCAACTCTTTCTGCGTGAAAATGTACTTTTAACTCTTGTGATCCGTGTACACCTCACAATGATTTCCGATGAGGAAATGTCTCCAAGTCTTCAATGCATGCAGTACGGCTGCTAACTCCAAATCATGTGTAGCATAATTCAACTCATGGGGCTTACACTGTCTTGAGGCATACGAAACAACTCTTCCCTCCTGCATAAGCACTGCTCCAAGTCCTTGACATGAAGCGTCGCAATACACCTCATAATCCTTGCACTGATCAGGTAGAATCAATACTGGCGAGGTAACCAAACATTTGTTCAACTCCTGGAAACTGGCCTCACATTCCTCAGTCCATTTAAACTTGGTGTCCTTCTTCAACAACTCCGTCATGGGCTTCGCAATCTTCAAAAAATTCTCAATGAACCTATTGTAGTATCCTGCGAGTCCAAGAAAACTCCGGATCTCTCCAACTGTTGTTGGGGCTTCCTAGTTTGTCACAATGACAACCTTGGTGGGGTCTACCGCTATTCCTTCTCCGGATATAACATTTCCGAGGAATCCCACTTCCTTCAACCAAAACTCACATTTGCTGAACTTGGCGTATAACTGACGTTCTCTGAGCTTCTCAAGTACCAAACGCAAATGCTCCTTATGTTCTGCTTCATTCTTTGAGTAGACCAAAATATCATCAATGAACACCACGACGAACTTATCCAGAAACTCGTACAGACCAAATATGCAGGTGCGTTAGTCAGACCAAATGACATAACATTATACTCGTACAGACCATACCTAGTGGTAAAATTTCTCTTAGGTATATCCTGCTCTCGGATCTTTAACTGGTGGTATCCTGATTGCAGATCGATCTTGGAAAATACCTTAGCTCCCTGCAATCGGTCAAACATATCATTGATCATCGGCAGTGGGTACTTGTTCTTGATGGTCACTTCATTCAATCCTTGATAATCAACTACCATCCTTAATGATCCATCCTTCTTCTCCACTAGAAGCACTGGCGATCCCCAAGGTGAAGAACTTGGGCGAATATAGCCTTTATCCAGTAACTCCTTATCCGCTTCTTAATCTCCTCCAAATCTTTTGCGGGCATCCTGTATGGTCTCTTAGATATTGGCCCTGTGCCTGGAAAAAGATCAATTAAAAACTCAATGTATTTATCCAGTGGCATGCCTGGCAACTCCTCTGGAAATACGTCAGGGAAATCCTTCACCACTGGTACATCCTCCTATACAACTCCTAATAAGGAATTTACTTGTGTCCTCTTAGGTACGTGCCGGGATACATACTTGATCCTTCTTTCTTCTGGGGTGGTAAGCAAAATCGTCTTACTGGCACATTCAATGTTCCCTCCATACTTCGATAACCATTCCATACCTAATATCACATCCCGTGCTTGCGATTCCAATACTATTAGGTCCGAATGAAACACGTAGTTACCAATCCTTAATGGTAACCGATCACACCATAGACTAGCCATATAATCTACTCCAGGCGAGGTTACTAACATGGGTGACCTAAGGGCTTGGGTTGGCAGTTTATACTTATCCACAAATCGCCTTGATATGTATGAATGCGATGCACCAGTATAAAAAAGAAAGAGTGCAGTAAATGAGATAACCAAAAACTTACCTATTACTGCATCTGGCTGGGCTTCAACCTCCTCCATGTTAACGTGGTCCACCTGTCCCCTGTTGAAATGGTTCGGCTTTTTCCCAGAGCTTCCATTGCCATTCACATTCTCGGCTTCAGGACATTGATTGGCATAATGTCTAGTCTTCTGACACTTATAGCAAGTGACTTGGCTCAGGTCTCTCTTGGCTGGGGTTGATGGGTTGGTACGGTTCTGGCCGTTGCTTCCTCCATGACCGTTACCATTCTTGGGGCCATTATGATTGTGCGAGATCCCTCCTCCATGGGTATGCTGAAAATGTCCTCCCGATTTCGGGGTAAAACATGGCTTCTGCTGAGCTCCTGAATTGTACTTCCCTTGTCCATACTTCCTCTTGCGGTTTTCAATCTGCTGCTGCTTCCCTTCAATCATGAGAGCACGATCTACCAACTCCTCGTAGTTGTTGAAACTTGCTACCATCAATTGCATGCTCAGCTCATCATTCAGTCCTTCCAGAAACTTCTCCTTCTTAGCTGCATCTGTAGCCATGTCATCTGGGGCATAACGTGCTAGCTTACTAAAATCATCCACATACTGGCCAACTGTCCGTCCTCCTTGGTGCAAGTTGCGAAACTCACGCTTCTTCATGGCCATAGCTCCTGCTGAAACATGGGCAGTATGGAAAGCCTGCTGAAACTGACCCCATGCTGCGGGTCCATCCAGCTGATGTGCGGCAAAACACACCTTTTCCGCATCTGTGCATCCTCCAGTGGTCAACTCCCTTCCTGTCTTGAGGAGCCAATCATCTGCAACTATCGGCTCGGTGCTACTGGAAAACACCGGCGGATTCAGTCTAAGGAAACGGGTTAAGTGATCAACAGGTGGTGGAGGTGGTGGGTTGTTGTTGTTGTTGTTCCCCTGATTCTGATTCTGGACTAGCAATTGCATCAACGCATTCTGTTGCTGGATCAACTGAGTGAGCTTCGGTGGGAAAGAAAATCCATTGTCATGTCTCGGAGGCATCTGAGGATTTAGAAAAGATGAGAAAATAGAATAGAATGAGGTCTAGAAAGAAAACACTACCCATATGCACATGAGACAAATGAAAACACAATCACTTCATTCAATCAAACAAGGGCATACAACGGTCTAACTATCGATATAAAAGTGCTTGGACTATACTAGATACATGGGGAATACTACTACAGTTATGGTGGTCGACTAGAAAAACTGCTCCGATGAAGACTCCATGATATCTGCTCTAGCTTCATTTACATAGTCATCATCGCTATCATCTGGGTCCGAGTCGGTGTCGTCGATGATGATGTAGTTCTATGGACAAGTGCAATCATCATCTTCTCCTCCAGTCGCGGGAAATCCCGTGGATACTTTTAGCTTCTTCTTCAAATCATCATTCTTCTCCACGAGTGTTGCTATTTCCTCCTCATATCCATCGCGTGTAGACTTGAGTTGTTCCTCCAGTTCCGTGATCTTGGTCATGGACTTCTTCAGATCTATCATGCCTGCGCACCTCTGGTTCTCCTGGCGTCAAATGTGTTGGTTTAACTCCTGGATGAAAGCTACAATTGATCTATCCTTCCTGGTGTTGATCATCTCCCATTGCTCATCTCGGCGCCCACAAATCTGGTAGATAGTATACTTGAGATTCTTTTGGTAGACTTCTCCAATGCGTCCCATTGTGATGTGGGCTGCCATGCTCTTTCCTAGACTCCAGGTTGGTGCATAAAAGGAAAACTCTATCAGCTCAGTGACGGGCATGAACGTCCTTCCTGGAAATTGAACTTGAATCATCCAACGCTCCTCTTCGGGTAAAGTGGCGATGTAGGTCCCGGTGAAGCTTGGTACTCCGATGTTCAGGTATCTAGTGACTTCCTTCAAGTGGCATCCAAATGGTGTATCTTCATCTGGTTGCGTGAACTTGTTCCTTGCATTCGCCATCCTAAAAGAGTAGAAAAGATGAGGAGTCCGAAATGAGAAGAGTGAGTTGTGATCTAGGGCTTTTGCTTAGTGGTCGTGTCCTATAGTCAGCGTGTGCTCTGATACCATCTTGTAGCGACCAGACCTCAGACGGTCAAGTCTCTATGCATCAGTGTCATCCCTGGATCAGTAATGCTGACACACACAGTACTCAATGGATTTATAACAGAGTAGCAATCACACACTTATTACATCGAATGTCTCCAAAGAGAACATATTACAAGGAATATGGCTTAAGGACATCTAGTAACGATAACAGCGGAAGGCTTGGAAGATAAGTGACTCCATCAACTCCAACGGCATCACTGAGTATAGAACCACGACCTAAAGCACCTTACTCGTCGTCTGAAAAGTCTGCAACATGAACGTTGCAGCCCGAAGACAGGTCAGCACATGGAATATGTTGGCAATGTAACACATAGAGAGTAATGAAAGAATAATGCTATACTACATGCATATATGGCTGGTGGAAAGCTCTATGGTTTTTCAGCAGTTTTGCATAAAGCCAATTCTTCCCTACTGCAAAGGAATAAATTTTATTTAACTATCATGGTGGTTGTTAAACATTGAGAAGATAGACATCCTATCAATCCCAATTAAACATCATCATTAAACCCAACAAAATTAATTAAAGTAACATGATGAGATTCACATGATAATCCAGGTACTAGATACTCAAAACGTCCATAACTGGGGACATGGCTAACCATGATTAGTTTATACACTCTGCAGAGCTTTGCGCACTTTTCCCCACAAGACACGATCTCCTCCGTTGGGATTCTTGCACTACATGATGTTTGAGAAACGGATGACCGATACGTAGTATTTCATAAGCGTTTGCACCTTACGATCGGGTAGACAGTACCAACCTACATCCCCTACATCTGCTAGTCTACCACTGTAAGAGTTCACACAACTTAATCAACTATGCTAGAGCCCATAGTAGCTTGTGGCTGCACACGGAAGTTTCTAGCATGAATAATCTCATGATCCCTTTGAGCCTGGGTGGCGGTCCATAAAGAAAACAGGCAATCGCTAGAATACCCAGGTGCCTCAATCCACCCAGATGTGTATTAAAGTTGCCACCTTAAATAACCCATTAAATAAGAATCTCACATCTGTAATGGATACTCTCACGCAATCCACATCTACTAGCATAACATGGCAATATAAGCAAACATAGAAGTAACACCCAACGGTTTGATAATAAAATAGGTAATAGGTACTACCTCATCTACTTCCCAAAACCCACATATTAATTAGATCCTAATCATGCAATTGTTTGAGGGTTGATCTAACGCAATAAAACTGGGTAGTAAAGAGGTATGATCAAAGTGTTACTTGCCTTGCTGATGATCTGTGAAACCTAGAGATTCGAAGTAGCAAGCGGCGCACTCCGGGTACTCTATCGCAAACAAACAATCATACAATAAGGACTCATCTAATGAATCGCCTAATTCCGATAAATGAGCGAAAAGTTATACTAGAACGAAAATTGGATCAGAAATCGCGATCAGAAATAATCGCAGAAAAATCCAAGAAAAAGAGAAACTGACGAACAGTTTAACGAACGAATGTTCGTTAACTGAACGAAACGGTGAACTCGTCCGTTAAAACGAACAATCGAGCGAACGCTCGCTATACAAATAAACCAGAAAAAAATAAACCGATCTAAAAAAATAAAACCTAGGGTGTTCTAAAAAAACCGGATCGGTTTTATTTAGAAAACCGGATCGGTTTTATTTAGAAAACCGGATCGGTTTTATTTAGAAAACCGAGGCGGCAGGGCGGCTACCTCAGCTCGGGCTCCGGCGAAGTCCGGCGGGGTCCGGGGCTGCGAGGCTGGGTGGCTACCTCAGCTCGGGCTCCGGCGAAGTCCGGCGGGGTCCGGGGCTGCGGGTCGGCGTGGGGTGGCGGGGCGGCGGCGACGGGCATCGGCGGCGGCGGCTCCTGGCGGCGGCAACACAAGGCGGCGGGGCGGCGGCTCTGACTTGGGGCTCTAGGGGGCGACGGTGTTTATAAGAGGGGGTGGCGGTGGCTTGCGGGAGGGGGCGGTGGCGGCGGCGTCGGTGATCGGGACTCCGGTCCCGATCCGGAGTTGGTGACGACGGCGGCGGCTTGGGCCGGCTCGGCTCGGCCTTAGGCCCAGTCGGGCGCGCGGTATGTTTTTTTAAAACAATTCCGCCGAACAGAAAATAAATCCTAGAAAAATAAATAACAATCTAAAAATGCCAAAACAAATTTTCACCGTCTAAATAAAATATTTAGAACAAGATGAACATTTTCTTGGCCCTAAAATACAGTTTTGAAAAATGTGCAAATTTTCTAAATTCAAATAAAATAGTGAAAACTCCAAAATAAATCTTAGTTGATTTTTTATTAAATCCTCAATATTTCTTTATTTTGGGAAAAGTCATTTTATTCCGTCTCTCATATTTTTATGATAGAAATAATTGAAGATAAAATAAATAAAATCAAATGATCCTATTTTCAAAATTTGAGAAAACTCAAATATGAAAATAACAAAATCCCCAACTCTCTCCGAGGGTCCTTGAGATGCGTAGAATTTCTGGATCAGGTCAAAAACAAATAAAATATGATATGCAATGATGATCTAGTGTATAACATTCCAAATTGAAAATTTGGGATGTTACAAGAATTGTATTAACCGGAAGCTTAGTACATGTGTGAATACATAGACAAAAACTATAGTCCCTAGTATACCCCTACTTGACTAGCTCATTAATTAAAGATGGTTATGTTTCCTAGCCATAGACATGTGTTGCCATTTGATGAACGGGATCACATCATTAGGAGAATGATGTGATGGACATGACCCATCCGTTAGCTTAGCATTATGATTGTATTGGCTTCATTACTACTGCTTTCTTCATGACTTATACAAGTTCCTCAGACTATGAGATTAAGCAACTCCTGAATACCGGAGGAACACTTTGTGTGCTACAAAACGTCACAACGTAAAAGGGTGATTATAAAGGTGCTCTACAGGTGTCTCCAAAGGTGTTTCAGAGAGGTATCTCTGGGCCCTCTTAGTAATACTCGTCATTATATGCCTTGCAAGCATTGTGCCTAATGAGTTAGTTGCAGGATGAAGTATTAAGGAACGAGTAAAGAGACTTGACGGCAACGAGATTGAACTAGGTATTGAGATACCAACGATCGAATCTCGGGCAAGTAACATACCGATGACAATGGGAACAACGTATGTTGTTATGCGGTTTGACCGATAAAGATCTTCGTAGAATATGTACGAACCAATATGAGCATCTAGGTTCCGCTATTGGTTATTGACCAGAGTTGTGTCTCGGTCATGTCTACATAGTTCTCGAACCCGTAGGGTCTGCACGCTTAACGTTCGATGATGATTGGTATTATGAGTTTATGTGTTTTGATGTACCGATGGTACTTCGGAGTCCCGGATATGATCACGGACATGACGAGGAGTCTCGAAATGGTCGAGACATAAAGATTGATATATTGGACAGCTATATTCGGACATCGGAACTGTTCCGGGTGATTTCAGAGAAAACTGGAGTGCCGGAGGGGTTACTGGAACCCCCCGGGGGAAGTAATGGGCCTTAGGGGAGAGAGAGGGCAGCAGCCCAGGAGGTGCCCCCCCAAGGGGAGTCCGAATTGGACTAGGGGAGGGGGGGTGCAGCCCCTCTTTCCCTCTCCCTCTCCCTCTCCTTCCTTCCCACTTCCCCCTCCTAGTTGGACTAGGAAAAGGGGAGTCCTACTCCTACTAGGAGGAGGACTCCTCCCCTCCTTGGCGCGGCCAAGGGCCGGCCGGCCTCCCCCTTGCTCCTTTATATACGGGGGCAGGGGGCACCCTAGGACACACAAGTTAACATTGTTTAGTCGTGTGCGGTGCCCCCCTCCACAGTTACACACCTCGATCATATCGTCGTAGTGCTTAGGCGAAGCCCTGCGTCGGTAACTTCATCATCACCGTCACCACGCCGTCGTGCTGATGAAACTCTCCCTCGGCCTCAACTGGGTCAAGAGTACGAGGGACATCCTCGAGCTGAACGTGTGATGATCGCGGAGCTGCCGGACGTTTGGTACTAAGATCGGTCGGATCGTGAAGATGTACGACTACATCAATTGCTTTGTCATAACACTTCCGCTTTCGGTCTACGAGGGTACATAGACAGACCCTCCCCTCTAGTTTCTATGCATCACATAGATAGATCTTGCGTGATTGTAGGAATTTTTTTGATATTACCGCATTCCCCAACACCTGGGCATCCCCAATCTTAGCCTTTTGTTTATCCTTATTCCTTCATCCATCGTAAGATTGCCCAAAACGTGAAAACTTCAATCACACTAAACTCAAACAAAACCTTCGTGAGATCCCTTAGTATAAGAAACCAAACGACTACTATAAGTACTGCAGAAAACCTATTCTTATTTTGTTTTTTCATTATATATACAGTATTCCAACTTTTCTATGGCAAAAATGCAAAGAAAACAGAATCTATCAAAAACAGAACAGTCTGTACCAATCTGAAAATTTCGAATACTTCTGTAACTCCAAAAATTATGAAATAAATTGGTGTACATGAGGAATCTGTCTATTAATCCTCTGCAAAATGAATCATCTCAAAAGTGCTCTTTTGTAAAAAATGACAATGAATCTCGTGAGCGCTAAAGTTTGTGTTTTTCAGCAAGATCAAATAAACTTTCACCCAAGTCTTCCCAAAGGCATGGCTTGGCACAAACACTAACTTAAACACCAAACACAATTATAACAGTGGCATAATTGTGCTAACACTCAAGAACAGAAAGCAAAAAAGAAAAAATAAATTTTATTCATTGGGTTGCCTCCCAACAAGCGCTATCGTGTATGCCCCTAGCTAGGCATAACGCGTAGGATCAAAGTTTTGTCACTCTTATCCTTGTTTCCCGATGTCGCTTAAAGCTACATCGGTATTTCCCCAAAGAGGAAGGAATGATGCAGCACAACGACGGTAGGTATTTCCCTCAGATATGAAACCAAGGTTATCGAACTAGTAGGAGAACCAAGCAACACAACGTAAACAGCCCCTGCACACAAAGAACAACACCTCACAACCCGACGTGTTAGAGGGGATGTCAATCCCTTTCGGGGTACGATGCCTCAAGATTGGCAAAGGACGTGAGGTAAATTTGTAGTAGATTGATAGATCAAATGCCAAATAAAATAAATAAGAATAAATTGCAGCAAGGTATTTTTGTATTTTTGGTTTAATAGATCTGAAAATAAATTCAAGAGAAAATAGATGACGAAGGCAAATATAATGAAAAGAGACCCGGGGGCCGTAGGTTTCACTAGTGGGTTCTCTCGAGAAAACTAGCAAACGGTGGGAAAACAATTACTATTGGGAAATTGATAGGACTTCAAATAATCATGACGATATCCAGGCAATGATCATTACAAAGGCATCACGTCCAAGATTAGTAGACCGACTCCTGCCTGCATCTACTACTATTACTCCAGACATCGACCGCTATCCAGCATGCATCGAGAGTATTAAGTTCATGAGAAAATGAAGTAATGCAATAAGAACGATGACATGATGTAGACGAGATCCGTTTATCTATTGCGGGAGATATAGATCTCATCTTTTTATCCTTAGTAGCAATGATACATACGTGTTAGTTCCCTTTCTGTCACTGGAATCAAGCAACGTAAGATCGAACCCACTACAGGGCACCTCTTCCCATTGCAAGATAAATAGATCAAATTGGCCAAACAAAACCTAAATATCGGAAAAGACACAAATAACTTTCATGGATAAAAACATAGATCTAATCATAAACTCAAAGTTCATCAGATCCCGACAAACAGACCGCCAAAAGACTTACATCATATAGATCTCCAAGAGACCATTGTATTGATAATAAAGAGACAGAGAGAGAGAGAGAGGAAGCCATCTAGCTACTAACTACGGACCCAAAGGTCTACAAAGAACTACTCACGCATCATCGGAGAGACACAAATGTAAGTGGTGAACCCCTTCGTGATGGTGTCTAGATTGGTTCTGGTGGTTTTGGACTCTCGGCGGCTGGATAAATATTTCGTTGAATCCTCTAGGGTTTCTGGAATATTAGGGTATTAATAGAGCAAAGAGGCAGTCCAGGGGGCACCTGAGGTGGGCACAACCCACCAGGGCGCGCCTGGGCCTCCTGGCGCGCCCTGGCGGGTTGTCCCCTCCTCGGGACTCCCCCAGGTGCAACCAGGGCCCAACTTCTTCCTTTTGGTCCATAAAAAATCATCGTAAATTGGCGTGGCATTTGGACTCCGTCTGATATTGATTTCTTGCGATGTAAAAAACATGCAGAAAAAAACAACTGGCACTTGGCACTATGTCAATAGGTTAGTACCAAAAAATGATATAAAATGACTATAAAACGATTGTAAAACATCCAAGAATGATAATATAACAGCATGGAACAATCAAAAATTATAGATACGTTGGAGACGTATCAGCATCCCCAAGCTTAATTCCTGCTCCTCCTCGAGTAGGTAAATGATAAAAACAGAATTTTTGATGTGGAATGCTGCCTAACATGTTCATCACATTCTTTTCTTTATAGCATGGACATATCAAATTTTATATGATTCAAGGCAATAGTCTAGGTTTGACATGAAGATGTTAATACTCAAGCATACCAACAAGCAACCATGTCTTTCAAAATATCAACACTAAAGCAAGTTATCCCTAGTCCATCATGCTCAATTCATGAAACACACTCGAATATTAGCTACACCTAATGCTCAAATACGATCATAGGGCCCCTTAGTTGGTGCTTTATGAGAGAAGATGGAGACTCACACTACTAGGGAAAACCCTAGTGGTAGCGCAGGTTTTGAGGCTAGCAGCAGCGCGGGTGGCCGCGCTACTAATAAGGCGCTACAGCTAACTTATAGTAGTAGCGCGGTCCGTACCCGCGCTACTACTGTTGACGATATCAGCAACACTTTTTTATGAACGTGCTACTATTACTTGGCTGTAGCGATTTCACAGTCGCTCGCTACTCCTATATCTTTCATCATTTCCCCCCGTACCGCTTTCCCTTTCAGTTTCCCTTTTAGATACTAGATACTAGGTACTACTATTAGATATCAAATTCATAAACCATTACTGGGTAGTACTCCCTTCATTCCAAATTACTCGTTGTGGTTTTAGTTCAAACCACGACGAGTAATTTGGAACGAAGGGAGTACTAGATAACAATTTCATGCATAGTCAACTTGCATCCTCAAGCATTACAAGGTGATATCAATGGCGATCATCATATGTAGTTCTAGATGATATCGACGACGATCATCATATGTAGTTCTAGATGATATAGCCACACACACATATGTAGTTCTAGATTATATAGCCACACACACATATGTTGTTCTAGATGATATCAAAGACAATCATCATCCTCAAGCCTGGGCGGTTGGTCTTCCTGATAGTAATTAGGATGGCATGTCCAACATGAAGATTCTTGCCATCGAGGAATTTCTTCCACCCAACCGAGTTTAAATGTGTGCGACCGTTCGTGTCCACGCGGTAAGTCCAGCAGAGCCTTCTTCATCAGGCTCGATACCATAACTCACAGATATGCTCTTTGCCAATTTCTGAATAAGAAAACATATCAATTAATAAATAGCCTCGCAAATAAGTACATATGGATTATCTACACTATTAATAGTTTCCTTAGATTCTACACTAATAAGCATGTGATCAAACTCTACACTAAAACATATCATCGACTAGATTCCACACAACATACTATATCATTGGACTGTACACTAAGTATTTCATCGGATAATTTGCATTTGTAAGTATAGCATACCATATCATGTCGATCAACCATGGTATTTGTCAGGCAGGTCACGAATGGCACCCCGACAAAGTCAGCACGTGGCGGAATTATATCCCACAGGTTGGACACCTCCTCCTCGCTCAGCCTTGTTCTTTGAGCTACGATGGCTTCATGAAGTGGGTACTCATCATTTTCATTGAGTGGGTCCTCATTATCTTCATCATCTTCATCATCTTCATCATCTTCATCATCTTCCACCAGGTTGAGATAAATGACAGCCAGCTTGGGTCTTTCTGCTCTGAGGGAGAAGCTGATCAACTCATCACCACTAAGACGCATGCGAGCGATGAAACGGGCCCATCCATCTCCTCCAATCTGCGACATATTGCGTCCTTTCTCGACCTCCATAGTGTATGGCTCCCCAGGAGCCTCAAATGTCACAGTGTCTCCTGTCAGCTTGTTGAATTTCAACCTCACATTGCATGGGACGATCTGTGTAAAATAAGCAAAATGACACAATGCAGTAATGCCAACACTAAAAATAAAATAGTTATTACATTTCATCTAATTTCTTACGGCCGCATGACGAAAACATGGCTGGAAGTAGATGCCGAACAGCTTGCCAGTTGCAAGGCTGCTGGCGCACCTTGACTTGCACAGTCGGCATAGTGGTGGTGGTGGTGGCGCCATTTTTCCTAAAGCAATATGAGCAAAGTATTAACGATCCACTTCACAGGAAAGAAAAACAGTAGCATGTGATATTTTTGGTTCTTTCGCGAGAAGCAATTTGATGGACAATTATAATCCTAAGATCTAGTAACATATTAGAAGACAAGGTACCACCTACATTTGGCCAAAAAGTAACTTATTAAAATAACAAAAGCAACTATGTACACATCCCTGTACAGAAAAAATAACAATAAAATGGTGCATACTAAATCAACTAAGTGAACTAGCCTACTAAATCAACTAAATCAAAATGTTCTAAATCAACTAAATGAACTAGCCTACTAAATCAACTAAATCAAAATGTTCTAAATCAACTAAATCAACTAGTCTACTAAATCAACTAAATCAAAATGTTCTAAATCAACTAAATGAACTGGCCTACTAAATCAACTAAATCAAAATGTTCTAAATCAACTAAATCAACTAGCCTACTAAATCAACTAAATCAAAATGTTCTAAATCAACTAAATCAACTAGCCTACTAAATCAACTAAATCATATCAACTAAATCAAAATGTTGCATATGAACTAGCCTACTAAATCAAAATGTAGCAGGCAGGAGGGAGAAGGAGGGGCGACTCGAGGAGGGAGAAGAGAGTAGGACGGAGGAGGAAGGCGGAGCGAGGAGGGGCCGACCGGCGGCCAGTGAGGGAGGACGGAGGAGGAAGGCGGAGCGAGGAGGGGCCGACCAGCGGCGAGTGGAGAGGGAGGACAGAGGAGGAGGCTGGTACCGAGTCCAGCAAGGAGGAGGAGGTGACGGCGGTGCAGAGGGAGGCGGGGCGACGGGGGAGGACCGGCGCGGGGGATTGAGAGGGGATCCAGTGAGTGTTTGACTGTGAGTGGATCGGATAGAGGAGATGGGGGTGGGAGATGGAATGGCTTAGAAGTAGCACACTGTAGAGAAAGACGCTACTGCTAAACTCCCTAGCAGCAGCGCCTTTCACACAGAAGCGCTACTGCTATGTGTCAGCATGTAAAAATAGACTTAGTTCAATGTATCAAAAACACATTGATCATCAACGATCTTTTTGTGTACAATCTGATTTGTCAATATGAGTCCTCATCGGTTTAGGAACAGGTGAAGACTCATATTGCAGCCACAAATTCTACACATATAGTTCAATGAAGACCAAGTGCTTGTCAAAGTTTGAGAAGTAACGTATTTAAGGTGGTACAAACTCTCTTCATGGAGCGAGGTGGGACTAAATTTTTGTAGTAAACTTAGCAGTAGCGCTTATTGGCGAAATGCGCTGCTACTATGCTACGTAGAAGAAGCGGCCGTCGTTATAACGCGTTGCTGCTATAACTAGCCTCGCGGCAGCCTCGTGGGAATTATGGCAGTAGCGCGTCTTTGAGCGGGCGCGCTACTGCTATATTTATTTCAGCAGCGAGTTATTCTTGAGCTCGCTACTGCTAATTAGTAGCAGCGCCATATTTTAAAGTGCGTTGCTGATAAGATTCTGTGTATAGGCTTTTCCCTAGTAGTGTCAAATTCAAAATAAAAATTGCATAAGTAAAAAAAGGCCCTTCGCGGAGGGAATTAGTGATTTGTAGAGGTTCTAGAACTCAAAGCTTAAATTTAGAGATAAAATTATTTTTGAGTGGCATACTTTTCCTACCAATGAAAACGATTTGGAGCATCCCAACACATTACATGCTAGATACGTCATAGGCGTTTCCCAAACATAAAATAAAGTTTATTCCTTTTTCCACCATAACTTTCACTTTCCATGGCTAGCCGTATCCACGGGTGCTTTCCATACCAAGACTTTCCTAGGAATTTATTATTTGACAACATAAAGTAAATTCATTTTTCATTTCGGGACTGGGCATCCCTAATACCTTTGCCGTATGCTTGTGCAATGACAAGTGAATAAACACTCATCGTGAGAATAACACATCTATCATGGAAAATATTGGCTACCCTTTACCGCCTCGCGAGTGCTAGAGCACACAAAAGAGAACTTTATTTTGAACGTTAGAGATGGCACATGCAAATTTGCTTAGGACGACATAGAAATACCACATATAGGTAGGTATAGTGGACTCATATGGCAAAACTAGTTTAAAGGGTTTTGGATGCACAAGTAGTGATCATACTTAGTGCAAAATGAAGGCTAGCAAAAAAGATTGAGAAGCGACCAACCAAAAAGCAAAAAATCTCATACCCAAGCATTAAGCATAAGTAACACTGAATAATGCACCATAAGTACATATAAATTTCATTGCATAACTATTGACTTTCGTGCTTGCATAGGGAATCACAAACCTTAACATCAATATTCTTACTAAAGCACAATTAGTCATCAACATGAATCACATATCATATCGTCATATCTCAAAACCATTACTAAGAATCAAGTTTATTTTGTCTCATGATCTTCATGGAAGTTTTTGTTATATCCTCCTTGGATATCTATCACTTTGGAACTATTTTCATATGTTGCTTTTGCTAAGCTCAAACAAATATAAGTGAAGATCATGAGTATAATTTTTTTCGTTCTCTCAAATTAATCTAAGTGAAGCAAGAGAGAATTTCTTCAAAATTTACTAACTCCCAAATAAATCTAAGTGAGGCATTATAGTATTTCTTCAAAATTCACAAAGCTCACCGTGTTCAAAAAGATGTAAGTGAAGTACTAGAGCAAGTCCATGGCTCTAAAAATTTAAGTGAAGCATAGGAGCAAGCATAGCATAATTTTTGGCTCTCTAAAAAGGGTGTGTCCAGCAAGGATTCTAAACTTAAAACACAAAGAAAAATAAGCAAAGACTCGTATCATACAAGACGCCCAAGCAAAACTCATATCATGTGATGAAAAAAATATAGTTTGAAGTAAAATACTGATGGTCGTTAGAAGAAAGCGAGGATGCCACTCGGGGGCATCCCCAAGCTTAGTTGCTTGCTACTTCTTTGAATATTGTCTTGGGGTGCCTCGGGCATCCCCAAGCTTAGCCTTTTCCTTATCCTTATTCCTTCATCCATCGTAAGATAACCCAGAACTTGAAAACTTCAATCCCACAAAACTCAAACAAAACCTTCGTGAGATCCGTTAGTATAAGAAACCAAACCACTACTATAAGTACTGTAGCAAACATATTCTTATTTTGTTTTTGCATCATATCTACTGTATTCCAAGTTTTATATGGCAAAAACTCATTAAAGAAAACCGTAGAATCATCAAAACAAGCACACAACGCAAAGAAAACAGAATTTGTTAAAAATAGAACAGTCTGAAGCAATCTGGAAATTTTGAATACTTCTGTAACTCCAAAAATTATGAAATAAACTGGTGGAAGTGAGGAATTTTCTATTAATTCTCTGCAAAAAGAATCAAGTTAAAATCAATCTTCTGTAAAAATGATAACAAATCTTGTGAGCGCAATAGTTTCTGTTTTTCAGCAAGATCAAATAAACTTTCACCCAAGTCTTCCCAAAGGCATTGCTTGGCACAAACACTAACTAAAACACATAAAACACAGTCATAACCATAGCATAATTGTGGTAACACTCAAGAACAGAAAGAAAAATGCAAAACAAATTGGGTTGGCTCCCAACAAGTGCTATCGTTTTACGCCCCTAGCTAGGCATTGATAATTTTGATGATGCTCTCATGAAAGACAAGAATTGAAGTACAAAGAGAGCATCATATAGCACGTGACAAACACATCTAAGTATAATATACTTCCTATGCATAGGCATTTTATAAGCTAACAAATTATCAAGGCAAGCAAAAACTAGCATGTGCAAGGAAGAAGAAAGAAACATTAGCAATCTCAACATGAAGATAGGTAATTTATTAACATGAAAATCTCAACAACCGTATTTTCCTCTCTCATAATAATTACATGGAGGATCATAATAAAATTCAACAATATAGCTATCACGTAACACATTGTCAACACGATCCACATGCATGCGAATTTGACACTCTTCCAAAATAGTGGGATTAACATTAACTAAAGTCATGACCTCTCCAAACCCAGTTTTATCAAAAAATTCATAAGATTGAACATTCTCCAAAGTAGTGGGATCTAAAGTTGACACTCTTCCGAAGCCACTTTAGATATTATTGCAAACATTATTATCAATCTCGTATTCATCATGGGGCTTAAATAAATTTTCAAGATCGTAAGAAGAATCACCCCAATCATGATCATTGCAATAAGTAGTGGACATAGCAAAATTAGCATCCCCAAGCTTGGGGTTTTGCATATTATTAGCAAAATTGACATTAATATAATTTACAGTAAAATCATTGCAATCATGCTTTTCATTCAAAGAGCTACCATGAATCACTTCATAAATTTCTTCATCACAATTTTCAGATTCATGAATCTCAAGAAAAACTTCATAAAGATAATCTAGTGTACTCAAATCACTAGCAATTTGTTCATGATAATTGGATCTCTTAAAAAGATTAGCAAGTGGATGAGGATCCATATCGAGAGATATTTAGCAAGAAAATAGAAGACACATGGCACACAAGCAAAGAAGAGATCTGAGGAGAAGACGGTGAACGAAAAAGAGGGCGAGTAAAATGGCAAATTATTGTGAAGTGGGGGAGAGGAAAACGAGAGGCAAATGGAAAAGAATGTAAATTGCAACGAGATGAGATTTGTGATTAGGAACCTAGTTATGTTGAAGATCCTCCCCGGCAACAGCGCCAGAAATTCCTTTTGATGTCGCTTGAAGCTACGTCGGTATTTCCCCAAAGAGGAAGGGATGATGCAGCACAACGGCGGTAGGTATTTCCCTCAGATATGAAACCAAGGTTATCGAACCAGTAGGAGAATCAAGCAGCACAATGTAAACATCCCCTCCACACAAAGAGAAACACCTCGCAACCTGACAAGTTAAAGGGGTTGCCAATCCCTTTCGGGGTACGGTGCCTCAAGATAGGCAAAGGACGTGAGGTAAATTTGTAGTAGATTGATAGATCGAACGCGAAATAAAATAAATAAGAATAAATTGTGGCAACATATTTTTTTATTTTGGTTTAATAGATCTGAAAAATCAATGCAAGAGAAAATAGATCGCAAAGGCAAATATAATGAAAAGAGATCCGGGGGGCCGTAGGTTTCACTAGTGGCTTCTCTCGAGAAAAATAGCAAACGGTGGGAAAACAATTACTCTTGGGCAATTGATAGAACTTCAAATAATCATAATGATATCCAAGCAATGATCATTACATAGGCATCACGTCCAAGATTAGTAGACCGACTCCTGCCTGCATCTATTACTATTACTCCACACAGTGGCCGCTATCCAGCATGCATCTAGTGTATTAGGTTCATGAGAAAATGGAGTAA
The DNA here is from genome assembly GCF_018294505.1 of Triticum aestivum. Classification (NCBI taxonomy): domain Eukaryota; kingdom Viridiplantae; phylum Streptophyta; class Magnoliopsida; order Poales; family Poaceae; genus Triticum; species Triticum aestivum. Next base: position 136,475,674 of record NC_057801.1, read on the forward strand.
TGCAATAAAAATGATGACATGATATAGACGAGATCCGTTTATCTATTGCGGGAGATATAGATCTCATCGTTTTATCCTTAGTAGCAATGGTACATACGTGTCGGTTCTCTTTCTATCACTGGGATCAAACAACATAAGATCGAACCCACTACCGGGCATCTGTTCCCATTGCAAGATAAATAGGTCAAGTTGGCCAAAAAAAACCACAATATTGGAGAAGAAATACGAGGCTATAAGAAATCCTGTATATAAGAGATCAAAGAAGACTTAAATAACTTTCATGGATAAAAACATAGATCTGGTCATAAACTCAAAGTTCATCAGATCCCAACAAACACACCGCCAAAAGACTTACATCATATGGATCTCCAAGAGACCACTGTATTGATAATCAAGAAAGAGAGAGAGAGAGAGAGAGAGAGAGAGAGAGAGAGAGAGAGAGAGAGAGAGAGGAAGCCATCTAGCTACTAACTACGGACCCGAAGGTCTACAAAGAACTACTCACGCATCATCGGAGAGGCACCAATGGAAGTGGTGAACCCCTCCGTGATGGTGTCTAGATTGGATCTGGTGGTTCTAGACTCTGCGGCGGCTGGATGAATATTTTGTCGACTCCTCTATGGTTTCTGGAATATTGGGGTATTTATAGTGCAAAGAGGCGGTCTAGGGGGCACCCGAGGTGGGCACAACCCACCAGGGCGCGCCTGGGCCTCCTAGCTCTCCCTAGTGGGTTGTCCCCTCCTCGAGACTCCCCCGGGTGAAACCAGAGCCCAACTTCTTCCTTTTCGTCCATAAAAAATCATCGGAAATTGGCGTGGCATTTGGTCTCCGTCTGATATTGATTTCCTGTGATGTACAAAACATGCAGAAAACAGCAACTGGCACTTGGCACTATGTCAATAGATTAGTACCAAAAACGATATAAAATGACTATAAAATGATTGTAAAACATCCAAGAATGATAATATAACAACATGGAACAATAAAAAATGATAGATACGTTGGAGACGTATCATTTCCCTTGGAGGTATCTATGTCGGGAGGTTATGTAAATAAGACATAAAACACATTATCCATGGAAACTTTAGCACTATCAAGTTGCTTTTTATCATAACCCCTTTGATTTCCGGTAGTGATCCAAGAATAGTGTTGATTCACATCGTTAAAAAATTGTTGGATCATATCTAAAAGGGGACTTGCTTCTTAAGATTCTCGTCAAAGATTTGGTTATCTCCAAGCAAATGTCTCAAAGCATAATCACTATTATAAAGAATTTCATCAATCATGGGTTTTTCACGATTCTTGCCATAAAAATAAGAGATTTGTCTATCTTCCCGTATTATGTAGTCAAATTCATTCATCAAAACAAGAGTGGCTAACTTTTTAGCTTTAGGATCCTTTATAAAGGGTAACTCATAAAATAATCTTTGCAAGGTAGGATGAGTACGAATAAATCTAGTTTCAAGTTTCAAAACAAGTGCTGAAATAGCCTCCGTGTCAGGACCCCGACTCAATGCCACATCGATCTAGCATGTAACACCTCATATCACTTTGCGGCCTCACGCACGGTATCCCCACGGGTGTCGCCTTACCTTTGCCCGGGACCGTTTGCGCCTTTTGGCACACGTATATGATGGTGTCGCTAGCATCCATATGATAAAGAGCCCGGGCTGACATGGCTAGTTGTAAACCCAAAGTGGCACAAACTTACAGGGACAGGCATCCATGACCCAGCATCGAACGTGTCGGTCATCAGCGAGCGAATCCAGGCTGTAGCACTGGGCTAACAGGACTCCGGTGAACCAGGCTGTAGCGGGCTAACAGGACTCCAGTATTCATCGCGTGACATTTCCCCGAAGGGACAGACACAGGATCGAAGAAGGACACATGCCGGCCAGCCTAAGTGTTCTGGAGCAGTAGCAAGCTACCAGGGCTCAGTGGAAGCACTAGGAGACATTTCCCGGTAAGAGAGGCTACTAAGGATAAACAACTAGATAGTCAGATCCCACACATAGCAATACACATTACACGTACGCATAACATGCAAGTATGTGTTGTACAACATGGCATCACAGCATAACTCAACAACTCATATAGATAAAGGCTCAGAAGAGCCAACATAGCAATATTACAACCAGGGGTCACATGACCCAACATTCAGAGCAATCAAGCAACAAACGGAAGCATTACATGTCTGAGTACAGACATCTATAAATGAAAAAGGCTGAAAGCCTGACTATCTACAACGTCCGATCAAGATCGTAGCTGAGGTACTAGCTACTAGTCGAAGTCCACGAGAGCACTAATAAGACCGAAGTCTCCGCTGCAAAAACATAAATAAAGCAACATGAGTACAAAGGTACTCAGCAAGACTTACATCAGGTCCTATCATACATGCATCTGTATCAAGAGGGTAATGTGGAGTTTAGTTGCAGCAAGCCAGCTTTGACTCTGTGGCTATCCTATTCTACGACTACCAGAAACTCTTGAGGTGATTTGGCGCACACGAGTCCACTAATCACCACACAATACACTACTATGGATTCATCCCCGTCTCCCTACGAGAAGGCCATCCATAGCACTCACACTTGTCTTGAGCATTTTAGGGTATCCACTTCAAGTTGTCTATGTACCATGTAAGCATCCAAGAAGTCCATAACCGCGGACCCGGCTATTCGAATAGATCATGTTAACCCTGAGGGGGTGTACTTCTTCACACACGCTCTCGCCACTTACCGCCATGTACACGTCATGTATCTCGGCAACCTTCAAGCGGAAGCCTGGCGAGGGTGTCGGCCACGACCTGACTAACCACACAAGGCTCTAATCCAGGTTTATCGCCTATTCGGGTTCCATCCGCAAGGAGATCCGGCCGGGGTTTCACTCACGGCCCCAAATGATGTGTGCAGGGTTCCCAAGCCCACCTCGCCGGATGGATCTACGCTTGGTACACCGTGCCACTTGTGCCTAGTCTGTCCCAAGCCCACCTGGCCGGGTGCCACTTGGTAGACTACTAACACTGCCTACAAACACCAGAAACTAGTTGCGACTCCTGGACAGAGATCAAGTTGGTTAATAAGTCGAGAGGGCTTGGAGCGCCCGGAGCCCAATGTGTGGTAGTATCGAGTCATTGGACAACATACATAGAACTCAATGCTTAAGGACGGTTCCAGTGAGACAACCCACCATGTACTCCTACATGGCCTCTCACCGCTACCTTTACCAAATCGTGTTCACACACTTAACTCTCAGCACCAGAATATATCGTAACACTCCAATTCATTCCCAATGAATCAGACCTGACACAACTCTAAGCAATAGCAGGCATAGCATGGTAGGAACACAACATGGCTCAATCAACTCCTACACATGCTAGTGGGTTTCAACTATTTACTGTGGCAATGATAGGTCATGTAGAGGAATGGGTTCAACTACCGCAGCACAAAGTAGCAGATGAATCGTTGTTGTCCTAATGCAATAACTGAGAGCAGGAGCGAGAGAGTAGGATTGTATCGGAATGAACAAGGGGGTTTGCTTGCCTGGTAAATCAACAAGGGAGGCACTGCTTCATAGACAGGTACTCTGGAACACCTCCGGAGCAGGACCTATCGAGAAGGAACGGTGCCAACAATCAAAACACAAGCATATGCAACACAATGATGCATGAACATGGCATGAAGATGTGATGCTGATTCTGCTAATGCAACTAGTACTCATTTGGTTTGAAGTCCATTTGAACCAAAGGTTCAAATGCATCTCCAAAATAAGCTCCTATATATGCCATAATGTGTTTTCTCATATTAAGCATGTATAAGTTGGTTTGTCATGCATGAAACTAGTACAGATGGAAAGATTGCATTTTTCTGATAATTTTTCATATATAAATTATTTTAATCTGAGCTACGGTTGAATTGATATGAATTTTTGAAGTTTAAAACAATTTCTGGAATTTCCTGATTTAATTTAAATCCAGAAATCATATAATTGCGCCAGCATGACGTCAGCATGACGTCAGCAGTCAACTACGGCTGACTGGGGTCAAACCTGACGTGTGGGGTCCACACGTCAGTGACACTGGGGTTAACCCCGAGTCAAACCTGGGCTGATTAGCTTTGACTAAGCCCTGGGGCCCACTGGTCAGCGTCAGTAGGTGGGGATTAGTGCCTAATTAACAAAGCCACGTCAGCCCGCCGGAGTTCTGGCCGGCGGCGACCAATAGCGCGGTGGCGACTCGCCGGACTTGCGCTACAAGCGGCGTTTGGTCGCGCGAAGACCACCGGGGCGTAGCCCGTCGTCGTCCGCAACCAGGGAAGCTGGTGGGGGGCTGCGGGGGCGCCGGAGCTCGTCGGAGCAAAGCTCGCGGCGGCGGCCGGAGCTCGGCGACTTGCGGCCGCGGCGTTGTGGTGCACGGCAGTGGAAGCGGAGGGCCCCTACGGCCTCCTGGCGTCACCAGGAACACGGTGACGCGCGCGGGAGTGGCTGGCTTGGGCTCATGCCACCGTGGCGCCATGGCCGGCGGCGAGGAACTCTCGGGCTCAACGGAGCCCGCAGTTGGAGGAAGAAATCGGCATCGGGGAGGGGGAGGTTCGGTGCGGGGCTCACAGCGAGACCAGCGATCACGAGGGCGAGGTCGGGGATGCCCGGTAGCTCCCGAATCGACGGCGAGGATCCACGGCGGCCGGAGGCGAAGTTGGCGACGGCGACGGCTCCACGGGGTGCTCCGTCTTGCGTGGCTCGACGAGGAGGTAGAGGGGGTCGCGGCGGATCTGGGGAGCGTGTCGGGGAGGCGAGGGGAGGCCGGTGGCCGCGGCAACGGCGAGCGGCGGCGGTGATGGCGCTCGGTGTGCGAGGGAGAGAGCAGGGGGAGAGGAGGAGGGTGAGGGAGAGTGCGAGAGGGGTCGGGGTGGCTGCGTGGCGTCTCCGGGGCATCCAGACGAGGAGGGGAGAGGGCAGGCAGGCAGAGAGGGAGGTGGCTTGGCGCGGTGGCGCGCGCGCGCGCCGGGCACGCAGCTGCTTGGCGAGGTGGAGAAGACGACAGAGGAGGAGGCGGGCTGGGCCGGCCTGCTGCTGCTGGGCTGCACAGGGAGGAGGCCCAGGTAAGTCTCCCTCTTTTATTTTTTTGTTTTCTAATTTTTCTGACATTTGTTTTGATTTAATTAAAATATTAAATCATTTTATTTACTTATGCCATTTTTTATGGAAGCTAGTTATATTATTCCAGAGCTCCTTTATAAATGGCATAATTTTTGGACATATATTTTATATATATAATTTTATATATCCAAGGCAAATAATTATCGGTTTAATCCAAATGGCCAAAATTAAATACTTATGCGATCCTAAAAATATTGGTTTGATTTTTATCTCTGCCCAATATTTTCAGAGAGCAACATGAGCATTTTCTTGGACCCTTTTGGAGAAATTTTTATTTGGGTCATTTTTAAAAAATGATTCTGAGGGTTCCACCAATCCTCATTTCAAATTTAAATGGAATATAAACATGATGCACAAATGACTAGCTAGTCTAGGTCATACCAGAACTAGGGATGTGACAACTCGCCCCCACTTGAAAGAATCTCGCCCCGAGATTCAGGGGTCGACGGAAAGAAAGCGGGGTACTCCAGTCGAAGACGATCTTCTCGCTCCCAAGTAGCTTCTCTCTCAGAATGATGAGACCACTGAACTTTGAGAAACTTGATGTTATGACGTCGGGTAACACGCTCTGCTTGATCAAGAATGCGAACCGGGTACTCTCGGTAGGTGAGGTTATCTTGGAGATCAAGCGTTTCGTGGTCCACTCCGCGGATGGGATCCGAGAAGCAACGCCTGAGTTGAGAGACGTGGAAGACATCATGAACTCGAGAAAGATGTGGGGGTAGTTCCAATTGGTAGGCAACCTCTCCTCGTTTAGCGAGAATACGAAAAGGACCAATGTAACGAGGAGCCAACTTGCCCTTGATACCGAAACGATGGGTACCCTTCAAAGGAGTAACCCGAAGGTAAGCTTTTTCGCCAACTTCATAAGTCATATCCTTATGATGACGATCATACTGACTTTTCTGACGAGACTGGGCTGTTTTCAAATTCTCACGAATGATGCGAACTTGCTCTTCTGCCTCCTGGATCATGTCCGGTCCAAAGAATTGTCTTTCGCCGGTTTCTGACCAGTTCAAAGGTGTTCGACATCTTCGTCCATAGAGAACCTCAAAAGGAGCTTTCTTGAGGCTGGATTGATAGCTATTGTTGTAAGCAAACTCGGCAAAAGGAAGACATTTCTCCCAATCCATACCGAATGAGATAACGCAAGCTCTAAGCATGTCCTCGAGAATTTGGTTGACCCTTTCCACCTGACTACTTGACTGAGGGTGGAAAGCAGTACTAAAGGAAAGATGGGTTCCCATGGCAGTTTGGAAACTCTCCCAGAAATGAGAAGTGAAAAGACTGCCACGGTCTGAATTGATCTCCAGTGGAACACCATGGAGTGATACTATTCGAGAAATGTATAAGTCAGCAAGCTGACTAACAGTGATACTCTCTCGAACAGGAAGGAAGTGAGCCACTTTGGAAAGTCGATCAACGACTACGAAGATAGCGTTATTCCCTTTCTTGGTCCTGGGAAAGCCGGTGATGAAGTCCATACCAACTTTATCCCATTTCCACTCAGGATTAGCTAAAGGCTGAAGAGTGCCAGCAGGCCTTTGATGCTCTGCCTTAACGCGCCGACAAACGTCACAGTTAGCAATAAACTGAGCGATTTCTCTCTTCATCCTAGTCCACCAGAACCTCTGGCGTAGGTCCTGATACATCTTAGTACTACCGAGATGAATCGTGAGAGGAGATTCATGCGCCTCCTTAAGAATCAGTTGTCGAAGATGTTGATTCTTGGGAACCACCAAGCGATTCTCAAAGAAAACAACACCACGATCATCCATAGTGAAACATCCACCAACTCCCTTCTTAATGTTTCTCTTGATCCGGGAAATTCCTGTGTCTTGCTTTTGAGCTGCGATAATCTGATCCTTAAGATCAGGTTTCGCCACCAGGGTAGAAAGGAATCCGTGAGGAGCAATGTGAAGATTAAGCTTACAGAATTCCTCATGGAGAAGTGGTTGGCCTTGCTGCAACATGAGATTGTTGCAATAGGATTTACGGCTTAGAGCATCAGCCATGACATTGGCTTTGCCTGGGGTGTAAGTAATCCCTAGATCATAATCTGTGATCAACTCCAACCAACGTCTTTGCCTAAGGTTTAGATCCGGTTGGGTGAAGATATACTTGAGACTCTGGTGATCGGTGTAGATCTCGCAATGTTTACCAAGTAGGTAATGTCGCCAGGTCTTGAGTGCATAGACTACGGCTGCAAGCTCTAGATCATGTGTAGGATAATTCTCCTCATGTGGATGCAACTGTCGAGATGCATAGGCAATCACATGACGATCCTGCATAAGAATGCAACCTAGTCCCTGTCGTGAGGCGTCGCAGTAGATAATAAAGTCTTTAGTGAAATCCGGTGGCACAAGTATGGGAGTAGAAGTCAGGCGTCTTTTCAGTTCCTGAAAACTGTGTTCACACTGTGGGGACCACTCAAACTTTTTATCTTTCTTGAGAAGTTCCGTGAGGGGTTTGGCTACTTTGGAGAAGTTTTCAACAAAGCGGCGACAATAGCTGGCTAGACCAAGGAAACTCCTAACTTGTTTAACGGTCTTAGGTGGAGTCCAATTGAGAACGGCCTTAACTCTCTCGGGGTTGACAGCAATGCCCTTGCCAGAGATTACGTGGCCAAGGTAGGTCACTTCTGGCAACCAAAATTCACACTTGGAGAACTTGGCATAAAGGCGGTGCTCTCTGAGTTTTTCTAACACAAGTCTAAGATGTTCGGCATGCTCTTCCTCGTTCTTCGAGTAAATAAGAATATCATCGAGGTAAACCACGACGAACTTATCTAAGTACTCCATGAAGATCGAGTTCATCAAGCGGGAGAAAGTAGATGGAGCATTGGTTAGGCCAAAGGACATGACGGTGTACTCGTACTGGCCATAACGAGTGACAAAAGCTGTCTTGAGAATGTCCCCGTTTCTGATCTTGATTTGGTGGTAGCCTAACCTTAAATCCATCTTGGAGAAGACTGAGGATCCAGCGAGCTGATCATACAGGTCGTTGATCCTGGGGAGCGGATACTTGTTCTTTATCGTAACCAAATTAACGGGGCGATAATCTACAACCATCCGATCCGTACCATCCTTCTTCTTGACGAAGAGGACGGGGCAAGCCCAAGGAGAAGAACTGGGACGGATGAAACCCTTTTGCAAGGACTCATCAAGTTGTTTCTTAAGCTCGGCTAGTTCTAAGGGTGCCATCTTGTAGGGTCTCCTAGAGATTGGAGCAGTTCCTGGGATAAGATCTATGAAAAACTCTACATCTCTGTCAGGCGGAACACCTGGCAGTTCCTCTGGAAAGACATCCGGAAAGTCACGGACTACCGGAATATCTTCAAGGTCTGGAAGAGGGCTGGCATTAAGGGAATAGAGCTGACGCTTTGCAACTCTAGTGGAGACAGTGACTATCTTGCCAGATGGGTGTGTGAGCTGAACAGCCCTGGTGAAACAATCAATCTTGGCATGATGAGCTGTCATCCAGTCCATACCCAAGATGATGTTAATATCCGAAGACTTGAGAGATATCAAGGAAGCAAGGAATACAAGTCTGTCAACAAGGATTTCATTGCCATAACTTATCCTAGAAGTTTGCCATTTGGATCCAGGAGTTTGAATAACTAGTGGGGAGGGCATATCACAAAATGACATGTCGTGCAAACGGGCATAGCTTTCAGAAATGAAGGAATGAGACGCTCCAGTATCGAACAAAACCGATGCTGGATGACAGTTGACAAGGAGTGTACCAAGAACGGCATCTGGATCATCATGAACGTCTTTAGCTGAGACGTGATGCACACGTCCATGTTCAGTGGGAGCTGACTTGGCACTGATCATCTTGCGTGATGGCTTACCATGGCCAATAGACTTCTCGGGCTGGAGTGGAGCAACTCGGGTCTGAGTGCAAATACGGGCAATGTGGCCTAGCTCTCCGCACTTGTAACAAATCTTGGAGGTAGGATGTGGACCTGCATTGGAAGGCGGTCCACCAATAGACTTGGGTGGAGCATACTGCTGAACTTGATGAGGTGCCACATAAGATGGCCTCGGTACATATTCGGTAGGAAGAGCGGAGTTCGGAACCCAAATCTGGCGCTTCTGAGAGCTAGAACCGGAGGAAGATCCCAAATCACGAGTGTGCTTAGGAGACTCCTCGTAAGTGAGTCGAGTTGTCTCTGCATTAATGGCCTTGTTCACAAGGGCTTGGAATGTATCACAATGATGCAGGTGGAGATCACGACGCAACTTGGGGTTGAGACCCTTCCGGAACCTAGCCTGCCTCTTGGCGTCCGTGGACACCTCTTTTGTGGCATAACGGGCGAGGTTCTCAAACTCTCTACTATAGGCATCAACAGCCATCTTACCCTGGGTGAAACTACAGAACTCTTCTCTCTTGCGATCAATGAGGGCTTCAGGAATGTGATGCTCGCGAAAAGCCTCAACGAAATCCCTCCAGGTGGAAGTCTGACCAGCTGGAAGCATAGCCTCATAGTTCTGCCACCAAAGACTAGCAGGACCTTCCAGGTGGTATGTGGCATAAGTGACCTTGTCATCTTCATCTACGTTCGCGGAATGCAGCTTATGGGTGATGCTACGGAGCCAGTCATCTACATCGAGTGGCTCAATGGGATGATGAAAGGTGGGTGGGTGCAAGCGGATAAAGTCATGAATGGTCACAGATCCTTTGAACTGATGTGTGGTGTTCTCCTCGATACGTGCCAACAAGCGGTTAGACTCACGCTTGTTCCTCTCCATCTCTAGCATGAACTCTGTCAACGAAGGCTGGTCGGGAGGATCCTCATCCCTACCATCTCCGTGGTTCTGGCTACGAGCAACGGAACTTCGCTTAGCTGATGACATCCTGAGAAACGAACCAAGGACGGAATCAGCATCAACTATGGACTGTAGAATGTAGGACAAGGAATTAGTATCTCTCGAACTCCTAGGGAAATTTCGGCAGCATAACGGCAGTAAAATGCTCAGAATGAGACATCCTACTAAAAATGGGGTGGTAACATACTCATCAGCATTACTCAAGGTTCTGAGATCATACTAAACAGACTACACCGGAAATACTCAAAACTAGGGTATAACTCTGATCAACCAATCCTATGGGACTACGGAGTAGTAACACGTGATCCTGATAGACGGAAGAGAAAGCCTAGTTCCTTAACCCCGTAGAAAAGATAGGATGACTCGGATAAGAAGACCAAGAGGTATAAGGAGTAAAAAGAGCCTTACGTTCCAACCCACAATCAATTCCCTTACATAACTAAAGATTTTCTAGACTCAACTTCGACCGGTTTGGCTTGGTAATCCTACAGGCAGTCAGGCTCTGATACCAACGCTGTCAGGACCCCGACTCAATGCCACATCGATCTAGCATGTAACACCTCATATCACTTTGCGGCCTCACGCGCGGTATCCCCACGGGTGTCGCCTTACCTTTGCCCGGGACCGTTTGCGCCTTTTGGCACACGTATATGATGGTGTCGCTAGCATCCATATGATAAAGAGCCCGGGCTGACATGGCTAGTTGTAAACCCGAAGTGGCACAAACTTACAGGGACAGGCATCCATGACCCAGCATCGAACGTGTCCGTCATCAGCGAGAGAATCCAGGCTGTAGCACTGGGCTAACAGGACTCCGGTGAACCGGGCTGTAGCGGGCTAACAGGACTCCGGTATTCATCGCGTGACATTTCCCCGAAGGGACAGACACAGGATCGAAGAAGGACACATGCCGGCCAGCCTAAGTGTTCCGGAGCAGTAGCAAGCTACCAGGGCTCAGTGGAAGCACTAGGAGACATTTCCCGGTAAGAGAGGCTACTAAGGATAAACAACTAGATAGTCAGATCCCACACATAGCAATACACATTACACGTACGCATAACATGCAAGTATGTGCTGTACAACATGGCATCACAGCATAACTCAACAACTCATATAGATAAAGGCTCAGAAGAGCCAACATAGCAATATTACAACGAGGGGTCACATGACCCAACATTCAGAGCAATCAAGCAACAAACGGAAGCATTACATGTCTGAGTACAGACATCTATAAATGAAAAAGGCTGAAAGCCTGACTATCTACAACGTCCGATCAAGATCGTAGCTGAGCTACTAGATACTAGTCGAAGTCCACGAGATCACTAATAAGACCGAAGTCTCCGCTGGAAAAACATAAATAAAGCAACATGAGTACAAAGGTACTCAGCAAGACTTACATCAGGTCCTATCATACATGCATCTGTATCAAGAGGGTAATGTGGGGTTTAGTTGCAGCAAGCCAGCTTTGACTCTGTGGCTATCCTGTTCTACGACTACCAGAAACTCTTGAGGTGATTTGGCGCACACGAGTCCACTAATCACCACACAATACACTACTATGGATTCATCCCCGTCTCCCTACGAGAAGGCCATCCATAGCACTCACACTTGTCTTGAGCATTTTAGGGTATCCACTTCAAGTTGTCTATGTACCATGTAAGCATCCAAGAAGTCCATAACCGCGGACCCGGCTATTCGAATAGATCATGTTAACCCTGCAGGGGTGTACTTCTTCACACACGCTCTCGCCACTTACCGCAATGTACACGTCATGTATCTCGGCAACCTTCAAGCGGAAGCCTGGCGAGGGTGTCGGCCACGACCTTACTAACCACACAAGGCTCTAATCCAGGTTTATCGCCTATTCGGGTTCCATCCGCAAGGAGATCCGGCCAGGGTTTCACTCACGGCCCCAAATGATGTGTGCAGGGTTCCCAAGCCCACCTCGCCGGATGGATCTACGCTTGGTACACCGTGCCACTTGTGCCTAGTCTGTCCCAAGCCCACCTGGCCGGGTGCCACTTGGTAGACTACTAACACTGCCTACAAACACCAGAAACTAGTTGCGACTCCTGGACAGAGATCAAGTTGGTTAATAAGTCGAGAGGGCTTGGAGCGCCCGGAGCCCAATGTGTGGTAGTATCGAGTCATTGGACAACATACATAGAACTCAGTGCTTAAGGACGGTTCCAGTGAGACAACCCACCATGTACTCCTACATGGCCTCTCACCGCTACCTTTACCAAATCGTGTTCACACACTTAACTCTCAGCACCAGAATATATCGTAACACTCCAATTCATTCCCCTGACACAACTCTAAGCAATAGCAGGCATAGCATGGTAGGAACACAACATGGCTCAATCAACTCCTACACATGCTAGTGGGTTTCAACTATTTACTGTGGCAATGACAGGTCATGCAGAGGAATGGGTTCAACTACCGCAGCACAAAGTAGCAGATGAATCGTTGTTGTCCTAATGCAATAACTGAGAGCAGGAGCGAGAGAGTAGGATTGTATCGGAATGAACAAGGGGGTTTGCTTGCCTGGTAAATCAACAAGGGAGGCACTGATTCATAGACAGGTACTCTGGAACACCTCCGGAGCAGGACCTATCGAGAAGGAACGGTGCCAACAATCAAAACACAAGCATATGCAACACAATGATGCATGAACATGGCATGAAGATGTGATGCTGATTGTGCTAATGCAACTAGTACTCATTTTGTTTGAAGTCCATTTGAACCAAAGGTTCAAATGCATCTCCAAGATAAGCTCCCATATATGCCATAATGTGTTTTCTCATATTCAGCATGTATAAGTTGGTTTGTCAGGCATGAAACTAGTACAGATGGAAAGATTGCATTTTTCTGATAATTTTTCATATATAAATTATTTTAATCTGAGCTACGGTTGAATTGATATGAATTTTTGAAGTTTAAAACAATTTCTGGAATTTCCTGATTTAATTTAAATCCAGAAATCATATTATTGCGCCAGCATGACGTCAGCATGACGTCAGCAGTCAACTGCGGCTGACCGGGGTCAAACCTGACGTATGGGGTCCACACGTCAGTGACACTGGGGTTAACCCCGAGTCAAACCTGGGCTGATTAGCTTTGACTAAGCCCTGGGGCCCACTGGTCAGCGTCAGTAGGTGGGGATTAGTGCCTAATTAACAAAGCCACGTCAGCCCGCCGGAGTTCTGGCCGGCGACGACCAATAGCGCGGCGGCGACTCGCCGGACTTGCGCTACAAGCGGCGTTTGGTCGCGCGAAGACCACCGGGGCGTAGCCCGTCGTCGTCCGCAACCAGGGAAGCTGGTGGGGGGCTGCGGGGGCGCCGGAGCTCGTCGGAGCAAAGCTCGCGGCGGCGGCCGGAGCTCGGCGACTTGCGGCCGCGGCGTTGTGGTGCACGGCAGTGGAAGCGGAGGGCCCCTACGGCCTCCTGGCGTCACCAGGAACACGGTGACGCGCGCGGGAGTGGCTGGCTTGGGCTCATGCCACCGTGGCGCCATGGCCGGCGGCGAGGAACTCTCGGGCTCGACGGAGCCCGCGGTTGGAGGAAGAAATCGGCATCGGGGAGGGGGAGGTTCGGTGCGGGGGCTCACAGCGTGACCAGCGAACGCGAGGGCGAGGTCGGGGATGCCCGGTAGCTCCCGAATCGACGGCGAGGATCCACGGCGGCCGGAGGCGAAGTTGGCGATGGCGACGGCTCCATGGGATGCTCCGTCTTGCGTGGCTCGACGAGGAGGTAGAGGGGGTCGCGGCGGATCTAGGGAGCGTGTCGGGGAGGCGAGGGAGGCCGGTGGCCGCGGCAACGGCGAGCGGCGGCGGTGATGGCGCTCGGTGTGCGAGGGAGAGAGCAGGGGGAGAGGAGGAGGGCGAGGGAGAGTGCGAGAGGGGTCGGGGTGGCTGCGTGGCGTCTCCGGAGCATCCAGACGAGGAGGGGAGAGGGCAGGCAGGCAGAGAGGGAGGTGGCGTGGCGCGGTGGCGCGCGCGCGCCGGGCACGCAGCTGCTTGGCGAGGTGGAGAAGACGACAGAGGAGGAGGCGGGCTGGGCCGCCTGCTGGCTGGGCCTGCCTGCTGCTGCTGGGCTGCACAGGGAGGAGGCCCAGGTAAGTCTCCCTCTTTTATTTTTTTGTTTTCTAATTTCTCTGACATTTGTTTTGATTTAATTAAAATATTAAATCATTTTATTTACTTATGCCATTTTTTATGGAAGCTAGTTATATTGTTCCAGAGCTCCTTTATAAATGGCATAATTTTTGGACATATATTTTATATATATAATTTTATATATCCAAGGCAAATAATTATCGGTTTAATCCAAATGGCCAAAATTAAATACTTATGAGATCCTAAAAATATTGGTTTGATTTTTATCTCTGCCCAATATTTTCAGAGAGCAACATGAGCATTTTCTTGGACCCTTTTGGAGAAATTTTTATTTGGGTCATTTTTAAAAAATGATTCCGAGGGTTCCACCAATCCTCATTTCAAATTTAAATGGAATATAAACATGATGCACAAATGACTAGCTAGTCTAGGTCATACCAGAACTAGGGATGTGACACTCCGCATAAGATTTAGTCCTTTTATTTATAGGGATATCATCAAGACTTAATTTTCCAACACAATTGAAAAACTCTTGGACATGTTCTTTTACCATAAAATTCCCTTGCCCCGAAACAAAAGTTTTGGCATCCAGATACTCGTACGCTCCACTTTAGGAGTTAGGCCATCATCTGTTTCTGCCATACCGAAGTCACTCATGGTGACAAGTTCAAGCAAATAAAAGATCTGACGAGAAAACGGTGAATGAAAAATAGGGCGAATAAAATGGCAAATTTTTGTGAAGTGAGGGAGAGGAAAACGAGAGGCAAATGGCAAATAATGTAAATTGCGAGGAGATAAGATTTGTGATTAGGGACCTGGTTGATGTTGAAGATCCTCCCCGGCAACAACACCAGAAGGCATGTTGATGGAAGACTATCTTGAGGTGATGCTACCCAGCAACGGCACCAGAAATTCCTTTTGATATCTACTAGAACTACGTCGGTATTTCCCAAAAGAGGAAGGGATGATGCAATATAGCGACGGTAGGTCCTCAGTGATGAGACAAAGGTTATCGAACCAGTAGGAGAACCTCCTCACACCACGTAAACATCACCTACACACAAATAACAAAAACTCGCAACCCGACGTGTTAAAGGGCTGTCAATCCCTTTCGGGTACGACGCTCAAGTAGGCAAATACCCATGAGGTAAAAAGTGGTAGATAGGATAAATAGATCGCGTAACAAATAAATTGCAGTAGGGTATTTTTTTATTTTTGTTTTAATAGATCTGAAAATAAATGCAAAGGAAAATATAGAGCAAAGAAAAATATGATGAAAATAGAACCGGGGGCCTTAGGTTTCACTAGTGGCTTCTCTCGAGAAAAATAGAAAATGATGGGAAAACAATTACTATTGGGCAATTGATAGAACTTCAAATAATCATGACGATATCCAGGAAATGATCATTATACATGCATCACATCGAAGATTAGTAGACCGACTCCTGCCTACATCTACTACTATTACTCCACACATCGACCGCTATCCAGCATCCATCTAGTGTATCAAGTTCATGAGAAAACGGAGTAATGCAATAAGAACGATGACATGATGTAGAAGAGATCTATTGCGGCAGATATAGATTTCATCTTGTTATCCTTAGTAGCAACGATACATACGTGTCGGTTCCCCTTCCATCACTGGGATCAAGCATCATAAGATAAAACCCACTACAAAGCACCTCTTCCCATTACAAGATAAATATATCAAGTTGGCCAAACAAAACCCAAATATCGGAGAAGAAATACGAGGCTATAAGCAATCATGCATATAAGAGATCAAAGAAGAGTCAAATAACTTTATGGATAAAAACATAGATCTGATAATAAACTCAAAGTTCATTGGATCCCAGCAAACACACCGCCAAAAGACTTACATCATATGGATCTCTTAGAGACCATTATACTGATAATCAAGAGAGATAGAGAGGAAGCCATGTAGCTACTAACTACGGACCCATACGTTTACAAGAACTACTCACGCATCATAGGAGAGGCACCAACGGAAGTGGTGAACCCCTCCAAGACGGTGTCTAGATTGGATCTTGTGGTTCTGGACTCTGCGGCAGATGGATCTATATTCCGTCGACTCCCCTAGGGTTTCTGGAATATTGTGGTATTTATAGAGCAAACAGGTGGTTCCGGGGCACCCGAGGTGGGCACAACCCCCTAGGCCGCGCCCTGGTGGGTGCTGCTCACCTCGAGCAGCCCCTCAGGTGTTTCCTTGGCCAATTGGCTTTCTTCTAGCCCCAAAAAAATTCTCCAGGAGTTGCATTGTGTTTGGACTCCATTTGATATTGCTTTCCTGTAATGTTAAAAACATGCTAAAAATAACAACTAGCACTGGGCACTATGTCAATAGGTTAGTACCAAAAAATGATATAAAATGATTGTAAAACATCCAAGAATGATAATATAACATAATGGAACAATAAAATTTATAGATACGTTGGAAATGTATCACCCACCTACCTTCCGTCATTCCATTGAGCCACTTGATGCAGATGACTGGCTCCATAGCATCACTCATAATCTGCGTTCCGCTATCGTGGTCGAAGGTGATAAGGTCACCTATGACACATATCACTTGGAGGGTCCTGCTAGTCTTTGGTGGCTGAACTATGAGGCTATGATTCCAGCTGGCCATAAGCCTACTTGGTGAGATTTCACCGAGGCTTTTTGTGAGCATCACATTCGTTAGGCCATCATTGATCGCAAGAGAGAAGAGTTCTGTAGTTTCACATAGAGTAAGATTGTTGTTGATGATTATAGTAGTGAGTTTGAGAACTTAGCCCGGTATGCTACAGAGGATGTGTCCACGGACACCAAGAAGCAGGCTAGGTTCCGAAAGGGTCTCAACCCTAAGTTGCGTCGTGATCTTCACTTGCACCATTGCAATACATTCCAGGCTCTTGTGAACAAGGCCATAATTGCAGAGCTAGCTTAGTTCACTTACGAGGAGCCTCGTAAGCACACTCGTGATTTGGGTTCTTCCTCTGGCTCTAGCTCTTAGAAGCACCGCATTTGGGTTTTGAACTCTGCTCTTCCACCCGGGTATGCACCAAGGCCATCTTATGTCGCGCCTCACCCAGGTCAGTTGTATGGTCCACCTAGGCCTATTGGTAGACTGCCTGTCAATGCGGGTCCATGTTCTACTTCAAGGACTTGCTTCACATGCAGAGAGCCAGGACACTATGCACGTGACTGATCTCAGGCCAGTTATGCTCCATCCTAGCCTGAGAAAGTCTGTTGGCCGTGGTAAGCCATCTTCCAAGATGATTAGTGCCAATCCAACTCCCATTGAACATGGACGTGTGCATCACATCTCAGCTAAAAACGCGCATGATGATCCGGATGTCGTTCTTGGTACACTCCTCGTCAATTGCCATCCAACATTGGTTCTTTTCGATACTGGAGCATCTCACTCCTTCATCTCTGAAGGCTATGCTTGTTTCCATGACATGTCATTTTGTGATATGCCAACTCCACTTGAAATCCAAACTCCAGGATCTGGATGGCATAATACCAGCGTAAGCTATGGCAATGAAATCCTCGTTGACAAACTTGTATTCCTTGTATCACTTATAGCTCTCAAATCTTCATACATCACCATCATCCTGGGTATGGACTGGATGACAGCTCATCCTGCCAAGATTGATTGTTACACCAGGTCTGTTCAGCTCACACATCCATCTGGCAAGATAGTCACTGTCTCCACTAGAGTTGCAAAGCGTCAACTCTATTCTCTTAATGCCACCCCTCTTTGAGGCCTTGAAGATATCCATGTAGTATGTGACTTTCTGGATGTCTTTCCAGAAGAACTGCCAGGCATTCCACCTGATAGAGATGTAGAGTTTGTCATAGATCTTATCCCAGGAACCGCCCCAATTTCTAGGAGACCTTATAACATGGCACCCTTTGAGCTAGCTGAACTTAAGAAACAACTTGGCGATTCCCTGCAAAAGGGTTTTATCCGTCCTAGTTCTTCTCCTTGGGCTTGTCATGTCCTCTTCATCAAGAAGAAGGATGGTACGGATCGGATCGTTATGGATTATCATCCCGTTAACTTGGTTACGATAAAGAACAAGTATCCCCTCCCCCGGATCAACGACCTGTATGATCAACTCGTTGGATTGTCTTTATTTTCCAAGATGGATTTGAGGTTAGGCTACCACCAAATTAAGATCAGAAATGGGGACATTCCTATGACGGTTTTTGTCACTCGTTTTGCCCACTATGAGTACACTGTCATGTTCTTCAGTCTAACCAATGCTCTAGCTACATTCTCACGCCTGATGAACTCAATCTTCATGGAGTACTTAGATAAGTTCGTCGTGGTTTACCTCGATGACATTCTTATATATTCGAAGAACAAGGAAGAGCATGCCAAATATCTTAGACTTGTGCTAGAAAAACCCACAAAGCACTGCCTTTATGCCAAGTTTTCCAAGTGTGAATTTTGGTTGCCAGAAGTGACCTATCTGGGCCACATGAACTCTGGTAAGGGCATTGGTGTCAATCCCTAGAGAGTTAAGGCCATCCTGGATTGGACTCCACCTGAGTTGGTTAAGAAAGTTAGGAGTTTCCTTGGTCTAGCCAGTTATTGTCACTGCTTCATTGAGAACTTCTCCAAAGTGGGCAAACCTCTCAAGGAACTTCTCAAGAAAGATAGAAAGTTTGAGTGGTCCCCATAATGTGAGCACAGTCTTTAAGAACTGAAAAGATGCCTGGCTTCTGCTCCCATACTTGTGCCACCGGATTTCACTAAGGCCTTTGTTATCTACTGCGACACCTCACGACAGGGACTAGGTTGCATTCTTATGCAGGATCACCATGTAATTGCATATGCATCTCGATAGTTGCATCCAGATGAGCAGAATTATCCAACACATGATCTAGAGCTTGAAGTCGTAGTCTATGCACTTAAGACATGGCGACATTACCCGCTTGGTAAATGTTGTGAGATCTACACCGATCACCGGAGTATGAAGTATATATTCAACCAACCAGACTTGAACCTTAGGCAAAGACGTTGCTTGGAGTTGACCTCGGATTACGACTTAGGGATCAGTTACACCCCAGGCCATGCCAATGTCATGACTGATGGACTAAGTCACAAGTCCTACTGCAACAATCTCACGTTGCACCTGGGCTAACAACTTCTCCATGAGGAATTATGTACGCTTAACCTTAACATTGCTCCTCGCGGATCCCTTTCTACTTTGGTGATGAAATCTACACTTGACGATCAGATCATTACTGACCAGAAGTTTGATAAGGGTGTTATTCCGCATCAAGAGAAACATTAAGAAGGGAGTTGGTGGATGTTTCTATATGGATAATCGAGGTGTTGTTTTCTTTGAGAATCGCTTGGTGGTTCCCAAGAATCAACATCTGCAACAACTGATCCTTAAGGAGGCTCATGAATCTCCTCTCACGATTCATCTCGGTAGTACTAAGATGTATCAGGACCTACGCTAGAGGTTTTGGTGGACGAGGATGAAGAGAGAAATCGCTGAGTTCATTGTTAACTGCGATATTTGTCGTCTCATTAAGGTAGAACATAAGAGGCCTACTGGCACCTTTCATCCTTCAGCTATTCCCGAGTGGAAATGGGATAAAGTTGGTACGGATTTCATCACCAGCTTTCCGAGGACCAAGGGAGGGAATAATGCTATCTTCGTAGTCATTGATCGTCTCTCCAAAGTGGCTCACTTCCTACCTGTTCGAGAGAGTATCACTGCTAGTCAGCTTGCAGACTTATATATTTCTCGAATTGTATCACTACATGGTGTCCCACTAGAGATCAATTCAAACCGTGGTAGTCTTTTCACTTCTCATTTCTGGGAGAGTTTCCAGACTGCCATGGGAACCCATCTTTCCTTCAGTGCACTTTCCACCCTCGGTCAAGTGGTTAGGTGGAAAGGGTCAACCAAATTCTTGAATACATGCTTAGAGCTTGTGTTATCTCATTTCGTCTCGATTGGGAGAAGTGTCTTCCTTTCGCCGAGTTTGCTTATAACAATAGATACCAATCCAACCTTAAGAAAGCACCCTTTGAGATTCTGTATGGACAAAGATGTCGAACACCTTTGAATGGTCATAAACTAGGGAAAGACTATTCTTTGGAATGGTATGATCCAGGGAGCAGAAGAGCAAGTTTGCATCATTCGTGAGAATTGGAAAACAGGCCAGTCTTGTTAAAAGAGCAAGTATGACCGTCTTCATAAGGATGTGGCTTATGAAGTTGGCGGCAAGGCTTATCTTCTTGTTACTCCTTTTAAGGGTAGCCATCGTTTAGGTACCAAGGGCAAGTTGGCTCCTTGTTACATTGGTCCTTTTCGCATTCTCACTAAACAAGGCGAGGTTGCCTACTAATCAGAAATACCCCCACTGTAGTGACCAGACCTCAAACATTCTGATCTCTGTGCATCAGTGTCATCCCTAGATCGGTAATGCTGACACGCACAATACTTGAAGGATTTATAATAGAGTAGCAATCACACACTTATTACATCGAATGTCTCACAAGAGAACTTATTACAATAAATATGGCTTAAGGCCATCTAAATACGATAACTGCGGAAGGCTTGGAAGATAGAGCGAGTCCATCAACTACAACGGCATCACTGAGTGAAAGATCACGACCTAAGGCACCTTACTCGTTGTCTGAAAAGTCTGCAACATGAACGTTGCAGCCCGAAAATGGGTCAACACATGGAATATGCTGGCAATGTAACACATAGAGAGTAATGAACAGAATAAGGCTATCACTACATGCATATATGGCTCGTGGAAAGCTCTATGGTTACAGTTTTGCATAAAGCCAATTTTTTCCTACAACAAAGTAATAAAGTTTTACTTAACTATCATGGTGGTTGTTAAACATTGAGAAGGTAATCCCCCTCTCAATCCCAATTAAGCATCATCATTAAACCAAACAAATTAAATTAAATAACATGATGAGATTCACATGATAATCCAAGTACTAGATACTCAAAACGTCCATAACCGGGGACACGACTAACCATGATTAGTTTGTACACTCTGCAGAGGTTTGCACACTTTTCCCCACAAGACTCGATCTCCTCCATTGGATTCTCGCACTACATGTTGTTTGAGAAATGGATGACCGAGACATAGTCTTTCAGAAGCGTTTGCACCTTACGATGGGTAGACAGGACCACCTACATCCCCTACATCTTCTAGTCTACCACTGTAAGAGTTCACACGACATAATCAACTATGCTAGAGCCCGTAGTAGCTTGCGGCTGCACACGGAAGTTTCTAGCATGAAAAATCTCATGATCCCTTTGAGCCTGGGTTGCAGTCCATAGGAGAATCACATGGTACCCTGGGATTTCCAAAAATACAGGCAACACTGGGTTCCCCAAGTGCCTCAATCCACCCAGATGTGTATTAAAGTTGCCACCTTAAGTTGAACCATTAATTAACAATACTCACATCTGTCATGGATACACTCACCCAATCCACATCTACAAGCATAGCATAGCAATATAAGCAAACGTAGAAGTAACTCCGAAAGGTTTGATAATAAAAAGGACAATAGGTGCTACCTCATCTACTTCCCAAAATCCACATATTAATCAGATCCTAACCATGAAATTGTTTGAGGATTGATCTAATGCAATAAAACTGAGTAGTAAAGAGGTATGATCAAAGTGTTACTTGCCTTGCTAATGATCCGTGAAACCTAGACACTCCTAGTAGCATGTTGCGCACTCCGGGTACTCTATCGTAAACAAACAAGCATACAATAAGAACTCATATAATGCACTTCTAAATCTCAAATAAGAGGTCTAACTAGAATTGTTCAACTCAAGAACTCCATTTTGCAAAAAGAATCAAACCAAAAGAAGCAACAAAACTCAAACGGCGAAAGAAACAAGCTTCGTCTACTAATCTGGACCTAAGTCAAATTTTACTGTTGCAAAAACTTGTTTAAGTTGGTTAAACAGAAAGAGGGCTTCAAGACAAAACTCCAGGCGCTTGAATCGCCTGATTCTGATAAATGAGCGAAAAGATAAACTAAAACGAAAATCAGAGCAGAAATGTCGATCGAAAATAATCGCGGAAAATCCCTGGAAAAAGAAAAACTAACGAACAGGCTACCGAACGAACGTTCGCTGTCTGCGGTAAAACGGTGAAGATCGTTCTATAAAACGAACGAACAAACGGGAAAAAAAAATAAAACCGATCTAAAAAAATAAATCAGGGTTCCTAAAAAAAACAACGGTTTTCTCTTGAAAACTGCGGCGGCGGTGGTGGCTACCTCCGGCGGTCAACGGTGGTGGTGACGGTCAACGGGTGGCGGCGGTCGGCGGCGACGGTGGCACATCGGCTCCGGCGAGGCGGCGGTGGCGACGGCGCATCGGGCGACACGCGAAGCGACGGCGTCGTCGGCGGCGGCTGGCGGCGACGGGGTTGGCTGGCGGCGGCTTGGGTTTGGGCGGTGGGGTGGGCTGGGCTGGGGCGGCTCGGGGCGCACTATATAAAGGGGCCGGCCGGGCGGAGTCCGGGCCGAATACGGCCTGAAGTCGGTTTGACTTTTTTTTAAAATAATTCCAACATGCAGAAAAAGAAAGAAAAGAAATACTAAACGAACTCCAAAAATTCCAAACTAAATTTTCCCCGTCATCTAAAAATATGTCAGACAAGGTGAACCTTTACTTGGGCCTAAAATGCAATTTTGAAAAATGCACATTTTTCCTAATTCAAATAAAATAGCGATAAAACTCTGAAATAAAATCTTATTTGATTTTATTATTAAATCTCCAATATTCCTTTATTTTGGGAAAGTCATTTTATTCCCTCTCTTTTATTTTTATAAAAGAAATATACAAAGATAAAATAATAAAAATCAAACGATGCTCTTTTCAAAATTTGAGAAAACTCAAATATGAAAATAACGAAATCCCCAACTCTCTCCATAGGTCCTTGAGTTGCGTAGAATTTCTAGGATCAAACCAAAATGCAATAAATATGATATGCAAAGATGATCTAATGTACAACATTCCAAATTGAAAATTTGGGATGTTACAAACCTACCCCCCTTAAGATGAATCTCGCCCTCGAGATTCGGGTTGGCTAGAAAATAGGTGAGGGTGGTCCTTCCGTAGGTCTTCCTCTCCCTCCCAGGTGGCTTCATCCTCGGTAAGGTGGCTCCACTTAACTTTGCAGAACTTGATAACCTTGCTGCGCGTCACTCTACTGGCAAACTCGAGAATCTTGACTGGTTTCTCCTCATAGGTCAAATCGCTATCCAAGTGACCAGTGGCACTGTATCTCTCAGAGGGATATCGGCCATCTCTGGGTGGCACTTATTCAACTGAGAAACGTGGAACACATCATGAACTCTTGACAATCCTTCAGGCAATTCCAATTTGTAAGCAACTTCTCCCATACGTTCCAAAACTTTGTATGGTCCCACAAAACATGGTGCTAACTTTCCCTTAACTCCAAAATGCTTAACTCCTCGAAGTGGGGACACATGAAGATAAACTCTATCTCCGACTTTGTAAACTGTCTCCTTGCGTTTAGAATCCGCATAGCTCTTTTGCCTGGACCGGGCTACCTTGAGTCTATCACGAATCAACTTAACCTTCTCTTGATACTCTTTAATCAAATCTGGTCCAAACAACTAACGGTCTCCAACTTCATCCCACAACAACAGTGTCCTGCACCTCCTTCCGTACAGAGCTTCAAAAGGGGTCATCTTCAAACTGGATTGATAACTATTGTTGTACGAGAACTCTGCATAAGGTAAATTGTCGTCCCAACTAGATCCATAATCTAGCGCACAAGCTCTCAACATGTCCTCCAGAATCTGATTGACTCTCTTGGTCTGTCCATCTGTCTGTGGATGAAAGGCTGTACTGAACTCTAGCCTAGTACCCAAAGTTTCGTGCAAGTGATTCCAGAACTTTGAGGTGAACCGGGTTCCTCTATGTGATACAATGGTCCTCGGAACTCCATGCATACATACGATCCTAGTCATGTATATCTTGGCCAATTTTCACTGGTGTAAGTGGTCTTCCCTGGGACGAAATGAGCTACCTTTGTCAAAAAATCAAGTACAACCCATATCGAGTCATAGCCTGAACATGTCCTGGGCAATCCCATGATAAAATCCATGCCTAGTTTATCCCACTCCATTCGGGTATCGGCAATGGCTGTAGCAATCCTGATGGCTTCTGATGCTCTGCCTTTACTCTCTGACATACATCACAAACTGCTACATACTCCGCAATATCCTTCTTCATTCCGGTCCACCAGAAAGTGTCCTTCAAGTCAAGATAAATATTGATATTTCCTAGGTGAATCGAATATGGTGAAGCATGGGCCTCTTACAGAATCAACTTCCTGATCTCCGGGTCATTAGGAACATAAACGCGATCCTCAAACCATAAGGTATCGTGCTCACCCTCACGAAATCCCTTAGCTTTTCCTTTGCTCATATTCTCCTTTATCCCGGCAATCTCCTTTTCGGTCTTCTGAGCTTCTCTGATCTTATCCATCAATGTAGATTGAATCTCTAAAGCTGCTACATAGCCTGTCGGAACTATCTCCAAACATACCTCATGAAGATCCTCGGCTAACTCCTTGGGTAACTCTCCGGTGATGAGTGTGTTGACATGACTCTTGTGGCTCAGCGCATCGGCTACTAAGTTAGCCTTTCCTAGGTGATAATGCAATCTCATATCATAATCCTTAATGAGCTCCAACCATCTCCTTTGCCTGAGATTCAACTCCTTCTGTGTAAAGATGTACTTCAAACTGTTGTGATCCGTGTACACCTCACAATGGTTTCCGATGAGAAATATCTCCAGGTCTTCAACGCATGCACTACGGCTGCTAACTCCAAATCATGTATGGCATAATTCAACTCATGGGGCTTAAGTTGTCATGAGGCATACGAAACAACTCTCCCCTCCTGCATAAGCACAACTCCAAGTCCTCGACGAGAAGCATCGCAATATACATCATAATCTTTGCGCTGATCTGGCAGAATCAACACCGGTGATGTAACCAAACGTTTCTTCAACTCCTGGAAACTGGCCTCACATTCCTCAGTCCATTTGAATTTGGTGTCCTTCTTCAACAACTCCGTCATGGGTTTTGTAATCTTCGAGAAATTCTTAATGAACCTCCGGTGGTATCCTGCGAGTCCAAGAAAACTCTGGATCTCTCCAACTTTTGTGGATGCTTCCCAGTTTGTCACAGTGACAACTTTGGTGGGGTCTACTGCCATTCCTTCTCCGGATCTCACATGTCCGAGGAATCCAACTTCCTTCAACCAAAACTCACACTTACTGAACTTGGCATATAGCTCATGTTCTCTAAGCTTTCCAAGTACCAAACGCAAATGCTCCTTATGCTCCTCTTCGTTCATCAAGTAGACCAAAATATCATCAATGAACACCATGACGAACTTATCCAGAAACTCCATAAACACCTTGTTCATCATGTTAATAAAATAGGCAGGTGCGTAAATTAGACCAAATGACATAACAGTATACTCATATAGCCCGTACCTTGTGGTAAAAGCTGTCTTAGGTATATCCTGCTCTCGAATCTTCAACTGGTGGTATCCTGATCACAGATCAATCTTCGAAAATACCTTAGCTCCTTGCAATTGGTCAAACAAATCATTGA
The DNA here is from genome assembly GCF_018294505.1 of Triticum aestivum. NCBI lineage: Eukaryota > Viridiplantae > Streptophyta > Magnoliopsida > Poales > Poaceae > Triticum > Triticum aestivum. The sequence continues at coordinate 136,501,455 of NC_057801.1, forward strand.
TCATCGGCAGTGGGTACTTGTTCTTAATTGTTACTTCATTCGATCCTCGATAATCAACAACCATCCTCAATGATCCATCCTTCTTCTCCACTAGAAGCACTGGTGATTCCCAAGGTGACGAACTTGGGCGAATATAGCCTTTATCCAGTAAGTCCTTAATCTGCTTCTTAATTTTCTCCAAATCTTTTGCGGGCATCCTGTACGGTCTCTTAGATATTGGCCCTGTGCCTGGCAAAAGCTCAATCAAAAACTCAATGTCTCTATCCGGTGGCATGCCTGGCAACTCTTATGGAAATACGTTAGGGAAATCCTTCACCATTGGTACTTCCTCCTGTACAACCCCTGATAACGAATTCACTTGAGTCCTCTTCGGCACATGCCGGGATACATACTTGATCCTTCTTCCTTCTGGGGTGGTAAGAAAAATCGACTTACTGGCGCATTCAATGTTCCCTCCATACTTCGATAACCAATCCATGCCTAATATCACATCCAGTCCTTGTGACTCCAATACAGTTAGGTCTGAGGGAAACACGTAGTTACCAATCCTTGATGGTAGCCGATCACACCATAGACTAGCCATATACTCTGCTCCTAGCGAGGTTACTAACATGTGTGACCTAAGGGCTTGGGTTGGAAGTTTATATTTATCCACAAATCCCCTTGATATGTATAAATGCGATGCACCAGTACCAAAAAGAATGATTGCAGTAATGACTTAAGCAAAAACTTACCTATTACTTCATCTGGCTGGGCTTCAACCTCCTCCAGGTTAACGTGGTTCACCTGTCCCCTGTGAAAAGGGTTCGGCTTCTTCCCAGAGCTTCCATTGCCATTTCCATTCTTAGCTTTAGGACATTCATTGGCATAATGTCCAGTCTTCTGGCACTTGTAGCAAGTGACATGGCTCAAATCCTTCTTGGCTGGGGTGGCTGGGTTGGTACGGTTCTGACCGCTGCTCCCTCCATTCCCATTGCCATTATTGGTGCCACTATGGTTGTGCGAACTCCCTCCATTATGATTATGGCCTCCATGGGTATGCTGAAAAAGTCCTCCCGAGTTCGGGGTAAAATGAGGCTTCTACTGAGCTCCAGAATTGTACTTCCCATGTCCATACTTCCTCTTGCGGCGGCCAATCTGCTGCTGCTTCGCTTCAATCATGAGAGCTCTATCTACCAACTCCTGGTAGTTGTTGAAGGTTGCCACCATCAACTGCATGCTCAGCTCAGCATTCAGTCCTTCCAGAAACTTGTCCTGCTTAGCTGCATCTGTAGCAACGTCATCTAGGGCATAACGTGCTAGCTTACTAAAATCATCCACATACTGGCCAACTGTACGTCCTCCTTGGTGCAAATTGCGAAACTCGCGCTTCTTCATGGCCATAGCTCCTGCTGAAACATGGGCAGTATGGAGAGCTTGCTGAAACTGGTCCCATGTGACAGTGTTGATGGGGTAAGTGGCTGTGAAATTCTCCCACCATGATGATGCTGGTCCATCAAGCTAATGTGCGACAAAATGCACTCTCTCTCCGCATCAGTGCATCCTGCAGTGGTCAACTCCCTTCCAATCTTGCGGAGCCAATCATCGGCAACTATCGGCTCGGTGCTACTACAGAACACCGACAGATTGACCCTCAAGAAACGGGCTAAGTGATCAACAGGTGGTGGTGGTGGGTTGTTGTTGTTGTTGTTGTTGTTCCCCTGATTCTGATTCTGGACTAGTATCTGCATCAATGCATTCTGCTGCTGGATCAACTGAGTGAGCTCCGATGGGAAAGCAAATCCATTGTCACGTCTCGGAGGTATCTGAGGGTTTAGAAAAGATGAGAAAGTAGAATAGAATGAGGTCTAGAGAGATAAACACTACCCATATGCACATGAGACAAACACAAACATATCACTTCAATAAATTCAAACAAGGGCATACAACGGTTTAACTATCATTATAAAAGTGCTCGGACTATACTATATACATGGGGGAATACTACTACTATTATGGTGGTCGACTAGAAAAATTGATCGGTCAAAGACTCCATGATATCTACTCAAGCTTCATCAACAAAGTCATCATCTCTATCGTCAAGGTCAGAGTCGGTGTCATCGATGATGATGTAGTTCTCCGGGCAAGTGGAATCGTCGTCATCTCCACTTGGCGCGGGGTATCCCATGAATACTCCGATCTTCTTTATCTGGTCGTCATTCTACTCCAATAATGTTACGATTTCCTCCTCATGTCCATCGCGTGTAGATTTTAGTTCTTCCTCCAGCTTGGTGATCTTGGTCATTGCCTTCTTCAGATCTATCATGCCTGCGCACATCTGATTCTCCTGGCGACGAATGTGCTGGTTTAACTCCTGGATGAAAGCTGCAATAGATCTATCCTTCCTGGTGCTGATCATCTCCCATTGCTCATCTCGGCGCCCACAAATCTGGTAGATAGTATCCTTGATATCCTTGTGGTACACTTCTCCAATGTGTCCCATAGTGATGTGGGCTGCCATATTCTTTCCTAGACTCCAGGTTGGTGCGTCAAAGGAAAACTCTATGGGCTCAGTGACTGGCATGAACATCCTTTCTGGAAGTTGAACTTGAATCATCCAACGCTCCTCTTCTGGTAAAGTGGCGATGTAGGCCCCGGTGAAGCTTGGTACTCCAATGTTCAGGTATCTAGTGAGTTCCTTCAAGTGGCGTCCAAAGGGTGTATCTTCATCTGGTTGCGTGAACTTGTTCCTTGCATCCGCCATCCTAAAGAGTAGAGAAGGGAGAGGAGTTAGAAATGAGAAGAGAGTAGTGATATAGGGCTTTAGCTTAGTGGTCGTGTCCTACAGTCAGCGTGTGCTCTGATACCATGTTGTAGCGACCGGACCTCAAACAGTCTGATCTCTGTGCATCAGTGTCATCCCTGGATCAGAAATGCTGACACGCACAGTACTTGAAGGATTTATAACAGAGTAGCAATGACACACTTATTACATCGAATGTCTCAAAAGAGAACTTACTACAATAAATATGGCTTAAGGCCATCTAAATACGATAACAACGGAAGGCTTGGAAGATAAAGCGAGTCCATCAACTCCAACGGCATCACTGAGTGAAAGATCACGACATAAGGCATCTTACTCGTCGTATGAAAAGTCTGCAACATGAACGTTGCAGCCCGAAAATGGGTCAGCACATGGAATATGCTGGCAATGTAACACATAGAGAGTAATGGAGGCTATCACTACATGCATATATGGCTAGTGGAAAGATCTATGGTTACAGTTTTGCATAAAGCCAATTTTTCCCTACAACAAAGGAATAAATTTTTATTTAACTATCATGGTGGTTGTTAAACATTGAGAAGGTAATCCCCTCTCAATCCCAATTAAGCATCATCATTAAACCAAAAAATTAAATTAAATAACATGATGAGATTCACATGATAATCCAAGTACAAGATACTCAAAACGTCCATAACCGGGGACACAACTAACCATGATTAGTTTGTACACTCTGCAGAGGTTTGCGCAATTTTTCCCACAAGACTCGATCTCCTCCGTTGGATTCTTGCACTACATGTTGTTTGAGAAACGGATGACCGAGACATAGACTTTCAGAAGCGTTAGCACCTTACGATGGGTAGACAGTACCACCTACATCTCACTGTAAGAGTTCACACGACTTAATCAACTATGCTAGAGCCCATAGTAACTTGCGGCTGCACACGAAAGTTTCTAGCATGAAAATTCTCATGATCCCTTTGAGCCTGGGTTGCAGTCCATAGGAGAACCACAGGTACCCCGGGCTTTCCAAAAATACAGGCAACACTGGGTTCCCAAGGTGCCTCAATCCACCCGGATGTGTATTGAAGTTGCCACCTTAAGTTGAACAATAATTAACAATACTCACATCTATCATGGATAGACTCACCCAATCCACGTCTACAAGCATAGCATAGCAATATAAGCAAACGTAGAAGTAACTCCCAAAGGTTCGATAATAAACAGGACAATAGGTACCTCATCTACTTCCCAAAACCCACATATTAAACAGATCCTAACCATGCAATTGTTTGAGGATTGATCTAATGCAATAAAACTGGGTAGTAAAGAGATATGATCAAAGTGTTACTTGCCTTGCAGATGATCCGTGAAACCTAGAGACTCGTAGTAGCAGACTACGTACTCCGGATACTCTATCGCAAACAAACAAGCATAAAATAAACACCCATCTATTGAACGGGTAAAACTCAAATAAGAGGTCTAACCAAAAAGTTCAACTCAAGAACTTCGTTTTGCAAAAAGAATCAAATCAAACGAAGCAACGAAACTCAAACGGCGAAAGAAACAAGCTTCATTTACTAATCTGGACCTTTGTCAAATTTTCACTGTAGCAAAAACTTGTTTAAGTTGGTTAAACAGAAAGAGGGCTTCGAGACAAAACTCTAGGCGCTTGAATCGCCTGATTTCGATAAACGAGCGAAAAGATAAACTAAAACGAAAATCAGGGCAGAAATCGCGATCGATAATAATCATGGAAAATCCCTAGAGAAAGAAAAACTGACGAACAGGCTAACGAACAAACATTCGCTGTTTGTGGCTAAATGGTGAAGATCGTTCGTTAAAACGTACTAATGAATGGGCGTTCGCTAATTAAACTAAACCGGGAAAAAATAAAACCGATATATAAAAAATAAAACGGGGTTCCTAATAAAACCAACGGTTTTCTCCCGAAAATCGCGGCGGCAGTGGCGGCTACCTCCGGTGGTCAACGTCGGCAGCGACGGTCAACGGGCGGCGGCGGCGGCGGTCGGCGACTGCGGCGGCGTGTCGGGCGGCGGGCGAGGCAACGGCAGCGCCGGCGGCGGGGTGGGCTAGGCTGGGGTGGCTCGGGGCGCGCTATATAAAGGGGCCGGCCGGGCGGAGTCCCGGCCGAATAAGGCCCGAAGTTGGTTTGACTTTTTTTTAAAAATAATTCCGACGTGCAGGAAAAGAAAGAAAAGAAATACTAAATGGACTCTAAAAATTCCAAAATAAATGTTCCCCGTCCTCTAAAAATATGCTGGACAAGGCGAACATTTATTTCGGCCTAAACTGCAATTTTGAAAAACTCACATTTTTCCTAATTCAAATAAAATAGCGATAAAACTCTGAAATAAAATCTTATTTGATTTTATTATTAAATCTCCAATATTTCTTTATATTGGGAAAGTCATTTTTTCCCTCTCTTTTATTTTTATAAAAGAAATATACGAAGATAAAATAATTAAAATCAAATGATTCTCTTTTCAAAATTTGAAAAAACTCAAATATGAAAATAACGAAATCCCCAACTCTCTCCGTGGGTCCTTGAGTTGCGTAGAATTTCTAGGATCAAACCAAAATGCAATAAAATATGATATGCAAAGATGATATAATGTATAACATTCCAAATTGAAAATTTGGAATGTTACACCCACATCTTTCTCGAGTTCATGATGTCTTCCACGTCTCTCAACTCAGGCGTTGGTTCTCGGATCCCATCTATGGAGTGGACCGTGAAACACTTGATCTCCAAGATAACCTCACATATCGGGAGTACCATGTTCGCATTCTTGATCAAGCGGAGTGTGTCACTTGACATTAGAACATCGAGTTTCTGAAGGTTCAGTGGTCTCATCATTTTGAGAGAGAAGCTACCTGGGAGCGATAAGATCGTCTTTGACTGGAGTACCCCACTCTTTTTCCGCCGACTCCTGAATCTCGGGACGAGATTCTTTTGAGTGGCGCGAGTTGTCACATCCCTAGTCTGGTATGCTCTAGGCTAGCCATTGATGTTGCATCATGTTTAACTTTGTCTGAAATTTGAAATAGGGATGATCAAACACTGGCATCAAAGGAATTCAAATAGGTTCAACTAAATTATTTTCAGTGAACCCAAAGTGGCTTTCAAAAATGTTCATCATTTTTTATAAATGCAGGAAACAGTAAGCAGAGATGACGCACATTTTTCCCTGACATTTTGGATTTTTGAATTAACACATATTGTATTTTGAATTGGACCAAATAAATGTTATAAATATTTATTGCTTCTATAATCCTCTTTTTTGGTGAGGGGCTTTGGAATAACCCCTTTAGTCCCTGCAAAAATTATCAGAAGCAACGCAAATGATTTAGTTCCTAAAACTAAATAAAAACAAATGACAGAAAAAAAAAAGATCAGAAAAAAAATAAGAAAAAGGGGAAACTTACCTGGCAGCCCGCTGGCCGGCCTGGCACTATGTGGCCCACTGGCCCATTGCTAGTCGTCTCCCTCCTCCCACCAGTCGGACGGGGCGCGTGCCTTGCGCGTGCGCGCATTTGGCGTGGCATGCAATAGCCTGCCTGGCCTCCCCTGGCCAGTGCGACGCCACCGCTCACCTCCTCGCTACCGTCTGACCCCCTCACTATCCCCTGGCCCTCTCCTTGCTCGATCCTCGCCACGGCTGATCACTACCGTCACTGCCACTCACTATTGCCGCACCCACTGCCATGGCATCGCCTCTCTAACGTGTCCACAAGCCTCGCCGAGTCTCCCTCGTCATCTCTGTCGAGTTGTGCGTTGTCATACGCCATATGGAGCCCCCTATGCCCTTGTCTTTATTGTCGGCCGCCCGAGATCGCCCTCGATGTTCCGGCCGCACCAGACCTCCCTCGAGCTTGTTGTTGACTCTTTCGGATTTGCTTTGAGCCCCGCCGCCGTTCCCCTTGCTCCCACGTTTGATTGCATGCCCTAGCTGCCACACCCGCCATGGCCAAAGCCTCTCTGCCGCCGTCCATGGTGCCACCGTGACAACCACGGCTACAACTCACATCAAAGCCCTTCCGCGAGCTCAGCAAGTCCCCACGAACCCAACTCCACCGCCTACGCTTCCTGTCGTGCTCCGTGGGCTCGGTTTTGTTGAGCCGTAGCTTTGGCCGCCGCGGATGTGCTCGACGACGTCAACTCCGGGTGCCCCACGACCCTATGCTATCTTCCCTGGATGCGCGGGAGTGTGGCCTATGTACTGATGGTCTCCCCGCGCCCAGCCGCCGCCTGATGCGCAGGTCGGGCGAGTTTCCTTCGTGGTTTCGGTCGTCGCCAGCCAAACTTCAGCGACAGCTGACGTGGTATGTCATTATGACCAACCCCCCCCCCTAATTAGCCACCTCACTGCCACTGATAGTGGGCCCCGACGCGCCTAATCTTTTAGTTATGCCAATTTAACCCCCTGTTTAAACCCGTATCACTGACGTGTGTGCCCTGCATGTCAGGTTTGACCCCAGTCAGTGCAGTTAACTTGCTAACGTAGGCATTACGCGGTGCTTATGCAGTAAATAACTTTCTAGATTATTTATAATTCAGGAAATTCTAGAAATTAGTAAAAACATCAAAAGTTCATAGAAATTCAGACTGAAATAATTTATATATGAAAAATTATCAGAAAATACCAGTCTATCCATCCTTACCATTTTCATGCATGACAAACCACTTTATACCTACTAAATATAGGAAAACTCATAAATGGCATTCTAAAGGGTTTAATCTAGAGTTGCGTTTGAACCCTTGGTTGAAATGTACTTTATCCAAAATGAATGCTAGATGCATTAGCACAAACCACATCACATCTTAATGCCATGTTCCTGCATCATATTGTTGCATATCCTTGTGTATTGATTGCTCGCACCGTCCTTCTCAATAGGTCCTGCTCCAGAGATAGTTCTAGAGTACCTATCAGAGGAGCAGTGCCCCCTATTGTTCTACTAGGCAAGCAACCCCCCCCCCCACCTTGGAGCATTCCGATACAAACCCACTCTTAGGCTCGTGCTCTCTTTTACTTCATTAGGACAACGACGATTCAACTGTTGCTACTTTATGTTGCGCTAGTTGAACCCATTCCTCTGCATGACCTATCTTTGCCACAGTAAATAGCTGAAGCTCACTAGATGTGTAGCAGTTGATTGATCCATATTGTGTTCCTACTATGTTATGCCCGCTATTTCTTAGATTTATGTCAGGTCTGATTCATTGGGAATGAATTGGAGTGTTATGCCATGTTCTGATGTTGAAAGTTAAGCGTGTGAACATGATTTGGTAAAGGTAGTGGTGAGAGGCCACCTAGGAGTACACGATGGGTTGTCTCACTGCAATCATCCTTAAGAACTGAGTTTTTTGTATGTTGTCCAAGACTAGCTACTACCACATGTTGGAATGCTTAAGTGCCCCTCTTGACCTATTAACCGACTTGATATCTGTCCAGGAGTTGCAACTAGTTTCTAGTGTTTGTAGGCAGTGCTATTTTTCTACCAGTTGGCACCCGGCAGGGTGGAATTGGGACAGACTAGGCACCGTGCCTAGTGTACCAAGTGGAACCCGGATGGTGGGCTCGGGAACCCTGCACACATTGTTTGAGGCCGTGATAGAAACCTTGGCCGAACTTTCCCTTGCAGATACATACTCAAATAGGCCATAAACCTGCACTAGAGTCGTTTGTGGTTCGTCAGGTCGTGGCCGACACCCTCGCTAGGCTTCCACATGAAGGTTGTCGAGATACATGACGTGTACATGGTGATAAGTGGTGAGAGCATGTGTAAAGAAGTACACCCCTGCAGGGTTAACATGATCTATTCGAATAGCCGCCTCCTCAGTTATGGACTACTTGGATACTTATGTGGTACATCGACAACTTGAAGTGGATACTCTAAAATGCTCAAGATAACTGTGAGTGCTATGGATGGCATTCTCGTAGGGAGATGGGATAGAATCCATAGTAGTGTATTGCTCTGGTGATTAGTGGACTCGTGTGCGCTATCTTACATCAAAGAAGTTACTCGTACTCATAGAATATGATAGCCACTGAGTCAAAGATGGCTTGCTGCAGTTAAACCCCGTATTGCCTTCTTGATACTAATGCATGTATGATAGGATATTATGTAAGTCTTGCTGAGTACCTTTGTACTCACGTTTTCTTAATTTATGTTTTGCAGGTGAGACTTCTGTCTAGCTAGTAGTTTTGATTGGACTTCGATGATTAGCTTGTTACATCAGCTATGATCTTGTACCCTTGGGAGCGTCTTGTAGAAAGTTAGGCTTCTCTGCCTTTTTTATTTGTAGTTGTCTATAGGAAGACATATTATGCTTCCATTGCCTGTATTCTTTGTATGTTGGGTCATGTGAACCTTGTTTGTATGATGGCTCTTCTACGCCTTTATCTGTATGAGTTGTTGAGTTATGTGGTGATTCCATGTTGTACAACACATACTTGCATGTTACGCATACGTGTAATGTGTATTGATATGTGTGGGATCCAAAACCTATTTGTTTATTCTTGGTAGCCTTCCCTACGGGGAAATGTCTCATGATGCTTCCATTGAGCCATGGTAGTTCGCTACTGCTCCTTAACACTTGGGTTGGGAAACATGTATCCTTGTTTGTTCATATGCCTGTCCCATCAGGGAAATGTCACGTGTTGTTCCTTTAAGTCCTTGTAGCTTGCTACGACTTGGGTTCATACGTTGATGACCGACACGTTCATTGCTGGGTTACGTATGCCTGTCATTATAAGTTTGGACACCTTGGGTTTATGACTAGTCATGTCAGTCCGGGTTCTCTCTCATATGGATGCTAGCGACACAATCATATATGTGAGCCAAAAGGCGCAAACGGTCCCGACCAAGGTAAGGTGGCAGCCGTGGGTTACCGTGCGTGAGGCCACAAAGTGATATGATGTGTTACATGCTAGATCGGTGTGACTTAAGATCAGTGTCCCAACAATTTGAATGAATTAATATGAGAAATGTTGTTTAATTTCTATTTCGTCAAATTTCTGTCACTCAATATGCCCTACTTTTAGCAAAGATCATGCCAAAATTTTAACACTTTGTCAATTTTGCAGTTGGAGGAATGGATCCCCACACGGGAGCATCATTTTAAGATGAACTCAATGACAACAACCTTGACATTGAGATGGGCACCACAGACGTCGAGACGGGCAACGACCATCATGAAGAACCACCCATCGGGCAAGAAGAAATGAGCTACGTCGATGAGACTTCATTTGGCACCTCCACCGGCAACAAGACCACGCATAAGGGCTAGGCAACCGAACAAGCTTCACGAAGGTATCATTATAATAACCGTATTGGCCAAACATGAGAGCCCATCTCCCTAGATGTCGCGGCAAAGACATATAGTAAAATGCTAGGTTGCATCTTGAGAAAAAAAACGTCTCGATCGGTTGCAAGGATATAGGCAGACATAAGCAGAAGCTACTCGAAGCGTTACACCAGAGTTATGCATTTCTGTGTGACTCTAAAAAAAGACCGAAGAGTATGCCATATCAAAATGGTCGAAAATGTTTAGGGACTGGAAGACCAGTCCCAGTTGCAATCTCATGGACAAGGACTTCGAGACCGTTAAGTGGCTCAATCCAACTATGGATCAAGAAGAATGGACGAAGATTTTTGAATCATCGGGAAGTGAGTCAAGGAAGGAGGTAAGCGATCATTTTCGTAATTTACAAAAAAATCTGCCAGGCAACCACCTTCTGGGCCCTGGTGGTTACAAAGCTACAATATCCAAGTGGGAGAAGGAGGTTGTTAACTTCGAAGCCACGGGTAAACCACACCCATTCTTGGAACATCAAGATCGTCTGCGTGACTTCCATTTCCTAAGGGCCCGTGCAGTTCGAGACCCAGAGACTAACGAGTTCGTCCTCCCGACACCGCAACTTTGCTCGATGGAGGAGAGCCTGGTAATTTCATTGAAGACTAATAATTAGTAGCTACTACAATTATTATCATACTCATCATTTACCACAACTTTTGTACTTTTTGTAGAGAAAAATGAAGGAGTAATTGGACTTGGTGTTGATGAATCTCCCTACCGCTATAGGTATGAAGACCATCTTACATGGGCTGAGAACGAGGGATTTGGGGTTGACAGGAAGCCCAAGGCTGGACGTGTGTTGGGAGAAGGTAGGATGTTGTGGGACCAGCGTATTCTCAAACCAAAGAGTTAAAGAAATATAGAAGGAAAATCAAGGTTGATGACAAGATCGATGCCAAAGTAGATGCAGCAATTCAAAGAAGGCTAGCTGAAATATTCCCGGCTGGCCATGAGCATCATCTGTATAGTAGCACCCAACAGCCACAAGCATCGCAGGATGTTTCATGTTGGTTGCTAGCCAAAGTAAATGGCGTGCCGAGGAAGGTTGTCAAGGGGCAAATAATTCCATTTACAGATGGTACTAGAATGATGCACGGGGTCGTCCTACCACTGGACATGACGAGGGTACTAGTTCAGTACGTAATGCCGGGCTTTGAATACTATTTGTTGCCTCACCCCCTGATGAAGGCATCACTATGTTAGGACAAGTAATAGGGGGGTGCGTACCTGCTTAAGTGGCCACTCGGTGATATAGAGGAGATTAGTCCACACAGATTCTCAGGTAATGACTTCGATCCCGCCTTCGCGAACCTTGACCCCCTTTTCAACATTGACAACACTGGAGACAACATAGCTAAGGATATTCCACAATCAGCGAGGTAGGATCTACCAGTTGATTGTGGACCAACCGCAGACAAGCCACCTATGCCAATTTTCTTCCCCGAAGGACATAAATGGAATCAGTATAAACCCAGTGAATCGTCGCTATTGGACTCTACGTTGATGACCCTCACGACAGATCTTAATGTTCTACACAACGACGTGGTACGTAGATCAAAAGAAGAAGGTCAACAAGGTTACAGGTCCAAAGTTCTACAAGGTTATAATTTCGACCTTCAGTTTTCGGCCAATATAATTGATGTGCCAATTAATGAGGTGATCCATGCAAATACCTTCTATGTGAGTGCACTATCTTAGGTGTTAATGAGGCTTTGGGCACTTCATCGATAGTTAGACCCCCTACTCGGGCATAGTAAAGTGTCTTTACTTGATCCTTTTTACTTAACCGCCACAACCTCGAATCTGTAATTAGCCAAGAGCTCATCTCAAACTACCTATTCCCGTCATGATTTCGATTCACCCGCAAAAGGACACCTTTCTATTGCCATATTGTGACAAGTAAGTTTTTAACGTTCACTCATTTATTATGAAACCTATATAGTTAACCTTCTAGTTTGATCTCATCCATGCTTATTTCTTTGTTTATTGCGCAGTGACCAACATTGGATCGTAATCGCACTATTGTTGATGTAGGGCTTGGCATGTTTCTTCAATTCAAATAGAGACCCTTAGAAGCAATGAACAAAATTGAAGTTGGTTCTCAATGATGCTCTAAGCAAGTGGAAGAACTTCAATAACAAGATAACGCCGTACTCAGAATTCAAGTTCATTTTTCTATCAAGAACCAAATGTCAGAACCTTCCATATGTCCGGCTACTTTGCAATGGTTGTCATGACCGACTATTTGAAGAAAAGTTAATATTTACGAAATCATAGCCAGATCATCAAGTGGTCTAAGGATATGGAGAAGGACATTTCCATAAGGGAATTATTATGTGAGCCTAAGCGTATTCGAAAGGTGCTGGCCAAAATCATCAACAAGGAGGTTGTAAATGAGGATGGGAAGTACCACTCCGTGCCACAGTCACATGAAGAACAAGTTCACCGAGTCCAAGACACATTCTCGTCATTGGTTGCCAGCGAGTAGCCTACTCAAGACACACATGTTTTTTTCTCTGACACTTTCTATACTCAACTACTTTGCTTCACTATTACTCTTATTTATTATGGCGACATTGTAACAATTAATGTGCTGCATGATTATTTGAATGATGAGACAACATTCTATATTTGTATTGCAATGTGATGATTGAGTGCTAAATACTCTAGCCACCTAATTAAAATGATGGGACGATAGCCAAAAATGCTGACGCGACATCAATTCTACTATATGCCAAGACCACTACCAATGGCGGGCGGAGAAAACTGTTGTGGCGGGCAACAAATAGTGCCAGCCACTAGACTACACCCACCAGTGGCGGGCGCCCGCCTGCCACTGATGCCATAATAGTAGTGGCAGGAGGTCGGTGGCGGGCGGCCCTAGGAGCCTTGCCCGCCACTGCTAGCCTTTTCCCACCCGCCACTGCTAGGCATTCCTGTAGTAGTGAGTAAACAGGTTGTTTGGGTTGTAGATAGAAAAGAACATATGAGATCCATAATATGTTGATCAAAATGTCATACATGGACATAAGAGGTCTATAGTCCATACAACATACGTAGTACATTTTCTTGTGGGAAAAACTTCTAATCTATTCATAAACTATCAAGGAAGCACAAATAATACCAAGAGAAACATAAATTACATACAGGTCCATAGACCGCCTAGGTACGACAACAAGCACTGGAGAGATCCAAAGGAGCACCACCATCATCGCCCCTCTGATGGAAACAAAACAAACCTTATTGTAGTAGACAGTTGATAAGTTGGTATGGAGCATCCTAGGTGCATCGCCATGGACACGGCTCCATCAGCAAGGGACACGTGCATCACATATGCGAAGGTGAATCTTCTCCTTTTAGAGTGTCTATTTGCGCCCTTCGAGGATGGTATACTACTTGACCCCTGATGCATGTATAGGTTCGAGACGATCGTTACATGAGTCGAGGATGAGTGCAAGCACAAGAGTACACCTACACCATTCGTGAGGGAAACGAAGGTGGAAGTGCAAGTCGAATGCTGAGCTGCCACAGGAAGTGCACAGTCGGACATCCGGGCTCTGGTTGGACATGACTCCATCGCCAAGGGACATGCGCATCGCATGAGGAAGTGAACTGCACTAGGGTAGGCTTGACCCTTTGGGCCAGAAGGGAAAATTCTTTTTTTAATCTCTTGCATCATGAACGATGATTTTAAGGGATCCCCCTTACAAACTTGTTCTTTGTTTCCTTCCAAATGATCGAAGCTCTGACAATAAAAATGTCCAGAAATATTGGCTTGTTCCACACCTGTTTAATGAGCCGTGTTGATGGAGAATGGTTAAAAGGCCATATGTTTAATTTGATTTTATTTCTTAATTGTTCAAATGATGTCTTCACTTATATCATGTAGGTCTTATTTGTTAGAAAAGACTAGTAGAATTAAAAAGAGCGGGAATATACTGCCACATCATAGAACGATACAAGTCGCTGAAGTACTTACGATAAAACTCAAGTGAGGTTCTATAACACTAAATTATATATACCCCTTCCTTCCAAATATGCAATACCTCATCAAATTGTGAACCTAACTTTGACTAAAAAATATGATCTATAGGATAAAAACTATAACACAATATGCATACTTATATGAAGTTTCAAATGCTATAATTGTCATTGCATATAACTTACATTTTGTTATTACGATGCATAGTAAAATTTAGAATCAAAATTTGAAGGGTGTTATATATTTTGACGGAGAGGGAGTCGATGAATCTTAGGTGTATTTATAGGAATGCATAAAAATCAGTTTCATGTTAGATGGGTGTAACGTGTATCTAAAATAATATAACACACATTGTAAGAAAAAGTGGAGAAAAATAATAATTGATAGATGATCATGGTCCAACAAAAAGTTAATGAATTTTTAAAAGCAACTCTTATTTTGTTTTCTCCTCAATGCAGTACAGAGGTGGTTAGGACAATGCAGGAAACATTACAGGCGATTGCGATTTTGTAGCCACCTTTAATTTCTCATCAGTGCAAAGGATTTCTATTTCTACCACCTATGCTTGGTCAGAACCTTAGGGGCACGTCCTTTTACTATACTAGATGACCCGGTTGCGCCAATGGCGCAAGAAGCGAATTAGAAAGAATGTAAGAAGCGAATTAGAAAGAATGTTAGTAGTGAGTAAGTAAAAGATGTAACTGGAAATATAATGCAGTGTGGATTGTATTACATCATGTATTAACCACAAATCATGAAATCAATACCAGAGAACCAACTAATGTCACCACCTCTGTACTAACAACCAACATTTAGTATCACAGGAGTGTTTACTTGCAGATCAGGAGTATCACAATTACAACTAAAGAGGCATTGTCCTCACTGCTGTCCTGAGCCCTTCACAAGGAGAGTTCCAAGCCTCGCAACTTCTTCCTTCAGCTCTACACATGACCCTTAGTTACGAAGCTCGTCCCTCAGCTATGATTATTTCAAGATGAAATCAACATGCTATTTCTCTCACATGGAACATGTTCAGAATTTAGCCAGTCTTGCTAATCTTTCAGCTACAAAGGCAGAAAGAAAAATGGCATGATGAATAACTAAAAAAAACTGGACCAATAATACTTGTAGCATTAAAAAACCGAGAAAGTGAATTGAGGACAACAGAACAATTATTTGTAACAAGGGCAAGCTTGGCTGATGCAAAATGATCACTCTGAAACTATATTTTAGAACCAAATTAAAAAGGAACAAAATAATCTAATACTCCCTCCGTTCCAAAATAACTGTCTCAACTTTGTACAAAAACATCATGTATCTTTAGGACCAATTTTTAGACGATGGTACCACATAAATCAAGAATTAGACATATCAGATTGCAACGTATTCATGGTCATGTATCTTTAGGACCAATTTTTAGACGATGGTACCACATAAATCAAGAATTAGACATATCAGATTGCAACGTATTCATGGTCAGTTACCAATCATGTCACACCAAGGATTTGCACATACAACCTGAAATAACTGCAGCTAGCTTGAAGTCTGAAATCTACCAGGTGACAGACAAAGGCAATACCACCAAACCTTATTCTTATTGGACAAGCACAAGATTTAAGAGAAGATAACACATAAAAAATCCTATTTGGTTTCTGGATGCATGCACTTTCTGGATTGTGCACATCAAAGCATGGAAGAACATTCCTAGGAGAGCCATTGTAGCACAACAAAGTAAACCAAAAATAAAAAAAGAAGTGAGTTTGTATCATGTAATTTAGCAATGTATCAGCCCATATCACCATTTATTTTTCAGAGACCAAAGAAAATGACAGAAGTTTCCCTATTCTTTCCTGTACCTTTCTACCAGAATGCTCTCTATTTACAAGCGCCACACAGACTATTTCCACTTGGCGGCAGGTTGGGCACAACAATCCTTGCCGCGAGCTGCAGAAGAACCACACACGCACATACGTCAGACCAGGACATACGAACACGGGCACCGTGAGGGGGAACGGAACGGACCGGAAGGGGAGAGACAGATCGAAAGAGGGAACGTACGGAGGCATAGTCAGGCTGGGAGGCCGTGAGCGCGGCGGCGGTCTCGGCGGCGAGCTCGTCGAGCTGGCTGGTGGTGACGCCCATGTATACCCTGACGCAGACCGAGCACGGGGTCGCGGTGCTCCTGGCTGAGCCCATAGCTGAGCTTCTTGAACCACACCGTGATCTTGTCGAAGTGCACCGTCTCCGTCCGCCCGTCCCGCTTCACGACATACATCACCGAAAACTAACAAAAACATACTCATGTGCATCATCCAAACAGGCAATGGTTTTGCATGTTTGTACATCAGAATCAATAATTGAATTATCAACAGATTGGTATATGCAACATGCTTAAATATCATGCCAAGAGAATAATTAAATGCCACATTTATGAATAACTGAACATTATGAATGCCATGCTGCATTTTGTAATGGTAATGATCCAAGATAGTTAAATAGATGGTCATTATTAGGAATGCTCCATAGGATCTAAAGACACGTGTGCATGTTTCTTAAGTGTGCTTTCTAAAATTGGATACCCATTTAGCTCTATTAGCTTGACTTGAAGCGATGGGGACACCGCAAAGTTGATCCCGTACTAATAGTCACAGACAACCTTGTAGAAGATCATGCCCACCCTTGGTCCTTAGAGGGACGTGTGTTGTAGTGGTAACCACATCAGTGAACTTGAAAGGTTATACATGTTCCTACATTACAGAAATGAAACAATAAGCATCTTCACAATAGGACTGCATCACTCGGCCAACAGGGCATTTAACGCAAATGCATTGGCTAATGCCAATGATGTCTGTTCCTTACACAGGATAGCCATGAAATTGTTAATCGTATAAAAGTACAGGAATGCAAAGAAACCATGATCGTTCTACAATTGTTGAAGCAAGCTATTATCTTTCAAGAAATCCTATAGAAAATAAGCAATGTAAAAAGGGGAAACAGCTAGGCACGCACTAAGAAACTGACGAACAATATCTGTCCAACTAAACTTCTACACATGATGAAATAAATATCCTTGCAGAGGGCCCTTTATAATTGGAACAAAGAAATAATTTTAAAAAACAGTACCCCTCTGTCATCACCATAGTCTAGCAGATTAATTTAACACAATTTAGGATGAGTAGCACTATAATATTAAAACTGAACTAATTGTTCCTGCTACTTGTGCTTTCTGATGCCTTGTACATATTCATATATGATACAGTAACACTGGCAGCAATTTCTCAAGCGCAAGAACACATATTTTTTCAACTAACAGATTGTATCTAAAGTCCCCCCAAAAGCTGACTTAGAATCTAATCAAATAAGTCAAAAACTCTTTTTTAGACTAAATAAGTAGAATCCTGCCTTCTTGTGGCTACAGTTTAGTCTTGGCTAGAATTTAATCTAACAAGCAGAAACCTCATCAGAATTTAATACAGAATATGAATGACAATAAAACAATTCTAAGCAAAGAGGAGGAAGAGGGGAGCGAAGCTGACAGGGAAAGGTTGTCGGGGCGAGCTGAGGGCTTGCTTTCAGAAAAACTCTCCCACAGGCTTGCTCTACACTCGCCGTTGCTCTCAACCGCGACCGTAAATTTCTGGGAATATATGTTTCCTCTATATAATTATGCTGGATTTTGGAGAGATGCATCACATAATATCTTTCAGTTTCAAATCCATGAGTTTGTGTAGATTTCGTTTGTAAAACTTTGTATAGCTTAGGTTCTGAACTATCTTTATGAAACCTTATGTAAGATCTGAAGTCAATCTTGTCGATTGTGTACAGATCCGATGAATAAATGGGCAAGGAAACCAAGTGGTGTCCGGGGATTGATGGCTCGGATAGCCTGGTAATGATATCAATAAGTAATTATTGTGCAAACAATAACTAATGCAGGTTCCAGGATCTCGTGTGTTGCTGCTGATTACCGAAGGCATATTAGACAAACTCTAATCGATCTAGCCAGTCCAGGCACAACAAGAATGGGCCGCTGCATTGTAAGGTATATCCAAGATTCAGAAACATATGATTTCGCTGCTTTCGACTCAGAACTGAACTAAGCTAGGCACCCGAACACCATGCTAGAATCCAGAGGGAAGCATAGCGCAAGTGCGACTCTCGCTGACCACCTAGAGGCACGGTACCAGTAATGCACCAAGATCTGTCTATTCAAGAGGTAAACAAGAACACATCCTCGTTTGATATCATGATATGCAAGTAAGTTTCAAGCACAGGGTTGATATGCAAACAAATATCACACACACAGGGAGACCGCCCAAACAAGCACATCAGCTCACATCACTTTTAGTAGACAAAAACTAAGCAAGAGAGACCCAACCTTGTTCATAATGACACGAAGGACCCAACAAACAGAGAACATAGATCAGCCTGCAAGTAGAAGAAAAAATAAGAGAATGAACAACATACCAGCTCATAGACATTTCATGAAACACGTCAGGAGTATTGTAACGGAAGAACACCTCCTTCATATGATAATAATGAGCAGCAGTAGAATGGAAGGATCACTGGCAAATTGAACGAATGAGAGCAGCCCCGACGATCTAAAGCTTCAGACCACCAATATCATCATAAACCATGTTTGTCGGCATTGCTAAAAAAACAGTAGAATAAGCAAACAAAATCTCAGTTAACCACCTGGTACACAAAACAAAGGGCATTTAAATCCCCAAACCTGAAGATATGCTACAGGAGCACATGTACATTTGATAAAAACCAATGTACATGTATATGCATGATTACTAAATATGGCAACAATACATATGGCACAATAATTTACCCCCGTCACTGAAATCTGAAGTCAGTGTGCGTGTGTATGTTTATACACCAGCTAAAAATCTACGAAACGCAAAATAAGAATCTGGATGCCCAATAAAAATTAATCTGGCTGGGCAACTCGGCTACTCCGAGCTCCCCCAGATTGAAAACTCGCTGGTCGTCCGATTCTGTCTTTTACATCGTCTGAGCCATCTAATTTTCACAATCTATTTTCACTTTGTGGTTATTTTTCCTCTTCTATGACTAGTGGGCTTATTATTGTGCTTTACCTGATTATTAGTGATTTGAATGATTAGTAATTTACCTGAGTATAAGTGTCACAAGTATATTCATTAACTGCCCCCGTACAACCTGCAAATTGATTATGGAATGAGCTTCTGACGGGAAATAGAAAACAAAAAGCACAAAAGAACAGTAGGCACCTGACATAGCTCTAGCGTGGTAAACTTTTTTGAGTGCTTACAGTCATCTTTGGTGCTGACTCGTATCTGACCATTGCCCTGCCAATCGAGGTCACTGTTGCACCACGACTCACGGCAAGGCCCATTTACCTAGTATGCTCCAACTGCCAGCAGACAAGCAATGTTGCATAAACCAATTGAGGCCTTTTCACTAATTAAATCTACAAAACCATTTAGTAAAATCCACTGGAACTATCCAACTATAGGACTGAATCAATGAAACATAACAGCAGCTGCAGAAACCACTCTAGACCTTTTTCATAAACTAAAGGAAACATTTTAGGTTCTAATTAACCCTGGGGGCTGCAGCCGCTGTTATGAAAATCACTCTCTTCCTATCAATTTTCAGAAAATGGTTTAGAGTGGTTTCTGAAAATGGTCCAGAGTGGGTCCGGATTAAATTGATAGGAAGAGAAGGAATGGGGGTGTTTTAGAACGACTAGATGACCCGTTGCGCCAAATGGCGCAAAGACCCGTTTGAAAACCATGTTCGTGTTGAATTTTTTTTTACATTATTTGATAACTTTATGTTTGAGCAAGAGTAAAGATCATGTGAAACCATAAGTGTTGCTAAAATTAGGATTTCACCAAGTAAAAAAAAGGTTTCAGCAATGATACCAATTTTACCTATTTTAAAGGCAAGTCCTGAGGTAGATACCACAAAAATTTGACAAAGGAAGAATACATTCAACATAAGATACTATTCCTAAAATCGAAGGACATCATATACATGAACAACATCAGATTAAAGATAAGTATGGATCTTAATCTTATAGAACCAAATTAAATAGAACAAAATAAAAAAATGAGGACCATATATCCACACTGAGAACCAAAAAAGGACAAAATATATGACCAAATAGAAGTGTACACCACAGTACTATTCTCACCAGCATCGTTCAATTTTAAAAAGTAAAAAAAAACATCAAACATGGGAAGCTTACCGCCCATCCGAAAAATCATCATACTCATGGCTATCATACATCATATAACTTTTTTTTACTGAGAAGCCACTATTGAGAAGCCATGTGACAATTAACCACTGCATTGTATTTCCCATCACACAATGGACATACATAACTATCCCATATAAACCCAATC
This sequence comes from Triticum aestivum, assembly GCF_018294505.1. Classification (NCBI taxonomy): domain Eukaryota; kingdom Viridiplantae; phylum Streptophyta; class Magnoliopsida; order Poales; family Poaceae; genus Triticum; species Triticum aestivum. Next base: position 136,521,980 of record NC_057801.1, read on the forward strand.
ACTACTTTCTCCAGTGGCTATTACCGACAAAATTGGAGCTTCTCATGTACACCGGACAAGAAGGAACAAGCAGCCGCACAGCCACCGCACGGCAAAGCAGACGAAGAAGCCCTACAAACAACAACAAAGAAGAAGAAACAAACAAGAACAAATCAGCAGACAACAGCAGCAGCGGGGATCGAACATTGATTAAACTGAATAAAAGAAGAAGCTCACCCTCCCTAACCAAACGCAACAGCAGCAGCGCGGGTATCCTTATCTGAAAGCAACCACACAGTTCATTTGTCAGATGCAGTCAGTGGTAAAAGAAAGAAGAATGTTAGTAAATTAGAACTACACACACACCTCCAATAGTATTTTGGCCTGTGTAGGAGACAAGTGTGCGTTTACATCCAGGAATTTAAGCATCTGCCCAGAGCAATCCCGACCCTCTTCTTAACAACCCCAGGCTGCTGAAAGAAACCTGCAAAATCATCCAAACCAACAAAGATGATTTTAGGAATCTATATATCAAAGAGACAAAGCAGGAGCATCACAACAAACAGTAAGTCTTAGTCATGTCTGTATCCATGCTCTACAATTGTTGACCCTCATTTATTCTTACTCATGGCCACACCTAGGGCATGCTTTCTCAATGAAGGGTTCAAGCTATAAATTTCAAATGTGAAAACAGAAGACATTTACCTGTTGCAGTCCTTACATCCATCGAAGAGGATCCTACTAATTCCTATGATGGGTTGTGCATGAGCAAAAATCAACATTAACCAACTTGGAACCTACAAAGAAGAAGAGGACATTAAATTTCTGCAAACAACATATATCCACTGTGCCAAAGTTGATTCTTCTCCTTTTATGATGATTTATAAACTGACAAACAGCTAAGTATCAATCAACCATCAATAAAAAAAAGAACATTTACCCAATGTATATAGATAAAAAAACGCAGGTGGGGGCAAAGAACCACATGTAGTATCCTCCTTCCAACAGTAAAAGGCTACACGTCACAAAATTATAGAAAACATTTTGCACGTAAGCATGAAATCCCTTACTTTCAAAGATCTGCCCCAGAGTAGGCAATGGACATGATTATGCCACATGCTGCAAGGCCGACAATGACGCCACCATCGCTGCTGCTGATGAGCGAGGGAGAATATAAAGAGGGCAATATTGCCATAGGTGGGCGCAAGGTTAAAGTTCTCCTTATCTGAAAAATATAAAGAAATCATTCAGGAAGATGCTATCTTGCAAGCAAATAACTAACACAACTGTACTACAAGGAAATGAATTAGTGAAGAATAATTGACCTGTATTCTCTGGCCGCAAATTCAAGTCATAAAATGGTAAATGTATTTAATGGGCACAAAAAATGATACAACAAGAATTTAACACAAGCATCAAATTCGTCCCCCAAATTACCCAAACAGAAATAGTCACCCTAATTAACATCAGGGACAAGAATCCCCCAAACACCTCGAGCTCCTTGCCCAGTGGGGGTGGAGGCAGAGGTGGCACCTCGGTACCAGCGCCGCCCAGGACGGTATTGAGGTCAGAGGAGACGAGACAACGACCAATTTGGGAAGCAACGTCACAGCACAGTGGTTGGGGAGCAGCATCGGCGAGAGAGAAGGGGGTGCAGGAGGCTGTGGCTGCATCGTTTCCTCTCAGATCGAGAGAGAGAGAGTACCTGAGAGAGAGAGCGCGCACACACGGAGCAGCCGCAGCTCGGCGTCGAGGAGGCACAGAGACGGCCGGCCCCCACCTCCCTTCCTCCTCTCCCGATCCAGGAGCGGATCGAGCCGCCAAACATTGAATACATGTATAAGTAGAAGTAATTTGAGGTGTGCCAACAACACACTTGGAAGGTAGAAGGAATGATTTAATGAACAAAACAGTCTTGAACTATACTCCATTTAGAAAAGTATGACTGAAACCAATGCACAGATTTAATAGGATTCCACATATACATAACAGTAATTTGCCACTTGCAAAAGAAGAAGCTACCAAAATACAACAACCGTAAGGAATTTTCTCACAACACTGGTATTGACTATTGAACCAACAAGAAGTATTAATTCTGTTACCTGGTAAACTGACCAGGATATGAAAGAACATATTAGGCATCCAGGGACCAACTTCATCTTTGTTGTTATTTAATTTGTGAATAGGAAAATATATATTTTAGTGGCAAATGAATAATTTCTGCAATTGGTAGTATGCAGCCATACTATTGTGTACTAAAATAGAGAAAAGAGCATGGAAGTGGATATGTTTTAACAGAGAAAAATCGTAGAAATACACTATGTTAGACACGGTAAAAAAACAAAAACCATCTTGCTAGTACGACCAATAAGCAGGGAAAAACTTGAATAATAGTGGAAGCAAGGTGAAATGTAAATTTATTTGACATTGTAGTTATTACTACAACAAAAATGGTTTACAATACCAACGAACCTATGAGAGGAAGGCAACAAACAATACGATAAGCCAAGGCCCCCGCTAGCAACTGAGGAAAAGGTGGCAGAACAAACAATGCAGTAGACACAACAAATAAATAGCGGAGAGGCAGCGAGCAGACAAAATCCTCAGAGCCGCGGGAAGGTGGTACAGAAAAATCACATATGCTCCTGCCTTCATGAGCTAAGAAAGCATGGCTAAAAAATTCAGACCTCATTTTATCTCATCACGTCTAGTACAGAATCCTGACCCTGAAACATGCAGCAAAAAATCAGATATAGTTCAGCCTTTATGAGCTGAAACGCATGGCTAAAAAATTCAGATTGTGTGAGAGAGAGGAGATTGGCTACACCCCAAATTAACAGGAACCAAAAATTCCATTATTATGCATGATAGATTAAGCTGTAAATTCATTAGTATGATAAAGAAAATGTCATTACTACAACCTTTAAATTAATAGGAACCAAACATCCATGCCAAATCACGAAAAGCATCAAGGGCAATGTATCTTAGAGTACACAATACACCTCAAGAATCAAAGGCGGGTTGTGGGCGTTCACCTAAGCCACCAAAACAAATAAGTAAAATTTACATTAGTAAAAGCAGGAATAGCAAGTGACCTCAATACTGGCAGCCATGGTTTCAATTGGAGGAATGAAAAGAACAGTGATCTGTGAGAGATGACATAGGCATGCATAGCTCTAGATTTGACCGGGGCATGAACTGGAAAATAAAATTGTGAACTGATGTCAACACAATAGGTCAAATATAGACTTCCATAAGGACCCATAACTAACAAACAATAATCCCATTTTATTGACTGAAAACATCAAATAAGTTGCTCCAGAAGTTATTGACTGAAAACATCAAATAAGACTATACCTCCTATGATTCTGATAAAAGTTGTCAAGTTGGTAGTAGGAATAAATTGGCTGCTTCGTATCCTTTGTAACCTGCATGGTAACACCCAGATCTCATTTTGGCTAAGAGACTGATAGAAGGTGCTTACTGATAGCTGCACACGCAACACAATTCTAGAAACTTGAAAAAATACTGTAAGAAAATCGTTCAGTTATGTATTACCGTGAGAGTCCTTGTGCACTCTTTGGATATAGCCTCATTCTGGATGTACGCAAGCTTATTATCAGTCATGTTAGGTGGGACACATGCATGATCATACCGATCAATAATCTCAACAACCTGCAGTCAGTCAACATAAGTGAAGTCAGAAACTGGAGTGTGTGTATATATGTTAACACAAGGTGTAAAAGATACTCAGCGCCGTACATCTTGTGCAGCCAAAGATTACACCCACAAACAAGAAATCCAAATCCAGATCGAGAACCAGGGGGGGGGGGGGACAAGAGGCAGAAGAAAACAGGTGAAGCCAAAGATGTGCAACAGAGATTGGGGAACGACGACCCACGAGCAGCAGCCCATAGTGATGGTCGGCTCCATTCCACCATGACGCGAGCGACGCCGGAGCTCTGGCCTGGCTGCTCCTTCCCATGCCCGTCCTACTCATCCTCCCTTGCTCCTCTTCATGAAGACCACACCAGCCATGCTCTCTTTTGGCAGTGAGAGATGCAGCCCGATCTAGAATCACGATGTGTGGTGGCGCCAGATCGAGAACGCGGGAAGAGAAAGAGGCCGGGGAAGTGAGAGGGCACAGAGGGGAGAGGGGGAGTACCTCCGTGTGTGAAGGGACAATAATCCCATTTTATTGACTGAAAACATCAAATAAGTTGCTCCAGAAGTTATTGACTGAAAACATCAAATAAGACTATACCTCCTATGATTCTGATAAAAGTTGTCAAGTTGGTAGTAGGCATAAATTGGCTGCTTCGTATCCTTTGTAACCTGCATGGTAACACCCAGATCTCATTTTGGCTAAGAGACTGATAGAAGGTGCTTGCTGATAGCTGCACACGCAACACAATTCTAGAAACTTGAAAAAATACTGTAAGAAATCGTTCAGTTATGTATTACCGTGAGAGTCCTTGTGCACTCTTTGGATATAGCCTCATTCTGGATGTACGCAAGCTTATTATCAGTCATGTTAGGTGGGACACATGCATGATCATACCGATCAATAATCTCAACAACCTGCAGTCAGTCAACATAAGTGAAGTCAGAAACTGGAGTGTGTGTATATATGTTAACACAAGGTGTAAAAGATACTCAGCGCCGTACATCTTGTGCAGCCAAAGATTACACCCACAAACAAGAAATCCAAATCCAGATCGAGAACCGGGGGGGGGGGGGGGGACAAGAGGCAGAAGAAAACGGGGGAAGCCAAAGATGTGCAACAGAGATTGGGGAACGACGACCCACGAGCAGCAGCCCATGGTGATGGTCGGCCCCATTCCACCATGACGCGAGCGACGCCGGAGCTCTGGCCTGGCTGCTCCTTCCCATGCCCGTCCTACTCATCCTCCCTTGCTCCTCTTCATGAAGACCACACCAGCCATGCTCTCTTTTGGCAGTGAGAGATGCAGCCCGATCTAGAATCACGATGTGTGGTGGCGCCAGATCGAGAACGCGGGAAGAGAAAGAGGCCGGGGAAGTGAGAGGGCACAGAGGGGAGAGGGGGAGTACCTCCGTGTGTGAAGGGACAATAATCCCATTTTATTGACTGAAAACATCAAATAAGTTGCTCCAGAAGTTATTGACTGAAAACATCAAATAAGACTATACCTCCTATGATTCTGATAAAAGTTGTCAAGTTGGTAGTAGGCATAAATTGGCTGCTTCGTATCCTTTGTAACCTGCATGGTAACACCCAGATCTCATTTTGGCTAAGAGACTGATAGAAGGTGCTTGCTGATAGCTGCACACGCAACACAATTCTAGAAACTTGAAAAAATACTGTAAGAAAATCGTTCAGTTATGTATTACCGTGAGAGTCCTTGTGCACTCTTTGGATATAGCCTCATTCTGGATGTACGCAAGCTTATTATCAGTCATGTTAGGTGGGACACATGCATGATCATACCGATCAATAATCTCAACAACCTGAAGTCAGTCAACATAAGTGAAGTCAGAAACTGGAGTGTGTGTATATATGTTAACACAAGGTGTAAAAGATACTCAGCGCCGTACATCTTGTGCAGCCAAAGATTACACCCACAAACAAGAAATCCAAATCCAGATCGAGAACCGGGGGGGGGGACAAGAGGCAGAAGAAAACATGTGAAGCCAAAGATGTGCAACAGAGATTGGGGAACGACGACCCACGAGCAGCAGCCCATAGTGATGGTCGGCTCCATTCCACCTTGACGCGAGCGACGCCGGAGCTCTGGCCTGACTGCTCCTTCCCATGCCCGTCCTACTCATCCTCCCTTGCTCCTCTTCATGAAGACAACACCAGCCATGCTCTCTTTTGGCAGTGAGAGATGCAGCCCGATCTAGAATCACGATGTGTGGTGGCGCCAGATCGAGAACGCGGGAAGAGAAAGAGGCCGGGGAAGTGAGAGGGCACAGAGGGGAGAGGGGGAGTACCTCCGTGTGTGAAGGGACAATAATCCCATTTTATTGACTGAAAACATCAAATAAGTTGCTCCAGAAGTTATTGACTGAAAACATCAAATAAGACTATACCTCCTATGATTCTGATAAAAGTTGTCAAGTTGGTAGTAGGCATAAATTGGCTGCTTCGTATCCTTTGTAACCTGCATGGTAACACCCAGATCTCATTTTGGCTAAGAGACTGATAGAAGGTGCTTGCTGATAGCTGCACACGCAACACAATTCTAGAAACTTGAAAAAATACTGTAAGAAAATCGTTCAGTTATGTATTACCGTGAGAGTCCTTGTGCACTCTTTGGATATAGCCTCATTCTGGATGTACGCAAGCTTATTATCAGTCATGTTAGGTGGGACACATGCATGATCATACCGATCAATAATCTCAACAACCTGCAGTCAGTCAACATAAGTGAAGTCAGAAACTGGAGTGTGTGTATATATGTTAACACAAGGTGTAAAAGATACTCAGCGCCGTACATCTTGTGCAGCCAAAGATTACACCCACAAACAAGAAATCCAAATCCAGATCGAGAACCGGGGGGGGGGGACAAGAGGCAGAAGAAAACAGGTGAAGCCAAAGATGTGCAACAGAGATTGGGGAACGACGACCCACGAGCAGCAGCCCATAGTGATGGTCGGCTCCATTCCACCATGACGCGAGCGACGCCGGAGCTCTGGCCTGGCTGCTCCTTCCCATGCCCGTCCTACTCATCCTCCCTTGCTCCTCTTCATGAAGACCACACCAGCCATGCTCTCTTTTGGCAGTGAGAGATGCAGCCCGATCTAGAATCACGATGTGTGGTGGCGCCAGATCGAGAACGCGGGAAGAGAAAGAGGCCGGGGAAGTGAGAGGGCACAGAGGGGAGAGGGGGAGTACCTCCGTGTGTGAAGGGACAATAATCCCATTTTATTGACTGAAAACATCAAATAAGTTGCTCCAGAAGTTATTGACTGAAAACATCAAATAAGACTATACCTCCTATGATTCTGATAAAAGTTGTCAAGTTGGTAGTAGGCATAAATTGGCTGCTTCGTATCCTTTGTAACCTGCATGGTAACACCCAGATCTCATTTTGGCTAAGAGACTGATAGAAGGTGCTTGCTGATAGCTGCACACGCAACACAATTCTAGAAACTTGAAAAAATACTGTAAGAAAATCGTTCAGTTATGTATTACCGTGAGAGTCCTTGTGCACTCTTTGGATATAGCCTCATTCTGGATGTACGCAAGCTTATTATCAGTCATGTTAGGTGGGACACATGCATGATCATACCGATCAATAATCTCAACAACCTGCAGTCAGTCAACATAAGTGAAGTCAGAAACTGGAGTGTGTGTATATATGTTAACACAAGGTGTAAAGATACTCAGCGCCGTACATCTTGTGCAGCCAAAGATTACACCCACAAACAAGAAATCCAAATCCAGATCGAGAACCAGGGGGGGGGACAAGAGGCAGAAGAAAACAGGTGAAGCCAAAGATGTGCAACAGAGATTGGGGAACGACGACCCACGAGCAGCAGCCCATAGTGATGGTCGGCTCCATTCCACCATGACGCGAGCGACGCCGGAGCTCTGGCCTGGCTGCTCCTTCCCATGCCCGTCCTACTCATCCTCCCTTGCTCCTCTTCATGAAGACCACACCAGCCATGCTCTCTTTTGGCAGTGAGAGATGCAGCCCGATCTAGAATCACGATGTGTGGTGGCGCCAGATCGAGAACGCGGGAAGAGAAAGAGGCCGGGGAAGTGAGAGGGCACAGAGGGGAGAGGGGGAGTACCTCCGTGTGTGAAGGGGAGGCTGGCCTCGCCGGCGTCCGTCCCTCCCGCTCCAGATCTAGGAGAAGGTGAGAGGCTCCAGATCGGGAACCTGGGAGAAGGCCGGTGAGGAGAGGCGACGGTCTCCCGAGGCTCTTTCCTCTCACTTCGTCCATCGTGGGCGGCGGCGGCGGCGGCGGGAGGAGGAACGAGGGTCGCGGGGAGAGGCGCGGGGAGACGCGGGCCAGGTCTCTGGCTGCCCGCTCGCTTTGCCCCTTCTTTTTCCCTCGCTGCTCGCCCTTGCTGTTTTTTTCCCACGCGTGGCGCGGTGCGGTGGTGGGCGCGGTGCGGTGTTTTTTCCGGTCGTGTGGTGTATAGCTGGCCAAACGGGCCGGCCCGGCCCGGCACGGCACGGCCCATCCTAATCGTGCCTGGCATGGCCCGGCCCGCCTAGGCACGATTATTATACGGGCCGTGCCGTGCCAGCCCGCGTGCTGCAGCCTGCAGCCCAGGCACGGCCCGTATGCTAATCGGGCCGGCCCACCGGCACGCCGGGCCCACTAATCTAGCTGCTATTTTGCGCATTGAGCGTTTTTTAGCCTATTTTTACCTGTTGGCCCATATTAGAATACATAAAAAAATATAAAAAAGTTAATCGGGCGGTGCCGTGCCGGCCCGCGTGCTCGCCCTTCAGGCCCAGGCACGGCCCATGGCGTGCCGCGTGCCGGGCCCGGCCCGTTTAGCACGTGCCATGTCGTGCCAGGCCCGTGCCGTGCCGGCCGTGCTACCGGGCCGGCCCAACTATCCCAGCCCGTTTGGCCAGCTATAGTGTGGTGCGGTGCGCCCTCGCTCCCACGCGCTGCGGTGCTTTTTTTCCTTCGGGTGGTATCATGCGCTGAAGCCATCGGTTGTGACTACGAACCCTTTCATCCTTTATAAGTTAGATTGCTACACATATGGCATACATCTGAAAAAGGAAAAAAGAACACCCTAAATCAAACCTGAAGAAAACAGGATAAAATAACCCGATGTATGAACTGTAAACTGACGAGATTGTTAGTAGACATGATAAAATATGTATGTACAAGTCATTAATTAATAGATTATGAATAGCAAGGATGAAATTAAATCAAATCTGGCAGAAATATGTGCAAAGAACAGCAAGACACCACCGCCGCTGTTGAAATCAAATCTGACAGAAATATGATGAAATTAATTAATCCACGCTGGCCATTCCCATCCACGAGATGAGAGAGACAGTGTGTGTGTGCTGTGTACGCAAGGATGGGAGGGGCTGGGGGAATCCACACCTTGGTCCTCTGACCGTTGCAACCCGTGGTCGAAGGTGAAGAGGCGGTGGCGCAGGGGTGGTTGGGGGATTTTTTTCGGGGCTCTTCGTCCAGCGGCGGTCGTCCAGGTCGAGTTCCTCCTCCGGCGGCTTCTTGGCAGTGAGCGCCCGGGGCGCTGTTGACCGGGGATCCTCCTCCGGCTACCGTCGTCCCGGTAGAGATTTGCGGAGGAGAGCCCACAGTTTCTTGTCCGCGCCGCCGCCCCGGCCTCGCTGCTCCTGGCCCGGCCTCGTTAGTGGAGAAGGAGAGAAAGGAGGGGAGGCGGCGTTGGGTAGAGGAGGAGAGAAGGGAAGGCGCCCGAACCCTAGCCCGAATCCTAGCCGCGGGGGAGAGAGAGAGAGGAGGGTGACGAGGAGGGGGAGGCGAGTGGGACGGGAAAAGAAAAGACGGCTCAGATCGGGAATCACCGCTGCAGCCTGAAGACGAGCGATGGGAAGGCAAGGAGGGGGAAGAGGCGAGGCGGTGGAGGAGTAGCAGTCGGCGGCGGGGCTCCTAGAGCGTAGGAGGAGGAGGAGGAGGAGGTGGGAGGGAGTGGCGGCGGACGAGGGAGGGAGGAGTGAGGGGCGCGGGGCTGTTTTTCCTCTTGCTCGATTGCTGTGGCCCTAGCGCAGTAGCGCGACCGCTCGCTTGCTCGTGTGGTGCGGTGCGCCCTTGCGTTTTTTTCGGTGGTTTTTACCCCTCGCGTGGTGCGGTGCGATGGTTGTGCCTAGCACTTTTTGAGGGTTTATATGTTTAATTATTCCTCAAATTCACATTGGCCTTCCCCGATCTATGCCCAACCGCATAGTAGCATCAATGACCTAGTCGCACGTCCACCCATACGGGGTGACGCTCCGCCCGATAGCGGCGGTCATCCGCCCATCCGCGGTGACACAGTGGATGATCCGCCCATCCCTGATGGTGAGGTAAATGATACACCCATGTGATGTGCCACGGTGGCACATCCTCCCATCTGTCGTGTCGCAGTGGAAGATCCGCCCTTCTGCACCGGCGAGGTGGATGATTTGCTCGTCCGTGGTCGTGAGATGGCTGATCTACCCATCCACAATGGCGCGGTGGCACCTTCCCCTATCCACTACTTTGCGGTGGAATACCAGCCCATATAAGGTTTCACGAGGACACATCCACCCATTGACGAGGTGCGATTGAAGCTTTGGCTCGGTCCAGGCTGGTTGGCGGAGAGGGGGACACCTAATAGCCATGGGTCGGGCGAGAGAGTAGAGGTGGCCTTCCACTTGCCTGTGGCTGGTGGTTGGCTTTCATCTTATTCTTCGGCTCCTCTTCCTCGACTTCGACCTCGTCGGTCATGCCTTCGAGAAGGTCGGTGAGATCTTCGACATTGGCGATGATATAGGTGCTGGGTTAGTCAAAAACATCGACTCTGATGGGGAGTTCCATGATTCATTTTGATTTACGGATTGGGGCATCTGACTTTGTGATTTCCTAAATTTAATCTAACATCAAATCAAGGAGAAATTTCTAACACTTGGCCAACGGGTCGCGACTTTGGTACCTGATCTGACCTAGCTCCCGAAATAGGTTTCTAACACATGTCTCGGGCCTGATCCGATATCGACCATAGGGGAAACCGCTTTGGGGACCGATCTGACACCAACCTTGGCATGAATTTCTCTTGCTCATCTTTTATCATGTCTGAGATTTGAACCAGGAAGAGAAAATTCGGGCCCCGATCTGACATCAGCCCTGACAAAGGCTTCTAACGCTCCTCAAGGGCCAGATCTAACATGGGGCCCAAAGGAAGCGACATGTGTTGCTCCTAGAGTTAGGGAGAAACCAAGCCTGTGAAGATTGATTCACCGCGGACATCCGCAGTATACTCCATGTTGCCGAATCTTGTGATTTGACCTCGAGCAGAGAATTTGACCTGGCCCAGGAGGCCAATCGAGTTGGTGACAAAGGTGTGCAGCCAAAGGCGAACATCTGGCTTATCAAAAAAGTCATGTCGGTGTCGGTCCAAGCTTTGATCTTGACACCCATCGAACCACGACGATTACCTAGAAGGACCTGTGTGGGCCACCACTGTTAGTGCTAAATCCAACAGACCTCCTAGTAGGGGATTCTAAGCTAGGTGTCTTGGAATGATGGTAAATAGGACACATGATTTACGGATGTTCAGGGGCTGTGAGGAAATAAAACCCTACATCATGGTTGTGTTTTACTGTGTTGGAGTATGTATATAGCACACGTAAACTAGCAAGATGTTTTCTTTTATGTATCTATTGGGCCTGGAACCTCGGTTTATATAGGATACCGTGTGGTACTAGGGTACATGGATCCAAGTCGGCTATATCTGAGGAGGTAGATTCCTCCACAAATCCAGCATCTTGTCTTGCACAAGTCTTCTGGAATCTGCCTTGTGTGTTCCATGGGTAGCCCAAAGTGGGCCAGGACAAAAATGACAAGGGATCCTTAAACTGGCTCACATGGCCGGGAGTTTACGTGGTGAGACCTTAGCTAGGACACCGTCAAACGGGAGCAAATTTTCTTCCTTTTTCGTAGAGCCTAGCATTTAATAAATGACGTGATTTTTGGAAGGGAAAGGAATTCGTTATTGCCGCTGCTATTGATGTGCATAATTACCGGTCCACTTATGGTTGTGTCAGGATAAAGTTGAGTTGGTTTCAAACAACAAAGGTAATGGAATGGTGGGATGGTTAATGGCCGGCCATGCTCCATTAAAATATATGTGGTTTCATAGCCTCTTCTTGCTAACTATATCAAGATCTATGTAGAAACCAGAGTTTTCTGGAGACTATGAGCGCCCTTGGTGTGGGGGTTGCTGCTAGAAACTCTTATAGCAAAGTCATCATCTCTTCGACAGGATTTTATTCGCCGGTGTACTAGTCTTAATGAAGCTAAGCTTCGGGTTTTCTTGCTGGGAATTATATTGGTATCACTCTTCACAAGCCTATTATTATGGGGATTGATTGTGTTTTTGTAGTTTCTTTTCCAACAAATGGAAACCTTGACAGGTCTCCTCTCGTTGATCTAAATATTAAGGCATTGAGGGTCGACTTCTCCAGAACTATAACATTTCAAAAACTTAATCGGCTTACCGATGGAATGACACACGAGATAGCGAAGTATTGTTTTGATAGTCACTACTAGGGAAAACCTTATACACAGAACTTTAGCAGTAGCGTGGGTCAAAAAAGCACGCTGGTGCTAAGTAGCAGTAGCGCGCCTGAGAAAACTGCGCTGCAGATAAAGATCTAGCAGTAGCGCGTCTGGCTATAAACACGTTACTACTAAAATTCCAACGGCTTAGCCGATAGGCTACACATAGTAATAGCGACCTATGACGAACCAAGCTACCGCTACTTTATTTGTAGCAGCGCGTTTTAATATAAACTCGCTACTGCTAAAGGTTATAAAATTAAATGGAAAGAAAATAGAAAGGTAATTGAAAATGAAAGAAATAGAATATGGTGAAAGGAAAAAAAATAAAATGTGAAGAAAACTAAATGAAAAAGGAGGAAAAAGAGAAAGGAGTAGCAGTAGCGTGTATCACAAAACGCGCTGTGATGGGGTTATGTACCTAGGGTAGGGTCATGGACCTGATCCAAGTACCTTACCCAAGGACATCCTTAGAAGAGGTCGCCTTCCAGTCGACCAACGAAGGACTCACTCGACTGACTTGAAGGACTCGACCACGAAGACTCACTCGACCACCAGGAGGTCAAGAGGCACTCTGCACTGCAACGGCCTGTAATTAAGTAGGCTTTATGATAGTAAAGACACTTTATGTGGGGCGTTACCAGTAACGCCCCAGACTTAACTCACCTTAAACCCTCTCCTACGTGGGCTGGCTGGGGTCCTGGCGCACTCTATATAAGCCACCCCCCTCCACAGGCAGAAGGGTTCGGCACCTTGTAACTCATATACTCATAATCCACTCGACCGCCTCCGGGCTCCGAGACGTAGGGCTATTACTTCTTCCGAGAAGGGCCTGAACTCGTACATCCCTTGTGTTTACAACCTCTCCATAGCTAGGACCTTGCCTCTCCATACCTACCCCCCACTCTACTGTCAGGCTTAGAACCACGACAGTTGGCGCCCACCGTGGGGCAGGTGTTTTAGCGATTTTGTGGAGAAGTTGCGATTCTTCCGAGTACTTTCATCATGGTGTCTGCTGGAGTTTTGGTCGGGGGTCAAGAGATCCGTCTCGGCACTCTCACCTTCATCGCCGACGACTCCGCGTGGCTCCAGGAGGCTCCACTCGACGTAGATGCGCTCCCCGTCCACGGTGCGACGCATTTTCGCGCATGTGTCCGCGGCATTCTGCTGCGGCAACCGTCGACCCAGTATCGGTCGGCTCCTCCATCGTCCACCCTCCCGGTCTCCCGCCAGCGCAAGTGTTCGGGCCGGTTGAGGCTTCAGCGATGGGTGAGGCACGCGGTGGCTCGCCAATCGGCCACCACCCAAGTGGCGGCAATCGAGCCCGACGAATCCCTCTACGGCTTGTTCGATCTGTCGACTGGCTCCGTAGAGACTGCATCCGAGTGCGGTAGCAGTGATGCAGCGGCGGAAATCTTGATGGTCGACGGGCCCCGCAGTCCCCCTGGCTCCGCCCGTGATGGTGGAGCAGGTGACGGAGGCGACCCCGCACGAGGCCACGAAGAGTACCAGCCCGAGCCACTCGACTCTCTGCAAGGAGAGGAACTTCGCCGCAGGAAAGTGGATGCCCTGCGTACTCCCATCACAGGAGAAACCCCCGAGGCTCGTGCCTTGGAGGAGGCACGTCTGGCCAATTTGGCCGAACGCACTCGACTGGAGAATCTTCAGCGAGCACTCGACGAGCGCGCGCGGCAATGAGTTCCCGACACCAGTCGACGTCAACTCTTCCCGCCGACTCAGGTATATTGAACCCCAATCCAGAATTTAGCAGCTGCGACCCGTATAGCAGAGTCCATCCAGCCTTCACAGTCGGAAGCTGGCAGAGGTTTGCTGCAGATCAGGGATCTGCTCCGGGCAGCAGGAGATCAGAATTCAGCCGTGTCTCAGTCGCGCAACAGAATTCACAGTCGATCCGTCATTGCGAATACGGTTCAGTCGGCTCACAGCCCCAGATCGCCTCCGCGGCGTGAAGGGCGCGAGAATCGGCGAGATCAATATGGCGACCGACTCGACCGAGATGATAGGCGTCGAGCGCCCAATTCCCCTCCGAGGGGTGGGTCTTACGCTCCTCGGTGGCAAGATGACAGGCGTCAGTACAGTACAGGGCGAAGGGTTCCAGTCGACCCCAGAGAACCAGGCTTCGATGCGCGATCCATTATCGTGCAAGGTTTGGTCGACCGGAACAGAGCCCATCGGGGCGGACTCGACAGAGATGCACCCACAAGCAGTCGAGTGCATGTTTCTGGTCCTGAATGTTTCAGCAGAGCTATCAGGGCCGCAGTTATCCCTCCCAATTTCAGGTTGGCAACAGGAGTCAGCAAGTTCACTGGTGAGTCTAAGCCTGAAACTTGGCTTGAAGACTACCGAGTGGCAGTTCAGATTGGTGGTGGGAACGACGAGGTGGCCATGAAGCATTTGCCCCTCATGCTGGAAGGTTCTGCCAGGGCATGGTTGACTCAATTACCTCCTAGCAGCATTTACGCTTGGGAAGATCTGTCCCGAGTGTTCATCAGAACGTTTGAAGGGACTTGCAAGCGACCAGCTGGATTGACAGAGTTGCAAGTCTGCGTGCAGAAGGCTAATGAGACTCTCAGAGAGTATATTCAGAGGTGGACCACTTTGCACCACACTGTGGAGAATGTGTCTGATCATCAGGCAGTCTGCGCCTTCAAAGATGGTGTCAAGAACAGAGAACTGAGTTTGAAGTTTGGTCGAACCGGTGACATGACCTTGAGTCGGATGATGGAGATTGCTACCAAGTACGCCAACGGCGAAGAAGAAGACCGACTCCGAAGCGGCAAGCACAAGCCGAGTCAGTCGGAAAAAGGAAACACCAGTCGGAAACAGAAGCAGAAGGCTGAACCGGCAGCTCCTGGAGAGGTTCTGGCCGTGACTCAGGGAAAGTTTAAGGGGAAACCAAAAGGATCCTGGAACCCCAAGAAGGTAAAGGATAAAGAAGGGAACGACGTAATGGATATGCCATGTCACATCCACACGAAGAAAGACGAAGAGGGGAATATCATCTACCCGAAGCACACCACTCGCCAATGTCGACTCCTGATCCAGCAGTTTCAGGGAAAACAGTCTAAGGACAAGGAGAAGGAGTCGGACAAGGCTGAAGACAAGGAGGACAGTGAGGAAGGATATCCGCATATCAACTCCACTCTGATGATCTTTGCAGATGTGGAAAGCAAGAGTCGACTGAAAGTCATTAACCGAGAGGTGAACATGGTTGCCCCAGCAAAAGCAAATTATCTGAAATGGTCTCAAATACCCATCACATTCGACCAATCTGATCACCCGACTCATATTGCCACCCCTGGGAGGCAAGCTTTGGTGGTCGATCCAGTTGTCGAAGGCACTCGACTGACAAAGGTGCTGATGGATGGTGGAAGCGGGCTGAATTTGTTGTATGCAGACACACTGAAAGGAATGGGCATTTTGATGTCCCGACTGAGCACTAGTAACATGAGCTTTCATGGAGTTAAAACAGGGAAGAAAGCCGAGTCACTCGGCCAAATAGCTTTGGACGTGGTGTTTGGTGATTCGAAGCATTTTCGCAAAGAAAAGTTGACGTTTGAGGTCGTGGATTTTCAGAGTGCATATCATGCCATTTTGGGGAGACCAGCTTACGCATGGTTCATGGCTCGACCATGCTACGTGTACCTCAAATTGAAGATGCCCGGCCCCAAAGGAGTGATCACTGTCACCGGTGATCGGAAAAAGGCAGAAGAGTGCTTTCAGAAGGGCTCCAAGATTGCCGATTCCCAGGTGACAGCGGTCGAGTTCGAAGAATACAAGCAAAACGCAGATCCGAGTGACTTGCTGCGATCAAAGAAACCCGCCACAGAGTCTGCATTCCAGTCGTCCGGTGAGACGAAGCCTGTTCACATTCACCCGACCGACCCCGATGCAGCTCCGACCCGCATCTCCACAACACTCGACCCAAAATAGGAAGAAGCGCTCATCCAGTTCCTCCGTGAGAACTGGGACATTTTTGCATGGAAGCCCGCTGACATGCCAGGTGTTCCTAGGGGACTGGCTCAGCATCGCCTAAGAGTCGACTCATCTGCAAAACCAGTCAAAGAGCATCTTCGGCGGTCCGCCGTCCAGAAGAGAAAAGCCATTGGTGAAGAAGTGGCTCGACTATTGGCGGCCGGATTTATCCGAGAGATATACCACTCCGAGTGGCTCGCTAATGTCGTCATGGTTCCTAAGAAGGACAAGTCGCTCCGAATGTGCATTGATTTCAAGCACATCAACCGGGCCTGCCCGAAAGATCATTTTCCTCTCCCTCGCATAGATCAAATTGTTGACTCGACCGCAGGATGCGAGAGGCTATCTTTTTTAGATGCCTACTCCGGGTACCACCAGATCCGTCTGTACGGATCCGACGAGGTAAAAACAGCTTTCATCACTCCATTCGGGTGCTTCTGCTATATCACCATGCCATTCGGCCTCAAGAATGCCGGAGCCACATTTATGCGAATGATTCAGAAGTGTCTACTCACTCAAATCAGTCGGAATGTGGAAGCATATATGGATGATATCGTTGTCAATTCACGAAAATGTTCCGACCTGCTCGCTGATCTCGCCGAAACATTTGCCAACCTCAGAAGATATGATATCAAGCTCAATCCATCAAAGTGCTCATTTGGAGTTCCTGGTGGCAAGTTACTCGGTTTTCTCGTTTCCGAACGGGGAATCGACGCTAACCCAGAGAAGATTGGCACTATTCTCCGAATGAAACGCCCTGTGCGAGTGCACGATGTCCAGAAGCTTACTGGATGCTTGGCCGCATTAAGTCAATTCATATCACAACTCGGTGAAAAGGCATTGCCTCTTTACCGACTGATGAAGAAGACAGACAAGTTCGGGTGGACTCCAGAAGCTGATGCAGCGTTTGCCGAGCTAAAAACTCTGCTCTCCACCCAGCCGGTGCTTGCTGCTCCAATCAGCAAAGAGCCTCTGTTGCTCTATATCGCAGCCACAGGACAAGTCGTCAGTACTGTGCTAACGGTCGAGCGGGAAGAAGAAGGAAAAGCTCTCAAAGTTCAGCGCCCAGTGTATTATTTGTCTGAAGTCTTGACTCCATCCAAGCAGAGATATCCTCATTATCAGAAGCTTGTGTATGGAATATACATGACCACAAAGAAGGTTGCTCATTATTTTTCTGATCATTCCATCACAGTCGTTAGGGACGCTCCACTATCAGAGATTTTGCACAACAGAGATGCAACTGGTCGAGTGGCCAAATGGGCGATTGAACTTCTTCCCCTTGATATCAAGTTTGAGGCAAAGAAAGCCATTAAGTCCCAGGCAATAGCAGATTTCCTCGCCGAGTGGATTGAACAACAGCAGCCGACTGAAGTTCACTCGGAGCATTGGACCATGTTCTTTGATGGCTCTAAGATGTTGAATGGTTCCGGTGCTGGGGTTGTCCTGGTTTCCCCCAGAGGAGATAAGCTCAGATATGTGCTCCAGATTCACTTTGATTCCTCCAACAATGAGGCAGAATATGAGGCCCTCTTATATGGGTTGCGCATGGCCATTTCACTCGGCGTCCGTCGCCTGATGGTCTATGGCGACTCGGATTTAGTGGTCAATCAGGTGATGAAAGAGTGGGACGTGAGAAGCCCAGCCATGACTGGATACTGCAGTGCAGTGAGGAAGCTGGAAAAGAAGTTCGAGGGGTTGGAGCTCCATCATATACCCCGACTGAAAAATCAAGCAGCTGATGATCTAGCAAAGATAGGTTCCAAGAGAGAAGCCATTCCGAGTGGTGTGTTCTTGGAGCATATACACACTCCGTCAGTCAAAGAAGATCCTTTCACCGAAGAAACTCCACAGCCCAAGAGTGCCACAGATCCGACTGAAGTTGGAGTCCCAGCGGTGGTCGACTTGATCATGGAGGTTTTGGTGGTCATTCCCGACTGGACAGTTCAGTATGTCGCATATATCCTGAGAAAAGAGCTTCCGGAGGATGAGGAAGAGGCTCGATAGATCGTCCATCGATCTAAGGCCTTTACCGTAATCAAAGGACAATTATACAGAGAAAGCGCGACTGGAGTTGGTCAGAAGTGCATAACACCAGAAGAAGGTCGACTCATCCTCAATGATATTCACTCGGGGACCTGTGGTCATCATGCGTCCTCTCGGACCATCGTGGCCAAAGCATACCGATCCGGATTTTACTGGCCAAAGGCGAATGAGATGGCAAAAGATATAGTGGATAAGTGCGAGGGATGTCAGTTCTACTCGAATATGTCGCACAAGCCTGCGTCAGCCCTGAAGACCATCCCACTCGTCTGGCCTTTCGCAGTATGGGGACTGGACATGGTCGGTCCTTTGAGAACAGGACGAAGTGGCTTCACGCATGTACTGGTGGCAGTCGACAAGTTCACCAAGTGGATCGAGGCTAAACCAATCAAGAGCCTTGACACCGGTACTGCTGTTAGCTTCATCAGGGAACTAATATTCAGATATGGAGTCCCGCACAGCATCATTACGGATAATGGGTCGAACTTTGACTCAGAGGAATTCAGAGATTTCTGCAACTCCCAAGGCACACGGGTCGACTAAGCTTCAGTCGCCCATCCGCAGTCGAATGGACAAGCAGAGCGAGCTAATGGACTGATTCTTAAGGGATTGAAGCCTCGACTGATGCGTGATCTCAAACACGCGGCTGGAGCTTGGGTCGACGAACTTCCCTCAGTGCTTTGGGGGCTGCGGACCACACCTAATCGGTCGACCGGAAGAACTCCATTCTTCTTGGTCTACGGAGCTGAAGCAGTCTTGCCGAGTGATCTTCTCCACAATGCTCCTCGAGTTGAAATCTACAACGAAGCAGAGGCTGAACAGGCGCCGCAGGACGCAGTCGACCTTTTAGAGGAAGAAAGGGAGATGGCTCTGATCCGGTCGACCATCTACCAACAAGATTTGCATCGTTTCCACGCCAGAAATGTGAGAGGTCGAGCCTTCCAGGAAGGGGATTTAGTTCTCCGAGTGGATCAGCACAAACCACACAAGCTTGCTCCTTCTTGGGAAGGTCCCTTCATCGTCACCAAGGTTCTCCACAACGGGGCGTACCATCTTTACAACGTCGAGCATAATATCGACGAGCCCCGAGCTTGGAACGCGGAGCTACTCCGCCCATTTTACACTTAAGTTTTATCACTCGGATGAGTTGCAATAAAGTACTTCTGTAGTTCGTGGACCTCAAAATAATAGTGTCATAGTTCCTCCATAATTTCGGTCACTTTTTATTTTTGTCCAAATAAAATTCCTCCTCGGTGGGTGACTTAGCCGCGAATCCGTTTCGCCTAAGTTTGTAAAAATCCTACCGAGTGGTGAGCCAGACTCTCACTCGGAGGCTTAGCTGCGAATCCGTTTCGCCTAAGTTACAAAAATCCTACCGAGTGGTAAGCCAGACTTTCACTCGGGGGCTTAGCTGCAGCCCTGTGCTCGCCTAAGTTGTAAAAAATCCTACCGAGTGAAGAGCAAGCCTCTCACTCGGGGGCTTAGCTGCAGTCCAAGCACTCGCCTAAGTTACAAAAAATCCTACCGAGTGAAGAGCAAGCCTCTCACTCGGGGGCTTAGCTGAAGTCCAAGCACTCGCCTAAGTTGTAAAAAATCCTACCGAGTGAAGAGCAAGCCTGTCACTCGGGGGCTTAGCTGCAGTCCAAGCACTCGCCTAAGTTATCAAAAATCCTACCGAGTGAAGAGCAACCTCTCACTCGGGGCTTAGCTGCAGTCCCACTCGCCTAAGTTATAAAAATCCTACCGAGTGAAGAGCAACCCTCTCACTCGGGGGCTTAGCTGCAGTCCAAGCACTCGCCTAAGTTATAAAAATCCTACCGAGTGAAGAGCAACCCTCTCACTCGGGGCTTAGCTGCAGCCGCTCGCCTAAGTTATAAAAATCCTACCGAGTGAAGAGCAACCCTCTCACTCGGGCTTAGCTGCAGTCCAAGCACTCGCCTAAGTTATAAAATCCTACCGAGTGAAGAGCAACCCTCTCACTCGGAGGCTTAGCTGCAGTCCAAGCACTCGCCTAAGTTATAAAAATCCTACCGAGTGAAGAGCAACCCTCTCACTCGGAGGCTTAGCTGCAGCCAGTGCTCGCCTAAGTTATAAAATCCTACCGAGTGGTAAGCCCTTCCTCGGAGGCTTAGCTGCAGCCCAGTGCTCGCCTAAGTGGACTAAAGAATAAGTCGATTGCAGTAAAGGCGCCTTGCTTTGAACCTACAAAAGACATTTCGAGCCAAAGGCAATCATATTCAAGCACCAAATTCAAGTTTGAATCGATATCTAAAGGAACCGAAAGTGCTCAGGCGTGAAGCCTGTTAAGGTTTATCGGTTACAATTCCACTCGGCATACCGAGGCAAATTTAAAGCGTCGAGCCAGAAGAAGTTTTTACCCCTCCTGTGGAGGGCTGGAAGGTGCAACGAATTCATCAAGGTCAATTCCGTCGGCGATCCGAGTGGCAGCTGCAAGGAAAGTTTCCATAAAGGACCTGAAGTCGTGTTTCTTGGTGTTGGCCACCCGAAGAGCCGCCAGCTTCTCTTCTCGCGCATCTTTACAGTGGACTCGGGCCAGACACAGAGCAACATCTGCACCACACCGAGCCGAGTACTTCTTCCATTCCTGCACTCGACCAGGGATCGTGTTCAAGCGGGTCATCAGCGACTCAAGGTCATTCTGAAGTGTCTCCTCAGGCCAGAGCGTCGAGTCGATGCGAGATGTGGCGGCCTTCAGCCTTGCGAGATAGTCCACGACAGCTGCAACACGAGACTCCAGTCGGAAAACATCCATGGCAACTTCGTCGTTCACCGGAGAATTGACGGGGTCGAGGTTTGGCTCCAGCCGGCTAGTTTCTTCTTCAAAGTTTTGACAAAATTCTGCAAGGATGATCACTAAGTCAAGGGGATGGTCGAATGGAAAAACCACAATTGGAAATGTTTGCCAAGCATAGAGGTTTACCTTCAAGCATAAGAAACAGCTTCTTGGCAAGACCACTCAGGAAGGCCTCCAGATCAGTTTTCTTCCCAGTCAATTTGCTGACTTGGTCGGTCAGGGCAGCTTTATCAGTTTTCAGTCGACTGACCTCCTTGTTGGCGATCCCAAGAGCAGCTTTCAGATTGGTATTGTATTGTTCAAGCTTGGTGACTGAAGCTAACTTCTCGTCAGCAAGCTTGATCTTCTCAGCTAGTTCGAGGTCTTTCTTCTGTTGGGCCTCCCTTACCTTACCTGCAAGTTACAGCAAGGTCAGATTTTTGAAACAAGCAAGGGGAAAAGCAGTCGTCAGGGTCTCACCAAACATACCTTCGGTCTCCTCCTTTGCCTTCGTCAGCTTCTCCTGAACCAGCTTCAAGCTCAGCTCGAGTTGAGTGTGCTTGTTTTCCAGCTCAGAGTAGCGAGCCACAAGATCACAAGAGTTCTGCGAAGAACCAATCGACTAAATGTCAAATATAATTCACTTCCGAGTGAAAAAGGAAAAAACACACGTTTCTAAGACTACAGCCGAATACAAGCATTCGACCGTAGTCTCGGGGACTACACCCAGTGGGTGCACTCAGCGTGCCCCCACTAATCCTGTTGAAGACAAAGTCGACCAGTCGACCTCAAAAAAAAAGTGAGATGTATTCTTTAAGACTGTGATCAACTGCAAGCAGTCGACCACAGTCTCGGGGACTACACCCAGTGGGTGCACTCAGCGTGCCCCCACCGGTTTGTGAAACCAGTCGACATAGTCGACTGACAGAAAGATTGACATCATAAAGTCTAAGGCTGACTACCAGCAGTCGACCTTAGCCTTGGGGACTACACCCAGCGGGTGCACTCAGCGTGCCCCCGCTAACACGGAGTTTAATCGACACACCCAGTGGGTGACTACTATAAATTCCGGAAAGGAAAAGTTTTTGGTAGCATATCCAACAGAACAAATGGTGGTCGACTGACCTGAACAATGCTTTGGAGGGCAGAACTGGCGTCATAAGCTGCCTGGCTCGCATCCCGGATGGTCTTCAACTGCTCCATCATGATTCCCGCCTGGCGTATTGCCTCCTTCGCCGCGCCAGCTTGGTCCTCTGGGACGTGGTGCGTCGTGAAGAGGGAGGGCTGCTGAGCACTCGTCAATGGATCTGCGAAGGACACCGTATGTCGAGTGGTGTTCTCTTCCTCCGCAATCAGAATCTCAGGCGCCGTCACATCCTGGGACACCTTGCTGGCAGACGCTTTCCTGCTCCTTCTGCGCTTCAGCGGTTCCTCATCCTCATCATCATCAGGGAGATTGATAACAGCGGTGGGTGGAGCTACAAAGAAGAATCAGGATCAGAGATCGCGAGTCAGTCGACTAAGAACGGCGTTAAGAATACAGTACCTGGTTTCGAAGTTGCTGCGTCCTCCATCTCATGGTCATCAGCCCGGGCTGAGGTTTCAGAAGTAGCAGCACTGCAACTCCAAAGGATCAGTCGACTAACTTCAGCGTCGACCAGAGACAAAGTTCACACAAAATAAGAAGATTCAAACAGCACGATTACCCTGATATGGTAGGGATGGACACCTTCATCTTCGGTAGGAGCTTGATCGTCTTCGACGGGGCCGCCCTGGGCTGCTTCGGCGCCTTTTCAGTCGGCACCGGAGAGGTGGTTCGAGGGCGCTTGGTCGACTGAACAACGGTCGCAACCCCCTTGCCACGTTCAGTCGAAGGGTCGTGGACAAGCTTCGACCGCCTTTCTGAGCGCGGTGGTACGACCTCCTCCTCCTCTTCTTCCTCGTCCTCAACGTCATCTTCATCACCGTCATCATCATCATCGTCGTCATCATCCTCTACAACGTCCGAGTCCCATTCCTCCTCTTCCTGGCTCTCGCCCCCACTCGCCTCACCCTCCTCAGTCGGAGCTTGTGCCCCATTGGGCATCGAGTACAGTTCGGTGAGAGCCTAGCAGATATCAAGACAAGGATCAGTCGACCAGTCGACAGGATAAACAGAAATGAATGCGACAAGAACACAGTGGAGAGCAGAGCAAATGTACCTTGTTTGGATCAATGTTGTGGTCGAGTGGGGGAATCCTTCTGGCTCCGCGTGGGTTATCCTAGTTTCCGGTAACGGCTACCATCCATCTTTCCAGAGTGACATCGTCGACTGCTTCTGGATGGACTCGAGTCTCGTCTTCAGTCCCACAGTACAACCACATGCAGTGGCTCCGGAACTGAAGGGGCTGGATGCGACGCCTGAGGAAGACCTCCAGGAGGTCCATGCCCGTCACTCCCTCCTGAACCAACTGCACCACGCGCTCCATCAACATCTTCACGTCAGCTTTCTCCTCCGGAATCAACTTCAGAGAGGATGGCTTGTTCACTCGGTCCATGGTAAACTGTGGGAGTCCACTCGACTGCCCCGGCGTCGACTGGTCCTGGCAGTAGAACCAGGTCGACTGCCAGCCTCTGACTGACTCGGGAAAGGTCATGGGCGGGAAGGTGCTCTTATTCCTCACCTGGATGCCCAGACCCCCACACATTTGGACGACTCGGGTCCTTTCATCGCCTGGGCTCGCCTTCTGCATGGTCTGAGAGCGACACGTGAATATATGCTTGAACAAACCCCAGTGCGGTCGACAGCCCAGGAAACCCTCACACATGGACACGAACGCGGCAAGATAGGCAATAGAATTTGGGGTAAAGTGGTGGAGCTGCGCTCCGAAGAAGTTCAAGAAGCCACGGAAGAAAATACTCGGCGGCAAAGAAAATCCACGATCAACATGGGTGGCCAAGAGCACACACTCACCCTCTTCTGGCTGGGGCTGCCACTCCTTCCCCGGAAGCCTCGCAGCTCCATGAGGGATCAAGCCCTCGTTGGCCATGTCGAGGAGGTCTTTCTCTGTGATGGTCGACTGGATCCAGTCTCCTTGGACCCAGCCCTTCGGCAGGCGGGATCTGGACGAGGACCCGCCGCGGCTGGTAGATCTCCCCTTCGCCTTCTCCGACGCCGACGCCTTCTTCGCACGTTCCAGCGCCACCGTCTTCTCCTTGGCCATGATTGCTGGCGAGATGCGCGTGGGGAAGTTGTGCGGGGGCGAGAGCGAGCGCGCTGGACGGGGACGAAGGGAGCAGAGAGAGAGAGAGAATGCTGAGGCACAGTACAGAAATCCTCGCCGGGCGCATTTATAAGGTCCCTTCCGAGTGGATGACAGGTGGGCCCGGTCGATCTAATCATATCCGGGAGCAGTTATGCAGACGGGATACATGGCGAAGAAAGCGGCGCGGAGATCGAGGCGTCTATGTCCCGTCCCATCCGAACGCCGCGGTCCGCTCCGCTTCGCGCGCGTCCCCAAATTTTGCATCCCGCGGAATCCGCGAACAATAGATCAGTCTGTCAGACACGGGGTTTCCTGCGATCCGTCGCTCGGAGATCGTCGAAGCCCGAAAGATCACTCGACGAAAGAAGAGAATGGATCGAGTCGACTGAAGACAAGTTGCTCACTGTCGACGAAGAGATTCTTTGGTCCAGAACAGTGTTGGAAATATGCCCTAGAGGCAATAATAAAAGTATTATTATTATATTTCCTTGTTCATGATAATTGTCTTTTATTCATGCTATAACTGTATTATCCGGAAATCGTAATACACGTGTGAATACATAGACCACAATATGTCCCTAGTGAGCCTCTAGTTGACTAGCTCGTTGTGATCAACAGATAGTCATGGTTTCCTGGCTATGGACATTGGATGTCGTTGATAACGGGATCACATCATTAGGAGAATGATGTGATGGACAAGACCCAATCCTAAGCATAGCACAAAGATCGTGTAGTTCGTTTGCTAGAGCTTTGCCAATGTCAAGTATCTCTTCCTTTGACCATGAGATCGTGTAACTCCTGGATACCGTAGGAGTGCTTTGGGTGTATCAAACGTCACAACGTAACTGGGTGACTATAAAGGTGCACTACAGGTATCTCCGAAAGTATCTATTGTTTTATGCGGATCGAGACTGGGATTTGTCACTCCGTGTAAACGGAGAGGTATCTCTGGGCCCACTCGGTAGGACATCATCATATGCGCAATGTGACCAAGGAGTTGATCACGGGATGATGTGTTACGGAACGAGTAAAGTGACTTGCCGGTAACGAGATTGAACAAGGTATTGGATACCGACGATCGAATCTCGGGCAAGTAACATACCGATAGACAAAGGGAATTGAATACGGGATTGATTAAGTCCTTGACATCGTGGTTCATCCGATGAGATCATCGTGGAACATGTGGGAGCCAACATGGGTATCCAGATCCCGCTGTTGGTTATTGACCGGAGAACGTCTCGGTCATGTCTGCATGTCTCCCGAACCCGTAGGGTCTACACACTTAAGGTTCGATGACGCTAGGGTTATAAAGGAAGCTTGTATGTGGTTACCGAATGTTGTTCGGAGTCCCGGATGAGATCCCGGACGTCACGAGGAGTTCCGGAATGGTCCGGAGGTAAAGATTTATATATAGGAAGTCCTGTTTCGGCCATCGGGACAAGTTTCGGGGTCATCGGTATTGTACCGGGACCACCGGAAGGGTCCCGGGGGCCCACCGGGTGGGGCCACCTGCCCCGGGGGGCCACATGGGCTGTAGGGGGTGCGCCTTGGCCTACATGGGCCAAGGGCACCAGCCCCAAGAGGCCCATGCGCCTAGGGAACCCTAGAGGGAAGAGTCCTCAAGGGGGAAGGCACCTCCGAGGTGCCTTGGGGAGGATGGACTCCTCCCCCCCTCTTGGCCGCACCCCTTTCTTGGAGTAAGGGGCAAGGCTGCGCCTCCCCCCTCTCCCTTGCCCCTATATATAGTGGAGGGGAGGGAGGGCATCCATACCTGAGCCCTTGGCGCCTCCCTCCCTCCCGTGACACCTCCTCCTCTCCCGTAGGTGCTTGGCGAAGCCCTGCAGGATTGCCACGCTCCTCCATCACCACCACGCCGTTGTGCTGCTGCTGGATGGAGTCTTCCTCAACCTCTCCCTCTCTCCTTGCTGGATCAAGGCGTGGGAGACGTCACCGGGCTGTACGTGTGTTGAACGCGGAGGTGCCGTCCGTTCGGCACTAGGATCATCGGTGATCTGAATCACGACGAGTACGACTCCATCAACCCCGTTCACTTGAACGCTTCCGCTTAGCGATCTACAAGGGTATGTAGATGCACTCTCCTTCTACTCGTTGCTGGTCTCTCCATAGATAGATCTTGGTGACCGTAGGAAAATTTTGAATTTCTGCTACGTTCCCCAACAGTGGCATCATGAGCTAGGTCTATTGCGTAGATTCTTTGCACGAGTAGAACACAAAGTAGTTGTGGGCGTTGATGTTGTTCAATATGCTTACCGTTACTAGTCCAATCTTGTTTCGACGGTATTGTGGGATGAAGCGGCCCGGACCGACCTTACACGTACTCTTACGTGAGACAGGTTCCACCGATTGACATGCACTTGGTGCATAAGGTGGCTAGCGGGTGCCAGTCTCTCCCACTTTAGTCGGAACGGATTCGATGAAAAGGGTCCTTATGAAGGGTAAATAGCAATTGGCATATCACGTTGTGGTCTTGCGTAGGTAAGAAACGTTCTTGCTAGAAACCCATAGCAGCCACGTAAAACATGCAACAACAATTAGAGGACGTCTAACTTGTTTTTGCAGGGTATGCTATGTGATGTGATATGGCCAAAGGATGTGATGAATGATATATGTGATGTATGAGATTGATCATGTTCTTGTAATAGGATTCACGACTTGCATGTCGATGAGTATGACAACCGGCAGGAGCCATAGGAGTTGTCTTTATTTTTGTATGACCTGCGTGTCATTGAAGAACGCCATGTAAACTACTTTACTTTATTGCTAAACGCGTTAGTCATAGAAGTAGAAGTAGTCGTTGGCGTGACAACTTCATGAAGACACGATGATGGAGATCATGATGATGGAGATCATGGTGTCATGCCGGTGACAAGATGATCATGGAGCCCCGAAGATGAAGATCAAAGGAGCTATATGATATTGGCCATATCATGTCACACTATTTGATTGCATGTGATGTTTATCATGTTTATGCATCTTGTTTACTTAGGACGACGGTAGTAAATAAGATGATCCCTTACAAAATTTCAAGAAGTGTTCTCCCCTAACTGTGCACCGTTGCTACAGTTCGTCGCTTCTAAGCACCACGTGATGATCGGGTGTGATGGATTCTTACGTTCACATACAACGGGTGTAAGACAGTTTTACACAGCGAAAACACTTAGGGTTAACTTGACGAGCCTAGCATGTGCAGACATGGCCTCGGAACACGGAGACCGAAAGGTCGAGCATGAGTCGTATAGTAGATACGATCAACATGAAGATGTTCACCGATGATGACTAGTCCGTCTCACGTGATGATCGGACACGGCCTAGTTGACTCGGATCATGTGATCACTTAGATGACCAGAGGGATGTCTATCTAAGTGGGAGTTCATAAGATGAACTTAATTATCCTGAACATAGTCAAAAGACCTTTTGCAAATTATGTCGTAGCTCGCGCTTTAGTTCTACTGTTTAGATATGTTCCTAGAGAAAATATAGTTGAAAGTTGACAGTAGCGATTATGCGGACAGTAGAAGCTTATGTCCTTAATGCACTGCTCAGTGTGCTGAACCCCAAACGTCGTTTGTGGATGTTTCGAACATCGAACATACACGTTTTGATAACTACGTGATAGTTCAGTTAAATGGTTTAAGTAGAGGCACCAAAGACGTTTTCGAAACGTCGCGGAACATATGAGATGTTTCGAGGGCTGAAATTGGGATTTCAGGCTCGTGCCCACGTCAAGAGGTATGAGACCTCCGACGATTTTCTTAGCCTGCAAACTAAGGGAGAAAAGCTCAATCGTTGAGCTTGTGCTCAGATTGTCTGAGTGCAACAATCACTTGAATCGAGTGGGAGTTGATCTTCCAGATGAGATAGTGATGTTTCCCCAAAGTCATTGCCACCAAGCTGCTAGAGCTTCGTGATGAACTATAACATATCAGGGATAAATAAGATGATCCTTGAGGTATTCGCGATGTTTGACACCGCGAAAGTAGAAATCAAGAAGGAGCATCAATTGTTGATGGTTGGTGAAACCACTAGTTTCAAGAAGGGCAAGGGCAAGAAGGGATACTTCATGAAACGGCAAATCAGCTGCTGCTCCAGTGAAGAAACCCGAGGTTGAACCCAAACCCGAGACTAAGTGCTTCTGTAATAAGGGGAACAACCACTGGAGCAGGATTACCCTAGATACTTGGTAGATGAGAAGGCTGGCAAGGTCGATAGAAGTATATTGGATATACATTATGTTAATGTGTACTTTACTAGTACTCCTAGTAGCACCAGGGTATTAGATACCGGTTCGGTTGCTAAGTGTTAGTAACTCGAAATAAAAGCTACGGAATAAAACGGAGACTAGCTAAAGGTGAGCTGACGATATGTGTTGGAAGTGTTTCCAAGTTTGATGTGATCTAACATCGCACGCTCCCTCTACCATCAAGATTAGTATTAAACCTAATAAGTGCTCTTGCACCTAAAGGAATGGTTTATTGAATCTTGATCGTAGGGATACACATTTTCATGCCAAAAGATATAAGATAGTAATGATAGTACCACTTACTTGTGGCACTGCCATGTAAGTCATATTGGTATAAAACGCATGAAGAAGCTCCATGTTGATGGATCTTTGGACTCACTCGTTTTTGAAAAGTTTGAGACATGCGAACCATGTCTATTGGTGTATATGCATGAAGAAACTCCATGCAAATGGACCGTTTGAACTCACTTGATTTTGAATCACTTGAGATATGCAAATCATACCACATGGGCAAGATGACTGAAAAGCCTCGGTTTCAGTAAGATGGAACAAGATAGCAACTTGTTGGAAGTAACACATTTTGATGTGTGCAGTCCAATGAGTGCTGAGGCATGCAGTGAATATCGTTATGTTCTTACTTCACAGATGATTCGAGTAGATGTTGAGAATATTTACTTGATGAAACACAAGTCTGAATTATTGAATGGTTCAAGTAATTTCAGAGTGAAGTAGAAGATCATTGTGACAAGAGGATAAAATGTCTATGATATGATCATAGAGATGAATATCTGAGTTACGAGTTTTGGCACACAATTAAGACATTGTGGAAATTGTTTCGCAATTAATACCGCCTGGAACACCATAATGTGATGGTGTGTCCGAACATCATAGTTGCACCCTATTGGATATGGTGCGTACCATGATGTCTCTTATCGAATTACCACTATCGTTCATGGGTTAGGCATTAGAGACAACCACATTCACTTTAAATAGGGCACCACGTAATTCCGATGAGATGACACCGTATGAATTATGGTTTAGAGAAACCTAAGTTGTCGTTTCTTAAAGGTTTGGGGCTGCGACGCTTATGTGAAAAAGTTTCAGGTTGATAAGCTCGAACCCAAAGCGGATAAAATGCATCTTCATAGGAAACCCAAAACAGTTGGGTATACCTCCTAATTCAGATCCGAAAGCAATATGGATTGTTTCTTAGAATCGGGTCCTTTCTCGAGGAAAGGTTTCTCTCGAAAGAGTTGAGTGGGAGGATGGTGGAGACTTGATGAGGTTATTGAACCGTCTCTTCAACTAGTGTGTGGCAGGGCACAGGAAGTTGTTCCTGTGGCACCTACACCAATTGAAGTGGAAGCTTATGATATTGATCATGAAACTTCGGATCAAGTCACTACCAAACCTCGTAGGACGACAAGGACACGTACTACTTCGGAGTGGTAAGGTGATCCTGTCTTGAAGGTCATGTTGCTAGACAACAATGAACCTACGAGCTATGGAGAAGCGATGGTGGGCCCGAATTCCGACAAATGGTTAGAAGCCATGAAATCCGAGATAGTATCCATATATCAGAACAAAGCATGGACTTTGATGGACTTGCCCGATGATCGGCAATCCATTGAGATAAATGGATCTTTTAAGAAGAAGACGGACGTGGATGGTAATGTCACCATCTATGAAGCTCGACTTGTGGCGAAGTGTTTTCCGACAAGTTCAAGGAGTTGACTACGATGAGATTTTCTCACTCGTAGCGATGCTTAAAGTCCGTCGGAATCATGTTAGCATTAGCTGCATTTATGAAATCTGGCAGATGGATGTCAAGACAAGTTTCCTTACTAGTTTTCGTAAGGAAAGGTTGTATGCAATACAATCAGAAAAGTTTTGTCGATCCTAAGGATGCTAAAAGGTATGCTAGCTCCAGCGATCCTTCTAAGGACTGGAGTAAGCATCTCGGAGTTGGAATGTACGCTTTGATGAGATGATCAAAGATTTTGGGTCTATACAAAGTTTATGAGAAACTTGTATTTCCAAAGAAGTGAGTGGGAGCACTATAGAATTTCTGATGAGTATATGTTGTTGACATATTGTTGATCAGAAATGACGTAGAATTTCTGGAAAGCATATAGGGTTATTTTGAAAGTGTTTTTCAATGGAAAGCCTGGATTAAGCTACTTGAACATTGAGCATCAAGATCTATAAGGATAGATCAAAACGCTTAATGGTACTTTCAAATGAGCACATACCTTGACATGATCTTGAAGGTGTTCAAGATGGACCAGTCAAAGAAGGAGTTCTTGCCTGAGTTGTAAGGTACGAAGTTAAGACTTAAAGCTCGACCACGGCAGAATAGAGAGAAAGGACGAAGGTCGTCCCCTATGCTTAAGACGTAGGCTCTTCAGTATGCTATGCTGTGTACCGCACCTGAAGTGTGCCTTGCCATGAGTCAGTCAAGGGGTACAAGAGTGATCCAAGAATGGCTCACAGGACAGCGGTCAAAGTTATCCTTAGTAACTAGTGGACTAAGGAATTTTCTCGATTATGGAGGTGGTAAAAGAGTTCGTCGTAAAGGTTACGACGATGCAAGCTTGACACCTATCCGGATAGCTCTGAGTAGAGAGACCGGATACATATAATGGAGCAATAATTTAGAATAGCTCCAAGTAGAACAGTTGTTTGGAATAGCTCCAAATAGAGCGTGGTAGCTGCATCTAGGAGATGACATAGAGATTTGTAAAGCACACACGGATCTGAAAGGTTCAGACCCGTTGACTAAAACCTCTCTCACAAGCAACATGATCAAACATAAAACTCATTGAGTGTTAATCACATAGTGATGTGAACTAGACTACTGACTCTAGTAAACTCTTGGGTATTAGTCACATGGCGATGTGACCTGTGAGTGTTAATCACATGGCGATGTGAACTAGATTATTGACTCTAGTGCAAGTGGGAGACTGTTGGAAATATGCCCTAGAGGCAATAATAAAAGTATTATTATTATATTTCCTTGTTCATGATAATTGTCTTTTATTCATGCTATAACTGTATTATCCGGAAATCGTAATACACGTGTGAATACATAGACCACAATATGTCCCTAGTGAGCCTCTAGTTGACTAGCTCGTTGTGATCAACAGATAGTCATGGTTTCCTGGCTATGGACATTGGATGTCGTTGATAACGGGATCACATCATTAGGAGAATGATGTGATGGACAAGACCCAATCCTAAGCATAGCACAAAGATCGTGTAGTTCGTTTGCTAGAGCTTTGCCAATGTCAAGTATCTCTTCCTTCGACCATGAGATCGTGTAACTCCTGGATACCGTAGGAGTGCTTTGGGTGTATCAAACGTCACAACGTAACTGGGTGACTATAAAGGTGCACTACAGGTATCTCCGAAAGTATCTATTGTTTTATGCGGATCGAGACTGGGATTTGTCACTCCGTGTAAACGGAGAGGTATCTCTGGGCCCACTCGGTAGGACATCATCATATGCGCAATGTGACCAAGGAGTTGATCACGGGATGATGTGTTACGGAACGAGTAAAGTGACTTGCCGGTAACGAGATTGAACAAGGTATTGGATACCGACGATCGAATCTCGGGCAAGTAACATACCGATAGACAAAGGGAATTGAATACGGGATTGATTAAGTCCTTGACATCGTGGTTCATCCGATGAGATCATCGTGGAACATGTGGGAGCCATCATGGGTATCCAGATCCCGCTGTTGGTTATTGACCGGAGAACGTCTCGGTCATGTCTGCATGTCTCCCGAACCCGTAGGGTCTACACACTTAAGGTTCGATGACGCTAGGGTTATAAAGGAAGCTTGTATGTGGTTACCGAATGTTGTTCGGAGTCCCGGATGAGATCCCGGACGTCACGAGGAGTTCCGGAATGGTCCGGAGGTAAAGATTTATATATAGGAAGTCCTGTTTCGGCCATCGGGACAAGTTTCGGGGTCATCGGTATTGTACCGGGACCACCGGAAGGGTCCCGGGGGCCCACCGGGTGGGGCCACCTGCCCCGGGGGGCCACATGGGCTGTAGGGGGTGCGCCTTGGCCTACATGGGCCAAGGGCACCAGCCCCAAGAGGCCCATGCGCCTAGGGAACCCTAGAGGGAAGAGTCCTCAAGGGGGAAGGCACCTCCGAGGTGCCTTGGGGAGGATGGACTCCTCCCCCCCTCTTGGCCGCACCCCTTTCTTGGAGTAAGGGGCAAGGCTGCGCCTCCCCCCTCTCCCTTGCCCCTATATATAGTGGAGGGGAGGGAGGGCATCCATACCTGAGCCCTTGGCGCCTCCCTCCCTCCCGTGACACCTCCTCCTCTCCCGTAGGTGCTTGGCGAAGCACTGCAGGATTGCCACGCTCCTCCATCACCACCACGCCGTTGTGCTGCTACTGGATGGAGTCTTCCTCAACCTCTCCCTCTCTCCTTGCTGGATCAAGGCGTGGGAGACGTCACCGGGCTGTACGTGTGTTGAACGCGGAGGTGCCGTCCGTTCGGCACTAGGATCATCGGTGATCTGAATCACGACGAGTACGACTCCATCAACCCCGTTCACTTGAACGCTTCCGCTTAGCGATCTACAAGGGTATGTAGATGCACTCTCCTTCTACTGGTAGCTGGTTTCTCCATAGATAGATCTTGGTGATGCGTAGGAAAATTTTGAATTTCTGCTACGTTCCCCAACAAACAGCGCACGACCAGAGCGCAAAGGTTAATCGGAAACGACATCAACTCCTTCCTCACTCAAAGCCTCAATCCATTCGGGGGCTAATGATGGGGTTATGTACCTAGGGTAGGGTCATGGACCTGATCCAAGTACCTTACCCAAGGACATCCTTAGAAGAGGTCGCCTTCCAGTCGACCAACGAAGGACTCACTCGACTGACTTGAAGGACTCGACCACGAAGACTCACTCGACCACCAGGAGGTCAAGAGGCACTCTGCACTGCAACGGCCTGTAATTAAGTAGGCTTTATGATAGTAAAGACACTTTATGTGGGGCGTTACCAGTAACGCCCCAGACTTAACTCACCTTAAACCCTCTCCTACGTGGGCTGGCTGGGGTCCTGGCGCACTCTATATAAGCCACCCTCCTCCACAGGCAGAAGGGTTCGGCACCTTGTAACTCATATACTCATAATCCACTCGACCGCCTCCGGGCTCCGAGACGTAGGGCTATTACTTCTTCCGAGAAGGGCCTGAACTCGTACATCCCTTGTGTTTACAACCTCTCCATAGCTAGGACCTTGCCTCTCCATACCTACCCCCACTCTACTGTCAGGCTTAGAACCACGACACGCTGTAGCTAAGATAGCAGCAGCGCTTTTTCTGGAACGCGCTACTGCTACTTCTGACTTAACCATGGGGTTCGTCCTTCCCCACACGGCCACTTCCCCGAAATCCAACTCTCTCCACTCTCGCCGCCGCCGTCGCCCGTCGGCCGCTGCACGCTCTCCGCACCCTCTACGCCGCCCCGACCCCAGATTCAACGCCGCCCCTGCCCCCGACCTCAACGCCGCCCCGGACGCCGCCCCCGACCCCGACCTCAATGCCGGCCGCCATCCGCTGCGCGCCCGAGCCCCGACCCTGACCTCGACGCTGCCCTGCCCCTCCCTCGTCGCAGGCACCCGAGGTGAGCACGCCCGCTCCTCCGTCTCCCTACCTCTGCCTAGGGTTTCTTTATATTTTAGTTGCATCAAATTAGTTAGGGTTCATGTAAGAGTGGAAACAAATCGGATGCGGATGCGGCTCAAATGAGTTAGGGTTCATGTAAGGCTGAAAACGAATCAAATTTATAAGATGAATCATAAAACGAGTAAAATTTGACCACTTATTTCACTTTATAGTTGGATAATTGAAATATATGCTACCACTTTCCACCCCTATAGGTTCATCAAATTAGATGGTAATTAGGGCAGTAGTTCCTAGGTACTAATTAGTTAGTAAGAACTAGGTACTAAATAGGTACTAGAATATTTTTATTTATAGTAAGTTTATTTTTAGTAAGAACTAGTTGAATTAATAGAACTAGTTAGTAAGAACTTGTTGCTATTTTTTAGTTAAAGCAATTTTTCCCGCCTTGACGTGGACGATGCCTATCCCGCATCCTCGTCGTCGAGTCGGCGGAGGACGACACCTGCTTGACCAGATCGGCCATGTCCGGGACTGGGCTCCGCCGCAGTGGTACTGGGAGGCGCTACCTACCGGGGGCGCGGGTTGGTGAGGAGCGAGCCTGTCGTTGACCCGAACCTTCTTTGGTGGCGGTCGCGTGGGCCAGTGACGATCCAGAGGCTCGAGGACTCCGCGGAGGTGGTGCGTCCCCGTGTCAGTGAGGAGGACGCGCACGTCCATCGCTACTTGTTTGCATTGGAGCACAGGTCGTTCTCCAATACCTTGCAGGTTCTCCGGGGATCTCACTGGAGCTATGATCCCATGATGGTTCCTTCTCTGTGGGTGTCCACCGCCCACGCCGATACCCGTCGTGTGCTAGGGTTTTAGTTGTATTAGTGATGTTATATGTATGACACTATTTGTGATGTATTAGTGATAATATTTGACGATGTACGGACGCATGAGATGATTTACTTTTGCTTATTGAATGCATGCTAATTTGAGTCCTATAAGATATTTTGAAATGTATATCTTGTGTTGCTCAATATCCAAGTGGCCGGTCATGTTTGCAGGTTACACCTCCGAGTGGCCTATGTTTTGCCGGAGTGTTGATTCATTTCCGTTCCGGCAAATTTCATGCGCTCGATATGTCCTATTTTAGCAAAGGTCATGCCGGATTTTTCCGTGAATTTTAGCATGACTTGTGCCAGAATATGTAGGAAATATCGAGTGCCCCGGATTTGTGTGTTGAGTATCCTGGTAGTTGTCTTCAATCGATTTTCAATTAATGTTTTAACTATGAACATAGGAAATGTCTGACGACGAAAAGGATTTCGGTATTTGCAAATACTGCGAAGACGAGCGCGGCCTGTGCGACGGAATCTTCCTAGATGATGATAGGCGCTTCAGCATCAAGCTGGACGAGAACTTCGAATTGGATACAGTATGTCACAATGACAAGTCTTTTTCGTAATTAAGCATGACATCTGCTTCATTTGCTTCAACTTATATTTTTTTACTATTCTACTAGCGTATCCCCTGCCATGCAAGAGTTTTTGTATTGGATAAGATAGGTTTCAGTCATAGTACGGAGGAAAAGGAAGTTTACTTAAAGACCGAGCATGGTTATATTTTCCATGCAAAATTATACAATTCAGACGACTACCCCTATTTTGGATGCAAAACATGGCGAGCACTATGCAAGACTTATGCATTTGAGCCTGATATGGTTATCACCTTTGATATTTGTCCGAAAGATGATATTGAAGATAATACCGACATATGGGTCGATGTGCAGATGCCTCCAGTTATACCATTATGTAAGTTTATCAACCATAATTATGTCTTTGATATTGTTTATTCAAAAATAGTTGACAACTAATTTGTATTGTCAGCTTATTTCGGTGCAAGCAAACATGTCCTGCGCTTGGTAGACAGGACCGTATACTGTCCTAGGGCTGAACTCAACTGCGAGGAGCTCAGTTATTATGTTTCATGGCTTGAGGATCTTAATACTGTCAAGACAAAATTTCTTCCTGTATTTAGAAATGTTAGTACTGAAAATCTGCGACCAATAGTGTTCGTAATGAACTACGGTCACATCTATTTAGGAAGGATGGTAAGATTTTTACTATTTGTCCTTAGTGCATCTTTTCTATACATTATTTTTGAAGCTAAACTTCACTGCTAAGTATGTTACCATACGATGTCCTTCAACAGGGACTCCCGATGAATGTTGTGCCTTATGGGATTGAGACTAAAGGTACCATGGGTATTATCAGCTTACGGCCAAGATATCGTACAAATTAATTTAGTGCATTCAAGATTAGCGACGGATGCTTAATAGTGCAAAACTGGACCAAATATGTGATGGGGGAGCGCAGAGAAGTACTAGGATGCAGCAAACAGATGCGCTACCCACGATTAGGAGACAGGTTCATCTGCATGCTCCAGCTTGATCAAGGAGGAGAGCTATACATGTTTTATGTTATTTGACCTAAGAGAGAGCAGCAGGAGTGATTAGCTAGCTAGAAATGAGTTTGAGGATGATGATGTGCTACACTATTACTATGATGATAAAATAGCTAGTGTTGGTGGTAATGACTATGATGATTATTATTAGCTAGTGTTAGTGGTGATTAAATAAATACTGTTGGTGGTAATGACTATGATGATGATTAAATAGCTTGTGCTGGCGGATTAGATTCAAGTGGAGGCAACATGTGGTGCACATCGAAAGTACTACTAGTCCAAACTAGATCAAGTTTGGATTAGTAGTATACTTTTGACATGCACCACATATTGCCTCCACTTGAACCTAATCCACCTTCATTTGACACACTGTTATGGACATAATGATGTAAACCTCATAACTGGTCTTGTACCAATATTTGTACGATGGCGCATAAATACACTAAAAATAAAAATTTAAAAAAGAATACTAGTAGCGATGGACAGAAAACACGCTGCAAGTAGTTAACTTAGCAGTAGCGTGGTACTGAACAAACGCTGCAGCTATTTGTCCTAGCAGTAGCGCGTGCTAAGCAATAGCTGTAGCGCCTTATTAGTAGCGCGCCTACCCGCGCTACTAGTGAGCACAAAACCAGCGCTACTGCTAGGGTTTTCCCTAGTAGTGAGTAGGTCTGATGGTGTTCTTCTTAATAGTTTGCTGCCCAGTGTGGCATATGCTTGAATTAATGATTTGCAATAAAAATTTATTAATTAACTTATAAGGTGTCTATAAAAACAATGGAAGTTATAATAGAAATCATTTGGTTGCACCACATGAAAAGATAGAAACTTTCTATCATGATGCAATACATGACATGGTTGGCCGAGACACATATGAAAAATCCCCAAAGATCTCACAATTTGATGGAAATCCTATGGCATCCTATTGTAGAAAAAAATCATAGGATTTTCGAAGGATTCAATCTTTGACATTTTCTATTCTCCGCGGGATTTCCTAGAAAAAAATTACAGCCCTCGAAAGTTAATGTGAAGAGGTGATATTAGCATAAATATCTAAGAGTTGAGGAAACTTATAGAATTTTCTCGGCTAATATACAATTTCTATATCAGGTCGAATATGTTGTTTCACGTCGGTGGCCCACCAAATGGGTGCATAGTTATCGGTCCTCCCGCCTCCTCCCCGGCGTCAGCTCCTTCATCATGCTAGTTGTTAGCTAACCCCCTCATGGCGTGGCATTCGTTTTGTAATGCACACATGCAGGATTAATTAATACTGCTCACTTCATTAATTCATGGACAAGTTAAATTGAGAAACTTGTCTTCGGACATGGACAATCATATTCATATGATCTGAGTATTTGTCATTAACTATCTTATTCTTGGTACTTACCCCATGATGGTGCATTGTGTTGTACAAAGGTGCTAATACGTCCGAAAACTATCAAGTTTACTTCTAGATTTATGATGTCTTTTCGTGTCATGTACTTCTTGCATACTTATATTTTCATCTATTGCATTACTTAATTTCAAGTATAACTGGTAGACATGACAATTCATATGATCTCCCTATTTGTAGAAAACATCAAAAGAACAATGCCAATAAATAGAAAATGCCCAAATATCAAATAATATGATGACAAAGAAACTAGTACGCGAATTACACTTACGGGATGCAACAAGAGGTAGGGCCCACCAGTTGCTCCGCTGCCCTCATCCAATCATTATTGCTACCATTCTAGATTGAATACATCATAAGGACTTCATTTTTGGTTGTATTTATAGAGTAATGTGGGGGGGGGGGGAGATGACCCACCAACAAAGAAATGTTCTCCGGGGACAAAATATTGCCCAACTCTCTTTTCCGCCGAATCCATGATAGATTGCAAAGGATTGGTTTGTACCCATGGTAATGATCCAATCCACAAACCCTCCACGATGATCCCATAATGTGTGAGTAGTCCATCAAGACTATGGGGGTTCTTTAATAGTAGACATGTCGATTTCTCCAACATTTGCTTGGATCTAGGATTATTTGTGATTCTGCTGAAGTGATACTATTATGGTTGTGCCATAGTTACATTGTTATTCTAACAAGGATGTTTAATGATTGAGAGTTACATCTTGGTCATATCATTGCGTCTTATACCCTTTATAACTACATCCATAATTTAACTCCATCATGCTATTATGGGATGATATATTATGTACATGTATTAATGTATTTGGCATGGGTTTGCATGGACTTCATTGGCCCCTCATTTCGTGTAATTTTTGGAAACCCCGAGAAGGAAATAGTAATGTGACAAAAGCTATGTCATGTTTTTCTTTGCGCCTATCGTTAGTAGTACATGGTAGCATCCTTTTTGGTTAGCCAACAACATAAATAGCTGAAGAGAGAGAGAGACAAAGACACACAAAGAGAGAAATTATGAAACTGTTGACCTTCTTGCTGCTTATCTCTTAATTTTTTTTATTTTATGTGACAACCATTTTTTACAAGTCAGTTAATTGAGAAATGGATACTTGAAGGTTTTTCTTGCACACCCACTTATTAGTTTACCTTGTTTTAGGTTAAAAGGAGAAAAGTCAACCTACACTTGCATGTGTCTGGTACTCATTGCGTTGCTATTTTCCCGACAATAATCATCTGGTGTAGCGTACGCATCGGTGATCTCAGTAGTGCACCTAAGGAGAGAGTTACATTGAATCTCGGATCGAGGTAATACCCTACTTCCTGCTTGTTCGGGTTGATTTCCCTAGACTCATATGAGAACTATGGTTTATGTGTACATGGGGTTCGGTCGCTAGATCATATGTGGTGTATGAAGCTGAGATGATTTTGTACCAATTCAGGGGAGGGGGCAGGGTGGGGGGTGTCTGACGCACCTTATGTACCTGCCCATGGCTACTATTGCATGAGTCCCAAGTTGGTTGATACATGCACAATATAGTAGACCTACTCCAGATGGAAAGTAGAGTCATTGTATTGTACTTCAAGGTGGCGATGCGTCCTCTAACATCTGAGAACTTTGAGTAGCAGGCCTAGGCCACCCTGTGGTTGTTGGGCTTCTTCGATCCTACATGGCTATACTTAGTGGGGTCAGTGGGCATGGCATCGTGACTTATCTATTATACATAAAAAGTACTTAACGGGCTAACCTGAATAAGGAGAATTATGATAGAAATTTCTGTAGAAATTAGAAACATCTAACCGTTAATTGGGTTTCTCATAAAACTACAATGTTTAGATCATAATATAATTATATAAAATGACCCACCAATAGCATCATCAATGAGGCACCTCCTATACGCTAAACTTATTTGCCCGTTCAATCAATCTAAAAAAATCACCCATATGTTCTCTCTCCTACACGTCTAGCAATGCCCATAAGCGAATGCCCAAAGCAAAGCCGATCAGCTGTGGCTCTGCTATGTCTTCTTTTCCCAATAGGTATCCACCCCAATCACAGACAATATATCTCAATCACCGCCTTTACCACTCATATTAAAGAAGATCACGGCCCGGCAGTACAAAGCTATTGAAGATCCACAATTTTCTAACCCTAATTTATTTTTCTAATGTTGCTCTCTCATGTTTGTCTAGCAATGCTACTTTAATATATTTTTCTGTAGTTATGGTCTCATGGTTGGCATGTAAAGCTGGAGCAAGGCAAGCTACCATCGTCGCCTCCCCGACATCTTCTCTGAAACCTCAAGATGCATGTCCTTCGTGTCTGGCGATCTCCTCATATTGGATGCTTCAAAAGGATATCCAACATCCAGCCGTGCACATACCATAACATAACATTCGACCGATTGGTGGTCGGCC
Organism: Triticum aestivum; assembly: GCF_018294505.1. Lineage (NCBI taxonomy): Eukaryota > Viridiplantae > Streptophyta > Magnoliopsida > Poales > Poaceae > Triticum > Triticum aestivum. Next base: position 136,562,479 of record NC_057801.1, read on the forward strand.
AATTGATCAAGCCATCATGCACTCTCATGAAGGCAGCTAGCAGAATTAGATGTGTATCTCGCTGCTAAGATTCCGAATAACATGAGTACATATATGCATGCACGCGTTGTTTCTTAACGTGTGGCATGAAGTAGTGCATAACTATATAATTTGACGGCAAGCAATATTTCTACAAAGGCTCTTCTCAAAGGGACGTATGAACATACATAATTATAGTAGTACACCGCACACATCTCATTGCATGAAGCATTAATTAATACCATAATTTTGTCTTCTGTCTTCTCACACAAACCAAAATCTTGTTTTGCACATTCAAAGGTGTAGACCTAAGATGTCCTGTTAGCTCTGCAAGTAACAATACTGGATTTCTACAATACACTATGTAGTGACATGCTGAAATATTGCTTGTAAGGTTCAGTTAAGACAAGAGCTCTGTTTCCTCTGTGGTGTATTCTATTCAGGATGCCATGCTTCAAAGATTCCATCAATTCTAATGATTAGTATTTATATCGGAATATGAATGACAATAGTTGATAAAGAAATAGTTATGTGTTATTCGGACCAGTTGCAAATAAGTATCAGCGACTGCACTTCAATTAAGGAAATATGCACATGTTCGTTTGTTTTATTATATATATTATGTTGGTAATATCTCATTCACTATATATGTGATTAGATAACTTTACCCAGATAATGTAGGACATCACCCTATGCTTTACATTTATACTGACAAACTAGCGATATTATGATATTAACTTTATAAGCTACATAATTTGATGCTTGACATAAACATGCAACTATTTTCTATTGTGATTTTCAGGGTGATATATAGGCCATGAAGCACTAAAATTTAATGAAGACTTACACACATGTTTGTGGTTGCTTTGAAATTTCTCTGAAATATAGCAATTTGTATATTAATTCTGCTATACATTTTCCTTACGTGTAGCGTCATTAGTATGAATACTTCATTTCTAATATTCTATGATGTTGCTCCTTACTGGCAAAGCTAATTTTTTATTTATTATCTATCATTCCGGTTCGCCAGATAATAATAGTTCAATGTACGTTTGAGTTTAATAAAAATCTATTGTAAGTTGTAACTGATGTCACGCTCAAACTTTCTTGTATTAAATCTCTCTAACGGCGCAACTATACTAGCATGCTTATTATAAGGAGGACACAGATGGTGCAAAGGGGAGACATCAACGATATGATATTATGATGTGTCACCTTGGTAGCTTAAATCATTTGAAGTTGGAGTAACATATTTGTATCTCACAAAATGTGACTCTACTATTTGTTTTTGTTTAGAGCTACCATGTAGCTTACTTGAGACAAGTTCTTCTCATAGAGTGTGTGTGGAATCAACAAGGAAACTATATAATTACGAAATGTTAACCAGCCTGGGTTTTAAATGTAGGCTACACTTGATAATATGGACTTAGCTAGAGTGTTCAATATGGATTATACATGTTAATTCACTTTCCGCGTCAAGGAGCCGTGGATCCATACAAAGGTTACCAGCAACCTCTATTTTTTGAAGAAAAAAAAACTGAGTGTGTCCTTACATTCTCTGCTCTCCAATATTTATGTGTTGATGCTGCATTTAGTTCTAATAGGTTGTCAAAGGTAACTGTGAAAGTTGAAAGTTGTGTACAACCTTCACTCGATTCTAAAAGGACTTCGGGGAAATTTTTACCTGATCCCGTCTTTCATCAACCTTTCTTTATATGTTACATTTCTCTATTCTTGTATATAAAAGTAAGTTTGTTTCTTTCATTTGAGTTGATTAGGAACTATAAGGTAAACATATTTGATAAATTCCATTGTTTGCATAGATGTGAAAGACCATGCATCCACACTTGGTACTGGGATGATCTAATCACAACTGCCTTCTTTTATATTCCAGTTAACAGAGGGTGCATAAAATGTTTATAGGTGATGTACAATGGAGGTATTTGAGGAAAAATATACTCTCTCAATGGCAATACATATTACCAGACATGATATTACCTCATAGTTTTTACTCTTATATAATATTGCTATGAAAGAATAATTTGTGCTTACTTCCAAATGCTGGTACTACTGACTATCTATGGAGCGAGTGTATCAAGTGGCATAGGATAGTGGATTTCATCCGTAAGCTATATTTTTATGGTCTTCCTTTTCACTGTTTACATGTTATATTCAACTTAGTGTTGTAACTCTCATTCATGTTATATTCAACTTAGTGTTGTAACTCTCATACCTTTAAATAATTTACTATACATAATAAACTTTTTCATATCTGTTGCTTAATTTTTTTAGTTGCATTTTCTATGATTCATTAAAATTTAGCAAGAGTGTTTAGTTTATTTTTTTCACCTTTCACTTCTCATAAATGAAAAAAACTGCATGTTCAAAACCAAGAGGCCGAATCATGAGGGTAGGCTTCAGCCTGTTGACGCATGCCTACGCTGCTCTTGTGTATACTCCAATGTGTTTTATTCTTCAGAAGGCCTTTGTGAGTACGAATAAAATATTTCTAATGGTCTTTTCTGAAATGTAATCTTGTATGGAAATGTATAATGAGTTTTACATCTTATCTTAATAGCGTGCTAGAAAGAGGTGAGACCTCACTGATATTAACCTTTATGTTTCATATAGTTTCTATCCTCCTAATTTTTGGTTTTCCTAATACTATCTTTTAGTATATCATCACATCCCTAATTCTACTTTCTTATATTTTAAATTCTTAGAATCCTATGTTCAAACTAATTCTTTCAAAAACATTTGTACCCTAGGAACATTTGTGGTTGAAATAATTTCAGAAAGAGGGCTGATATTGTGGATAAATATGTACATTTTTATGTTCTAGTATATCCAAAAGATCATAAACGTGTCGAGATGAGTGCATGAGAAATATCACTAAAGAGAGGTGAAAAAATGACCCAGCATTTGTTTGCTCACTTTCAATGAATACATCCTTTAATCCAAATTAAAAGCCTGGAAAAAAGTTCACGGGCAGCCATAGGATATGCATTATTTTGAAATTTTGCATTCTAAAATTCATAGTCGTAAAATGAAAAGATAAGTTCATATACAAATATAATATAAGTACTCAATATGTTACCATCTTCTCTACCCATTAAAATTATGCCCTCGCAAATATGCTAGTTCTAATTAAAAGAAGATGTACAACAACCCTGTGGACTTTCAGGAATGATTGTGGGTCACATAATCAAGCTCTTTTATAGTGCCATTGCTAGGGAAGAATGCATTAAGCTCCGATGTCATCACAACCAGCATCATGGAACGCTGGCTTCTCAGCCTCTTCATGTAGAAGTTTCGAAGAAAAAAACTTGTAGGCAGAACTTGCTCTGCCAGAGATGAAAATAAGCAACACCCATGTGAGCCAGGCATGTGCACACACTATGAAGACCTTTTGCCTATTCCCAAACCCCTTGCCTGTCATGATCGCCATCATCATATCTGATCTTAGAATTAGGTGTTGTGGTCATACACATACGAGCAAGTCCATAACTAGTTCATTTTTTAATTATTTTGAGCACAATTTCATTTTATTTAATCACATACTTCACTACAATTTTACCACTATCAATAAGGTACTCCCTCCTATTTGGAGGTGGTACACCTTAAAACTTATGTTCAAGTACCATATAAGATTGGCTATTAGATTAGGATGGATGTGTGGCTCATATCAATTTTGAGGTACTGTAAAAGAGCATGGTTCATATGGATTAATTAGAATCCACCAAAAGTCTTATTGTTTAAAATCCTCTAAACCAAAGAGAACCTAATGTGACAATGACATGCAAGATACTGAAGGAAGGAATTTTCTTTCTAGTCGAAGAGTCTTTCCCAACTCAGAATCTTTCTTGACCCTATTTAAAATGTGAGAATTTCACATGAATTTGGTAGGAGAGTACAAGTCAAAATGAACGAATCCAAATCTTCCATTTTTCTTTTTAAGATTGTTATTTGCAAAGACACAAATTCTTTTTCCATGTGCAAATACACATTGACATTATAGCTGTTTTGAAATCTGATGTTCACTTCATGTACCGTATTCTAGTCTGAAACGTGTAGCGGAGATAAAACCTTAGGATGCTGCAGGGTAGATAGTGGGGACAAAAAGTAGCACAAAAAGTTTGACCTATATATGAGAGTGCCGTCATTTTCTGCTCAGCCACAGTTGCCTTTGTAATAAGTGGACCAGTATCAAAGTGGCGATGCAAGGGATGCATGCATGCATGCAGCTGAACGATAATCTAATCCGTGCAGTGCAAACGGCAGGAACGAGAGGAGCGTGTGTTTCATCTTACACCAAAGATCTAAGAAAACATATCACCACCAGCAATTGACAGTGGTGGAAGCTTTCGAAAAAATATAGACCCATGATCCATCATCCATCTCCAGCGCAGTGCAAAATGGTTGGCTTGCAACCCACCCACTGATTCTTAACGCTTTTCGGGTAATATAACGAAATGTGTTTCACACGGACATTTATCGTACGAATGGTAATCATCGTGAAGCAATATGGTAGTGAATTATGAGAAAAGATTCATCTCCAGCCCGCTGCCAAAACGGTTAGGAAGGTAGCTAGCTAGTTTTCTCAATTCACTAATCAATCACCATTAACTAATCTACTTGCGTGTCGACTGACCTCCTCCCTTTTGTGTTTAACACATGATCTAGGAGAGGCCCAGTGGAGTCTGCACAAACAAGGTTGAGTTACACATGAAAGGGCGTATGTACAAATTAAGTGATGTGTCAAGCTCGTGCATAAATTGATCATAAAAAACCGAATCAATTGTATCGTTTTTATTTGTCGGGGAACTAACCAATGATCTTGAGGTTGAGGGTCACCTTTGGCTCTTGTTCATATCTTCTCTGCAGCTCTGGAAACCCCTGAGTAATTGTTGTCATGCCTTTGCTGCTGCAGTGATGGTACTCCTATATAACATTAAGAATGCACGCACTGCAGCAAGCTGACCGCTCGCTCTGACTGCTTTCTGCCAACCGCTGAGTCGATCCGATCCATGAACCGTTGGCTGCCGGCGTGCCAGAGAAATTCCTTCCTTGTCTAAAAATATGACAGCGCCTGCGAGAAGCAGTGCATGTCAGTCGGGGCCATTGATGGCCACGTCGTCTTCTACTTCTTCACCACGCACGTCGGTTGCCAGTGCGTTCCTGTCTTCACGCTCCCTGACTGTGATGTGCTCCACGGCCTTGCATTATCCCAGCACTTGCCGATTCATAGGCGACAGAGCAGCCAATTTGGCATAATTCTTGGGTATGAGATCAACTCCAACGGGGCGATCCATTTCGTCTGCAGGCGTCCGTTTGGGTCGGCGCGGACACAAAATTTGGCCCAATGCGCCGATCCAAACGGACGCGTCTCCGCTTGGTGTCCGTCTACCGACCCATCCCGGCCCATTTCTGAGTCGGATTTGCGTCGGCGCGGACACGAGGCGGACGCGCACACGCCTTCTCCTCCCCCCGGGCCCGCTGGTCGGTGGCAGTCTTCACCATTTTCCTCCATTCCCCCAAGAACCCTCCTGCCGGCGCGCGCTCCCGCCCCATCCCCACCATGGAGGACAACCTCGACGCCGCCACCGGCCTCGCCTCCCTCGCCTCGTCCGGCATGCCGGCCGTCCCCTCCGGCAAACGCAAGCCTCGCGCCCCCCGCAAGACCACCGCACCCAAGCCGAAGAAGGTGGCGCCCAAACAGCAGGCAAATGAGTCGACTGAGAGGAAGGATCGGAGGCACGCGACGGACGCGAGGGATGAAGACATCGCGGCGGCGGCCGTCGCCGCCGCCGCGCAGCAGGAGGTCACCAACACCCGCGACACGGCGGCAACGAGGGAGGCACTCTATATGCTAAGGTTAAACCGTGGCCAGCATGGCCTTGTCAACTCCGCCGTGGCCACGGCCAGCACCGGCTCATCCGCGCGACTCGCCCAGCTTCCACGTCTACCCGCAGGGAGTGCTCGCCTGGGGTGAGCGTGGTCGTGCCTTCCACGCCCGCGCCCGCGCCCATCGACCTCAGCGCCACACCGGTGGCTGGTGGCTCGTCAAACCGGAGGCGCAAGGAAACGCGTGCGGTAGACGCCAGCCGACATGCTGCCGGTCGCACGCAGCCTGTTCGACGGAATGCTGGACGCCGGCGATGACGACTACATCCAGAACAGGATCTTCGAGGGTGGTGCGCAGGCCGCTGGCTTCGATCCCGATGAGACGCAATGCCAGGATGGCCAAGGGGCGTTCACGCCGTCCGCTAGCTACAATGAAGATCAGGCGGCCTTCATGTGTGATCAGGTCGTCCTGGACATGGACGGCTTCCCTCTCGACCATGAGTTTTCGGAGGACTACGAGCTAGAGGAAGAGGACGAGTGCGACATCAGAGGAGGGCCTCTGTTCGAGGACGAGCTCGCCAACCAAGCCGCCGTGTCGAAGCCGAAGCGCAAGAGCAAGCGGACCAAGGCATACACGGCGGCCGAGGACAAGCTTCTTTGCGAATGTTGGAGAGACATTGGGCAAGACCCCAAGATGGGCGCCGAACAATAGCATTCAACTTTTTGGATTCGTGTCTACCATGAGTTCCATGAGCGCAAGAAGTTTCTGCCATACCAAATAGTCAGTGCGCGCGGGTGGGTGTCCATTTCGTAGCGATGGAGGGTGACCCAACAAGAGTGCAACAAGTTTTGTGCCACTCTTCAGAGTATCAAGGCCCACCCCTTTAGCGGCATCAACATGCAAGACATGGTATGCTAGCAAGCCGCCCTCTTTTGTGTCATCAAGTTTATGCGTGCGTGTTCATTTGCATACCATTTTGCCAATATGCTTGCATGAAATACATTTTTAGGCATTTCAAGCTTTGGATGCATTAAAGGTCCAACAAAATGGCAAGTGCGTCAACCTCTCCCATTGCTTTAGGGTGATCAAAGATGAGGAGAAGTTCAAGGCGCAATATGGCGCCCTCAAGTCGCGTGGTGGGAAGCAAGCCGTGGAGGAGGTTGGGGATAACGAGAAGGCTCAACCGCGGGGGAAGACCAACTCCAAGAAGGAGGACAAGCGGGATGCGGCATCAATCGCCTTGATCACAACCGTGGAGGGCATGATCACCAAGAAGGACTCAAGGGAGGAGAAGTGCCGTCAAGAAAGGGAAGAGCAAATGAACACCTTCATGGAGATCCAAAGGAGGAGGCTTGAGATAGACTCGGCAAAGCAAGCAAGGATGCTTGAGATGGAGGCGGAGAAGCAAGCCAAGATGCTATAGATCGAGCCCGCCAACGCCAAGACCAAGGCGAAAGAAGTGGCTCTCGTGAGCATGATGACTGGGGTCGAGATCATGAAGGTGGATCATAACACCATGTCACCAAGGAAGAGGCCGTGGTTCGATAAGATGCAGGCCGACATGCTCAAGTTCGATGAAGAGTGATCTATGGCGGCAAACGCCATCTTTTTTGTATGCCGACAGGTGTGCTGGCATGACCACGGGGGGCGCGATGGCGTGGTCAAACTCAAGTCCCACCTTTATTTGTGTGTTGGCATGTGTGTCGTCCGGTTGACGAGTGCACCAGCATGAACTGTGGTGATATTTTTTGAAGCCGGCATTGTATGCCGGCGCTGGCATGGTGCCAGCATGAGACATGGCTGCTGGCATGATCAGCCGCGGGCCTTTCTTAAAAAAAGTTGAGTGCGGATATGAACTGGGTCGACACGTTGGACGCACTGCCGACCCAAATCTAAAACATTGCAGACGCCGGGCGGCCGACCGATCCAAACAAAAACAAAGCGGACAAATTCGCCGTCCATTTGGTCGGCCCGTTGGAGTGACTCTGACCATACGGTTCACTGAATTCTGTACTACTACTTGTAGATCGCCACATGTCCGTGTCATCCAGCTCCAGGCACGACTCTCCAGGTGCACGCACCGAAAAGTGTGTGTGGTGGATGGCAGGCAAAGGCTCCAGAACAGGATCAATGATATCATACCACTTTTTCTTGCCCAGAAGGATGAAAGTAAAAGCTATCTCAATGAATGACACACTCACACGTTGAAATGTTACAAGAGACATACATTTTTTGTGCGGCATTCAACTAGCACATTTTTGGTTTTTGCTTGTCTATTCACTTGGCCACTACTTGACCCATTCGGTTACAAATAGGAAGGGAGAAACACATGAGTGAGACCGAGCTTCATGGCAATGCCATCCCAAAGCCACTCACTCGACAACCCCAACATTGCTGCCGCAATCGCTAGGTCTCATGCCATCCCATATAGCAACCACAACAGTCTACATAAAGAAATAAACCAGCAGCCAAGTCGTGTACATACACACACAACATGGTGCGTTATTTGCTAGCCAAGGAATAAAGCGACACTAGGGTTCATGTCATATTGACTAACATAGAAGACGTTGTGCTTAGTCGTGGGTAAATTGGGGCTACATGCCATTACGGTAGAGACCCTCTTTAAGATAGGCGGTGGCATGGCGGAGTTTTTCCTTGAGCCACATATTCTCTCTAGACAGGCGTTGGTGCTCCGAGGTATTTTGAGTTTTTAGCATCACCCCTGCGCATTTGAGGCATGTCTTGTTTTCAACAACCCACTTGATGGCTTGGTTTTCATCTTTTAGCATCTGGTTCTCTCTCTGAAGATTCTTGGTGTCCTGTAGTTGCCTCTTGCCCTGCATTTATTAATTTCAGGTATGCATCATTTTAGTGGTTAGCAAAGTACGCATGCTAATATTTTTAGTGGAGTTTGTAGTGTTTAACAGTAAAACTTCATAGCTGCATGTCTTAGGTGACCCATGTGGAATATATAGCGAAATCTCATGTAATTCACTGTGGAAAAGAATGGAATATATACCTTGCTGGAGGAGCGTTTGTTTTGGAACCAAAACTTGACCTGCCGGGCACTCATGTCAAGCCTCTCGCTAAGGTCTTTCCAGAGTTCCGCATCTGGATAAAGGCATTCCTGGAACACACTACATATCACATTAATGAAAATGGATTAGTACACATCTTTTTCGATAGGTAAAAAACATTGATTGAGTATGTATTGTACGCTTCAAGTTGTTGGATTTGTTCTCTGCGGAGACGGTGATAATGGGCACGCCTTGTCACCATTCTCTGATCACTATGAGTATGGGTCTCTCCATCATTATTTTTGCCTTTGTCTGCAGCAGCAGTGTTGGCATCGTCAGTGTTGCCCATGTTGGTAGTGGCTCCCAGCAGGCCATGCATCTCATCACCATGCTCGTGCTGGAGTAGGTGTTGGCTTGTGGTGAAGGGGTCCAACATATTTTGCACATCACTGTCGTATTCCAGTAACTCCCCATCCATGGTGATCTGTTATCATGAAACAAAATATTTGTTCTCATGTATAGAGTTAAAGGTAGCAATGAACAAATATCTTAAGAAAAAAGAACTTAGTAGTGAAAAATGAAATCCAGTAGACTTTAGTTGCTAACGTAGTATATTTAGATTTAGATTTTAATTTCCAACATAGTCGGATGTTACTCCACATTAAGAATACTTACAATTCATCTGTATGAGTTTCCTAGACTGAGATGTAATCAAGTAGACTTAAATTACTCTCAAAAAATATATTGACATAATTTCCTGAATTCACTATCATATGTTCATGATTACCTACCACTGATTACTTCAATAATTTCTAAACATATATGCCCTACATAGTAATGCAAAACTATTACTCTCGTATCTCATCATGTTCTTTTATATGTATCAGAAAAACCTTACTCTATCTATATATACATTGGGTATCTATCTACAGATTCCATATGTGATATATTTTAAAACAAGGCCTTACATACAATAAGATAAGTACCAACTACTCCTACAATTGTAGAAGCAAGATATTAAAATATACTATGGGAGGGAAATCATATTAGCCATAAATATTAGCATCATAGGCACGATAATACATTCAGATCTATGAATATATACAATCAGATCTATGTATAGCAAGATGCTAGCCATCTTCCAAGAAAAATTATGAAATGCTACTTTCTTTGTATATCCATTCACTCCATGGTGGAGCTACCTTTTTTCCAAGAATACAAGGGATGAGAGATGTCATGGAGTATTCCTGCTCAACTTCAGAAGCTATATATCCAAGGATAACTAGAGTAGAAGGGTATAACATTACTAGATGAACGGCTTAAGGAAATACCGGTGGCTTCGGTATAGTCGTCCTCCTTACAAATTCGGTAGGCGAAAAAGTACACGAATCTTCTTTGTTCCTACTGATATATCAAACTCATTCAGCAAAGTAGCTATGACCATCCGAATTTAAAGCCGTGAGCAGCATGTAAAATGTATGCCATGACCCATGTTTAATGCAAGCAATTACTTGTATCCAAATATAAGGCTCATATATCATGGATTTTGCATTCGCCTATAAATAGGTCATATTTAATACTCATTAAGCATATTTGTGGAGTGAATATTGGCATATTGATACAATATATTATGCTATTAAACAATATAAATTGCTTCTTTGGACAATCAATAGAAAAGAACGACTTTGATCGATAATATATTGTAGATCTAAATGATATACATGGATATAAATATTTCTTCAGTCAATAATACATTTAGATTATGTTTTTCTTGAAAGAAAAACTTCCTATGTACACAATAGAAAAAACACCAACAATAACTTGTATCCAAATACAAGGCTCACATGACATGGATTTTGACAGCTGCGGCATGTCCTGTATATATAGGGTACAACTAATACTCATTAAGCCTATTTGTGGAGTGAATATTGCCATATTTATAACAATATATTATATGATTAAAAGAATAGAAAAAAAGGGTGGTTCTGATTATCGATATACATAATATACATGGACATAAACGGGTGGTTCTGATCCATTATATGTTGTAGACCAACATGATATACATGGACATAAAGAGTTCTTCAGCCAATACAACATACAATGTATGCTGTTTTTTCGGGAAAAACTTCTGATTTATTCATCCACTATTAAGGGAGGACAAAAAATACCAGGACAAATAGAAATTACATCTAGGTCAGCAACAACAACAAGCACTGGAGTGAGCTGAAGACACATCACCATCATCGCCCCTCTCTCACTGATGTCGGCCAAACCTTGTTGTAGTAGTTTGACGGGAGTCCTCATGGCAAGGCCTCATAGGACCGCTACACTAGAGCAGCAACCATCGCCAATGAAGAGAAGCGTAGATCATGATTCACTAATCAATTTCCCTCAAGCAATCCGATCCCAATGACGGTGGCCCTAGATGCACTGAAAGGCCCACCGTTCATGGACTTAAAGGTCGATTCACCCGGGCCCGCCATGATCTGACCCAGCAACGTAGCTTTGGCCCGACGGCAGGGCTCAGGCTACCGCGCACCGGCAAGAAGCGACGGGCACCGCCCAATGAGAGTGGCCTCGGGCGGACCTGGCGGTCCACCTGTCATGGACCTCCCATCCGAGGAGATTGGACGAATCAGATCATCCCCGAGAGGCTCCCGCCGCATGCCTCAAAGCAACCGATGGCATGTATGCTCTCGTAGCCCATGGATCTCTTGCCTGATCTGACCCCAATGACGATGGCTCATGGCGCACTGAGAGTCCACCTATCATGGACCTTCCAACCAAGTTAATTGGGTCAGACGCTACCCGACTCAACCCCATGGCTTTGGCCTAACGCGAGGTATACACACCGTCAGGAGGGTCCAGATGTGCTACTGGGGAACGTAGTAATTTCAAAAAAATTCCTACGCACACGCAAGATCATGGTGATGCATGGCAACAAGAGGGGAGAGTGTTGTCCACGTACCCTCGTAGACCGAAAGCGGAGGCGTTAGCACAACACGGTTGATGTAGTCGTACGTCTTCACGATCCGGCCGATCGAGTACCAGACGTACGACACCTCTGAGTTTAGCACACGTTCAGCTCGATGACGTCCCACGAACTCTGATCCAGCAGAGCTTTGTAGGAGAGTTCTGTCAGCACGACGGCGTGATGATGGTGTTGATGATGCTAGCGACACAGGGCTTCGCCTAAGCACCACTGCGATATTACCGAGGTGGAATATGGTGGAGGGGGGCACTGCACACGGCTAAGAGATCAATTATCAATTGTTGTGTCTAGAGGTGCCCTCCTGCCTCCGTATATTAAGGAGCAAGGGGGGGAGGCGGTCGGCCTAGGAGGAGGGCGCTGATGTCTACTACACAACCTTCTTATTGTAGACATTGTTGGGCCTACAAGTGCATAGGTTTGTAGGACAGTAGCAAATTTCCCTCAAGTGGATGACCTAAGGTTTATCAATCCGTGGGAGGCGTAGGATGAAAATGGTCTCTCTCAAGAAACCCTGCAACCAAATAACAAAGAGTCTCTTGTGTCCCCAACACACCCAATACAATGGTAAATTTTATAGGTGCACTAGTTCGGCGAAGAGGTGGTGATACAAGTGCAATATGGATGGTAGATATGGGTATTTGTAAACTAAAAATATAAAAACAACAAGGTAACTAATGATAAAAGAGAGCGCAAATGGTATTGCAATGATAGGAAACAAGGCATAGGGTTCATATATACTTTCACTAGTGCAAGTTCTCTCAACAATAATAACATAGATAGATCATATAACAATCCCTCAACATGTAACAAAGAGTCACTCCAAAGCCACTAATAGCGGAGAACAAAAAAGAGGTTATGGTAGCGTACGAAACCACCTCAAAGTTATTCTTTCAGATTGATCTATTCAAGAGTTCGTACTAGAATAACACCTTAAGACACAAATCAACCAAAAACCTAATGTCACCTAGATACTCCATTGTGACCTCAAGTATCCATGGGCATGATTATACGGTATGCATCACACAGTCTCAGATTCATCTATTCAACCAACACAAAGTACTTCAAAGAGTTCCCCAAAGTTTCTACCGGGGAGTCAAGACAAAAACGTGTGCCAATCCCTATGGATAGGTTCATGGGCGGAACCCGCAAGTTGATCACCAAAACATACATCAAGTGGCACGTGATATCCCATTGTCACCACAGATAAACACGGCAAGACATACATCAAGTGTTCTCAAATCAGTAAAGACTCAATCCGATAAGATAACTTCAAGAGGAAAACTCAATTCATCACAACAGAGTAGAGGGGGAGAAACATCATAAGATCCAACTATAATAGCAAAGCTCGCGATACATCAAGATCGTACCACGAGAGAGAGAGATCAAACACATAGCTACTGGTACAAACACTCAGCCCCGAGGGTGAACTACTCCCTCCTCGTCATGGAGAACACCGGGATGATGAAGATGGCCACCGGTGAGGGATTCCCCCTCCGGCAGGGTGCCGGAACGGGCTCTCGAGAGGTTTTTGGTGGCTATAGAGGCTCGCGGCGGCGGAACTCCCGATCTATCTTTGTCTTCGATGTTTTTAGGGTATGTGGACTTATATAGGCAAAAGAAGTCGGTCGGGGGAGCCTCAAGGGGCCCAGGAGACAGCGGGCGCGTCCAGGGGGGTGGGCGCGCCCTCCTATAGCCTGGCTTCCTTGAACCTTCCCTGGCTTCAACTCCAAGTCTCCCGGATCATATCCTTTCCAAAAATCACGCTCGCGAAGGTTTCATTCCGTTTGAATTCTGTTTGATATTCCTTTTCTTCAAAATACTGAAACAGGCAATAAAACAGCAATATGGGTTGGGCCTCCAGTTAATAGGTTAGTCCCAAAAGTAATATAAAAGTGTATAATAAAGCACGTAATCATTCAAAACAGATAATAAAATAGCATGAATGCTTCATAAATTATAGATATGTTGGAGACGTATCAGCATCCCCAAGATTAATTCCTACTCTTCCTCGAGTAGGTAAATGATAAAGAAAGAATTTATGAAGTGTGAATGCTAGCAGGTGCACACGTTTGATCAATGATAACTTCAATCAACTTTTCTAGCATGATTATATGTCATAACAGTAGTTCATCTCATAAAACTTCTCAAGATCAAGTAACAATCAATTCACATGTTTAAAGCACAGACCATAAACTTTCATGAAAACTAGCAAACTTCATTCTTAGTCATCAAACAATTACACTTCATCTTATTTTCAGGAAGGGTCTATGTCAGAGCTTTGAATTAGCAAACTCCACATACTCAACTATCATATAGTCTTCTACAATTGCGAACACTCACGCAATACTAATGGTTATGGAGTTTCAATCGGACAATAAGAAAGATAGGGGCTTATAGTGTTGCGTCCCAACGTATTCACCTCTGGGTGATGTCAACAATAATAGTTCATTCTAACTTACATCCAATTGGATATATATATCAGGATCTTTCCAACACGAGGTGCTTGCCAAAGGATAAAATGAAAAAGGGAAAGGTGAAGATCACCTTGACTCTTGCATAAAAGTAAAAGATAGGCCCTTCGCAGAGGGAAGCAGGGATTTGCAGAGGTGCCAGAGCTCAATTTTGGAATAGGGATAAATAATTTTGAGAGGTATGATCTCATTGTGAACATAACCACTAAGAGTTCCCAATATCTTCCATACTACATACATTATAGGAGGTTCCCAAACAGAATGGTAAAAGTTTTTACTCCCCCTCCACCAACAATCATCAATCCATGGCTTGCACGAAACAACGGGTGCCTCCAACTAACGTCAAACTTGGGGGAGTTTTGTTTGCAATTATTTTTTATTTGATTTTGATCTTTTGATCATGGGACTGGGCATCCCAGTTACCAGCCATTTTTCTCATGCATGATGAGCAGAGTCCACTCATCTTGAGAATAACCCACCTATCATGGAAGATACTGACAGCCCCTAGTCGCTACATGAGCTATTCGGGCATACAAAATAGATTATTGTTTGAAGGTTTAGAGTTTGGCACATGCAAATTTACTTGGAACGGCAGGTAAATATCGCATATATGTAGGTATGGTGGACTCTCATGGCAAAACTGGGTTTAAGGATATTTGGAAGCACAAGTAGTATCTCTACTTAGTGCAAGGAATTTGGCTATCATGATGGGGAAAGGCAAGCTCAACATGTTTGAATGATCCATGACAATATACTTTAACTGAGATGTGAGAAAACATAACCCATTACGTTGTCTTCCTTGTCCAACATCAACTCTTTAGCATGTCATACTTAATGAGTGCTCACAATTATAAAAGATGTCTAGGATAGTATATTTATATGTGAAATCTCTCTTCCTTCAATATTCTTTCATGAATTGTTAAAATGACCAATACAATGCTTTCTAACCTTCAATAAATTTACAACCTCTACTTCTTAGATGTGAAGTCATTACTCCCCATGGGATAAGCAAATGAGACCTATATAATTTCAGATTTATCACAATCAACTCATTCAACAATTTACTCATAGGATATAAGTGAAGCACACGAGTAAATGAAAAACTACTCCAAAAAGATATAAGTGAAGATCAATGAGTAGCTAAATAATTATGCAACTATGTGAAGACTCCCTCTCATTTAAGAATTTCAGATCTTGGTATTTTATTCAAACAGCAATCAAAGCAAAATAAAATGGCATTGCAAGGATAGCACAACTCATGTGAAGAAGCAAAAACTTACGATATTAACCGATAGTTGTTGAAGAAGAAAGGTGGGATGCCTACCGGGGCATCCCCAAGCTTAGATGCTTCAGACTTGTTGGAATATTATCTTGGGGTGCCTTGGGCATCCCCAAGCTTGAACTTTTGTGTCTCCTTAATTCCTCTCATATCATGGTTTCTCTTTTTATCAAAAGCTTTATCCACACCAAACTCAACAAGAACTCGTGAGATAGGTTAGTATAAACCAATGCAAAACCTTATCATTTTCTACTGTAACAAATCACTAAAAATTATTATTCAACATTGCATACTAAATGCCTCTGCATATTTAATACTCCTATCCTCAAATAGAATCATTAAACAAGCAAACATATGCAAACAATGCAACCATAACAGCAATCTGCCAAAACAGTATAGTCTGTAAAGAATGCAAGATTCATCATACTTCCCTAACTCCAAAAATTATGAGAAAATTACTAGTCTGTAGAAGATTTATCAGAGCTTGAAAGTGCTAGTTATCGACTAGAGGGGGGGGGGTGAATAGGCAATTTTTATGAAAGTCTTCAAAACATGGAAGTTTCGAAGACAAACAATAGAAACAACCTAATTGATATGCAGCGGAAGATAAACTACAACAAGCAAGCCATAATCAAGTATGCAATAGCATTAACGTTCGAAGATTAATAGTAGCTAGGTAGTAGGATCAGGATGGAAGATAGTATGAAGCCAATCAACAATAGTAGTCAAGCAATGAAGTCAATCAGATAAGACGATAAGCAATGACTTCACGAAGACAAACTCAAAGTAAAGGAGGGAAGAGATAGAACCAGTTGCTTGTTGAAGACACAGGATTTGTTGGACCAGTTCCAGTTGCTGTGACAACTGTACGTCTGGTTAGGGAGGCTGAGATTCAACTCAGAAGACCGTGTCTTCACCTTATTCCCCTTGAGCTAAGGTCACTTAGTCCTCGCCCAATCACTCTGGTAAGTCTTCAAGGTAGACTTCCAAACCTTCAGAGACTTGGTTCACCCGGCAATCCACAATGACTCTTGGATGCTCAGAACGCGACGCCTAACCGGCTGGAGGATACACAGTCCTCAAGTGTAATAAGTCTTCAGGTCACACAGACAGAAAGACTTCAGTGATGCCTAACACTCTTTGGCTCTGGGTGTTTGGGCTTTGTCCTCGCAAGAATTTCTCTCTCTCAAATGCTTCGAGCTGGGTTGCTCTCAAACGACAAAAGCCGTATACTAACTCTGAGCAGCCACCAATTTATGGTGTAGGGGGTGGGCTATTTATAGCCACTAGGCAACCCAACCTGATTTGTCCGAAATGACCCTGGGTCACTAAGGAACTGACACGTGTTCCAACGGTCAGATTTCAAACACACACAACAACTTTACTTGGGCTACAAGCAAAGCTGACTCATCCAACTCTGGATAAGATTTGCTCTCATTGTCTTCGCTCAAAGACATAGGATTTGGGTTGAGCATCACTTCAGTCACTCTGACTTAGTTCACTTGGACCCCACTTAACAGTACGGTGGTTCCTATGACTCAACAAAGAAGAAAAGGAAACAACGAAACCACACAGTCTTAGTGCTCCATAGTCTTCACGCAATGTCTTCTCATGTCATAGTCTTCAATATGAATATCTTCTCATACCACCATTGTCGTCAATGTCTTCATACATTTTTAGGGGTCATCTACGGTAGGTAAACCGAATCAATGAGGGACACTACCTGCATTATCCTGCAATTCTCACAAACGCATTAGTCCCTCAACCAACTTTGTCGTCAATACTCCAAAACCAACTAGGGGTGGCACTAGATGCACTTACAATCTCCCCCTTTTTGGTGATTGATGACAAACTGGTTGAAGTTTTGAACGGGGATAAAGTATGTGAAATTGTAAAGGATAGGAATTTGTCTTCATAAGTAGCAAGGGCTCCCCCTGAAGATGTGCATATAAATAATTTTGCTTTTGGAATGCAAATGCACATGGAAGGTTGTACTTGTGGAGATCCACTTCAACTTATGAAGATAATTCATCATGCATGAAATGATATAGCATATAGGATGACATGCATAATGAAAAATGGACGTCTGCAGGATGATTTAAATGCGGAAGTTATCATCGCACATGGAAATGCAAATAAGTAGCAGACGACCATCAAGTTTAAGTGTTACAACTCAGAGAACCAAATGTTTCAAAATGCAAGAGTTGTAAGCACGAGGCAAAATATAACGCAACCACCCATTTGAACCCGCTTGAAGACTATCAACTAATACGCTTCTCCCCCTTTTGTTAGTAATGACCAAAAAGGTTTGAAGACATAGAGCATCTACTCGTCTTCTTGATGAGTAGGTGAAGCAGCAAGGTTGTTGTCGTTGGGTGGCGGTGCAAATGAACTTGGTGCAGTGTCGATGCGCGCAGTAGTAGTAGGAGGTGGTGAAGTAGAATCATCTTCATCATTGATCACTCTGGCATTTACCGTTGCCGCGGAGGAAGAATATTCAGAGTCTTCAAGAGATGGAGTTCTTCGTAAGACAGCATTCCGTGGAGGAGTGGAGTCAAACTGAAATCTTTCATTGAAGCCATCGTCTTGAAGATCTGCTTCAGCACTAAGCAAGGCCAAACTCTTCCATGATTGCCTGCAAGTTTCGTGAGCAACAAAGGCATTCTTGGTGGCAAGGTTCCGAATGCGATTGACATCCACCAAGAGGCTTTGCATCTGTCTCTTGAGTCAAAAGTGATGTTATCCTGTTTCTGATGAAGGGACACAAGAAGTTCTTGATCATTGAGAACGCGAGAATGCTTCCGAGGCCTTTGGGTAATGGTGCTTTCAGTGGCTTCAGTAGGTGCTCGATGAGGCAGACGAGTATTTCCAGCCAATGGATAGATTCATGTAGCTGCTTGAACACCTTCAATGGGTTGAGTGAAGCTTTGGTGCTAGGCATTCTGAAGACAAAGAGTCTTCTTGGCAGGGTCAGGATATATAGCTTCAACTGACATATCAACCTCAGGTAGAAAAATCACATGATTGCGAGCAGAAGGTTGATAGTTGACAGTAGAGTGTCGCTTTATGAGGCGCATGACCCATGGAGCATAAAACTTCAGACCAAAGAGATCAGAGCCGGAGGCAGCAAGTTGTTTGATGAAGAAATCTTGTGCATTGAAGCTGATGCCATTGAAAATGTAGAAGACCAAAGTCTTCATAGCTCCTTCAAGCTTTGCCGCTGATGAATGTCCTTTGATAGGCCATAGAGTCCGCCTGATGATGTGATATATGGTGCGTGGCAGATACTCAAGGTCTTCAACAAAGAACTCTGTTGGATATTCAGCGTCACGGGGCAAATGCTTCATCATGCTCAGCATCTGACTCATATTGGGTTCAGGCCTATGAAAGATGCTTTCCAGGGCATTGCGATGATGTTGACAGCCGGGTTCATAGAGTTCTCCGGGAGTGGACAGGCCTGTAAGCTCGATGATATCCATAGCTTTGGCTTCATGATGAACGTTTCCGGTCATCCACTCGAGAACCCAAGTCTTTGTATCTCTGTTGTAGCCGCGAATGTGCAGAGTGGCATAGAATTGAAGCAATAGTTCTTCATTCCAGTGTTCTTTATCTGTGACAAAACTGAGCAGCCCAGCATCACGAAAGCAGTCAAGTGCTTCTTCTAAGCAGGGGAGTGCAGTAATGGCTTCAGTGTAGAGGCGCATATGAGGGAAGATGCACCCTTGATCATACAGAACACAGGAGTAATAGCTTCGCTGCTGATGACTCCAGAACCGATCTGATGATTTTCTTGGCTTCGTGTAGGGGTTCTTTGAGCTGTCAAAGAATGTGTTGTGGCTCTTGAAGCCATTTGCATTGAAGGACCCGACAGCGGTGGCAGTACCAGGAAACCTTGGCAGTCTTGGCTTGGGCTTCTGGACTTGAGGCCTATGCTCAACATGATAGTCAAATTGAGGACCAGAGACATTAGGCGGAGGGACCAGAACGGGCCATCTGACTGTTGTTAGCTCTCCGTGGTTATATGCCTGCTCAATTGTATAGGGCCTTGGTGGCGGAACAGGAGCAGTGGCAGCAAATGAGGCTTCAGGCTGCACAACAGGTGCTTCAGAAGCAGTAGCCTCACTAGCTTCAGGTGCAGTGGCCGCATTAGCTTCAGGCACACTGGTTGTTGCAAGCTCCACATTAGCTTCAGCCATGAAAATGTCATCGGCTTCACTTGCGTTGGTTGTGGCAGCTTCAGGATTTTCAACCTCCACTTCAGGAGCTGGAGGGTCAGGCATTGACATGTTCACTTCATGAACTATTTCTTTAGGAATGGGGGGAGTAGAGACACGTTCTTCTTGACGTTCTTCATCGGCTGATGTAGACGGATTGTCTTCAGCAGCAGGTGCTTCAGACGCAGAGACATTCACAACAGGAGTGGCTTTTGAAAACACTTGACGTGCAACAGGTTGATGATGCACTTCTCCTTCTGGAACGCTCGGAAGAGGAGCTTGAGGCCTTGGTCCTTTGCGAAGCCTTTGAAGTACTGGCGACGCTTTTGGAGATGGAGTGGGCAGGCCCTCATCCTCTTCAGCTTGTACGGATGTTGTGACTTGTTGTTGTTGGGGAGTGTTGGGGGATTCTTGTTCTTGCGGGCGATCAGCCCATGAATCATCTTGTGCAATTGGCGTCAAAGGACGACCAATGCTGATGAGTTCGCTGTTCGTACAAACAAGCGATGATACCACGTTGTATTCGATCTGAGGAAGAACTTCATCATCTTCAACATTGTCATGATGACCAATGTCTTCAGCAGCAGTGGGTTGAGCTGCTGGTGTATCTTCAACTTCAGGAGCCTCTGTGGAAGCAGGCTCATGAACAGTCATGTGAAGTTCTTGGGATGCAGATGCAGGATGAATCACTGAGATGGATTCAACAAAAAGGGGCTCTGTGGGAGCAGCCCGATTCTGCTTGGCCTTGCGCTTCTTCTTGGAGGGAGCAGCATCAGAGGCTTCGGTATTCTTCCTCTTTCTGGCCTCTGCCTCTGCAGCCCTCGTCTTCTTCTGTTCTGAAGAGGTTGTGGTGACCTTTTGCTTCGAGCCAGTCATGCTACTCGGGAAGATAATATGTGGAGCTTCTTGGCTTGAAGGCGCAGGCTGATCAGCAGGAAGCTTCTTCTTTTTCTTTGCTTCCATCCTGGGGTCAATGCCAGGACGGCCAAGTGACTTGCGCTTCTCAGCCTCATTGTAGGCAAGCACACACTTATCAGCCAAACTCTTCATGCTCTCACGAGAGCCTTGAGCTTCTTGGCGCTTCTTCAGAAAAGCTTCTTTAAGCTCATGCAGCATGACCTTAAAGTTTCGGACGTCTTGAACACTTAGCTTGCCCACATGCTTCTTGAATTGAGCCTTCTCATAATCAATCTTGTTCTTGAGCTCAATGATTCGCTGAGTGAGAGCCAACTCAGAAGCAATGGCGCCATTGAAGGAGACGCTGAGGCCAATTGGAAGCTGTAAATCTTCAAAGCTGATGTTTGGGGTGTCAAACCACTCATCAATGAAATTGTGGATGATGGCCACATCAAAGAGAGGCAAGTTTTTGAAGATTTCTGCTTCTTCCTTGCTCTTTATCAGCTGCTCAAGAGCATCATCCGCAAGATCTTCATCACTTGATAGATCAATGGGTTCTTCACGCAGAATAGCAGCAGGAGTCAGAGCTTGATCAGTATGCCTGACAAGTTGTCTTTTCTTCTCCGTCTTCTTGGAGATACGAGATTGATCTTCAGACTGCACACTGGCTTCAGGAGGTGCAGTGGCCAATGGCTTCACACGAGAAGCTTTTGGAGGTGCGGCAGATGATGTAGCCTTAACCTTCTTTGGTGTGACGCCCGGGTAATTAAGCTACAGTGATCCTCTGCTAATGGTGCCACGTCACCTCGTTTATAGTTGCTAATCTCGAGTTAGTTCGAAACCGATTCAAATTCAAATTCAAAAATAGGCAAACAATAAAAGTTTTCAAATATTAAAACTAAAATGTTCGGAGTGAACCAAATATTGCATAGATAATTATGGTGGAGAAACCACACTTTTATAAAATGTTTAAATACTGTTAAATCAATAAAAGAGTAGCAAAAGCAATTATTTTAATGCTTTAAAAATAATAAACATTTTCAAAACTAAATTGTTATAAGTATTAAACTATTGTGGCAGTGGCATAATTTGTAAAATCCTATTTAGGTGCCACTTTGGTAATTTACTAAAACTAAAATAATAGGAAACTAAAGGAAAGCAAAGTATAAAAAAACAGAAAACAAAACTAACAAAAAAAGGGAAATAGAAGAACCCCCCCCCCCACTGGGCCACGGCCCAGCTGGCCGCTGGACCCACTAGGCCGGTCCAGTCGGCCCAGCCGCCGCCCGACCTAACCCTAGACGACCGACGCCCCCACTCCCCTCGTTCCCCACTCCCCCCTCTTGTTTCCCCGCACGCCTCCCTCTGCTTCCTCGACCTGGATCGGGGGCAACGACCCCGACCCCGATCCCGCATCGCCCCGCTCGTCCCTCGACACCGCCACTCGCCCTGCACCCGCCCGATGCCGTCCGTCGTCGCCCGGAGCCCGCGTCGACCGCGCCAAGCCGCCTCCTCGCCGGAGATGGACGGATCCCGGAGGCCCCGTCGCGGATCCGGCCTCCCCTCGCCTTGCTCCCCACGTCGGAGTCCCCTCGTCGACCGGTGCCCGCCTCCGCCACCACTGCCGTGCCGGTGCCTCGCCGTCTCGGTCGCGTCCACCGCGGCTCCCCGCGACCCCGGCGAGCACGCTCGCGCCTGTGGGCTGCCACCTTCGCCCCGCAGCTTCTCCGTCGTCCCCGTCGCCGGCCATCCTCGAGCTCGCTGCCAAATGCCCTACAACAGCAACGTGAGGCCCTCTGTCGCCTTCCCTCCCTCCTACGCACTACTTCGCCGTAGGGTGCCAACGCCGACGTGCCCGAGCTCGTGCTCCCCCCGCTCGCGCCTCCCCACTTGCGCTGGCTGCCGCTCATCGATTGCCCCTCCTCTATAGCTCGCTCAGCTTCGCGCGGCCCCGCAGTGCTGCGCGCACCGACCGCCGCCTCCCGTGACCCCTCCTGCTGCGGGCCTCGCCTCTTGCGCCGGCTTGCCTGGGCCACTGCCGTCGCCCGCCCGGCCTCATCCGCCGCGGCGCCCCTGGGTCACCGCACCGGCGCTGGCGCGCTCACGGGGCTCTGCCCTGGCACCCCCATGCCCGTTAGCCCGCGCGCCCATGCCTGCTAGGACCCCCCTTGCCTATGACACAGGGGCCCCACGCCCCTGAACGTTTAAAAAAGGATTAAAGAAGATAAATAAGTAAAAGAATAAAAATAATAATAAATAAAATTATTAATTAATTAATTAAATTAATTGTGTTTAATTAACCTAGTAACTAATTAAACTAATTAACTATTGTTAATTAACATAACTAATCTGTTAACTAAACTAATTAACCTGGTTAATTAGTTATCAGACAATGACATGTGGGTCCCACTGGACCCACCTGTCTGTTTGACTAGTCAACCGACCAGTTGACCCGCTGACATCACTCTGATGTCATGCCTGCGTCATCATTCACTGTTATGGATAATGTTGGGTTTAAATAAATAATTAAAATCAGAAAATGATTTAAATCTTTAGAAAATCATATCTTTTAATCCGTAATTCGGATGAAAATACTTTCTACATGAAAGTTGCTCAGAACGACGAGACGAATCCGGATACGCGGTCCGTTCGTCCGCCACACACCCCTAACCTATCGAACCCGCAACTTTCCCCCTCCGGCTCCTCTGCCCGAAAACACGAAACACCGGGAATACTTTCCCGGGGGTTTTCCCCCCTTCACCGGTATCACCTACTACCGCGTTAGGGCACACCGAACACCGCGTATTGCCTTGATATATTTTGTGGTGCTTTGTTTGCTCTGTATTCATTATTTCTTCCCCCTCTTCTCTCCGGTAGACTACGAGACCGACGCTGCTGCTGACCAGTTCGACTACGGAGTTGACGACCCCTCTCTCTTGCCAGAGCAACCAGGCAAGCCCCCCCCTTTGATCACCAGATATCGCCTACTCTTCTCTATACTGCTTGCATTAGAGTAGTGTAGCATGTTACTGCTTTCCGTTAATCCTATTCTGATGCATAGCCTGTCATTGCTGCTACAGTCATTGATACCTTACCCGCAATCCTAAATGCTTAGTATAGGATGCTAGTGTTCCATCAGTGACCCTACACTCTTGTCCGTCTGCCATGCTATACTACTGGGCTGTGATCACTTCGGGAGGTGATCACGGGCATATACTATATACTTTACACTGTTACATTACTGGTGATACTGTTTGGAGATGGGGGCTGAAGGGGCAGGTGGCTCCATCCAGGTAGTGGTGGGCCTGAGTTCCCGACGGCCCCCGACTGTTACTTTGTGGCGGAGCGACAGGGCAGGTTGAGACCACCTAGGAGACAGGTGGGCCTGGCCTTGTTCGGCATTCGCGGATACTTAACACGCTTAACGAGATCTTGGTATTTGATCTGAGTCTGGCTACTGGCCTATACGCACTAACCATCTACGCGGGAGTAGTTATGGGTATCCCGGCGTCGTGGTATCAGCCGAAGCACTTCAGACGTCAGCGACGGAGCGGCGCGCGCCGGATTGGAACGTAAGCCTGCTCTTGTATTAAGGGGGCTAGTTCTGCTTCCGGCCGCCCTCGCAACGTGCAGGTGTGCTATGGGCGATGGGCCCAGACCCCTGTGCGCTTAGGTTTAGACCGGCGTGCTGGCCTCTCTGTTTTGCCTAGGTGGGGCTGCGACGTGTTGATCTTCCGAGGCCGGGCATGACCCAGGAAAGTGTGTCCGGCCAAATGGGATCGAGCGTGTTGGGCTATGTGGTGCACCCCTGCAGGGAAGTTAATCTATTCGAATAGCCGTGATCTTCGGTAACAGGACGACTTGGAGTTGTACCTTGACCTTATGACAACTAGAACCGGATACTTAATAAAACACACCCTTCCAAGTTCCACAGACAACCCGGTGATCGCTTTTCTACAGGGCGACGAGGAGAGGATCGCCGGGTAGGTTTATGCTATGCGATGCTACTTGGAGATGCTACTTGGAGATGCTACTTGGAGGACGTCAATCTACTCTCTTCTACATGCTGCAAGACGGAGGCTGCCAGAAGCGTAGTCTTCGACAGGATTAGCTATCCCCCTTTATTCTGGCATTCTGCAGTTCAGTCCACCGATATGGCCCTTTACACATATACCCATGCATATGTAGTGTAGCTCCTTGCTTGCGAGTACTTTGGATGAGTACTCACGGTTGCTTTGCTCCCTCTTTTCCCTCGTTTCCTCTTCTTCTCGGTTGTCGCAACCAGATGCTGGAGCCCAGGATCCAGACGCCACCGTCGACGACGACCCTACTACACTGGAGGTGCCTACTACTACGTGCAGCCCGCTGACGACGACCAGGAGTAGTTTAGGAGGATCCCAGGCAGGAGGCCTGCGCCTCTTTCGATCTGTATCCCAGTTTGTGCTAGCCTTCTTAAGGCAAACTTGTTTAACTTATGTCTGTACTCAGATATTGTTGCTTCCGCTGACTCGTCTATGATCGAGCACTTGTATTCGAGCCCTCGAGGCCCCTGGCTTGTATTATGATGCTTGTATGACTTATTTTATTTGTAGAGTTGTGTTGTGATATCTTCCCGTGAGTCCCTGATCTTGATCGTACACATTTGCGTGCATGATTAGTGTACGATTGAATCGGGGGCGTCACAAGTTGGTATCAGAGCCGACTGCCTGTAGGAATCCCCCTTTCCAACTCCTTGGCCGAAGTCGAGTCTAGTCGTTGAAAAACTTTTACTAACATGGCTGTGTGGCCCATGGGCCCACGTCGCCATCGGGAGGTATTAGGATCTTTTATTCCTCGACCTTTACTCTGGGATTCTGAACCCTCTTCTATTCGGGTTAAACGATTTTTACTAAAAACTAACTTTAGGTTCTCGAAAATACTTTCTCCCGGAGAGCCCCTTCAGTCCAGATGGTCACCGACTGCACCAGAAGATTTCGGAGATACTCTTTGATATTCTCTCGAGACTTTGTGCCCATCACTTTTGCTATTCCCGACCACCGATAAATCCTTATGGATAACTACTTACACTTGCCATTCTTACGATCATTCCCCATTGTTCTTGTTATTACAAGATACCCGAAGTTTTCTCTATTGTTCCGAGAATACTTCGTGCCTACTGCCTAGCAGTTCTTTGCCACATGAATACCCCTTCAAATAAATCGCCGCACTTGTCAAGTATCCGCTCATCCCCAGTTGTTCATGAGTTTCACAAAAGTCTTCAAAATACTATTCGATCTTCCGAAAATCCTCTGGAGCCTTTGGCTCTTGAAATTCTTGTTTGCTCGCATTATGGTTAATCCCATAAGTCTCGTAGTCTTAATGACATTCCTTGTCATTATCATTTTGAGTCTGTTGACTCAATATGTTTGCGAATGCACGCAATCATCATTGATCCTTATAAATTACTTCTCCGGCTAAGCTGCCATTCTTTTAACTGGAATTGGTTCTCGACCAATCCAATTGTCATTGATTGTACCCTAAGGCTATTCAACTTATCCATCCCTACTCAGAGCATTGCTTCTGATCCCTTGATTTGGAAATCATAATTCCTTTGCATTTGACAATTGAGTTAGTCAGTTGTTTCTATAATCTGATCTCCTTGCAATCTTCTTCCTCTAGTTGAGTACCGATGCTCACGTCAGATCCCTTGTGGACCACCAGATCCTTTGTTGGATTTTATCTGACAACGCCCTTCATATTCAATAACCTTGTGAGCCTTTCCTCTGATACATAATGCCTTTGGTAAATTGTATCCTCTGCTTTCTCAACCATGCTCTGCCTTTGAGCTTGAGTTAATTACTTCTGAAGATTTGGTATATGATTCTAAGATGCCCCAATGGGTTGAACCTATGCCTTCCTTAATAGGTGTGAACTCGAAAGTTTTCACGAGTCGTACTCTTCTGGTATTTTGCCAGATAAAATTTCAAAACTACAACTTCATTGAGCGCGAGAAGTGAATGAAAGGTTGTGCATTGGAGAAGTGGGAGTCGACCTTGAACTTTGCGTTCATGCCCATGGACACGATGTACATCTTCTCATCGAAGTTTCTTTTAAAATCAATTATTCCCTTGGTATAAGTTCATCTTATATCTGAGATCTGGCCTTTTTGCAATCGTGGTTCTGACCATGTTCTCCTTTAAATATCATGTCCTGTGCAAGTTTAAGCACTTGTCTTCTATAGAGCAATACCCCAGTTCAACTTCTAGTTTGATCTGTCGTCGAGTATTACCACCTGGTATCTCGAGATTATCTTGGAACTGCATAATTTCTTATGAGTTCTTCATCAAGTACTACATACTCACCGATTACAATTTTTCATGGGCTCGGAGTTATTGAACACTCAAAGACACCGATAACTGAACCGAGTCCGCTCTACGGTTCAACAACTCTTCAGTAAGCTTCTATAAGTACGAGTTTGTACCCGATCACGCCATTCCTAGCCTGTTTGGCTATATCATTGACGTGACGATTCTAACGGTGCTACCTGGTCCTTATTCTCGGAGCACCAATTTTCGACGATGAACTAACCTTACGTCGATTTTTTCCTCGTCATACCCTTTCACCTTAAACAACAAGCTTGAGTTCGAGTTTGTGTCGTAACTGTGGTTCCAATAACCTCTTGCTTCATCATTCCTTTGACTTGATGTCGTCGCTGATTGACTACATCTGCATGAAATCTCTCGACAATTGTG
This sequence comes from Triticum aestivum, assembly GCF_018294505.1. NCBI lineage: Eukaryota > Viridiplantae > Streptophyta > Magnoliopsida > Poales > Poaceae > Triticum > Triticum aestivum. Next base: position 136,589,946 of record NC_057801.1, read on the forward strand.
TCGTGATCACCATCAACCTTATGAGCTCTTCCAGGAATTCAATTGAATTCATGATGGGTAATACCATCCTTGCCCCTCGATGATTCCTGTTCTCATCGACCACTTTATTGCCTTCCGTTCAACACAACTTGTTCGCGTTTTGTGTAAACCTTGAGATCACTGCTACCCAGCAGTTGATCTTCCTTACCTCGGAAGTATTACCATCACTTTTTGTCAAGAATGTGGTGAGAATTTCACCACCTCTTAATAATTCTTGATATCTTAATACTTCTTGCCATCTTCGTTCATTCCTTGGTCCCCGTATTGTTTTCAACCGGAATACCGACAATGGAGCTATGACGTGTGAATTCAAAACTTCTAGCAACCCTATTGCTTTGAAGTGAATGGGCGATAGTTCATTCTAAGTCCTTCGCTAATTGAATCACCATTCTAACATTGGTCGTGCAACCCAACCCGTACTTCGGGCGCACCCTTCAACCAATGTTTAATTGTGTATGTTTTCCTCGAGCATACTTCCTTATATCAGTTGATCTGACAAATGTTATCTCCTTGTTCACTTAATGGTGGAAATCCATCTTTTGGGAATCTCGGTGAATTGCCGTTGAGTTCACCAGACACCTCCTTGTCCTCTCCCTGGTTTAATGGTGAACTATTGCTTCAGAAACCCGCTCCCATAGTTCATTTCCCGAGAAGCTTGCAATGCCATTTCAACGATTTGTGTTGCGCCTTTTCTTCTCGGACATCCTGAGTCTCAGGTATCCTGACACCAATCGGATCTGAATCTCGGTCAGATATGATGGTTGGGACAACTTTCCAAGAGTTATGACGTTGATCCTTTGATGACCCGGTAACATGATGTCATGCCTAGCACCCCCCCCCCCCGGCTGGAGGACCTATCATTATAGATTCCTTTTCAGCAAGGTTATCCATTCATCCATGAGGAAATTGTAAGACTTATTCTACAAGTTATTCTTGATGGATCCTTCGTGTTTCCAAAGTCTGATCTTCACCTGAAGACCATGTCACTGCTATCTCGAAGCATGTCAATGGTACTCCGATTTTCAACAGGCACGTTTGAAGCACGATGCTATATTTTAATTATCAATTATCCTAACACCGTTGTATGAGTAATATCATGAGATTCCTCCCCCCTTACCTAAATGGTTTTCTACTTTATATCCTGTCATGGATATCTTGCTCTGCTTGTCCTTGGGAAGGATATACCCTCGAAATATGTGTTTAAACATATTTTCCTTTCCATTGTTCTGTTTAATCTGATGATCATATTTTCCTTCCATTGGTTTGTTTAAACCTTTTCTATGATCTATATGATATAAGCAGTAATAATCCACTGCTTGTGCAAACACCTCGATGTACAACTCTGTCAGTAAGACCTTGTTACTATTGTTGATGACATTCCGGTAACCACCGATGGACGGGAACCTTGCCTATTGGTCCGCCTCGTTTCAACGAGCAGGAAAATGGTTCTCTTCGTCCCTCGCCCTTGGTACCAACGTTGTTGCCGACATAGCTGACATGGTACTCCCTGACATGCCTTGCTATCATGACCGTGCAAGATGTCACTGCTCCTATTATAAAAAAAAGAACCACATGGTGGGCCCATAACCCACAGTTTCACAGGATCGAAACCTGACTCTCCTATACACCCTGTTGCCAAAGTTATTCCTATAGCTTGACTTCGTATGTAATTTGCGAGCCACCTTCCTAGTGATCAATTCTGGTATCGGACACAATACTTATTCCCGTTGCTCTGAACCCCATTCACACTCTGTTTCAGGCAATGAACGATTGCCTATCCGCTTGAAACTTCTTATTGCACCGTCTTACTTTGCTCTCGATGTGTTTCATTTGTTCAACTCGAGAGATACTCATATGTTCATACTTGGGAAACCCCCAGAAGATTTTCCCTTGTAACATCCTATCGTTGTAGAGCTGCCCCTTACCTATTCGTAAGTACGATGGAGATCCCGAAGAAAGGATGACAAATTGATCATGGTGACTTGAAGCAGTGAAATGAAGACATCAACGAAAGGGATCAACCTCTTCGAAAGGGAAGCCAAGACCGAGAAGACTCGTTAGGTTTTTCGCTACCAACACCTTCGCCCCTTACTCCACCGCTTAAATCTCGGGACGAGATTTCTTGTAGTGGAGGAGAATTGTGACGCCCGGGTAATTAAGCTACAGTGATCCTCTGCTAATGGTGCCACGTCACCTCGTTTATAGTTGCTAATCTCGAGTTAGTTCGAAACCGATTCAAATTCAAATTCAAAAATAGGCAAACAATAAAAGTTTTCAAATATTAAAACTAAAATGTTCGGACTGAACCAAATATTGCATAGATAATTATGGTGGAGAAACCACACTTTTATAAAATGTTTAAATACTGTTAAATGAATAAAAGAGTAGCAAAAACAATTATTTTAATGCTTTAAAAATAATAAACATTTTCAAAACTAAATTGTTATAAGTATTAAACTATTGTGGCAGTGGCATAATTTGTAAAATCCTATTTAGGTGCCACTTTGGTAATTTACTAAAACTAAAATAATAGGAAACTAAAGGAAAGCAAAGTATAAAAAAAACAGAAAACAAAACTAACAAAAAAAAGGGAAATAGAAGAACCCCCCCCCCACTGGGCCACGGCCCAGCTGGCCGCTGGACCCACTAGGCCGGTCCAGTCGGCCCAGCCGCCGCCCGACCTAACCCTAGACGACCGACGCCCCCACTCCCCTCGTTCCCCACTCCCCCCTCTTGTTTCCCCGCACGCCTCCCTCTGCTTCCTCGATCTGGATCGGGGGCAACGACCCCGACCCCGATCCCGCATCGCCCCGCTCGTCCCTCGACACCGCCACTCGCCCTGCACCCGCCCGATGCCGTCCGTCGTCGCCCGGAGCCCGCGTCGACCGCGCCAAGCCACCTCCTCGCCGGAGATGGACGGTTCCCGGAGGCCCCATCGCGGATCCGGCCTCCCCTCTCCTTGATCCCCACGTCGGAGTCCCCTCGTCGACCGGTGCCCGCCTCCGCCACCACTGCCGTGCCGGTGCCTCGCCGTCTCGGTCGCGTCCACCGCGGCTCCCCGCGACCCCGGCGAGCACGCTCGCGCCTGTGGGATGCCACCTTCGCCCCGCAGCTTCTCCATCGTCCCCGTCGCCGGCCATCCTCGAGCTCGCTGCCAAATGCCCTACAACAACAACGTGAGGCCCTCTGTCGCCTTCCCTCCCTCCTATGCACTACTTCGCCGTAGGGTGCCAACGCCGACGTGCCCGAGCTCGTGCTCCCCCCCCGCTCGCGCCTTCCCACTTGCGCTGGCTGCCGCTCATCGATTGCCCCTCCTCTATAGCTCGCTCAGCTTCGCGCGGCCCCGCAGTGCTGCGCGCACCGACCGCCGCCTCCCGTGACCCCTCCTGCTGCGGGCCTCGCCTCTTGCGCCGGCTTGCCTGGGCCACTGCCGTCGCCCGCCCGGCCTCATCCGCCGCGGCGCCCCTGGGTCACCGCACCGGCGCTAGCGCGCTCACGGGGCTCTGCCCTGGCACCCTCATGCCCGTTAGCCCGCGCGCCCATGCCTGCTAGGAGCCCCCTTGCCTATGACACAGGGGCCCCACGCCCCCTGAACGTTTAAAAAAAAGGATTAAAGAAGATAAATAAGTAAAAGAATAAAAATAATAATAAATAAAATTATTAATTAATTAATTAAATTAATTGTGTTTAATTAACCTAGTAACTAATTAAACTAATTAACTACTGTTAATTAACATAACTAATCTGTTAACTAAACTAATTAACCTGGTTAATTAGTTATCAGACAATGACATGTGGGTCCCACTGGACCCACCTGTCTGTTTGACTAGTCAACCGACCAGTTGACCCGCTGGCATCACTCTGATGTCATGCCTGCGTCATCATTCACTGTTATGGATAATGTTGGGTTTAAATAAATAATTAAAATCAGAAAATGATTTAAATCTTTAGAAAATCATATCTTTTAATCCGTAATTCGGATGAAAATACTTTCTACATGAAAGTTGCTCAGAACGACGAGACGAATCCGGATACGAGGTCCGTTCGTCCGCCACACACCCCTAACCTATCGAACCCGCAACTTTCCCCCTCCGGCTCCTCTGCCCGAAAACACGAAACACCGGGAATACTTTCCCGGGGGTTTTCCCCCCTTCACCGGTATCACCTACTACCGCGTCAGGGCACACCGAACACCGCGTATTGCCTTGATATATTTTGTGGTGCTTTGTTTGCTCTGTCTTCATTATTTCTTCCCCCTCTTCTCTCCGGTAGACTACGAGACCGACGCTGCTGCTGACCAGTTCGACTACGGAGTTGACGACCCCTCTCTCTTGCCAGAGCAACCAGGCAAGCCCCCCCCCTTTGATCACCAGATATCGCCTACTCTTCTCTATACTGCTTGCATTAGAGTAGTGTAGCATGTTACTGCTTTCCGTTAATCCTATTCTGATGCATAGCCTGTCATTGCTGCTACAGTCATTGATACCTTACCCGCAATCCTAAATGCTTAGTATAGGATGCTAGTGTTCCATCAGTGACCCTACACTCTTGTCCGTCTGCCATGCTATACTACTGGGCTGTGATCACTTCGGGAGGTGATCACGGGCATATACTATATACTTTACACTGTTACATTACTGGTGATACTGTTTGGAGATGGGGGCTGAAGGGGCAGGTGGCTCCATCCAGGTAGTGGTGGGCCTGAGTTCCCGACGGCCCCCGACTGTTACTTTGTGGCGGAGCGACAGGGCAGGTTGAGACCACCTAGGAGACAGGTGGGCCTGGCCTTGTTCGGCATTCGCGGATACTTAACACGCTTAACGAGATCTTGGTATTTGATCTGAGTCTGGCTACTGGCCTATACGCACTAACCATCTACGCGGGAGTAGTTATGGGTATCCCGGCGTCGTGGTATCAGCCGAAGCACTTCAGACGTCAGCGACGGAGCGGCGCGCGCCGGATTGGAACGTAAGCCTGCTCTTGTATTAAGGGGGCTAGTTCTGCTTCCGGCCGCCCTCGCAACGTGCAGGTGTGCTATGGGCGATGGGCCCAGACCCCTGTGCGCTTAGGTTTAGACCGGCGTGCTGGCCTCTCTGTTTTGCCTAGGTGGGGCTGCGACGTGTTGATCTTCCGAGGCCGGGCATGACCCAGGAAAGTGTGTCCGGCCAAATGGGATCGAGCGTGTTGGGCTATGTGGTGCACCCCTGCAGGGAAGTTAATCTATTCGAATAGCCGTGATCTTCGGTAACAGGACGACTTGGAGTTGTACCTTGACCTTATGACAACTAGAACCGGATACTTAATAAAACACACCCTTCCAAGTTCCACAGACAACCCGGTGATCGCTTTTCTACAGGGCGACGAGGAGAGGATCGCCGGGTAGGTTTATGCTATGCGATGCTACTTGGAGATGCTACTTGGAGATGCTACTTGGAGGACGTCAATCTACTCTCTTCTACATGCTGCAAGACGGAGGCTGCCAGAAGCGTAGTCTTCGACAGGATTAGCTATCCCCCTTTATTCTGGCATTCTGCAGTTCAGTCCACCGATATGGCCCTTTACACATATACCCATGCATATGTAGTGTAGCTCCTTGCTTGCGAGTACTTTGGATGAGTACTCACGGTTGCTTTGCTCCCTCTTTTCCCTCGTTTCCTCTTCTTCTCGGATGCCGCAACCAGACGTTGGAGCCCAGGATCCAGATGCCACCTTCGGCTACGACGACTACTACTCTGGAGGTGCCTACTACTACGTGCAGCCCGCTGGCGACGACCAGGAGTAGTTTAGGAGGATCCCAGGCAGGAGGCCTGCGCCTCTTTCGATCTGTATCCCAGTTTGTGCTAGCCTTCTTAAGGCAAACTTGTTTAACTTATGTCTGTACTCAGATATTGTTGCTTCCGCTGACTCGTCTATGATCGAGCACTTGTATTCGAGCCCTCGAGGCCCCTGGCTTGTATTATGATGCTTGTATGACTTATTTTATTTGTAGAGTTGTGTTGTGATATCTTCCCGTGAGTCCCTGATCTTGATCGTACACATTTGCGTGCATGATTAGTGTACGATTGAATCGGGGGCGTCACATTTGGCTTCTTCGGCCTTGGAGTAGGAGCAGGGGCTTCATCAGAATCAGCATCATTGTTGGAATGATCCACTCTGGCACCATGAACCAAGACGTAGGAGATGAGACCATCATGGTTTGCAAAGGGGCCAATTCTATTCTCTTCAGCTTCACGTGTCCCATCCTCACGGGGAGCAGAGGGACCAGGATTGAAGTCTAATCCCCATGACTTCTTGTTTTCCTTTGCTGAAGACATAGCAAACTGGAAGTTGCACTTGAAGAGATTGTCGTCGCGACACCAGAGCAATGATGATGGGTCGGCTTCTTCAGGCTGTGGCCCGCAGACCATGCAAAGATAGAATTCTTGCGCAATGGCTTCAACTTTGTTCTTGGGGGGAAGGCCTCGATAGAGAATATCACCCCAAGGGCTCTTGATAGCATATTTCTCTGCGTACTCCTGGGTGACGAACTTGTACTTGTACCACTGTTCAGCCCAATAGCATAGAATCCATTGGATTCGAGTCTTGCGTTGATTGTAATTTTCTTCAGGATCTGTTTTATACATTTCTGCCAGATCCTCAGGCAGATCCTTCGATGTTCCCCCACGATGCTGTCTGCCACCCTTCCTTGCTGATTTTTCTGCAGCCATGAACTTCAAGCTGAATGGCTTCAATATGTTCAGAGGCGGCAGAGATTTACGCTTGCTGGTCAAGCAGGAACTGGCTTCAGGAGAATTGATATGATGCTGTAAGTATTCTACAAACGAATGCAGACTATGAGAACCAAGGGATTCTCCCACGGACATGTACCTGTGACAGCATTAGAGATGCGAGGGAAGGGGAAGAGGTCATATGCATTCTGAGAAGATGTTGAAGATAAATCAGTTTGAAGACATTGACCTCATGATGCGAAGACATTCAGTTATATGTGGTGAGTTGGTTCCAGATTTGTACCAATCCGTGAATAAGTACAAGTGAGGAATCAAACTAGATAGGAAATCTAAGTGAATAGACTAGGCATTATGAGATGCAGATAGAATAGATCTAACATTGATCAGGCAGAAACCACTTTCGGTAAGTAGGATGAATCTATGAAGATCAAAAAGGTGGTAAAAATAGAGTTATAATTACCGCACGACGAACCACTAGATGGGAAGAATGAGAGACCAAGCAGTTCAGCCCACCGTGCTCTAACTTGGCGACGGAGGACAACTACAGCGAGGGCGTAGAGGACGATGTCCGCGGCCAGTGTCGTCGCGAGCTAGCGGTGGCGCTAGGGTTTTGACGGAGGTGGAGAGGTGGAAGAAGGATTTCTTTACCGCAGGGGACAAGTATTTATAAGTAGGTAAGAGACACAGCACAATTACGCTGGTGCCCCTGGCGGTTCACATCTGAGGGGTACGTGGCAAGCATGCAACATACTTAGAATTGTCCCACGTTCCCACGCCCGCCAAGTATGTCAGATGTTCGTTCCGGCTTCTCCAAATATCGACAATTTAGATGATTCATTTAAATAGGACTTGATGTTTTGTCTCTATGTCTTCTGCTGACAAGGATGCAGAGAAGACATTCGACAGTTTCAATAGAATGCATATGATTTGGATAGATAGAGCTTGAGGTAGTAAGCATAGAGAGATTAGGGCCCGATCACATTCACTTAGTTCAAAAGATTCAACTTGAAGACATAGCTATAAGTGAATGCTGTAGAGGACAGAATGCTAGTATATATATATATATATATATATATATATATATATATATATATATATATATATATATATATATATGCAATCAAATCACTATAGCGCAGAAAAATCACGAAGATAAATTGAAACTGAAGACAAACCAAATGCGAAATCTTTGCAAAATAACGCCATGAGTGAAACACTTCAAACAGAGAAATTTGGTGGTGGCGTTACCCACCGTATAGGAAGTATTAGACCCAGACACGGCGCACAATTATCGTGGTGCTCCGAAGTCAAATTCCATGTTAATGTATTCACACTCAGAGTGTAAATCTTCATTGATTGAAGATATACATTACTTTGTGTGTTGCACATCTAAGTCATCAACATGCATAAGAGTTAGGATGTGTGCCTGATCACATGACATTCGAGGATTCCAAGATATTTAGCTCACACTATAACTTGCAAAACCTTTTCTCATCCAAGGGCTTTGTGAAGATATCTGCCAGTTGCTCTTCAGTGTTGACGTGCATGATATCTATATCTTTCTTTGTAACATGATCTCTGAGAAAGTGATGATGTATTTCAATGTGCTTTGTCTTCGAGTGCTGGACTGGATTGTTGGCAATCTTGATGGCACTTTCATTGTCGCAGAAGAGAGGGACTTGCTTCAGATCGATGCCAGAGTCCTTGAGAGTTTGCTTCATCCACAGAAGCTGAGCACAACAGGATCCAGCAGCAATGTATTCAGATTCAGTAGTTGAGAGTGATACACAGTTCTGCTTCTTTGAAGACCAACAGACAAGTGATCGACCAAGAAAATGACATGTGCCTGATGTAGACTTGCGATCCACCTTGTCACCAGCATAATCAGCATCTGAGAATCCAACCAGATCAAACTTTGAGCCCTATGGATACCATAATCCGAGTGTTGGGGTGTAAGCCAAATATCTAAGAATTCGCTTCACAGCTAAGTGATGCAATTCCTTTGGTGCCGCTTGGAATCGAGCACACATGCAAACACTAAGCATAATATCTGGCCTAGATGCACATAAATAAAGCAAAGAACCAATCATGGAGCGGTATACCTTTTGATCGAACTCTTTACCATTGTCGTCGGGACCAAGATGATGTTTTGGCTGGCATTGGCTTCGTGTAACCTTTGCAATCTTGCATGCCGAACTTCTTCAGGCAATCTTTGAGATATTTTTCTTGAGATATGAAGATGCCATTTCTTTGTTGACGGATTTGAAGACCAAGGAAGAACTTCAGCTCACCCATCATGGACATCTGATATTGCTCTTGCATCATAAATCCAAACTCATCACTGTACTTCTGGTTGGTGCAGCCGAAGATTATGTCATCAACATATATTTGGCAAACAAACAGTTCACCATCATATGTCTTCGTGAAGAGAGTGGGATCGAGGGATCCAGGTTTGAAGCCTTTGCTCTTCAGGAAGTCTTTGATTGTATCGTACCAGGCACGAGGAGCTTGTTTGAGGCCATACAGTGCTTTGTTCAGTTTGTACACCATATCAGGATGTTTTGGATCTTCAAAGCCAGGTGGTTATGCAACATATACTTCTTCTTCAATCTTGCCATTGAGAAATGCACTCTTTACATCCATTTGATATAGCGAGATGTTGTGATGATTAGCATAGGCTAGCAGTATACGAATAGCTTCAAGCCTAGAAACAGGAGCAAATGTTTCATCGAAGTCAATTCCTTCAACTTGAGTATATCCTTGAGCCACAAGACGTGCTTTGTTTCTGACGACTTGACCATGCTCATCTTGCTTGTTTCGATATATCCACTTTGTTCTAATAATGTTATGCTTACGAGGGTCAGGTCGCTTGACAAGTTCCCAAACATTATTCAGTTTGAACTGTTGAAGTTCTTCTTGCATGGCTTGAATCCATTCAGGTTCCATAAAAGCTTCAGCAACTTTCTTGGGTTCTGATATTGACACAAATGAAAAATGCCCACAGAAGTTTGCTAACTGTGTTGCTCTTGAGCGAGTAAGCAGACCAGGCGCATTGATGCTGTCAATTATCTTCTCAATTTGTACTTCATTTGCAACACGAGGATGAACTAGACGAAGACCTTGCTCACGCTGATCATTGTCATCATTGGAAGTATTGTCTTCGGTCTGAGCATTGTCTTCAGGTTGGTTTGGTGCAGAGATGATAAGTTCCTCTTCAGGCTGTGCTTCAGAGGGCATGATCTCACCAGTTCCCATCAACTTGATAGATTCACAGGAAGGAGCTTCATGAAGTGTACTTGGCAGAATTTCTCTTTGTGAACCATTGGTTTCATCAAATCGCACATCCATTGTTTCAACGATTTTGTAGTGGAAGAGGTTGAAGACTCTGTAAGAGTGCGAATCATTTCTATAGCCAAGCATGAAGCCTTCGTGAGCTTTGGGTTCAAATTTTGACTTGTGATGGGGATCCTTGATCCAGCACCTAGCACCAAAGACTCTGAAGTAGCTGACATTTGGCTTCTTGCCAGTGAGGAGCTCATAGGATGTTTTGCCCAGAAGCTTATGGATGTAGACACGGTTGATGATGTGACAAGCTGTATCAATGGCTTCAGGCCAGAACTTTCTTGGTGTCTTGTACTCGTCAAGCATTGTTCGAGCCATCTCGATGAGGGTTCTGTTTTTGCGCTCAACAATGCCATTTTGCTGTGGTGTGTATGGAGCAGAAAATTCATGAGTGATTCCCATTGTATCCAGATAAAGATCAAGCCCGGTGTTCTTGAATTCAGTGCCATTATCACTTCTGATATGCTTGATCTTGACGCCACAGTTGTTCATTGCTCAATTGGCGAATCGTCTGAAGACATCTTGTACTTCAGTCTTGTAGAGAATTATGTGCACCCATGTGTATCTTGAGTAGTCATCAACAATGACGAAGCCATAGAGACACGCCGTTGTTGTGAGGGTGGAGTAGTGGGTAGGTCCAAATAAGTCCATGTGTAGCAGCTCGAAGGGTTGAGATGTTGTCATGATTGTCTTCGAAGGATGCTTGGCCCTTGTCATCTTTCCAGCTTCGCAGGCACCACACAGATGATCTTTCTTGAACTTGACACCTTCGATGCCTATGACATGCTTCTTCTTGACGAGAGTGTGCAAGTTCCTCATGCCTGCATGCCCCAGCCTTCGATGCTAGAGCCAGCATTCTGAAGCTTTAGCAAGAAGACATATGGCAAGTTTTGGACCTGCTGAGAAATCTACCATGTATAGATCACCTTTCCTATACCCTTCAAAGACTAGAGATTTGTCAGATTCCGTTAGTACAAGGCAACGATATTTTCCAAATATCACAATCATATTTAAGTCACAAAGCATTGAGACAGACATTAAGTTGAATCCAAGGGATTCAACAAGCATCACTTTATCCATGTGTTGATCCTTTGAGATTGCAACTCTACCTAGACCCAATACTTTGCCTTTACCAGTGTCAGCAAATGTGATTTGACTCTTATCGGATGGACGTAAGGTTGAGTCCATGAGAAGACTTTGATCGCCAGTCATATGATTAGTGCATCCGCTGTCAATAATCCATTCTGAAGCTTTTGGTGTACCCTACAGTGCAGTTAGAGGGATAGGCTTCACAATGTATGTTGTGAAGCATAAGCATTTGATGCACACTTGGATTATCACAGCATAGATGAGAGTTAGCACACAGTATGACAGGTAAGTGATTCATATGTGGAATACATATTAAGTTATTTTATCATGCGTCCCTTTGTGTTTTAGGTCCCCAGCAATTATATCGGACGCCATTGATTGCTGGCTGGAGACCACATTCTGCAAGAGAGAGTTAATTCTTCTTCACCACCCACATTTTCAGGGGTGGCTTAGAAGAAATGAGTCTAAGTGCAGCATCTGAGAATTTCGGCTTTGAAGCCCTAGCAAATAGCCTTGCAGGAGATGAATGATACTCATGTGAATAAGCAGAAAAGTTCTTAGTTCTATGAACATAGCGATTTGAAGACACACGCTCATATTCATGAGTCTGAGTATGATTTCCCTGCAAAACATTGGCGTTAGGGTGACTCAAGTGAGTCCTGTGTTCGTAAGTAGGCGTTGGACCATATGATGCCTTTTGGGAACCCATATCTTCTTCATAGGAGGTCCATTCCTGCAGTTAGTACCAATATACCTGGCAAACACTTCACCATTCTGATTTTTGAACAGTTTATAGTTTGCATCAAAGGATTCATTCAATGATAATAGGATTAGCACAGGTAAATCCAGATAAAGTAGATGGATCCACTGAAGGTTCCTTTGCAGCAACCCATGTGGTTTTGGGATACTGCTCAGGCTTCCAGTAGGAACCATCCGCATTCATTTTCCTCTCGAACCCAACACCCTCTTTCCTAGGGTTTCGGTTTAGAATCTGCATTTTGAGGACATCACAAAGTGTCTGATGCCCTTTCAGACTTTTATACATCCCTATTTCAAGCAATGTCTTCAACCTAGCATTTTCATCAGAAATAGTAGTGGTATCCTCAGAAGAGGGGTTAGTTACCACATTAGTAGTTGAAGACAGAGCAACAGTAGCAGCAGTGGAAGATTCAGCAATAGAGGTAGCGTTATCACGCTCAATGCATTTTAAGCATGGTGGTTCAAATTCATCCTCAGCGGGACTGATCTGTTGAGCGCGAAATGACTCATTCTCTTTTTGAAGATCTTCATGAGTCACTTCCAAGTTCTCAAGCTCTTGCTTCCTTTGAAGATAATCATAGGAGAGCTTTTCATAAGTGGTTGAGAGCGTCTCATGAAGACTTTCAAGTTCTTGATATTTAGCATGAAGATTTTTTATGTCTTCAACTAAGGACTGTGAATGTGTCATTTCCGCGTCCAATAGGTCATCGCTTTTGTCTAACAGTTTTTGAATATGTTCCATAGCCCTTTGTTGTTCAGTAGCAATTTTAGCAAGTATTTTGTAGCTGGGTTTAGATTCACAATCAGAGTCATCTTCACTTGATGTTTGAAAGTAAGCATCACGCGATTTTGCGACTCAGCTTCAGATTCCACCTCTACCTCCTTAGGCTTCCAGTAGGAACCATCCGCGTGCCATGAAGTAGTAGGTGGGAGCAAGATCGTCCTTTTCATCATCAGCGTTGGTGTGGGAGTCATTGTCTTCAGTGTTGAAGATGGACTTTGCGACGTAGGCTGTGGCCAGAGCCAGACTTGCAACGCCAGAGTCGGACTCAGCTTCAGATTCCACCTCTACCTCCTCAGACGCAGACTCCTCCTCTGAATCCATTTCCTTGCCGAACAAAGCACGAGCCTTGCCAGATGAGCTCTTCTTGTGAGATGAAGACCTTGATGAGGACTTGGAAGAAGACTTCGAAGATTTCTTCTTCTTCTTGTCGTCGGAGTCATATTCCTTGCTCTTCTTCTTCTTCTTCTCGTTGTCCCACTGAGGACACTCAGAGATGTAGTGCCCAGGCTTCTTACACTTGTGACATGTTCTCTTCTTGTTGTCTTGAGTGGAAGCTTCATCATTTCTTGAACTGGATCGTGAAGACTTTCTGAAGCCCTTCTTCTTGGTGAATTTCTGGAACTTCTTCACAAGCATAGCAAGCTCCCTTCCAATGTCTTCAGGATCGTCAGAACCGCAGTCAGATTCTTCTTCTTCAGATGAGGAAACAACTTTTGCCTTCAAAGCACGAGTTCGGCCATAGTTGGGGCCATAGATATCTCTTTTTTCAGAAAGCTGGAACTCATGTGTGTTGAGCCTCTCAAGTATATCAGACGGATCGAGTGTCTTGAAGTCAGGACGTTCTTGTATCATGAGGACAAGTGTGTCAAAGGAGGTGTCAAGTGATCTCAGCAGTGTCTTGACAATTTCATGCTTGGTGATCTCAGTGGCGCCGAGAGCCTGAAGCTCATTTGTGATGTCGGTGAGGCGATCAAACGTGAAATGGACATTTTCATTGTCGTTTCTCTTGAAGCGATTGAAGATATTGCGAAGAACACTGATCCTCTGGTCTGTCTGTGTAGAGACGCCTTCATTGACCTTGGACAGCCAGTCCCAGACTAGCTTTGACGTTTCCAGAGCACTCACACGGCCATACTGTCCTTTGGTCAGATGACCACAGATGATGTTCTTTGCAGTCGAGTCCAGTTGAAAGAACTTCTTGACATCAGTAGGGGTGACACCTTCACCAGTTTTGGGAACGCCATTCTTGACGACATACCAGAGGTCGACATCAATGGCTTCAAGATGCATGCGCATCTTATTCTTCCAGTAGGGATATTCTGTTCCATCGAACACGGGGCAAGCAGCAGAGACTTTGATTATCCCTGCAGTCGACATAGCTAAACTCCAGGTGGTTAAACCGAATCACACAGAACAAGGGAGTACCTTGCTCTGATACCAATTGAAAGTGCTAGTTATCGACTAGAGGGGGGGTGAATAGGCGATTTTTATGAAAGTCTTCAAAACATGGAAGTTTCGAAGACAAACAATAGAAACAACCTAATTGATATGCAGCGGAAGATAAACTACAACAAGCAAGCCATAATCAAGTATGCAATAGCATTAACGTTCGAAGATTAATAGCAGCTAGGTAGTAGGATCAGGATGGAAGATAGTATGAAGCCAATCAACAATAGTAGTCAAGCAATGAAGTCAATCAGATAAGACGATAAGCAATGACTTCACGAAGACAAACTCAAAGTAAAGGAGGGAAGAGATAGAACCAGTTGCTTGTTGAAGACACAGGATTTGTTGGACCAGTTCCAGTTGCTGTGACAACTGTACGTCTGGTTAGGGAGGCTGAGATTCAACTCAGAAGACCGTGTCTTCACCTTATTCCCCTTGAGCTAAGGACACTTAGTCCTCGCCCAATCACTCTGGTAAGTCTTCAAGGTAGACTTCCAAACCTTCACAGACTTCGTTCACCTGGCAATCCACAATGACTCTTGGATGCTCAGAACGCGACGCCTAACCGGCTGGAGGATACACAGTCCTCAAGTGTACTAAGTCTTTAGGTCACACAGACAGAAAGACTTCATTGATGCCTAACACTCTTTGGCTCTGGGTGTTTGGGCTTTGTCCTCGCAAGGATTTCTCTCTCTCAAATGCTTTGAGGTGGGTTGCTCTCAAACGACAAAATCCGTATACTAACTCTGAGCTGCCACCAATTTATGGTGTAGGGGGTGGGCTATTTATAGCCACTAGGCAACCCGACCTGATTTGTCCGAAATGACCCTGGCTCACTAAGGAACTGACACGTGTTCCAACGGTCAGATTTCAAACACACACGGCAACTTTACTTGGGCTACAAGCAAAGCTGACTCATCCAACTCTGGATAAGATTTGCTCTCATTGTCTTCGCTCGAAGACATAGGATTTGGGTTGAGCATCACTTCAGTCACTCTGACTTAGTTCACTTGGACCCCACTTAACAGTACGGTGGTTCCTATGACTCAACAAAGAAGAAAAGGAAACAACGAAACCACACAGTCTTCATGCTCCATAGTCTTCACGCAATGTCTTCTCATGTCATAGTCTTCAATATGAATATATTCTCATACCACCATTGTCGTCAATGTCTTCATACATTTTTAGGGGTCATCTCCGATAGGTAAACCGAATCAATGAGGGACACTACCTGCGTTATCCTGCAATTCTCACAAACGCATTAGTCCCTCAACCAACTTTGCCGTCAATACTCCAAAACCAACTAGGGGTGGCACTAGATGCACTTACAAAGCTCAATATACAAAAAGTTTCAACATTATCACATTCTCTGACTTTTCTATGAAATTTTTGCAACAGCGGTAAACATTCTGTTTTCAAACAGCAACATGTATACTAGCAAAATAAGCATGGTAAAGGCTATCCTTGACATTTTTATTGAAACTAAAGATGCAAAACATTATTATAAATAACATCAAGAAAATGCTAACAAAAGAAAATGACACTCCAAGGAAAACACATATCATGTGGTGAATAAAAATATAGCTCCAAGTAAAGTTACCGATGAACGAAGGCGAAAGAGGGGATGCTTTCCGGGGCATCCCCAAGCTTAGACTCTTGGTTATCCTTGAATATTACCTTGGGGTACCTTGGGCATCCCCAAGCTTAGGCTCTTTCCACTCCTTATTCCATAGTCCATCGAATCTTTACCCAAAACATGAAAACTCCACAACACAAAACTCAACAGAAAACTCGTAAGCCCCATTAGTATAAGAAAATAAAACCACCACTTAGGTACTGTAGTGAACTCATTCTAAATTTATATTGGTGTAATATCTACTTTATTCCAACTTATCTATGGTTCATACCCTCCGATACTACTCATAGATTCATCAAAATAAGCAAACAACACATAGAAAACAGAATCTGTCAAAAACAGAACAGTCTGTAGTAAGCTGTCTCAAACATATACTTATGGAACTCCAAAAATCCTACCAGATTAGAAGTCCTAAGAAATTTGTGTACCAATCCAGAGAAAAAAGATTCAGATCAGAAGCACGTTTCTGTTAATGAAAAAAACTAATTTACTGGGTGCAAAAGTTTCTGATTCTCAGCAGGATCAACACAACTATCACCGTAAGCTATCCTAAAGGTCTTACTTGGCACTCTATTAAAACAAAAGCTATAAAACATGATTATTACAGTAGCATAATCATGTGGACACACAAAAAACAACAAGGCTAACTATTGGGTTGTCTCCCAACAAGCGCTTTTCTTTAATGCCTTTCTAGCTACGCATGATGATGACAATGATGCTCACATAAAAGATAAGGCTTGAAACATAACGGGAGCATCATGAAGCATATGACTAGCACATTTAAGCCTAACACACTTCCTATGCATAGGGATTTTGTGAGCAAACAACTTATGGGAACAATAATCAACTAGCATGGGAAGGTAAAACAAGCATAGCTTCAAGATTTTCAACACATAGAGAGGAAACTTGACTTTATTGCAATTCCTACTAGCATATGTTCCTCCCTCATAATAATTTTCAGCAGCATCATGAATGAATTCAACAGTATAACCAGAACCTAAAGCATTCTTTTCATGATCTACAAGCATAGAAAATTTACTGCTCTCCACATAAGCAAATTTCTTCTCATGAATAGTAGTGGGAGCAAACTCAACAAAATAATTATCATGTGAGGCATAATCCAATTGAAAATTAAAATCAAGATGGGAAGGTTCATGGTTATCACAATAATCATCATATATAGGAACTTTGTTCTCATAATCAATTGTAACCTCTTCTGAAATAGTGGAATCATCACTAAATAAAGTTGACACTCTTCCAAATCCACTTTCATGTTCATCACAATAAGATTCGACATCCTCCAAAATAGTGGGATCACTACTTCCTAAAGTTTATACTCTTCCAAACCCACTTTCATCAATATAATCATCATAAATAGGAGGCATGCGTTCATCATAATAAGTATTCTCCTCAAAACTTGGGGGACTAAAAATATCATATTCATCAAACATAGCTTCCCCAAGCTTGTGGCTTTGCATAAAATTAGCATCATGGATATTCAAGGAATTCATACGAACAACATTGCAATCATGCTCTTCACACAAACATCTAGTACCAAACATTTTAATGCATTCTTCTTCTAGCACTTGAGCACAATTTTCCTTTTCATCATACGCACGAAAGATATTAAAAAGATGAAGCGTATGAGACAAACTCAACTCCATTTTTTTGTAGTTTTCTTTTATAAACTAAACTAGTGATAAATCAAGAAACAGAAAGATTCAATTGCAGGATCTAAAGATATACCTTCAAGCACTCACCTCAACTGCAACGGCGCCAGAAAAGAGCTTAGTTAACGGGGCGTGAGTGCCGCTTACCCAGCCTCCCCGACAGTGGCGCCAAAAAAGAGCTTGATGTCTACTACACAACCTTCTTCTTGTAGACGTTGTTGGGCCTGCAAGTGCACAGTTTTTTAGGACAGTAGCAAATTTCCCTCAAGTGGATGACCTAAGGTTTATCAATCCGTGGGAGGCGTAGGATGAAAATGGTCTCTCTCAAGCAACCCTACAACCAAATAACAAAGAGTCTCTTGTGTCCGCAACAGACCCAATACAATGGTAAATTGTATAGGTGCACTAGTTCGGCGAAGAGATGGTGATACAAGTGCAATATGGATGGTAGATATGCGTATTTGTATTCTGAAAATATAAAAACAGCAAGGTAACTAATGATAAAAGAGAGCGTAAACGGTATTGCAATGATAGGAAACAAGGCATAGGGTTCATACTTTCACTAGTGCAAGTTCTCTCAACAATAATAACATAGATAGATCATATAACAATCCCTCAACATGCAACAAAGAGTCACTCCAAAGCCACTAATAGCAGAGAAAAAACGAAGAGGTTATGGTAGGGTACGAAACCACCTCAAAGTTATTCTTTCGGATCGATCTATTCAAGAGTTTGTACTAGAATAACACCTTAAGACACAAATCAACCAAAACCCTAATGTCACCTAGATACTCCATTGTCACCTCAAGTATCCGTGGGCATGATTATATGATATGCATCACACAAACTCAGATTCATCTATTCAACCAACACAAAGTACTTCAAAAAGTGCCCCAAAGTTTCTACCGGAGAGTCAAGATGAAAACGTGTGCCAACCCCTATGCATAGGTACGTGGGCGGAACCCGCAAGTTGATCACCAAAACATACATTAAGTGGCATGTGATATCCCATTGTCACCACAGATAAACACGGCAAGACATACATCAAGTGTTCTCAAATCATTAAAGACTCAATCCGATAAGATAACTTCAAGAGGAAAACTCAATTCATCACAAGAGAGTAAAGGGGGAGAAACATCATAAGATCCAACTATAATAGCAAAGCTCGCGATACATCAAGATCGTGCCACTAGAGAGAGAGATCGAACACATAGCTACTGGTACATACCCTCAAACCCGAGGGTGAACTACTCCCTCCTCGTCATGGAGAACGCCGTGATGATGAAGATGGCCATCGGTGATTGATTCCCCCTCCGGCAGGGTGCCGGAACGGGCTCCCGAGAGGTTTTTGGTGGCTACAGAGGCTTGCGGCGGTGGAACTCCCGATCTATCTTCGTCTTTAATGTTTTTAGGGTACGTGGACTTATTTAGGCGAAAGAGGTTAGTCAGGGGAGCCTCGAGGGGCCCAGGAGACAAGGCGCGCGCCCAGGGGGGCGCACCATCCTATGTCCTAGCTTCCTCGAACCTTCCCTGGCTTGAACTCCAAGTCTCCCGGACCATATCCTTTCCAAAAATCACACTCTGTAAGGTTTCATTCCGTTTGTATTCCGCTTGATATTCCTTCTCTTCGAAATACTGAAACAGGCAATAAAACAGCAATATGGCCTGGGCCTCCGGTTAATAGGTTGGTCCCAAAAGTAATATAAAAGTGTATAATAAAGCCCGTAATCATTCAAAACAGATAATAAAATAGCAATGCTTCATAAATTATAGATACATTGGATACGTATCAGGCGCGCCAAGGGAGGAGTCCTACTCCCACTAGGAGTAGGACTCCTCCTTTCCTTGTAGTAGTAGGAGAAGGGGGAAAGGGAGAGAGACAGAGGAAGGAAAGGGGGGGTGCCGCCCCCCTCCTTCTCCAATTCGGACTAGACGGGGAGGGGGAACATGGCCTGCCCTGGCCGCCCCTCCTCTTCTCCACTAGGGTCCATGAGGCCCAATAAACCCCCTGGGTGGTTCCGGTAACCCCCCGGTACCCCGGTATATGTCCGAGACCTCCCGAAACACTTCCGGTGTCCGAACATAGTCATCCAATATATCGATCTTTACGTCTTGACCATTTTGAGACTCCTCATCATGTACATGATCATATCTGAGAATCCGAACTACCTTCAGTACATCAAAACACAAAAGCTCATAATACCGATCGTCACCAAACTTTAAGCGTGCGGACCCTACGGGTTCGAGAACTATGTAGACATGACCGAGACATGTCTCCGGTCAATAACCAATAGCGGAACCTGGATGCTCATATTGGTGCCCACATATTCTACGAAGATCTATATCGTCCAAACCGCATAACTACATATGTTGTTCCCTTTGTCATTGGTATGTTACTTGCTCGAGATTCAATCGTCGGTATCTCAATACCTAGTTCAATATCGTTACCGGCAAGTCTCTTTACTCGTTATGTAATGCATCATACCGCAACTAACTCATTAGTCACATTGCTTGCAAGGCTTATAGTGATGTGCATTACCGAGAGGGCCCAGAGATACCTCCCCGACAATCGGAGTGACAAATCCTAATCTCGAAATACGTTAACTCAACAAGTACCATCAGAGACACCTATAGAGCACCTTTATAATCACCCAGTTACGTTGTGATGTTTGGTAGCGCACAAAGTGTTCCTCCGGTAAGCGGGAGTTACATAAACTCATAGTCATAGGAACATGTATAACTCATGAAGAAAGCAATAGCAACATATTAAATGATCAAGTGCTAAGCTAACAAAATGGGTCAAGTCAATCACATCATTCTTGAAATGATGTCATTCCACTGATCAAATGATAACTCATATCCATGGTTAGGAAACTCAACCATCTTTGATCAATGAGCTAGTCAAGTAGAGGCATACTAGTCACACGATGTTTGTCTATGTATTCACACATGTATTATGTTTCCGGTTAATACAGTTCTAGCATGAATAATAAACATTTATCATGATATGAGGAAATAAATAATAACTTTATTATTGCCTCTAGGGCATATTTCCTTCAGTCTCCCACTTGCACTAGAGTCAATAATCTAGATTACACAGTAATGATTCTAACACCCATGGAGCCTTGGTGTTGATCATGTTTTGCTCGTGGAAGAGGCTTAGTCAACGGGTCTACAACATTTAGATCCGTATGTATCTTGCAAATCTCTATGTCTCCCACCTGGACTTGGTCCCGGATGGAATTGAAGCATCTCTTTATGTGCTTGGTTCTCTTGTGAAATCTGGATTCCTTTGCCAAGGTAATTGCACCAGTATTGTCACAAAAGAGTTTCATTGGACCCGATGCACTAGGTATGACAACTAGATCGGATATGAACTCTTCATCCAGACTCCTTCATTTGCTGCTTCCGAAGCATCTATCGCTTCACACGGAGATCCCGCCACGACGCTTTGTGTAGAACTGCACCAACTGACAGCTCCACCGTTCAATATAAACACGTATCCGGTTTGCGATTTAGAATCGTCTGGATCAGTGTCAAAGCTTGCATCGACGTAACCAGTTATGACTAGCTCTTTGTCACCTCCATAAACGAGAAACATATCCTGAGTTCTTTTCAGTTACTTCAGGATGTTCTTGACCGCTGTCCAGTCACCCACTCGTGGATTAGTTTGGTACCTCCCTGCTAAACTAATAGCAAGGCACACATCAGGTCCGGTACACAGCATTGCATACATGATAGAGCCTATGGCTGAAGCATAGGGAACATCTTTCATTTTCTATCTATCTTCTCTAGTGGTCGGGCATTGAGTCTGACTCAATTTCACACCTTGTATTACAGGCAAGAACCCTTTCTTTGCTTGATCCATTTTGAACTTTTTCAAAACTTTATCAAGGTATGTACTTTGTGAAAGTCCAATTAAGCATCTTGATCTATCTCTATAGATCTTGATGCCCAATATATAAGCAGCTTCACCGAGGTCTTTCATTGAAAAACTTTTATTCAAGTATCCTTTTATGCTATCCAGAAATTCTATAATATGTTGTCCACATATAATATTAGAAATGCTATGGAGCTCCCACTCACTTTCTTGTAAATACAGGCTTCTCCAAAAGTCTGTATAAAACCATATGCTTTGATCACACTACCAAAGCGTTTATTCCAACTCTGAGAGGCTTGCACCCAGTCCATCAATGGATCTCTAGAGCTTGCACACTTTGTTAGCACCTTTTGGATCGACAAAACCTTCTGGTTGCATCATATACAACTCTTCTTCCATAAATCCATTCAGGAATGCAGTTTTGATATCCATTTGCCAAATTTCATAATCATAAAATGCGGCAATTGCTAACATGATTCGGACAGACTTAAGCATCGCTACGGGTGAGAAAGTCTCATCGTAGTCAACCCCTTGAACTTGTCAAAAACCTTTCACAACAAGTCGAGCTTTGTGGATAGTAACATTACCATCGGTGTCAGTATTATTCTTGAAGATCCATTTCTTCTCGATGGCTTGCCGATCCTTGGGCAAGTCAACCAAAGTCCATACTTTGTTCTCATACATGGATCCCATCTCAGATTTCATGGCCTCAATCCATTTTGCGGAATCTAGGCTCATCATCGCTTCCTCATAGTTTGTAGGTTCGCCATGGTCAAGTAACATGACCTATAGAATAGGATTACTGTACCACTCTGGTGCGGATCTTACTCTGTTTGACCTACGAGGTTCGGTAGTAACTTGATCTAAAGTTTCATGATCAATATCATTAGCTTCTTCACTAATTGGTGTAGGCGTCATAGGAACAGGTTTCTGTGATGAACTACTTTCCAATGAGGGAGCAGGTACAGTTACCTCATCAAGTTCTACTTTCCTCCCACTCACTTCTTTCGAGAGAAACTCCTTCTATAGAAAGGATCAATTTTTAGCAACGAATGTCTTGCCTTCGGATCTATGATAGAAGGTGTACCCAACAGTTTCCTTTGGATTTCCTATGAAGACACATTTCTCCGATTTGGGTTCGAGCTTATCAGGTCGAAGTTTTTTCACATAGGCATCGCAGCCCCAAACTTTAGGAAACGACAGCTTTGGTTTCTTGCCAAACCATAGTTCATAAGGCATCATCTCAAAGGATTTTGATGGGGCCCTATTTAACGTGAATGCAGCCATCCCTAAAGCATAACCCCAAAATGATAGCGGTAAATCAGTAAGAGACATCATAGATCGCATGATACGTCTCCAACGTATCTATAATTTTTGATTGCTCCATGCTACTTTATCTACTATTTTGGACTATAATGGGCTTTATTTTCCACTTTTATATTATTTTTGGGACTAACCTATTAACCGGAGTCCCAGCCCAGAATTGCTGTTTTTTTGCCTTTTTTAGTATTTCAAAGAAATAGAATATCAAACGGAGTCCAAACGGAATGAAACCTTCGGGAACGTGATTTTCTCATCAGATAAGATCCAGGAGACTTGGACCCTCCGTCAAGAAAGCCACGAGGCGGTCACGAGGGTGGAGGGCATGCCCCTCCCCCCTGGGCACGCCCCCCTACCTCGTGGGCCCCTCGTTGCTCCACCGACGTACTCCTTCCTCCTATATATACCTACATATCCCCGTATGATCCAGAAGAGCCAAAAAAACCTAATTCCACTGCTGCAACCTTCTGTATCCACGAGATCCCATCTTGGGGCCTGTTCTGGAGCTCCGCCGGAGGGGGCATCCGCCATGGAGGGCTTCTACATCATCACCATGGCCCCTCCGATGAAGTGTGAGTAGTTTACTTCAGACCTTCAGGTCCATAGCTAGTAGCTAGATGGCTTCTTCTCTCTTTTTGGATCTCAATACAATGCTCTCCCGCTCTCTTGTGGAGATCTATTCGATGTAGTCTTCTTTTTGCGGTGTGTTTGTTGAGACAGATGAATTGCGGGTTTATGATCCAGTATTATCTATGGAAAATATTTGATTCTTCTATGAATTCTTTTATGTATGATTGAGTTATCTTTGCAAGTCTCTTTGAATTATCTGTTTGGTTTGGCCAACTAGAGTGGTAGTTCTTGCAATGGGAGAAGTGCATGGCTTTTGGTTCAATCTTGCGGTGTCCTTACTCAGTGACAGAAAGAGTTGCAAGGCTCGTATTGTATTGTTGCCATCGTGGATAACAAGATGGGTTTTTTTATCATATTGCATGAATTTATCCCTCTACAACATGTCATCTTGCTTAAGGCGTTACTCTGTTTTTACTTAATACTCTAGATGCATGTTGGATAGCAGTCGATGAGTGGAGTAATAGTAGTAGATGCAGAATCGTTTCGATCTAGTTGTCTCGAACGTGATGCCTATATACATGATCATCGCCTAGATATACTCATAACTATGCTCAATTCTGTCAATTGCTCAACAGTAATTTGTTCACCCACCGTAGAATACTTATGCTCTCGAGAGAAGCCACTATTGAAACCTATGGCCCCCGGGTCTATTCTCATCATATCAATCTAAATCACTTTATTTACTTGCTTTGTTTTTACTTTACCTTTACTTTTTACTTTGCATCTATCTATCAAAAATACCAAAAATATTACCTCTATCAGATCTCACTCTCGCAAGTGACCGTGAAGGGATTGACAACCCCTAAGCGTTGGATGCGAGTTGCTATCGTGTTGTGCAGGTACAAGGGACTTGCGCGTGACCTCCTACTGGATTGATACCTTGGTTCTCAAAAACTGAGGGAAATACTTACGTTACTGTGCTGCATCATCCTCTTCTCTTCGGGGAAAACCAACGCAAGCTCGAGACGTAGCAAGAAGAATTTCTGGCGCCATTGCCGGGGAGTCTTACGCAAAAGTCAAGATACCAAGTACCCATCACAATCCCTATCTCTCGCATTACATTATTTGCCATTTGCCTCTCGTTTTCCTCTCCCCCACTGCACCCTTGCCATTTTATTCGCCCTTCTTCCGTTCGATCTTATGTTTGCTTGTGCCTTCTTTTTGCTTGCTAAAAGTCTATGGATCCTGATCCGCTTGCCAATCTTTTTAAGAGATTCAATTATGATGAACCAATTCCTAGTGATTTGGATGCACTAGATTATCTTTATAAGCTTTTTCCTAAAACCCATAGATCTGAAAATTGTGATGAAGTGCTTCATGATAGATCTTTAAATAAAAAGCATGATTGGAATGATTTTATGATAAATTCTTTTAATGTAAATTATGCAAATAATATGCAAAACCCTAAGCTTGGGGATGCTAGTTTTGCCATGACTACTACTTGTTGCAATGATCATGATGGGGGTGATTCTTCTTTTGATCCTGAAAATTTATTTTATCCCCATGATGAATATGATATTGATAATATTGTTTGCAATAATATTGAAAGTGGTTTTGGAAGAGTGTCAACTTTAGATACCACATATTTGGAGAATATTCAATCTTATGAATTTTTTGATAAAAGTGGGTTTGGAGAGGTCATGACTTTAGTTAATGTTAATCCCACTATCTTGGAAGAGTGTCAACTTTGCATGCATGTGGATTGTGTTGAGAATATGTTATGTGATAGCTATTTTGTTGAATTTGCTTATGATCCTCCATGTAATTATTATGAGAGAGGAAAATATGGTTGTAGAATTTTTCATGTTACTAAATTACCTCTCGTCATGTTGAGATTGCTATCGTCTCTTTCTCATTCCTTGCATATGCTAGTTTTTGTTTGCCTTGCAAATTTGTTTGCTTATAATATGCCTATGCATACTAAGTATGTTAGACTTAGATGTGTTTGTCACTTGTTTCATGATGCTCTCTTTGCGCTTCAATTCTTGTCTTTCTTGTGAGCATCATTAAAATTATCAATGCCTAGCTAGGGGCGTTAAATGATAGCGCTTGTTGGGAGGCAACCCAATTTTATTTTGTGTTTTTTGTTTTTGCTTCTGTTTAGGAATAAATAATCCATCTACCTTCTTTTTGTATGTGGTTTTATGTTTTAATTAGTGTTTGTGCCAAGTAAGACCTATAGGATAACCTACGATGATAGTTGATTTCATTCTGCTGAAAAACAGAAACCTTAGCGCTCACGAGATTAGCTGCCATTTTTTACTGGAGAGTGATTTTGCGTTGATTATTTTTTCTGCTGATCAATAAACAAATTTTCCATGACTTCCTATTTTTTTAGAATTTTTAGAGGTCCATAAGTTTGCGTTAGTTACAGATTACTACAGACTGTTATGTTTTTGACAGATTCTGTTTTTCGTGTGTTGTTTGCTTATTTTGATGAATCTATGGCTAGTAAATTAGTTTATAAACCATAGAGAAGTTGGAATACAGTAGGTTTAACACCAATATAAACAAATAATGAGTTCATTACAGTACCTTGAAGTAGTCTTTTGTTTTCTTTCTCTAACGGAGCTCACGAGATTTCTGTTGAGTTTTGTGTTGTGAAGTTTTCAAGTTTTGGGTGAATTCTTTTGATGGATTATGGAACAAGGAGTGGCAAGAGCCTAAGCTTGGGGATGCCCATGGCACCCCCAAGATAATCCAAGTACACCAAAAAGTCAAAGCTTGGGGATGCCCCAGAAGGCATCCCCTCTTTCGTCCACTTCCATCGGTAATTTACTTGGAGCTATATTTTTATTCACCAACATGATATGTGTTTTGCTTTGAGCGTCTTGTATTATTTCTGTCTTTGCTTGTTAGTCTACCACAATCATCCTTGATGTACACACCTTTTGAGAGAGCCATTCATGAATTGAAATTTGTTAGAATACTCTATGTGCTTCACTTATATCTTTTGAGCTTGATAGTTTTGCTCATAGTGCTTCACTTATATTCTTTTGAGCGTGATAATTTTTGCTCTAGTGCTTCACTTAGATATTTTTGAGCACGGTGGTGGATTTGTTTTAAAGAAACTTGATCTCTCATGCTTCACTTAGATTATTTTGAGAGTCTTTAATAGCATGGTAATTTGCTTCATGTTAATATACTTGGTATTCAAGATGTGTGAAACTTTCTTTTGAGTGCGTTGAATACTAAGATAAGTTTGATGCTTGATAATTGTTTTGAGATATGGAGGTGATAATATCAAAGTAGTGCTAGTTGGGTGATTATGAATTCAAAGAATGGTTGTGTTGAAGTTAGCAAATCCCGTAGCGTGCATGTATGGTTAAAGTTATGTAACACATTTGAAACATGAAGTGTACCTGGCTTGTGCATCCTTATGAGTGGAGGTCGGGGACGAGCGATGGTCTTTCCCTACCAATCTATCCCCTAGGAGCATGCGTGTAGTATTTGAATTTTCGATGACTTCTAAATTTTTGCAATAAGTATATGAGTTCTTTTGACTAATGTTGAGTCCATGGATTATACGCACTTTTACCTTTCCGCCATTGCTAGCCTCTTCGGTACTGTGCATTGCCCCTTATCACATTGAGAGTTGGTGCAAACTTCGCCGGTGCATCCAAACCCCGTGATACGATACGCTCTGTCACACATAAACCTCCTTATATCTTCCTCAAAACAGCCACCATACCTACCTATTATGGCATTTCCATAGCCATTCCGAGATATATTGCCATGCAACTTCCACCATCATCATCGTGACATGCATTACTTTTGTCATATTGCCATTGCATGATCTTGTAGTTGACATCGTATTTGTGGCCAAGCCACCATGCATTATTTTTCATACATGTCACTCTTGATTCATTGCACCATCCCGGTACACCGCCGGAGGCATTCATATAGAGTCATATCTTGTTCTAAGTTTCGAGTTGTAATTCATATGTTGTAATGAAAGTGTGATGATCATCATTATTAGAGCATTGCCCAAAAAAATGAAGAAGAAAGGCCAAAAAAAAAGAAAGGCCAAAAAAAAGAAAGGCCCCAAAAAAGAAAAGAAAAGGGCAATGCTACTATCTCTTTTTCCACACTTGTGCTTCAAAGTAGCACCTTGTTCTTCATGTAGTGAGTCTCATATATTGTGCTTCAAAGTAGCACCTAGTTTTTCATGTAGTGAGTCTCATAAGTTGTCTTTTCATACTAGTGGGAATTTTTCATTATAGAACTTGGCTTGTATATTCCTACGATGGGCTTCGTCAAATGCCCTAGGTCTTCGTGAGCAAGCAAGTTGGATGCACACCCACTAGTTTTCTTTTGTTGAGCATTCATAGCTCTAGTGCATCCGTTGCATGGCAATCCCTACTCGCTCACATCGACATCTATTGATGGGCATCTCCATAGTCCATTGATACGCCTAGTTGATGTGAGGCCTTCTCCTTTTTTGTCTTCTCCACACAATCCCCATCATCATATTCTATTCCACCCATAGTGCTATATCCATGGCTCACGCTCATGTATTGCGTGAAGGTTGGAAAAGTTTGAGATTATTTAAGTATGAAACAATTGCTTGGCTTGTCATCGGGGGTATAGAAGTTGGGAACATCTTTGTGTGACGAAAATGAAGCATAGCCTAACTATATGATTTTGTAGGGATGAACTTTCTTTTGCCATGTTATTTTGAGAAGACATGATTACTTTGATTAGTATGCTTGAAGTATTATTATTTTTGTGTCAATATGAACTTTTGTCTTGAATCTTTCGGATCTGAATATTCATATCACAATTAAGAAGTTTTACAATGAAATTATGCCAAAGTATCACTCCGCATCAAAAATTCTTTTTTTATCATTTACCTACTCGAGGACGAGCAGGAATTAAGCTTGTGGATGCTTGATACGTCTCCAATGTATCTATAATTTTTGATTGCTCCATGCTACTTTATCTACTATTTTGGACTATAATGGGCTTTATTTTCCACTTTTATATTATTTTTGGGACTAACCTATTAACCGGAGGCCCAGCCCAGAATTGCTGTTTTTTGCCTTTTTCAGTATTTCGAAGAAACAGAATATCAAACAGAGTCCAAACGGAATGAAACCTTCGGGAACGTGATTTTCTCATCAGATAAGATCCATGAGACTTGGACCCTCTGTCAAGAAAGCCACGAGGCGGTCACAAGGGTGTAGGTTGCGCCCCTCCCCCCTGGGCGCGCCCCCTACCTCGTGGGCCCCTCGGAGCTCCACCGACGTACTCCTTCCTCCTATATATACCTACATATCCCCCTATGATCCAGAAGAGCCAAAAATAACCTAATTCCATCTTGGGGCCTGTTTCGGAGCTCCGCCAGAGGGGGCATCCACCATGGAGGGCTTCTACATCATCACCATGGCCCCTCCGATGAAGTGTGAGTAGTTTACTTCAGACCTTCGGGTCCATAGCTAGTAGCTAGATGGCTTCTTCTCTCTTTTTGGATCTCAATACAATGTTCTCCCCCTCTCTTGTGGAGATCTATTCAATGTAATCTTCTTTTTGCGGTGTGTTTGTTGAGACCAATGAATTGTGGGTTTATGATCCAGTATTATCTATGGAAAATATTTGATTCTTCTCTGATTCTTTTATGTATGATTGAGTTATCTTTGCAAGTCTCTTCAAATTATCCGTTTGGTTTGGCCAACTAGAGTGGTAGTTCTTGCAATGGGAGAAGTGCATGGCTTTGGGTTCAATCTTGCGGTGTCCTTACTCAGTGACAGAAAGAGTTGCAAGGCTCGTATTGTATTGTTGCCATCAAGGATAACAAGATGGTTTTTTTTATCATATTGCATGAATTTATCCCTCTACATCATGTCATCTTGCTTAAGGCGTTACTCTGTTTTTACTTAATACTCTAGATGCATGCTGGATAGCGGTCGATGAGTGGAGTAATAGTAGTAGATGCAGAATCGTTTCGATCTACTTATCTCGGACGTGATGCCTATATACATGATCATCGCCTAGATATACTCATAACTATGCTCAATTTTGTCAATTGCTCAACAGTAATTTGTTCACCCACCATAGAATACTTATGCTCTCGAGAGAAGCCACTAGTGAAGCCTATGCCCCCCCCCGGGTCTATTCTCATCATATCAATCTATATCACTTTATTTACTTGCTTTGTTTTTACTTTACCTTTACTTTTTACTTTGCATCTATCTATCAAAAATACCAAAAATATTATCTCTATCAGATCTCACTCTCGTAAGTGACTGTGAAGGGATTGACAACCCCTAAGCGTTGGTTGCGAGTTGCTATCGTGTTGTGCAGGTACGAGGGACTTGCGCGTGACCTCCTACTAGATTGATACCTTGCTTCTCAAAAACTGATGGAAATACTTACGCTACTGTGCTGCATAATCCTATCCTCTTTGGGGAAAACCAACGCAAGCTTGAGATGTAGCATCGCACCATATCTAGTAAAGTACGATTACGATGTTCGGACACACCATTACGTTGTGGTGTTTCGGGTGGCGTGAGTTGCGAAACTATTCTGCATTGTTTCAAATGTAGACCAAACTCGTAACTCAAATATTCTCCTCCACGATCATATTGTAGAAACTTTATTTTCTTGTTACAATGATTTTTCACTTCACTCTGAAATTCTTTGAACTTTTCAAATGTTTCAGACTTATGTTTCATTAAGTAGATATACCCATATCTGCTCAAATCATCTGTGAAGGTGAGAAAATAAGGATACCCGCCGTGATCCTCTATATTCATCGGACCACATACATCAGTATGTATGATTTCCAACAAATTTGTTGCTCGCTCCATAGTTCCGGAGAACGTCGTTTTAGTCATCTTGCCCATGAGGCATGGTCCGCAAGTACCAAGTGATTCATAATCAAGTGATTCCAAAAGTCCATCAGTATGGAGTTTCTTCATGCGCTTTACACCAATATGACCCAAATGGTAGTGCCACAAATAAGTTGCACTATCATTATCAACTCTGCATCTTTTGGCTTCAACATTATGAATATGTGTATCAATACTATCGAGATTCAATAAAAATATACCACTCTTCAAGGGTGCATGGCCATAAAAGATATTACTCATATAAATAGAACAACCATTATTCTTAGATTAAAATGAATAACCGTCTCGCATTAAACAAGATCCATATATAATGTTCATGCTCAACGCTGGCACCAAATAACAATTATTCAGGTCTAAAACTAATCCCGAAGGTAGATGTAGAGGTAGCATGCCGACGGTGATCACATCGACTTTGGAACCATTTCCCACGCGCATCGTCACCTTGTCCTTAGCCGGTCTTCGCTTAATCCGTAGTCCCTGTTTCGAGTTGCAAATATTAGCAACAGAACTAGTATCAAATACCCAGTTGCTACTGCGAGCTCTGGTAAGGTACAGATCAATAACATGTATATCACATATACCTTTGTTCACCTTGCCATCCTTCTTATCCGCCAAATACTTGGGGCAGTTCCGCTTCCAGTGACCAGTCTGCTTGCAGTAGAAGCACTCACTCTCAGGCTTAGGTCCAGACTTCGGTTTCTTCTCTTGAGCAGCAACTTGTTTGCCGTTCTTCTTGAAGTTCCCCTTCTTCTTCCCTTTACCCTTTTTCATGAAACTGGTGGTCTTGTTGACCATCAACACTTGATGCTCCTTCTTGATTTCTACCTCCGCAGCCTTTAGCATTGCGAAGAGCTCGGGAATTGTTTTGTTCATCCCTTGCATGCTATAGTTCATCACGAAGCTCTTGTAGCTTGGTGGCAGTGACTGAAGAATTCTGTCAATGACACTATCATCCGGAAGAGTAACTCCCAGTTGAATCAAGTGATTGTTATACCCAGACATTTTGAGTATATGTTCACTGACAGAACTATTGTCCTCCATCTTGCAGCTATAGAACTTATTGGAGACTTCATATCTCTCAATCCGGGCATTTGCTTGAAATATTAACTTCAAATCTTGGAACATCTCATATGCTCCATGATGTTCAAAACGTCGTTGAAGCCCCGGTTCTAAGCCGTACAGCATGGCAGGCTGAACTATCGAGTAGTCATTGGCTTTGCTCTGCTAGACGTTCTTAACGACACCAGTTGCATCTGCAGCAGGCCTGGAACCTAGCGGTGCTTCTAGGATGTAATTCTTCTATGCAGCAATGAGGATAATCCTCAAGTTACGGACACAGTCCATCTAATTGCTACCATCATCTTTCAACTTTGCTTTCTCAAGGAACACATTAAAATTCAACGGAACAACAGCACGGGCCATCTATCTACAACAACATAGACAAGCAAAATACTATCAGGTACTAAGTGTAGGATAAATTCAAGTTCAATTAATCATATTACTTAAGAACACCCACTTAGATAGACATCTCTCTAATCATCTAAGTGATCATGTGATCCAAATCAACTAAACCATAACCGATCATCACGTGAAATGGAGTAGTTTTCAATGGTGAACATCACTATGTTGATCATATCTACTATATGATTCATGCTCGACCTTTCGGTCTCAGTGTTCCGAGGCCATATCTGCATATGCTAGGCTCGTCAAGTTTAACCCGAGTATTCTGCGTGCGCAAAACTGGCTTGCACCCGTTGTAGATGCACGTAGAGCTTATCACACCCGATCATCACGTGGTGTCTCGGCACGACGAACTTTGGCAACGATGCATACTCAGGGAGAACACTTTTACCCTGAAATTTAGTGAGAGATCATCTTATAATGCTATCGTCAATCAAAGCAAAATAAGATTCATAAAGGATAAACATCACATGCAATTAATATAAGTGATATAATATGGCCATCATCATCTTGTTCTTGTGATCTCCATCTCTGAAGCACCCTCATGATCACCATCGTCACCAGCGCGACACCATGATCTCCATCGTAGCATCGTTGTTGTCTCGCCAACTATTGCTTCTATGACTATCGCTACCACTTAGTGATAAAGTAAAGCAATTACAGGGCGATTGCAATGCACACAATAAAGCGACAACCATATGGCTCCTGCCACTTGCCGATAACTCTGTTACAAAACATGATCATCTCATACAATAAAATTTAGCATCATGTCTTGACCAAATCACATCACAACATGCCCTGCAAAAACAAGTTAGACGTCCTCTACTTTGTTGTTGCAAGTTTTACGTGGCTGCTATGGGCTGAGCAAGAACCGTTCTTACCTATGCATCAAAAGCACAATGATAGTTCATCAAGTTAGTGTTGTTTTAACCTTCTAAAGGACTAGCAGTAGCCACACTTGGTTCAACTAAAGTTGGAGAAACCGACACCCGCCAGCCACCTATGTGCAAAGCACGTCGATAGAACCAGTCTCGCGTAAGCGTACGCGTAATGTCGGTCCGGGCCGCTTCATCCAACAATTCCGCCAAACCAAAGTATGACATGCTGGTAAGCAGTATGACTTGTATCGCCCACAATGCACTTGTGTTCTACTCGTGCGTATAACATCTATGCATAAAACCTGGCTCGGATGCCACTGTTGGGGAACGTAGTAATTTCAAAAAAAATCCTACGCACATGCAAGATCATGGTTACGCATAGCAACAAGAGGGGAGAGGGTTGTCCACGTACCCTCATAGATCGAAAGCGTAAGCGTTAGCACAACACGGTAGATGTAGTCGTACGTCTTCACAATCCGACCGATCAAGTACCAAACGTACGGTACCTCCGAGTTCAGCACACGTTCAGCTCGATGACGTCCCACGAACTCCAATCCAGCAGAGCTTTGCGGGAGAGTTTTGTCAGCATGACAGTGTGATAACGGTGTTGACGATGCTACGAACGCAGGGCTTCGCCTAAGCACCGCTACAATATTACCGAGGTGGAATAGGGTGGAGGGTGGCACCGCACACGGCTAAGAGATCAATGATCAATTGTTGTGTCTAGAGGTGCCCCCTGCCTCCGTTTATATAGGAGCAAGGGGGGAGGTGGCCGGCCTAGGACGAGGGTGCACTAAGGGAGGAGTCCTACTCTCATGTCAGGACCCCGATTCTATGCCACACCAATCTAGCATGTAACACCTCATATCACTTTGCGGCCTCACGCACGGTATTCCCACGGGTGTCGCCTTACCATTCCCGGGACCATTTGCGCCTTTTAGCACACATATATGATGGTGTCGCTAGCATCCATATGACAAAGAATCCGGACTGACATGGCTAGTCATGAACCCAAAGTGGCACCAACTTACAGGGACAGGCATAGATGACCCAGCAACGAATGTGTCGGTCATCAGCGAGTGAATCCGGGCTGTAGCAGCTGGTCTAGCAGGACTCTGGATAATCCGGGCTGTAGCAGGCTAACAGGAGTCCAGTAGACACCGCGTGATATTTCCCCGAAGAGACAGACACAGGAACAAAGAAGGACACATGCCGACCAGCCTAAGTGTTCCGGAGCAGTAGCAAGCTACCAGGGCTAAGTGGAAGCACTAGGAGACATTTCTCGGTAAGAGAGGCTACTAAGGATAAACAAGTAGATAGTCAGATCCCACACATAGCAATACACATTACACGTACGCATAACATGCAAGTATGTGCTGTACAACATGGCATCACAACATAACTCAACAACTCATATAGATAAGGCTCAAAGAGCCATCATAGCATTTATTGTAAACAGGGGTCACATGACCCAGCATTCAGAGCATACAAGCAACGCGGAAGTATTACATGTCTGAGTACAGACATCTAGAAATGAAAGAGGCTGAAGAGCTGACTATCTACAACGTCCGATCAAGATCGTAGCTGAGGTACAAGCTACTCATCGAAGTCCACGAGAGCACTAGTAAGACCGAAGTCTCCGCAGCAAAAACATAAATAAAGCAACATGAGTACAAAGTACTTAGCAAGACTTACATAAGATCCTATCATACATGCATTTGTATCAAGAAGGTAATGTGGGGTTTAGTTGCAGCAAGCCCGCTTTGACTCAGTGGATATCCTGTTCTACGACTACGAGAAACTTCTTTGAGGTGAGACAACGCACACGAGTCCACTAATCACCACACAATACGCTAATATGGATTCATCCCCGTCTCCCTACGAGACGGCCGTCCATAGTACTCACACTTGTCTTGAGAATTTTAGAGTATCCACTTCAACTTGTCTATGCACCACGTAAGCATCCAAGAAGTCCATAACCGCGGACCCGGCTATTTGAATAGAGCATGTTAACCCTGCAGGGGTGTACTTCTTCACACACGCTCTCGCCACTTACCGGCATGTACACGTCATGTATCTCGGCAACCTTGAAGCGGAAGCCTGGCGAGGGTGTCGGCCACGACCTGACTAACCACACAAGACTTTGGTCCATGTTTATTGCCTATTGTGGTTCCATCCGCAAGGGAGTCCGGCCGAGGTTTGCATCACGGACCCAAACGATGTTTGCAGGGTTCCCGAGCCCACCATCCAGGTGCCACTCGGTACACCAGGCCATGTGTGCCTAGTCTATCCCAAGCCCACCCTTCCGGGTGCAACTTGGTAGAAAAATAAAACTACCTACAAACACCAGAAACTAGTTGCGACTCCTGGATAGAGATCAAGTTGGTTAATAAGTCGAGAGGGCTAGGAGCGCCCGGAGCCCAATGTGTGGTAGTATCGAGTCATTGGACAACATACATAGAACTTAAGGACGGATCCAGTGAGACAGCCCACCATGTACTCCTACATGGCCTCTCACCGCTACCTTTACCAAATTGTGTTCACACACTTCACTGTCAGCATTAGAACATTGAGCACTGCACTCCAATTCATTCCCGATGAATCAGACCTGACACACTCTAATAAATAGGAAGCACGGCATGGTAGGAACACGATAATGGCTTGAATCAACTCCTACACATGCTAGTGGGTTTCAACTATTTACTGTGGCAATGACAGGTCATGCAGAGGAAAGGCTTCAACTACCGCAGCACAAAGTAGCAATTGAATCATTGTTGTCCTAATGCAATAATAGAGAGCAGGAGCAAGAGAGTAGGATTGTATCGGAATGAACAAGGGGGTTTTGCTTGCATGGTAGATCAACAGGGGGGCGCTGCTCCTCAGACAAGTACTCTGGAGCACTCTCCGGAGCAGGACCTATCAAGAAGGAACGGTGCCAACAATCAAAACACAAGCATATGCAACAATATGATGCATGATCATGGCATGTAGATGTTATGTTGTTTGAGCTAATGCAGCTAGCATTCAATTTGTTGAAGTCCATTTGAACCAAGAATTCAAATGCAACTCCAAGCTAAGCCCTTTATAAATGCCATTAGGGTGTTTCACTTATACAGCAGGTATAAGTTGGTTTGTCATAAATGAATTTGGTACAGATGGATAGATTGTATTTTTCTAATAATTTTTCATATATAAATTATTTCAATCTGAGCTACGGTTAAATTTCTATGATTTTTTTGAAGTTTATATCATTTTCTGGAATTTCTTGATTTAATTTAAATCCAGAAAATGAATAACTGCGTCAGCACTGTGTCATGCTTGCCTCAGCAAGTCAACAACGTTGACTGGGGTCAAACCTGATGCGTGGGGTCCACACGTTAGTGTCTCAGGGTTAAATAGGGGGGTTAGCTTTCCTAAATACATGATTAGTGGCACTGGGCCCACTGGTCAATGTCAGAGGGTTGGGATTAGCTAAACGGTGATTAGCCCTAAGCTAATCGCCTGACTTTCAGGGCCCACCTGACGGGCAGGCGAGGTCAAAGCGAGCAAACCCACCGGCGTTTACCCGCCGGCAAGGCCGAACGCGGCGGAGGGCTCGGGTTTGTGTCTCCGGCGACCAAATGGGCCGCGAAGACCACGGCCGAGGAGCTAGAGCTTGTCCGCGTTGTTTGGAGCAAGCGGGAGGCTGTGGGGGTGCCGGAGCTTGCCAGAAACGAGCTTGAGGCAGTGGCCGGAGTTCGGCCAAGTGCGCGCGGAGCGCTGCGGTGCACGGCAGGGGCTACGGGCAGCGGTGTTGGCTTGCTGGGAGGCTGCTGAGGATGTTGACGTGCGCGGGCGTGAGCTATGGCAGCTAGCGCGACAGCGGCGACATGGACGGCGATGAGGTGCTACGGCCGTGGTGGGGGAAGGGGGCTATGGCGCGAGAACAGAGGAACGGAGAGAGGGGGACGGAGCAAAAGCTCACAGTGGACTCGGCGGGCTTGTCAGTGAGCTCGGGGACACGCTGAAGACGGCGGGGTGGCGAAGACGATCTCCGGCGGCCGGAGATGAAGGTGATGATGTTGACAGTGCTACAGGGCCTCCCAGGCGCGTGGCTTGACGGGGAGGTAGCCGGCGATGTGGCGGAGCTTCTGAGCACGGGGAGAGGGCGAGGGGACGGCGGTAGCTATGCCAACGGTGGTCGGTGGCGACGGTGCCACTCGGGCACGGTGGGAGAGAAAGATCCAGGGAAGGAGGGGAAACGGGAGAGAGTGAGAGAGGTGCGGGGCAGCGCGTGGTGTCGCGCGGGGCTTCCAGGCGATGAGGGAGGGGCCTGGCAGGCAGGTTGCGTGGCGGCACGGCCGTGCGCGCGCGCCGGCCACACACCTGGCCGACTGGCGCCAGGAGGACGACAGCGCTGGTGGGCTGGCCCAACTAGGCCGCACAGTGCTGGGCCAGACGTGCTGTTGGTAAGCGCCAGGTAAGTTTCTCCCTTTTCCTATTTTGTTTCTGTTTTCTATTTTCTGACATTTGTTTTGATTTAATAAAAATACTAAATCATTTTATTTTCTTATGCCAATTTTTGTAGGGGCTAGTGGTATTATTCGAGAGCTCCTCAACAACTGGCACAATTTCTGGACAATATTGTATATATATATATAAGAATATTTATCCAAATCAAATATTTACTACATTAATTCCAAACGCCCAAAATAAATACTTATGAGCTCCTAAAAATATTGGTTTGATTTTTATCTCTGTCCAATATTATCAGAGAGCAACATGAACATTTTCTTGGACCCTTTTGGAGCAATTTGTATCTGGGTCATTTCCAGAAATGAGTTTGAGGGTTTCACAAATCCCCATTTCAAATTTAAATGGAATTTAAACATGATGCACACATGACTAGCTAGCCTTGAGCATACCAGAACTAGGGATGTGACAACTCGCCCCCACTGGAAAGAATCTCGTCCCGAAATTCAGGGGTGGACGGAAAAAAGGTGGGGTACTACAGTCGAAGACGATCTTCTCGCTCCCACGTAGCTTCTCTCTCGTAATGATGAGACCACTGAACCTTGAGAAACTTGATGTTATGACATCGAGTGACATGCTCTGCTTGATCAAGAATGCGAACAGGGTACTCTCGATATGTGGGGTTATCTTGGAGATCAATGGTCCACTCCGCGGATGGTATCCGAGAAGCAACGCCTGAGTTGAGAGACGTGGAAGACATCATGCACTCTGGAAAGATGCGGGGGTAGTTCCAACTGGTAGGAAACCTCTACTCGTTTAGGGAGAATGCGAAAGGGACCAATGTAACGAGGAGCCAACTTGCCCTTGATAGCAAAACGATGGGTACCCTTCAAAGGAGTAATCCGAAGGTAAGCTTTGTCGCCAATTTGATAAGTCATATCCTTATGATGACGATCATACTGCCTCTTTTGACGAGACTGGGCTGTTTTTAGGTTCTCACGAATGATGCGAACTTGCTCTTCTACCTCCTGGATCATGTTCAGTCCAAAGAATTGTCTTTCACCGGTTTCTGACCAGTTCAAAGGTGTTCGACATCTTCGTCCATAGAGAATCTCAAAAGGAGCTTTCTTGAGACTGGATTGATAGCTATTTTTATAAGCAAACTCGACAAAATGTAGACATTTCTCCCAATCCATACCGAATGAGATAACGCAAGCTCTAAGCATGTCTTCGAGAATTGGCTGACCCTTTCCACTTGACCACTTGACTGAGGGTGGAAAGTAGTGCTGAAGGAAAGATGGGTTGCCATGGCAGTTTGGAAACTCGCCCAGAAGTGAGAAGTGAAAAGACTGCCACAGTCTGAATTGATCTCTAGTGGAACACCATGAAGTTACACTATTCAAGAGATATATAAGTCAGCGAGCTGACTAGCAGTGATACTCTCCTGAACAGGTAGGAAGTGTGCCACTTTGGAGAGACGACCAATGACTACGAAGATAGCATTATTCCCTCTCTTGGTCCTGGGAAAGCCAGCGATGAA
This sequence comes from Triticum aestivum, assembly GCF_018294505.1. Taxonomy (NCBI): domain Eukaryota; kingdom Viridiplantae; phylum Streptophyta; class Magnoliopsida; order Poales; family Poaceae; genus Triticum; species Triticum aestivum. Next base: position 136,628,451 of record NC_057801.1, read on the forward strand.
GTCCATACCAACTTGATCCCATTTCCATTCAGGAATAGCTAAAGGCTGAAGGGTGCAAGCAGGTCTCTCATGCTCTGCCTTAACGCGACGACAAACGTCACAGTTAGCAATAAACTGAGCGATTTCTCTCTTCATCCTAGTCCACCAGAACCTCTGGCGTAGGTCCTGATACATCTTAGTACTACCGGGATGAATTGTGAGAGGAGATTCATGCGCCTCCTTAAGAATCAGTTGTCGCAGATGTTGATTCTTGGGAACCACCGAGCGATTCTCAAAGAAAATAACACCTCGATTATCCATAGAGAAACGTCCACCCACTCCCTTCTTAATGTTTCTCTTGATCCTAGAAATTCCCATGTCCTGCTTTTGAGCAGTGAAAATCCGATCCTCAAGATCAGGTTTTGCCACCAAGGTAGAAAGGAACCCGTGAGGAGAAATGTGAAGGTTAAGCTTACAGAATTCCTCATGGAGAAGTGGTTCGCCCTGCTGCAACTTGAGATTGTTGCAATAGGATTTACGGCTTAGAGCATCAGTCATGACATTGGCTTTTCCTGGAGTGTACGTAATCCTTAGATCATAATATGAGATAACCTCCAACGAACGTCTTTGTCTAAGGTTCAAATCTGGTTGGGTGAAGATATACTTGAGACTCTGGTGATCGGTGTAGATCTCGCAATGTTTACCAAGAAGGGAATGTCGCCAAGTCTTGAGTGCATAGACTACGGCTGCAGGCTCTAGATCATGATAGGATAATTCTCCTCATGTGGATGCAACTGTCGAGATGCATAGGCAATTACATGACGATCCTGCATAAGAATGCAACCTAGTCCCTGTCGTGAGGCATCGTAGTAGATAACAAAGTCGATAGTGAAATCCGGTAGCACAAGTATGGGAGTAGAAGTCAGGCGTCTTTTCAGTTCCTGAAAACTATATTCACACTGTGGGGACCACTCAAACTTTTTATCCTTCTTGAGAAGTTCCGTGAGGGGTTTGGCTACTTTGGAGAAGTTTTCAACAATGCGGCTACAATAGCTAGCTAGACCAAGGAAACTCCTAACTTGTTTAATGGTTTCAGGTGGAGTTGAATCGAGAACGGCCTTAACTCTCTCGGGATTGACAACAATGCCCTTACCAGAGATTACGTGGCCTAGGTAGGTCACTTCTGGCAACCAAAATTCACACTTGGAGAACTTGGCATAAAGCGGTGCTCTTTGAGTTTTTCTAACACAAGTCTAAGATGTTCGGCATGCTCTTCCTCGTTCTTCGAGTAAATAAGAATATCATCAAGGTAAACCATGACGAACTTATCTAAGTACTCCATGATGATCGAGTTCATCAAGCGGGAGAATGTAGCTGGAGTATTGGTTAGACCGAAGGACATGAGGGTGTACTCATACTGGCCATAACGAGTGACAAAGCCTGTCTTGGGGATGTCCCTGTTTCTGATCTTGATTTGATGATAGCCTAACCTGAAATCCATCTTGGAGAAGACTGAGGATCCAGCGAGCTGATCGTACAGGTCGTTGATCATGGGGAGAGGATATTTGTTCTTTATCGTGACCAATGGGACGATAATCTACAACCATCCGGTCCATACGATCCTTCTTCTTGACGAAGAGGACGGGGTAATCCCAAGGAGAAGAACTAGGATGGATGAAACCCTTTTGCAAGGACTCATCAAGTTATTTCTTAAGCTCGGCTAGTTCTCCGGGTGCCATTTTGTAAGGTCTCCTAGAGATTGGAGTAGTTCCTGGGATAAGATCAATGACGAACTCTACATCTCTGTCAGGTGGAACACCTGGTAGTTCCTCTGGAAAGACATCCGGAAAGTCACGGATACCGGGATATCTTCAAGGTCTAGAAGAGGGCTGGCATTAAGGGAATAGAGTTGACGCTTTGCAACTCTAGTGGAGACAGTGACTATCTTGCCAGATGGGTGCATAAGTTGAACAGATCTGGTGTAACAATCAATCTTGGCATGATGAGCTGTCATCCAGTCCATACCCAAGATGATGTTAATATCTGAGGACTTGAGGGCTACAAGTGATGAAAGGAATACAAGTCTACCAACAAGGATTTCATTACCATAGCTGATTCTGGTAGTTTGCCAGACCCTGGGGTTTGGATTTCAAGCAGAGTTGGCATATCACAGAATGACATGTCGTGCAAACGAGCATAGCCTTCAGAAATGAAGGAGTGAGATGCTCCATTATTGAAGAGAACCGATGCTGGGTGATAATTGACAAGCAGTGTACCAAGAACGACATCCGGATCATCATGAGCGTCTTTAGCTGAGACGTGATGCACACGTCCGTATTTAGTGCGAGTTGGGTTGGCACTGATCGTCTTGCTTGATGGCTTAACACAGCCAACCGTCTTCTCGGGCTGGGGTGGAGCATAACTTGTCTGAGAGCAGTCACACGCATAGTGTCCTGGCTTCTGGCATATGAAGCAAGTCCGTGAGGTTGGACGTGGACCCGCACTTACAAGCGGTCTACCAGTAGGCCTGGGTGGAGCATACCACTGAGCTGGGTGAGGCAACACATAAGATGGTCTCGGTGTATATTCGGAAGGAAGAGCAGAGTTTGGAACCCAAATCCGGCGCTTCTGAGAGCTAGAGCCGGAGGAAGATCCCAAAACACGGGTGTGCTTACGAGAGCCCTAGTAAGTGACCTGAGCTGTCTCTGCATTAATGGCCTGGTTCACAAGGGCCTAGAATGTATCGCAATGATGCAGGTGGAGATCACGACGCAACTTGGGGTTGAGACCCTTCCGGAACCTAGCCTGCTTCTTGGCGTCCATGGACACCTCTTTTGTGGCATAGCGGGCGAGGTTCTCAAACTCTCTGCTGTAAGCATCAACAACCATCTTACTCTGGGTGAAACTACAGAACTCTTCTCTCTTGCAATCAATGAGGGCATGGGGAATGTGATGCTCGCGAAAAGCCTCAATGAAATCTCTCCAGGTAGGAATCTGGCCAGCTGGAAGCATAGCCTCATAGTTCTGCCACCAAAGACTAGCAGGACCTTCTAGGTGGTATGTGGCATAGGTGACCTTGTCATATTCAGCTACGTTCGCGGTACGCAGCTTATGAGTGATGCTACGGAGCCAGTCATCTGCATCGAGTGTCTCAATAGAATGATGGAAGGTGGGTGGGTGCAAGCGAATGAAGTCATGAATGGCCGCGGACTCTTTGAACTGATGTGCGGTGTTCTCCTCGATACATGCCAACAAGCAGTTAGACTCATGCTTGTTCCTCTCCATCTCTAACATGAACTTTGTCAATGAAGACTGGTCAGAAGATCCTCATCCCTACCATCTTCGTGGTTCTGGCTACGAGCAACAAAACTTTGCTTAACTGATGACATCCTGAGAAACGAAACCAAGGACGGAATCAACATCAACTATAGGCTGTAGAATGTAGGACAAAGAAATTAGTATCTCACGAATTCCTAGGGCAATTCCGGCAGCATAACGGCAGTAAAATGCCCAGAATGTGACATCCTGCCAAAATGGAATAGTACAACAACTCAACATGACCACTCAAGGTTCTGAGACCATACTAAACAGGCTACACCGGAAGTACTCGAAACTAGGATATGACTCTGACCAACCAATCCTATGGGACTACAGAGTAGTAACATGTGATCCTGATTGACGGGAGAGAATCCTAGTTCCTTAACCCCATAGGAAAGGTAGGATGACTCAGATCAGAAGGCCATGAGGTATAAGGAGTGAAAACAGCCTTACATTCCTTCCCACAATCAATTCACTTACATAACTAAAGAATTTCTAGACTCAACTTCGACCAGTTTGGCTTGGTAATCCTACAGGCAGTCAAACTGATACCAAAGCTGTCAGGACCCCGATTCTATGCCACATCGATCTAGCATGTAACACCTCATATCACTTTGCGGCCTCACGCACAGTATTCCCATGGGTGTCGCCTTACCATGCTCGAGATCGTTTGTGCCTTTTGACACACGTATATGATGGTGTCGCTAGCATCCATATGACAAAGAACCCGGGCTGACATGGCTAGTCGTGAACCCAAAGTGGCACCAACTTATAGGGACAGGCATACATGACCCAGCAATGAACGTGTCGGTCATCAGCGAGTGAATCCGGGCTGTAGCAGCTGGGCTAGGAGGACTCCGGAGAATCCGGGCTTTAGCAGGATAACAGGAGTCTGGTAGACACCACGTGACATTTCCCCGAAGGGACACACACATGAACGAAGAAGGACACATGCCGTCCAGCCTATGTGTTCCGGAGCAGTAGCAAGCTACCAAGGCTCAGTGGAAGCACTAGGAGACATTTCCCGGTAAGAGAGGCTACTAAGGATAAACAAGTAGATAGTCAGATCCCACACATAGCAATACACATTACATGTATGCATAACATACAAGTATGTGTTGTACAGCATGGCATCACAACATAACTCAACAACTCATATAGATAAGGCTCAAAGAGCCATCATAGCATTTATTGCAAACAGGGGTCACATGACCCAGCATTCAGAGCATACAAGCAACAAGCGGAAGCATTACATGTTTGAGTACAGACATCTACAAATGAAAAAGGCTGAAGAGCCTGACTATCTACAACGTCCGATCAAGATCGTAGCTGAGGTACAAGCTACTCGTCGAAGTCCACGAGAACACTAGTAAGACCGAAGTCTCCACTGCAGAAACATAAATAAAGCAACATGAGTACAAACGTACTCAGCAAGATTTACATCAGATCCTATCATACATGCATTTGTATCAAGAAGGTAATGTGGGGTTTAGTTGCAGCAAGCCAGCTTTGACTCAGTGGCTATCCTGTTCTACGACTAGGAGAAACTTCTTTAAGGTGAGATAACGCACACGAGTCCACTAATCACCACACAATACACTACTATGGATTCATCCCCGTCTCCCTACGAGAAGGCCATCCAAAGTACTCACACTTGTCTTGAGCATTTTAGAGTATCCACTTCAAGTTGTCTACGTACCACGTAAGCATCCAAGAAGTTCATAACCGCAGACACGGCTATTCGAATAGATCATGTTAACCCTGCAGGGGTGTACTTCTTCACACACGCTCTCGCCACTTACCGCCATGTACACGTCATGTATCTCAGCAACCTTCAAGCGGAAGCCTGGTGAGGGTGTCGGCCACGACCTGACTAACCACACAAGACTCTAGTCAAGGTTTATCGCCTATTCGGGTTCCATCCGCATGGGAGTCCGGCCGAGGTTTTCATCACGGACCCAAACGATGTGTGCAGGGTTCCCGAGCCCACCATCCGGGTGCCACTCGGTACACCAGGCCATGTGTGCCTAGTCTATCCCAAGCCCACCCTTCCGGGTGCCACTTGCTAGAAAAATAACACTACCTACAAACACCAGAAACTAGTTGCGACTCCTCGACAGATATCAAGTTGGTTAATAAGTCAAGAGAGCTTGGAGCGCCTGGAGCCCAATGTGTGGTAGTATCGAGTCATTGGACAACGTACATAGAACTCAGTGCTTAAGGACGGTTCCAGTGAGACAACCCACCATGTACTCCTACATGGCCTTCATAACCCACAAGTATAGGGGATCGCAACAACTTTCGAGGGTAGATTATTCAACCCAAATTTATTGATTCCACACAAGGGGAGCCAAAGAATATTCTTGAGTATTAGCAGTTGAGTTGTCAATCCAACCACACCTGGATAACTTAGTATCTGCAGCAAAGTGTTTAGTAGCACAAGTGGTATGATAGTAAGGGTAACGGTAGAAAAAGTAAAGATAAATGTTTTTGGGTTTTTGTAGTAGTTGTAACAGTAGCAACGGAAAAGTAAATAAACGAAGAACAATATGTGATGGATAATTATGCCGGATGCGATTCCTCATGCAATAGTTATAAATAGGGTGATATAGAACTATCTCCAATTCATCAATGTAATGTAGGCATGTATTCCGTAATAGTCATACGTGCTTATGGAAAAGAACATGCATGACATCTTTTGTCCTACCCTCCCGTGTTCAGCGGGGTCCTTACGGAAACTAAGGGATATTAAGGTCTCCTTTCAATAGAGAACCGTCACAAAGCATTAGCACATAGTGAATACATGAACTCCTCAAACTACAGTCATCACCGAGAAGTATCCCGATTATTGTCACTTCGGGGTTGTCGGACCATAACACATAATAGGTGACTATAGACTTGCAAGATAGGATCAACAACACACATATATTCATGAAAACATAATAGGTTCAGATCTGAAATCATGGCACTCGGGCCCTAGTGACAAGCATTAAGCATAGCAAAGTCATAGCAACATCAATCTCAGAACATAGTGGATACTAGGCATCAAACCCTAACAAAACTAACTTGATTACATGGTAAATCTCATCCAACCCATCACCGTCCAGCAAGCCTACGATGGAATTACTCACGCACGGCGGTGAGTATCATGAAATTGGTGATGGAGGATGGTTGAGGATGACAACGACGACGAATCCCTCACTCCGGAGCCCCGAACAGACTCCAGATCAGCCCTCCCGAGAGAGATTAGGGCTTGGCGGCGGCTCCATGTGGTGAAACGCGATGAAACTTTCTCCTTGATTTTTCTCTCCCTGATATGGTATATATGGAGTTGGAGTTGAGGTCGGAGGAGGTCTAGGGGGCCCACGAGATAGGAGGGCGCGCCCTGGGGGGGCCTGTCTCGCGGACAGCCTGTGGGCCCCCTGGCCTTGATTCTTTCGCCAAAAATTCTTATTAAATCTGAAAAGTGTCTCCGTGGATTTCCAGGACATTCTGAAAACTTTTCTTTTCTACACATAAAACAACATCATGGCAGTTCTGCTGAAAACAGTGTCAGTCCGGGTTAGTTTCATTCAAATCATGCAAGTTAGAGTCCAAAACAAGGGCAAAAGTGTTTGGAAAAGTAGATACGTTGGAGACATATCAACTCCCCCAAGCTTAAACCTTTGCTTGTCCTCAAGCAATTCAGTTGATAAACTGAAAGTGATAAAGAAAAACTTTTACAAACTCTGTTGCTCTTGTTGTTGTAAACATGAAAAGCCAGCATTCAAGTTTCGACAAATATTATGAACTAACCATGCTCACAATAACACATAGGTCTCACAATTACTCATATCAATAACATAATCAGCTAGAGAGCCATAATAATAAAACTCGGATGACAACACTTTCTCAAAATAATCATAACATGATATAACAAAATGGTATCTCGCTAGCCCTTTCTGAGACCAGAAAACATAAATGCAGAGCTCCTTTAAAGATGAAGGACTTACTAAACATTGTAATTCATGGTAAAAGAGATCCAGTCAAGTCATACCCGATATAAACCAATAATAATGAATGCAAATGACAGTGTGCTCTCCAACGGGTGCTTTTTAATAAGAAGGGTGATGACTCAACATAAAAGTAAATAGATAGGCCCTTCGCAGAGGGAAGCAGGGATTTGTAGAGGTGCCAGAGCTCGATTTTAAAATAGAGATTGAATAACATTTTGAGTGACATACTTTTGCTGTCAACGCAACAACTATGAGATAGCTGTATCTTCCATACTACATGCATTATAGGCAGTTCCCAAATAGAATGGTAAAGGTTTATACTCCCCCAACCACCAGCAAGCATCAATCCATGGCTTGCTCGAAACAACGAGTGCCTCCAACATACAACAGCCCTGGGGGAGTTTTGTTTAATTATTTTGATTTTTTTGATCTTTTTGGATCATGGGACTGGGCATCCCGGTTACCGACCCTTTCTCGTGAATGAGGATCAGAGTCCACTCCTCTTGAGAATAACCCACCTAGCATGGAAGATATAGGCAGCCCTAGTTGAAACATGAGCTGCTCGAGCATAAAAAACAGAATTTCATTTGAAGGTTTGGAGTTTGGCACATACAAATTTACTTGAAACGGCAGGTAAATACCGCATATAGGAAGGTATGGTGGATTCATATGGAACAACTTTGGGGTTTAAGGAGTTTGGACGCACAAGCAGTATTCCCGCTTAGCACAGGTGAAGGCTAGCAAAAGACTGGGAAGCGACCAACTGAGAGAGCGACAACAGTCATAAACATGCATTGAAATTAATTCACACTGAATACAAGCATGAGTAGGATATAATCCACCATGAACATAAATACCATGAAGGCTATGTTGATTTGATTCAACTACATGTGTGAACATGTGCCAAGTCAAGTCACTCAATTCATTCAAAGGAGGATACCATCCCATCATATCACATCATAATCATTCTAATAGCATGTTGGCACGCAAGGTAAAACCATTATACTTCATAGCTAATCAAGCATGGCACAAGTAACTATAATCTCTATATGTCATTGCAAATATGTTTACTTCATAATAGCTGACTCAGGAACGATGAATCATCATATTTACAAAAACAAAAGAGGTCGAGTTCATACCAGCTTTTCTCATCCCAATAAGTCCATCATATATCATCATTATTGCCTTTCACTTGCACGACCGAACGGAGTGTATAATAATAAGAGTGCACGTGCATTGGACTAAGATGGAATCTGCAAGCATTCAACTCAAGAGAGAAGACAAGAAATATGGGCTCTAAATATAAATAAACAATCACGCATAAAAGAGCCACTAAGCATTTTCAATATGGTATTCTCGAACCCCAAAAGAAAGAAAAGAAAATAAAACTATTTACACGGGAAAGCTCCCAACAAGTAAAAGAAGAACGAGAAATCTTTTTGGGTTTTCATTTTAATTTCTACTACAAGAAAGGAAATTAAACTAACTAAATTTCTTTTGTTTTTTCTTAAGGTTTAACAAGCACACACGAAGAAAGATAGAAAAAGAAATTTAAACTAACATGGATAATACAATGAAAGAGTACGAGCGCCGACGACTAGTGTGTGAACATGAATGTAAAGTCGATGAGAAATACGTACTCCCCCAAGCTTAGGCTTTTGGCCTAAGTTTGTTTAATGCAAGTGACCGCCTGGCTAATATCCATAAGTGAAACTGGGGTAGTACTGAGATGAAGAGGCGACCGCCTCCTGAGCAGCAGCGTGTTGGCGAGATGCCTCCATTACCCTCTCATATTCAGTTGCTTCTTCCCTGGTGACAACATATCTTCCTTTTGTCTGATAATCAAAAAGGTAGGGAGCAGGAAGAGTAACAGGGAGAACGTTGCGTCTGTTATAGGTTAGTCGATAATGGAGGAATTGTTCATTCCTCTCAAGAAAATGATGATCAAACATAGATTTTTTATCCAAATAAACACGAGGTACAATCATATCCCCCTCTCATGGAGCTATATCAAGAAAATTAGCCACACGGGTTGCATAAATTCCTCCAAAGAAATCTCCTCTTCTATTATTATTATGCAACCTACGTGCAACTATTGCCCCCAAGTTATAACCTCTATAACCCGACACAGCACTCTTGAGGACACAAAGATCAGGGGCACACATGTGACATACTTCGTCCTTACTGTTAATGCATCTACCAATAAAGAGAGCAAAGTAATGTATAGCAGGAAAATGAATGCTCCCTATGGTCGCTTGTGTTACGTCCCTAGACTCTCCCACAGTAATACTAGCAAGAAAATCTCTAACTTCAGATTTGGGAGGATCATTAATATTACCCCACTGCGGGAGTTTGCAAGCAGTTGTGAAATCCTCTAAATCCATTGTATAAGATGTATCATAAATATCAAACATAACACTAGGAGAATTACACGAAGAAATATATTCGAACCTCCGCACAAAGGAATCAGTCAATTGATAATATTGAGGACACTTATCTTGTAAGAAGTCCTCAAGCTCAGCATTACGCACAGACATGTCAAACTCCCCTTTGAAGCCTGCTTCAACCATAAAATCATCGGATGGCCACTCGCAAGCCCGTACTTTTGCGTCCCTTGGCAAATTAACATCTTGTTCAGGTATAGCAATCCTTGTCCCTTTCTTTGCCGAGGAACCACCTTGGTACATTCTTCTAAGCATATTTCTTTTTCTGAAAATTTCTGAAATTTTACTAACTTCAAAATAAAAGTGAATAAAACTAAACAAGACTAATAGCAACTACTCCTACAAGTGCCTAGAGCCTATATCATGCATTGGAATTGCTTGGGACCTCAAAAATTTAACATGCAACCTCAAGAACATGGTCACCTATGCAACACACATTTGCAACGAATAAAGCACTAGAACAAAAACTATTTGGATCAATGGAGGAGTCACATACCAAGCAACAATCTCCCAAATCAGTTTTGCGAATGGAGCTTTGAGCTAAGAGATCAAAAATCGCAGCAAAACGAGCTAGAACTCGGGCTTGAGCTGGATGGGGATTTTTATCGGTAGAAGATGAAGTGTGTGGGTGCTGGCATAAGTGGAGGGGACCCACCAGGGGGCCACGAGACAGGGGGGCGCGCCCTCCTCTCTCGTGGCTTGGTGCTTGGCCCTCCTGCAGTGTTTTCAGTGCCTAAAATCCTCAAATATTCCAGAAAAAATCATACTAAATTTGCAGGGCATTTAGTGCACTTTTATTTTTGGACTATTTTTTAATGCACGGATAATTCAGAAAACAGACAGATAATACTATTTTTGCTTTATTTATTCTAAATAATAGAAAGTAAAAAGAGGGTAGAGAAGGTTGTGCCTTCTAGTTTCATCCATCTCGTGATCATCAAAATGAATCCACTAACAAGGTTGATCAAGTCTTGTTAACAAACTCATTCCGAATAACACGGAACCGGAGAAATTTTGAATAACACTATGTTACCTCAACGGGAATATGAAAATCCCCAACAATAAGAATATCATACTTTTTCTTGACAGTAGGGAGAGGAAATTCAAGATCTCCAAAAATAATAGTTGGAACTTTTTCAATAGAATTGATGCTATGAACTTGAGATTGTTTCCTCGGAAAGTGTACTGTATGCTCATTACCATTAACATGAAAAGTGACATTGCCTTTGTTGCAATCAATAACAGCCCCTGGAGTATTAAGAAAAGGTCTACCAAGGATAATAGACATACTATCATCCTCGGGAATATTAAGAATAAAAAAGTCTGTTAAGATAGTGACATTTGCAACCACAACAGGCACATCCTCACAAATACCGACAGGTATAGCAGTTGATTTATTAGCCATTTGCAAAGATATTTCAGTAGGTGTCAACTTATTCAATTCGATTCTACGATATAAAGAGAGAGGCATAACACTAACACCGGCTCCAAGATCACATAAATCATTTCTAACATAATTTCTTTTAATAGAGCATGGTATAGTTGGTACACCCGGATCTCCAGGTTTCTTTGGTATTCCACCTTTAAAAGTGTAATTAGCAAGCATGGTGGAAATTTCATCTTCCGGTATCTTTCTTTTATTTGTGATGATATCCTTCATATACTTAGCATAAGGATTTACTTTCAGCATATCAGTTAAGCGCATACGTAAGAAAATAGGTCTAATCATTTCAGCAAAGCGCTCAAAATCCTCGTCATCCTTTGACTAGGATGGTTTAGGAGGAAAGGGCATGGGTTTCTGAACCCATGGTTCTCTTTCTTTACCGTGCTTCCCAGCAACAAAATCTCTCTTATCATAACGTTAATTCTTTGATTGTGGGTTATCAAGGTCAACAACACGTTCAATCTCTACATCATTGTCTTTACTAGGTTGAGCATCAACATGAACATTAGCATTAACATTATCACTAGGTTCATGTTCATCACCTGATCGTGTTTCAGCATCAGAGATAGACATATCATTGGGATTCTCAGGTGTGTCTACAGTAGGTTCACTAGAAGCATGCAAAGTTCTATCATTTTTCTTCTTCTTCTTTTTAGAAGAACTAGGTGCCTCTAAATTATTTCTCTGAGAATCTTGCTCGATTCTCTAAGGGCGGCCTTCAGGATACAAAGGTTCCTGAGTCATTCTACCAGTTCTAGTAGCCACTCTAACCGCAAAGTCATTTTTATTATTCAATTCATCAAGCAAATCATTTTGAGCTTTAAGTACTTGCTCAGCTTGAGTAGCAACCATAGAAGCATATTTGCTAACACGGTGAAGTTCATCTTTAACTCTAGCCTTTTTATCACCTACGCATCCTATCTCGAAAGCATTATTCTTAAATAATATACCAACATAAGCATTAAACCTTTCTTGTCTAGCCATAAAGTCATCAAATTCATCTAAGCATGGGATATGAAATTTAGTAGAGGGTACTTCAACTTTATCATATCTATAGAGAGAATTTCCCTTTACTACCCGTGTCGGGTTATCAAGACAATATGGTACTTCAGGCGGTAAATTAAGACCATGTATTTCTTCAATAGGAGGTATATTCTTAACATCTTCAGCTTTAATACCTTTTCTTTCATTGATTTCTATGCCTCTTGCATATCTTCAGGACTGAGAAATAAAACACCTCTCTTCTTCGGAGTGGGTTTAGGAATAGGCTCAGGAGTTGGCTCAATTGGTTCAGGAATTACTTCAGTAACTGGCTCAGGAAGAGTCCAATTATTTTCATTAGTCAACATATTATTCAATAATATTTCAGCTTCGTCGACTGTTCTTTCCCTGAAAACACAACCAGCACAACTATCCAAGTAGTCCTTGGAAGCATCAGTTAGTCCATTATAAAAGATATCAAGTATTTCATTTTTCTTAAGAGGATGATCAGGCAAAGCATTAAGTAACCGGAGAAGCCTCCCCCAAGCTTGTGGGAGACTCTCTTCTTTGATTTGCACAAAATTAAATATTTCCCGCAAGACAGCTTGTTTCTTATGAGCAGGGAAATATTTAGCAGAGAAGTAATAAATCATATCCTGGGGACTGCACACACAACCAGGAGCAAGAGAATTATACCAAGTCTTGGCATCACCCTTTAATGAGAACGGAAATATCTTAAGGATGTATAAATAGCGAGACTTCTCATCATTAGTAAACAAGGTGGCTATATCATTCAACTTGGTAAGATGTGCCACAATAGTTTCAAATCAAGGCCATAAAAAGGATCAGATTCAACTAAAGTAATAATATCAGGCTCAACACAGAATTCATTATCCTTATCAGTAACACAGATAGGTGAAGTAGCAAAAGCAGGATCGGGTTTCATTCTAGCATTAAGAGACTGCTGCTTCCATTTAGCTAATAATTTCTTAAGATCATTTCTATCATTGCAAGCAAGAATTTCCATAGCAGCTGCTTCATTCATAACATAACCCTTAGGAACAACAGGTACTACATAATCATTGGGGGGACCTTCATCATCACTATCATCAATAATAGGTTCTTCAATATTTTCATTCCCCCTAACTCTAGCAAGTTGTTCATCTAGAAATTCACCTAATGGCACAGTAGTATCACACACAGAAGTAGTTTCATCATGCATAGCAGAAGTAGCATCATCAATAACATGCGACATATCATAATTCATAGCAGTAGCAGGTTTAGGTGTCGCAAGCCTACTAATAACGGAAGGAGAATCTAGTGTAGAGCTAGATGGAAGTTCCTTACCTCCCCTCGTAGTTGACGGCAAAATAGTAGTTCGATCGTGTCTCAAGTTCTTCATAGTGATCAACAGATATAAATCCCAAGTGACTCAAAGAATAGAGCTATGCACCCCGGCAACGGCGCTAGAAATTAGTCTTGATAACCCACAAGTATAGGGGATCGCAATAGCTTTCGAGGGTAGAGTATTCAACCCAAATTTATTGATTCGACACTAGGGGAGCCAAAGAATATTGTTGAGTATTAGCAGTTGAGTTGTCAATTCAACCACACCTAGATAACTTAGTATCTGTAGCAAGGTGTTTAGTAGCACAAGTGGTATGATAGTAAAGGTAACGGTAGCAAAAGTAAAGATAAATGTTTTTGGGTTTTTGTAGTAGTTGTAACAGTAGCAAAGATAAAGTAAATAAACGAAGAAGAATATGTGAAAAGCTCATAGGCAATGGATCAGTGATGGATAATTATGCCGGATGCGATTCCTCATGCAATAGTTATAACATAGGGTGATATAGAACTAGCTCCAATTCATCAATGTAATGTAGGCATGTATTCCATAAATAGTCATACGTGCTTATGGAAAAGAACTTGCATGACATCTTTTGTCCTACCCTCCTGTGTTCAGCGGGATCCTTACGGAAACTAAGGGATATTAAGGCCTCCTTTCAATAGAGAACTGGAACAAAGCATTAGCACATAGTGAATACATGAACTCCTCAGAATACGGTCATCACCGAGAAGTATCCTGATTATTGTCACTTCGGGGTTGTCAGATCATAACATATAATAGGTGACTATAGACTTGCAAGATAGGATCAAGAACACACATATATTCATGAAAACATAATAGGTTCAGATCTGAAATCATGGCACTCGGGCCCTATTGACAAGCATTAAGCATAGCAAAGTCATAGCAACATCAATCTCAGAACATAGTAAACCTCATCAACCCATCCCCGTCCAGCAAGCCTACGATGGATTTACTCACGCACGGTGGTGAGCATCATGAAATTGGTGATGGAGGATGGTTGATGATGACGATGGTGATGAATACCCCTCTTCGGAGCCCCGAACGGACTCCAGATCTGCCCTCCCGAGAGAGATTAGGGCTTGGCGGTGGCTCTGTGTCGTGAAACGTGATGAAACTTTCTCCTTGATTTTTCTCTCCCTAATACGGTATATATGGAGTTGGAGTTGAGGTCGGAGGAGGTCCAGGGGGCCCATGAGATAGGAGGGCGCGCCCCCTTGTCTCGTGGATAGCCCGTGGGCCCCTGGCCTTGATTCTTTCGCCAAAAATTCTTATTAAATCTGAAAAGTTCCTTCGTGGATTTCCAAGACATTCCGAGAACTTTTCTTTTGTACACATAAAACAACATCATGGTAGTTCTGCTGAAAACAGCGTCAGTCCAGATAAATTTCATTCAAATCATGCAGGTTAGAGTCCAAAACAAGGGCAAAAGTGTTTGGAAAAGTATATATGTTGGAGACGTATCAGGCCTCTCACCGCTACATTTACCAAACCGTGTTCACACACTTTACTCTCAGCATCAGAACATCGAAGACTGCACTCCAATTCATTCCCAATGAATCAGACCTGACACACTCTAGGAAATAGCAAGCATGGCATGGTAGGAACACAACAATGGCTTCATCCAACTCCTACACATGCTAGTGGGTTTCAACTATTTACTGTGGCAATGACAGGTCATGCAGAGGAATGGGTTAAACTACCGCAGCACAAAGTAGCAATTGAATCGTTGCTGCCCTAATGCAATAACAAAGAGCAGGAGCGAGAGAGTAGGATTGTATCGGAATGAACAATGGGGTTTTGCTTGCCTGGTAGATCAACAGGGGGGCACTGCTCCTCAGACAGGTACTCTAGAGCACTCTCTAGAGCAGGACCTATTGAGAAGGAACGGTGCCAACAATCAAAACACAAGCATATGCAACAATATGATGCATGATCATGGCATGTAGATGCTATTCTGTTTGAGCTAATGCAGGTGGCATTCAATTGGTTGAAGTCCATTTGAACCAAGAATTCAAATGCAACTCCAAGTTAAGCCCTTTATAAATGCCATTATAGTGTTTCACTTATACAGCAGGTATAAGTTGGTTTGTCATGCATGAAACTGGTACAGATGGATAGATTGAATTTTTTTGATAATTTTTCATATATAAATTATTTCAATCTGAGCTACGGTTGAATTTCTATGATTTTTTGAAGTTTATATTATTTTCTGGAATTTCCTGATTTAATTTAAATCCAGAAAATGAATAACTACGTCAACACTGCGTCATGCTTGCGTCAGCAAGTCAACAGCGCTGACTGGGGTCAAACCTGACGCGTGGGGTCCACAGGTCAGTGTCTCATGGTTAAACAGGGGGGTTAGTTTATCCTAAATACAGGATTAGTGGCGCTGGGCCCACTGGTCGTTGTGAGAGGGTTGGAATTAGCTAAACGGTGATTAGCCCTAAGTTAATCACCCGACTCTCGGGGCCAACCTGACGGGCCGGCGAGGTCAAAGCGGTCAAACCCGCCGGCGTTTAGCCGCCGGCGAGGCCGAACGCGGCAGAGGGCTCGGGTTTGCATCTCCGGCGACCAAATGGGCCGCGGAGACCACATACTAGGAGCTGGAGCTCGTTCGCGTTGTTTGGAGCAAGCAGGGGGCTGCGGGGGTGCCGGAGCTCGCCGGAAACGAGCTCGAGGCAGTGGCCGGAGTTCGGCCAAGTGCGCGCGCAGCACTGCGGTGCACGGCAGGGGCTACGGGCAGCGGCGTTGGCTTGCTGGGAGGCTGCTGAGGACGTTGACGTGTGCGGGCGTGAGCTACGGCAGCTAGCGCGACGGTGGCGACATGGACGGCAGCGAGGTGCTACGGCCATTGTGGGGGAAGGGGGCTACGGCACGAGAACGGAGGAACCAAGAGAGGGGGACGGAGCAGAAGCTCACAGTGGACTTGGCGGGCTTGTCGGCGAGCTCGGGGACGCGCTGAAGACGGTCGGGCAGCGAAGACGATCTCTGGCGGCCGGGGATGAAGGCGACGATGTTGACGGTGCTCCAGGGCCTCCCGAGGCACGTGGCTTGATGGGGAGGTAGCCGGCGATGTGGCGGAGCTTCTGAGCACGGGGAGAGGGCAAGGGGATGTTGGTAGTTACAACAACGGTGGCCGGTGGTGACGGTGGCGCTCGGGCACGGTGGGAGAGAGAGATCTAGGGAAGGAGGGGAAATGGGAGAGAGTGAGAGAGGTGCGGGGCAGTGCGTGGCATCGCGCGGGGCTTCCAGGCGACATGGGAGGGGCCAGGCAGGCAGGTGGCGTGGCGGCACAGCCGTGCACGCGCGCTGGCCACACGCCTGGCCGACTGGCACCAGGAGGACGACGACGCTGGTGGGCTGGCCCAATTGGGCCGCACAATGCTGGGCCAGACGGGCTGCAGGTAAAAGCACCAGGTAAGTTTCTCCCTTTTTCCTATTTTGTTTCTGTTTTCTATTTTCTGACATTTGTTTTGATTTAATAAAAATACTAAATCATTTTATTTTCTTATGCCAATTTTTGTAGGGGCTAGTGGTATTATTCGAGAGCTGCTCAACACCTTTCATAATTTCTGGACAATATTGTATATATATAACAATATTTATCCAAAGCAAACATTTACTGCATTAATTCCAAATGCCCAAAATAAATACTTATGAGCCCCTAAAAATATTGGTTTGATTTTTGTCTCTGTCCAATATTTTCAGAGAGCAACATGAACATTTCCTTCGACCTTTTTGGAGCAATTTTTAACTGGGTCATTTCCAGAAATGATTCATAGGGTTTCACAAATCCCATTTCAAATTTAAAGGGAATTTAAACATGATGCACACATGACTAGCTAGCCTTGAGCATACCAGAACTAGGGATGTGACATCCCACCAGGAGTAGGACTCCTCCTTTCCTTGTAGTAGTACGAGAAGGGGGAAAGGGAGAGAGAGAGAAAGGAAGGAAAGGGGGGCTCCGACCCTTCCTCCTTGTCCAATTTGGACTAGAGTGGGAGGGGGCGCGCGGCCTGCCCTGGCCGCCCCTTCTCTTCTCCACCCTGGTAACCCCCCCGGTACTCCGGTATATGTCCGAAACCTCCCGAAACACTTCCTGTGTCCGAACATAGTCATCCAATATATCGATCTTTACGTCTTGACCATTTCAAAACTCCTCGTCATGTCTGTGATCATATCCGGGACTCTGAACTACCTTCGGTACATCAAAACACAAAAACTCATAATACCGATCGTCACCAAACTTTAAGCGTGCGGACCCTACGGGTTCGAGAACTATGTAGACATGACCGAGACACGTTTTCGGTCAATAACCAGTAGCAGAACCTGGATGCTCATATTGGTTCCCGCATATTCTACGAAGATCTTTATCGTTCAAACAGCATAACTACATACGTTGTTCCCTTTGTCATCGGTATGTTACTTGCTCGAGATTCGATCGTCGGTATCTCAATACCTAGTTCAATCTCGTTACCGGCAAGTCTCTTTACTCATTATGTAATGCATCATCCCGCAACTAACTTATAGTGATGTGCATTACTGAGAGGGCCTAGAGATACCTCTCCGACAATCGGAGTGATAAATCATAATCTCAAAGTACGTCAACTCAACAAGTACCTTCGGAGACACCTGTAGAGCACCTTTATATTCACCCAGTTACGTTGTGACGTTTGGTAGCACACAAAGTTTTCCTCCGGTAAGCAGGACTTACATAATCTCATAGTCATAGGAATATGTACAAGTCATGAAGAAAGCAATAGCAACATACTAAACGATCAAGTGCTAAGATAAAAAAATGGGTCAAGTCAATCACATCATTCTTCTAATGATGTGATCCCACTGATCAAATGATAACTCATATCCATGGTTAGGAAACTCAACCATCTTTGATCAATGAGCTAGTCAAGTAGAGGCATACTAGAGACACTACGTTTGTTGATGTATTCACACATGTATTATGTTTCCGGTTAATACAATTCTAGCATGAATAACAAACATTTATCATGATATGAGGAAATAACTAATAACTTTATTATTGCATCTAGGGAAAATTTCCTTCATGTGCCACCACTCAGGGGTGGGTGCGCTTCGAAAACTACCCAAGGGTGGTGGCCTCGGCCTGGCATGCGGTCCATCCGTCATGGACCCTCCAGCCAGGTCGCCCAGGCGCTAGATGTCCGGGCAGATCAGATGGCTTGCATCGGCCCTGAGAGGCTCCTGCTACAAGCCAAACGGCGGCCGATGACCAGCAGCCTCTCTTCGCCACGAGGAGCCCAAGGATGCGGGTACTCCAACATCCATTATAGGAGTAATGACTATTATCATTCATGGCATGATCTTACATAGGCATTACGTCCGTGATATGTAGATCGTTTTCCAACTGCATCTTCAACTAAAACTCCACCACAAGCCTACTATCCAACATTAAGTTTATAATAAACAAAGCATTGCAATAAGTATGTTGGCATAGTGTAGACATTAAAACTATCATATGTAAGTGATAAAGAAACTATCATTTTATCCTTGGTGGCAACAATACAATATGTATCCAATCTCTTATTTTCAATGGGATCAAATTCACCGCAAGGTTGAACTCACTACCATGCACAAATATCTATGAAGAACTACCTGCCAATCAGGGTCAGAGATGATAAATAGATTGAAAAGCATAAACTTGTGGAGCAAAGAAACTTTATAAGATACAATATAATTCAATGAACAATCTGATAATAAAGTGTCAATTCATCATATTCTAGCAAACATAACCACTGATTACATCTTACTGATGTCAATCATGTGAGGCACCTCATGAGAAATCTGTATTGAATCACTTGAGAGAGAGAGAGAGAGAGGATGCCATCTAGCTACGCCTATGGACCGTAACGTCCTCAGGAAACTATACTCACACATGTTCTTGGTGGCAGCAAGGTTGATGAGATGGTACCGATATTGGACTCACCCTCCGGCAGGATGCCGCAACAGGCCTCCAGATTAGATCTCCCCGGAACAAAAACTTGCGGTGGCAGAAAAAATCATGGAAAAATGGTATGTATGTTTTCAAAAAATATTGGGTTTATGGGCAAAGGAATCAATGCAAGGCGGTGGTAGGGGCCCCCCACGTGTCTACTCCACGAGGGTCGGTCCCTGGTCGCATAGCTTGGCTGCATGGATGGCTAGGGGTGCCCCCCTTGCCTCCCCCATCACTTTTTGGAATCTTCTATAGTACCTTTGTCCTGGTTTATTAGTCCCCTATGTAGTTTGTGCTAAATTTTAGCCAAAAATTTAACTGAAAAATATAAGTGCATGTCAACAAAAATTATATCATTGGATTTGTATTTGAACATAGTTTTCAATGATATAATTTTAAAAGTTAGTGAACTTTATGGTGAAAATTTGGCACAGCTTACAATGGGGGCCAATAAACCAGGACGGATGTAGTACTTGCAAAAAATCAACGTAAGTCCCTATGGTATTTTGAGTTTCGTAGATATTGAATTTCTGAAAAGTCAAAACATGCAGAAAATGGTAACTGATTTTTTCTTCTATGAAAGGTATTAAAAAGTGATATTATAATAGCATGAAATAAAAAATAAAAAACTATCGATATGTTTGAGATGTATTAGTACTATAAATATCTTACGGTCCAATCACACTAATGACATATGCAATTTGTCGTGGCTAATGTACACTCTTCTTTCGGGTCGAATCCATAGTTTTCATGTCGGCAGACCACAAAATAGTGTTATTCTTCTTCCTCTCCTCTCGTGATCTCAGCACCTTTATCATCACCATTGTTAGCTAGCCCCCTCGTGTGGTGGCATGCTATTTTGCAATGCATACACGAAGGCATAATTAATACAACTCACCGCATCATTGCATGAACCAGTTAATCAAGAAACATGTATTTGCAGATGAGCATTCATATTCATGTATTCATGTTAATTGGGTATTTGTATTGAAATGGTTTAAAAATGGGTTATTCATGGTCATTACATCATCATGGCGCATTGCATTGTATGAAGGTGTTTATACGTCCAAAAACAATCATGTCTTCTTCTACCTTTATGATGTCTATTCATGTCATTTTCACCGGAAATTCATTGGCTCACACACCTGCCCGGTCGGGCCTCACCGCACAATTTCCTCATGAAACACAAACTTGTTTGACTCCTCATAGTTCCAACCGTGGTTTTAGGTTTTAGGTTCTGAAACTTAGTGAATTTATCATTCATTCCTACCATGTTTGACTCCTCATAGTTCCAACCGTGGTTTTAGTGAATTTATCAAACGTAGTGAAGTTGTAAAAACATGGTACAACATATTAAAAAGTGATTTTATTTCAATTCCCTCATCACTAGGATCCAATATGCAAACAAAACATAATTTGAACTTTTACTTCAAAAGATAAAATAGATTCGAATTGGAAGTCCAAACAAAGTGCATGAAATGGGGTCGGTTCCCCCGCACATGTGTGCCACTATGTGTCTTTTTTATCAGTTATATTACTTTGTTTCCAATTTTGCTGCCAGGCATGATAGTTTATATCATCTCCCTTTTCGAGAAAAGTCAAAGAATGCTGACAATAAATAGAAAAGGCCCAAATATAAAAGAATAGGAAGACCAAGAAATTCATACAAAATTACACTCATGGGGTGTAGCAAGAGGGCACGATAGGGCTTGTAGGGCCCACCAGTTGCTCGACCCCTCTCATCCAACCATTATTGCCACCATTTTGACCCTAGATCGCATCCGTCGTAAGAATTTAATTTATGGGTGTATTGATAGAGGAACGGAGGAGGAGGAGCCACCAACAAACAAAAATTATTCGGGGCCAAAATACTGCCCCGCTCTCTTCTCCACGGAATCCATGATAGATTGCCCATGATTGGTTTGTACCCATGGTAATGGATCCATTCCACATATCCTACATGATGTTCCCATAATGTGTGGTTAGTATATCAAGGCTATAGAGGTTGTGTAGTAGTAGATATGTCAAAATTTCCCTCATTTTCTTGGACTTAGGATGGTTTTGTGATTTCACCCAAGTAGTACCATTATGGGTATGCGGTAGAGACATCTTAATTTGTTCGAACAAGGATGTGTAATGTTGATAGTTACATCTTGGTCCTATCATTGGGTGGTATACACTTACAAAGACATTGGAGAAGTGTCCATTAATTGCTCTATCGTACTCTAATCAGGGATGTTATATTATGTGCATGTATTAATGTATTAGCATTGGCATAGGGTTTCATGGACTTGTGAAGGAAATATGCCCTAGAGGCAATAATAAACTTGGTACATGTGTGAATATATAGACAAACAGAGTGTCACTAGTATGCCTCTACTTGACTAGCTCATTGAATCAAAGATGGTTAAGTTTCCTAGCCGTAGACATGAGTTGTCATTTGATTAACGGGATCACATCATTAGAGCATGATGTGATTGACTTGAACCATTCCTTAGCTTAGCACTTGATCGTTTAGTATATTGATATTGCTTTCTTCATGACTTATACATGTTGCTATGACTATGAGATTATGCAACTCCCGAATACCGGAGAAACACTTTTTGTGCTACCAAACGTCACAGCATAACTGGGTGATTTTAAAGGTGCTCTACAGGTGTCTCCAATGGTACTTGTTGAGTTGGCATTGATCGAGATTAGGATTTGTTACTCCGATTGTCGGAGAGGTATCTCTAGGCCCTCTCGGTAATGCACATCACTATAAGCCTTGCAAGCAATGTGACTAATGAGTTAGTTGCGGGATGATGCATTACGAAACGAGTAAATAGACTTGTCGGTAACGAGATTGAACTAGGTATTGAGATACCGATGATCGAATCTCGGGCAAGTAACATACCGATGACAAAGGGAACAACGTATATTGTTATGCGGTTTGGCCGATAAAGATCTTCGTAGAATATGTGGGAGCCAATGTGAGCATCTAGGTTCGTCTATTGGTTATTGACCGCAGATGAGTCTCGGTCATGTCTACATATTTCTCGAACCCTTAGGGTCCGCATGCTTAACGTTCGGTGACGATCGGTATTCTGAGTTTATGTGTTTTGATGTACAGAAGGTTATTCGGAGTCCCGAATGAGATCACGGACATGACGAGGATTCTCGAAATGTTCAAGACGTTATGAGTGGTTCGGGTATTTATCGGAGTACCAGAGAGTTACGGGAATTCGCCGGGGAGTATATGGGCCTTATTGGGATTTAAGGGAGAGAGAGGGGCTACCTAGGGTAGGACGCGCGCCCCCCAAGGCCTAGTCCGAATTAGACCCCCCTTCCTCCTCTTCTCTCTTCCCCTTCCTTCTATCCTACTCCTACTAATTGGAAGGGGGGAATCCTACTCTCGGTGGGAGTAGGACTCCCCAGGGCGCGCCATAGTAGAGGGTCGGCCGTCCCCCTCCTCCACTCCTTTAGATACGGGGGAGGAAAGCACCCCATAGGCACACAAGTTGATCATTGATCTCTCTTAGCCGTGTGCGGTGCCCCCCTCCACCATAATCCACCTCGGTCATATCGTTGCGGTGCTTAGGCAAGGCCCTGTGTCGGTAGCATCATCATCACCGTCATCACACCGTTGTGCTGACGAAACTCTCCCTCGACACTTTGCTGGATCGGAGTTCATGGGACGTCACCGAGCTGAACGTGTGCAGATCGCGGAGGTGTCGTACATTCGGTACTAGGATCGGTCGATCATGAAGACGGACGACTACATCAACCATGTTGTCATAACGCTTCCGCTTTCGGTCTACAAGGTTACGTGGACAACACTCTCCCCTCTCGTTGCTATGCATCACCAAGATCTTGCGTGTGCGTAGGAATTTTTTTGAATTTACTACGTTCCCCAACAAATTGGTTGGCCCCTCATTTTTTGAAATCCGTGAAAGCTCAAAGATGGACACAGTTGTGTGATAAAAGCTATGCAATCTTTCCTTTTGCGGTTATCACTAGTAGTACATGCCAGCATCTTTGCTGGTTAGCCAACACCATAAAGAGCTTAAGAGAGATAGTACTTCATTTATGGGTGTATTTATAGAGGAACGGACAAGGACGATCCAGTGACAAAGAAAAAATTCTTCGAGGCCAAAATACTGCCCAACTCTTACTCCACTGAAATCCACGATAAATTGCCATGGATTTGTTTGTACCCCTGCATGGTAATGGATTCAATCCACATAACCTCCACAGTTATTCCATAATGTGTGAGTAGTCCATCAAGGCTATGGTGGTTGTGTAGTAGTAATAGATATATCAATTTCCCCTTCATTTGCTTATTCCTCGAATGATTTTGTGGTTTCATCGAAGTAGTAACAATATGGGTATGACGTGGATATATGTTAATTTGTTCTAACAGGGGTGTATAATAATGACAGTTACGTCTTCATCCTATCATTGAGTGGTATACACTTTATAAATACACTGTACGGGCGTCCATCAATGGCTCCATCATGCTCTAATCTAGGATGTCATATTGATGTGCATGTATTAATGTATTTGCAGTATTATAGGGTTGCATGGACTTGGTTGGCCCCTCATTTTGTGTAATCTGTGAAAGCCCAAAGGTGAACATAGTTGTGCAACGAAACCAATGCGATTAATCCTTTTGTGCTTATCATTAGTAGTACATGCCAACATCTTTGCTACTTGGCGAACACCATCAAGAGCAGACACTACAAAAAAAATACACTTCCGTGATGATATGTGTTTGTCACAGTAGGTCGCATTCTGTCATGCATGTACATCCATGACGATTTTATGACAGAATCAAGATAGTCATACATGTGCTTTCGTAGAAGTGTTCCATGACATTACCAAAATTATCATCACGGAAGTGTCCACTTCCATGACGATAAATCCCGTGTCACAGAAGTGCTTTCGTCAAGGGTGACCGCCACATGGCAACCACCGTAACGGAATGTCGTTAAGCTATCGGGTCGGGTTTAGGATCCGATAACCCGTTAACGGCCCCGACCAATGGGGATTTTCCACGTGTAAAATCATCATTGGGTGGAGGAAACACGTGTCGGCTCATCATTGGGACATATGTCATCCACTCATTGGACAAAAGGCTCCTATGATACGTCGACACGTGGCATGACCCAACAGAGGCCCATTCCTGTGAAATGGCCAGCCCGTTTGACTTGGTCAAAAGGTGGCGGGTCGGCCCATGTAAAGCCTGTTAACGGCATGTTCGCATATAGCCCATTTACAGCCCGCTAACCCAAGGCCCGTTATGCCCTATCCGAATTAGGCCCAGTAGCATCATCTGGAACACCCAATATGATTCCAGCCCGTTTTCACTTCTGGCCTATGTATGGCCCATGACGTCTTTTGGCCCATATGAGGCCCTATGTAACTCTTGGCCTATTAATGGCCCGTGGTGAAACTGGCCCGTAATGAACAGTGTATCACTTTACACCCATTAACGGCCCGTGGTCAAACTGGCCCGTAATGAACATTGTATCACTTTATACCCATTAACGGCCCGTTATTCCATTGGGCCGTTTCCAGCCCATGTTATCTTTTAGCCTTCTCAGAGCCCATTTATTCTTGGGCTCATTTCCAGCATTCGTTTACTTACGGCCCGTTAAAGTAATTTTATGCTTGTGGGCCAAATTCAGCCCGTGGTTATAGTCGGCCTGTTCGTGGTCCGTTAATACGTTGGGCCATTTTCATAGCGTCATGAAATACGGCCTATTAGCAATGGCCCGTTATGGTCGATGAGGGAGTCCCGGACTAGGGGGTGTCCGGATAGCCGAACTATCATCATTGGCCCGACTCCAAGACTATGAAGATACAAGATTGAAGACTTCGTCCCGTGTCCGGATTGGACTTTCCTTGGCGTGGAAGGCAAGCTTGGCGATACGGATATGTAGATCTCCTACCTTTGTAACCGACTCTGTGTAACCCTAGCCCTCTGCGGTGTCTATATAAACTGGATGGCCTTAGTCCATAGGACGAACAACAATCATACCATAGGCTAGCTTCTAGGGTTTAGCCTCCTTGATCTCGTGGTAGATCCACTCTTGTAACACACTTCATCAATATTAATCAAGCAGGACGTAGGGTTTTACCTCCATCAAGAGGGCCCAAACCTGGGTAAAACATCGTGTCCCTCGTCTCCTGTTACCATCCGCCTAGACGCACAGTTCGGGACCCCCTACCCGAGATCCGCCGGTTTTGACACCGACATTGGTGCTTTCATTGGTTTTGACATCGAGATCCGGCCACAGGGGAACACTCTGGACTTGCGAGATATATTAGAGGATAAGGCAAGACGATCAAGATCGATCTATGGATCGCGTGGGCGTCCCATGATACGTGACGACAATCATCGCGCCGGACACAGTAAGTCCGGCCGGGCCGAACAAAATAGACCAAGCTCGCTTGAGCTCCGTCGTGATATCGCCCAGTATAGAGGTGCCGCACACCCACTATGCTTCACAGATGAAGTAATGGATCATCAAATCCCCGAAGGGTTTAAACCCGTCAATATTGAATCCTACGATGGCAGAATAGACCCCGCGGTTTGGATTGAAGACTATCTCCTTCACATCCACAAGGCCCGCGGTGACGACCTTCACGCCATCAAATACCTCCCCCTCAAGCTTAAAGGACCAGCCCGGCATTGGCTCAACAGCTTGCCAGCAGAGTCAATTGGGAGTTGGGAGGACCTGGAAGCCGCATTCCTCGATAACTTCCAGGGCACTTATGTGCGACCACCAGACGCTGATGACCTAAGCCACATAATTCAGCAGCTAGACGAACCGGCCAGGCAATTCTGGACACGGTTCTTAACCAAGAAAAACCAAATCGTCGACTGTCCGGATGCGGAGGCCCTCGTGGCCTTCAAGCATAACATCCGCGACGAGTGGCTTGCCCGGCACCTGGGACAGGAAAAGCCGAAATCCATGGAAGCCCTCACATCACTCATGACCCGCTTCTGCGTGGGTGAGGACAGCTGGCTAACATGCAACAACAACCTCAGCAAAAATTCTAGCAGTCCGGACTTCAAGGACCGAAATGGCAGGCCGCGCCGCAACAAAAACAAATGCCGCATTAATGGCGATCATATTGAGGATACGGCAGTCAATGCCGGATTCAGAGGCTCTAAACCCGGTCAGCGGAAAAAGCCATTCAAAAGAACTACTCCGGGTCCGTCCAATTTGGACCGAATACTCGACCGCTTGTGCCAGATACACGGCACCCCGAAAGGCCAGCTAACCACACCAACAGGGACTGTTGGGTATTCAAGCAGGCAGGCAAGTTAATTGCCGAAAACAATGACAAGGGGCTACATAGCGATGACGAGGACGAGACCCAACCGCCGAACAATAGAGGACAGAAGGGTTTCCCCCCACAGGTGCGGACGGTGAACATGATATACGCAACGCACATACCCAACTGGAGCGGAAGCATGCACTCAGGGATGTCTACGCGATGGATCCAGTTGCCCCGAAGTTCAATCCATGGTCCTCCTGCCCGATCACTTTTGACCGAAGGGACCACCCCACCAGCATCCGCCAAGGCGGATTCGCCGCACTGGTCTTAGACCCAATCGTCGATGGATTTCACCTAACCAGAGTCGTGATAGACGGCGGCAGCAGCCTGAACCTGCTTTACCAGGATACAGTGCGCAAAATGGGCATAGACCCCTCAAGGATTAAACCTACCAAAACGACCTTTAAAGGCGTCATACCAGGTGTAGAAGCCAATTGTACAGGCTCAATTACACTGGAAGTGGTCTTCGGATCCCCGGATAATTTCCGAAGCGAGGAGTTAATCTTCAACATAGTCCCATTCCGCAGCGGCTATCATGCCTTGCTCGGACGTACTGCGTTTGCAAAGTTCAACGCGGTGCCGCACTATGCATACCTCAAGCTCAAGATGCCAGGCCCTCGAGGAGTCATCACGGTCAACAGAAACACTGAACGTTCTCTCCGCACGGAGGAACATACAGCGGCTCTCGCGGCAGAATTGCAATGCAGCCTCTTAAGGCAATTCTCGAGTCCGGCCTTTAAGCGGCCGGACACAGCTAAGCGCGCCCAGAGTAACTTACAACAAGACCACCTGGCACATTCTGAGCATGCGTAGCAGTGCGGCCCCAACCCCAGCTCCTACGAAACATTAAAGCAGGTCCTTCGCGTACACCATTACGCTCTGAAGATACCATGGGCATGGGGAGAGGGGCACGACCACGATAAACCCAGACTATGGCTCAACCGCACCAGGGGCTCTCAAGTGTGTCGTTATTTTTTCTTTTCTTTTTACCTTTTATTTTTTACACACAGGACTCCGTTTGTCAGAGGCCCTGTCCGGCAGCAGATCTGCCGAACTCACGATGCAACAGCCAGGGAAGGATAAAGGCTACAACGAATATACAGGTGGTCTCCGTTACGAGCATATTTATACACCAATCTGCAGCCTACCCCTGGAGGGGGACATGTTTAACAGTCCCATACCTTGCTTATTGCACTATTTGTATCGTTCTGCATCCGTAGCAGCACTTAATGAATAAAAGAATGCAGCACCTTTTTGCTTCTAATTGCATTTCCTTTTCATACATATGTTCATTCACGACATATTGCATCCGTACACTTTGGTACGGCTAATACACATCAGGGGCTTATGTTCCCCGAATCATGGTGTGATGAGTCCGAACACTTTCACAAGTGCGGCACCCCAAACTTATAGCACTATATGTATCGGCTCCGAATCATGTCTTGGGTCAATAGTTGGGTTTGCCCGGCTCCCATGTTTTGATACCATACGTTCCATTATATCAGCTAAGGTAGCACTGGGAGAACCACTGCGATTGCGCCCTAGTTGAGCTGGGTTAACGCCTCAGTGGAGAAAGCTAAAACTGACCGTCATGATGAGGCGAGAGCCGGTCGCTGTTTGAGAGGTTTTTTGCGAGTCCTTAAAGACTTATGCCGCTTAGAGTGAGGAGCCGGATACTGTCCGGCCAAGGCGTGGATAGCGCCCCAAATTCGGCCTTCCGAAGACTAGGGGCTTCGCCGAAATTTAAAATTATAGAATTCTATGGCTAAGTGAGAGTGTTCAAGCATTATAAGTCCGGTTGCCTTTTTCGCTGTGTCGAGCGCCTCCCTAGATGGACCCAAAAATGGGTACAAGAGCGCTCGAGTTTATCCCGAACACCCCAACACTCGTGGCATGGGGGCTGAAGCCGTCGACTTGCCATCTCTTAGATTTGATAAACAGCCGCACAGAAGGTAATATTTTAAATTAACAAGCGTTGCTTAGCGCATATGAACCAAGTTTTCACCGCACAAGATAACAAAATGCGAGTCTAATCAAATATTACATCTTTGGAGCACTCACCCGCAATAGTGCGGGCGCCCTTCAGCACACTCTTATAATACATCTCGGGCGTGCGATGCTCCTTGCCCTCTGGTGGCGGGTCCGTCATGAGCTTCTGGGCATCCATCTTGCCCCAGTGCACCTTTGCGCGGGCAAGGGCCCGGCGGGCACCTTCAATACAAGCGGAATGCTTGATGACTTCAACCCACGGGCACGCATCCACCAGCCACCGCACTAGGCCGAAGTAGCTCCCAGGCATGGCCTCCTTCGGCCACAGCCGAACTATGAGGCCCTTCATGGCCTGTTCGGCCGCCTTGTGGAGCTCGACCAGCTGCTTCAGCTGGTCGCTAAGGGGCACCGGATGTCCAGCCTCAGCATACTGAGACCAGAAGACCTTCTCCGTCGAGCTCCCCTCCTCGGCCCGGTAAAATGCGGCAGCATCGGACACGCTGCAAGGAAGATCTGCGAACGCTCCTGTAGAGCTCCGAATTCGGGTAAGCAACAGGTAATTAACACTCACATGCTTACTTTGCATGAAAAATGCCTTACCCGCTGCTATTTTCTTCACCGCCTCAATCTCCTGGAGGGCCTTGTAGGCTTCGGCCTTAGCGGTTTTGGCATTCTCAAGAGCCGTTGCAAGCTCAGACTCTCGAGTCTTCGAGTCACGCTCCAAGATCTCCTGTTTTTTCACGAGATCCTGGAGCTCTTGCTGGACCTCCGCCACCCGCGCCTCCTGTTTCTCTCACTCGATGCGCTCCGCGGCTGCATTGCGTTCGGCCACGGCCACCGCCTCCTTCAGGGTCGCCACCTCGTTAGTGGCCCCTTCAATACCCAAGTTATCCTTGTCATTTTTCTTGCAACCAAATCCTTTTCTGTAAGGTACAATTTTCATAAGGTATTACTTACCTTCTTTTTTCTCGAGCTGCTTCTTGGCACGGCCGAGCTCGTTCTCGGACCGCTC
Organism: Triticum aestivum; assembly: GCF_018294505.1. NCBI lineage: Eukaryota > Viridiplantae > Streptophyta > Magnoliopsida > Poales > Poaceae > Triticum > Triticum aestivum. The sequence goes on from NC_057801.1 coordinate 136,658,282, forward strand.
GAGGTCTTCCTTCAAAGTATTGACCTCCGCAGTCAGTGCGGCGGAGGTCAGCAGCACAGCCTGCAATCCCATATTGACATATTTTCATGACTCCTGCGTTTATCTTTCTAAAGATCCTCAGTCCGACTTTTCTTTCCGAACACCGAACTGAGCATCAGGGGCTACTGTCTATGCGGTACCACTTTACATATATTGAAATTCTTACCTCAAAGCCTGTTAGAAGGCTACTGCAGGCTTCGGTCAGCCCGCTCTTGGCGAGCTGAACCTTCTGAATCACGGCACTCATAACAGTGACACGTTCCTCTTTGATGGAGGCGCCGTTGAGCGCCTCCAGCAAATTATCCGGCACATCCGGTTGGACGGAGGCAGCCGGCGTCGCGGTCTTGCCCTTCTTACGAAGGGGTCGTCCGCCGGACTCCGGAGCCACTGTGGCCTCTGGGGCCGAGTCCGGTGCAAAGTCCGGGAGGTTGTCCTGTGACACCTCCGGAGCCTCCTCCCCCTGGTAGGTCCCTTCCTGGGACCCCACCTCGGCATCGTCCGTGGCACGGGGGGTGGAGGCAGTCAGAAGGGAATCCATATCCGACGCACCCAAGGACCCGCTCGACGAAACGGGAAGATCATCCTTGGGCGGACTGCAGGGTTGTATGCGGCATTAGAAAGACATTATGTGGCGAAAAGAAAAAACCTTGAAGTTATTCGGGAGTCCGGATACTTACGATCTCGCCAGGGGCTTGGCCCTTGGAGGCCAGTCCTCGTCGTCGTCACTGGCGTTGGCGGAGCGATCCGGGGGAAGAGTTTTTCCCTTCTTGGACCCTTCGGCCTCCCTTGTTGGGGAGGCCTTCCTTTTCTTCCCACCCCCCGCTGGGGGAGAGGCTTTCTTCTCCTCCTCGCCTTGGTGGGAGGAGTCAGCCTCAGATTCATCATCCGATAGCACCTGAAAACGGGAACTCTTTCGAGTCCCCGTGGCCTTCTTCTTGGCCTTCTTCTCCGGCACCACGTGGGGTGCCGGAGCCAGCAACCCCGTCAGGCGAGCGTCCGCTGGGTCCTCTGGCAATGGAGCCGGACAGATAGTCCGTTCGTCCTTCGCTAGCCAGTCCTGTCAAAGGTAAAGGGAGTTTAGATCCCGCATAGAGTCAAACTATGGAAAGCAAGTGGCAAAATCATTTACCTCGTCAGCCGGACGCTGCGAGCGGAATCCGCGATCTTCGGTAGCGGATGCGGGAGCTTCGGCGCCCTTGAACAGCACCTTCCAGACATCTTCGTACGTAGTATCGAAGAGCCCGCTAAGGGTCTGGTGCTGCGCCGGATCGAACTCCCACATGTTGAAACCCCGTCATTGGCATGGGAGAATCCGGCGGATGAGCATGACCTGGACTATGTTGACAAGCTTGAGCTTCTTGTCCACCAGTTTCTGGATACAGGCTTGGAGTCCGATTAGCTCCTCCGAATTCCCCCAGATCAGGCCACTCTCTTTCCAGGAGGTGAGCCGTGTAGGGATGCCAAATCTGAATTCGGGGGCCGCTGCCCAATCGGCGTCACGCGGCTCGGTGATGTAGAACCACCCCGATTGCCACCCCTTGATGGTTTCCACGAAAGTGCCTTCCAACCACGTAACGTGGGACATCCTGCCCACCATGGCACCTCTGCACTCTGCTTGGCTGCCCTTCACAACCTTCGTCTTGACACTGAAGGTCTTGAGCCACAAGCCGAAGTGGGGCTGGATGCAGAGGAAGGCCTCGCACACAACGATAAACGCCGAGATGTTGAGGATGAAATTCGGGGCCAGATCATGGAAATCCAGGCCGTAGTAGAACATGAGCCCCCGGCCGAAGGGATGAAGTGGGAAGCCCAGTCCGCGGAGGAAATGGGGAAGAAACACTACCCCCTCATGGGGCCTGGGGGTGGGGATGAGCTCTCCCTCGTCGGGGAGCCGGTGCGCGATGTCGCTGGACAAGTACCCGGCGTCGCGCAGCTTCTGGATCTGCCCCTCCGTGATAGAGGAGGCCATCCACTTGCCTCCCGCTCCGGACATAGTTGGAGAAGGTTGAGGTGAGAAGTGCGGACTTGGGCGTTGGAGCTCGAGTTCGCGGAGATGGGTAAGCCGAGGAGGAAGAAGGCGCAGGTAAAAGGGTTGGATCTTTATCCCCTTATATGGGCGGACAGAAACACGCGTCCCCACCGGCCTGGTAAAACTCCCTTATGTCCCAAGCATCACAATCAATGGCGTGGTTGGGTTACCCACGTCCGTATTGATGGGAATCCCGGAATAAGGGGAACACGATCTCTGCTTCGACAAGACGTGCCAAGGAAACCGCCTCGCTAAACGCGCTGAGGTGGAACAATAAAAACAATTCGAGTAAAGGCTTGGAAGTGGTGTGACGTCACGCCACAGAATACGTCAGCAGATTGATCTTGTGTAATATTATTATCTCTATGGTGGTATGTGGAATTTGTTTTTGCAGAGCCGGACACTATCCTGGTGTTCACAATCTTCTATAAATTATTCGGAGGAGGAACCCGCCTTGCAATGCCGAAGACAATATGCGCGTCGGACTCGTCATCATTGAAGCCTGGTTCAGGGGCTACGGAGGGAGTCCCGGACTAGGGGGTGTCCGGATAGCCGAACTATGATCATCGGCCGGACTCCAAGACTATGAAGATACAAGATTGAAGACTTCTCCCGTGTCCGGATGGGACTTTCCTTGGCGTGGAAGGCAAGCTTGGCGATACAGATATGTAGATCTCCTACCTTTGTAACCGACTCTGTGTAACCCTAGCCCTCTCCGGTGTCTATATAAACCGGATGGCCTTAGTCCATAGTGAAGGAAATATGCCCTAGAGGCAATAATAAAGTTATTATTTATTTCCTCATATCATGATAAATGTTTATTATTCATGCTAGAATTGTATTAACCAGAAACATGATACATGTGTGAATACATAGACAAACATATAGTCACTAGTATGCCTCTACTTGACTAGCTCATTAATCAAAGATGGTTATGTTTCCTAACCATAGACATGTGTTGTCATTTGATTAATGGGATCACATCATTAGAAGAATGATGTGATTGACATGACCCATTCTGTTAGCCTAGCACTTGATCATTTAGTATATTGCTATTGCTTTCTTCATGACTTATACACGTTCCTGTAACTATGAGAAATATGCAACTCCCGTTTACCGGAGGAACACTTTGGGTACTACCAAACGTCACAACGTAACTGGGTGATTATAAAGGAGTACTATAGGTGTCTCCGAAGGTACATGTTGAGTTGGCGTATTTCGAGATTAGGTTTTCTCACTCCGATTGTCGGAGAGGTATCTGTGGGCCCTCTCGGTAATGCACATCTTTATAAGCCTTGCAAGCAATGTGACCAAATGAGTTGGTTACGGAATGATGCATTACGGAACGAGTAAAGAGACTTGCCGGTAACGAGATTGAACTAGGTATTGGATACCGACGATCAAATCTCGGGCAAGTAACATACCAATGACAAAGGGAACAACGTATGTTGTTATGCGGTTTTACCAATAAAGATCTTCATAGAATATGTAGGAACCAATATGGGCATCCATGTTCCGCTATTGGTTATTGACCGAGAATAGTTCTAGGTCATGTCTACATAGTTCTCGAACCCGTAGGGTCCGCATGTTTAACGTTACGATGACAGTTTTATTATGAGTTTATAAGTTTTGATGTACCGAAGTTTGTTGGGAGTCCCGGATGTGATCACGGACGTAACAAGGAGTCTCGAAATGGTCGAGACATAAAGATCGATATATTGGAAGCCTATATTTGGACATCGGAATCGTTCCTGGTGAAATCGGCATTTTACCGGAGCACTGGGAGGTTACCGGAACCCCCCCGGGGGGTTATTGGGCCTACATGGGCCTCGAGGGAGAAGAGGGAAGGAGGCAGGAGGGGGCCGCGCGCCCCTCCCCTTCCTAGTCCGAATAGGACAAGGGAAGGGGGGAGGCGCCCCCCTTTCCTTCCCCTCTTCCTCCTCTTTCCCCCCTTCTCCTATTCCAACTAGGAAAGAAGGGAGTCCTACTCCCGGTGGGAGTAGGACTCCCCCCTTGGCGCGCCCTCCTTGGCCGGCCGCCTCCTCCCCCCTGGCTCCTTTATATACGGGGGCGGGGGGCACCCCATAGACACAAGTTGATCTACGGATCGTTCTTTAGCCGTGTGCGGTGCCCCCCTCCACCATATTCCACCTTAGTCATATCGTTGCGGAGTTTAGGGGAAGCCCTGCACCGGTAGAGCATCATCATCGTCACCACGCCGTCGTGCTGACCGAACTCATCCCCGAAGCTTTGCTGGATCGGAGCTCGGGGGTCGTCATGGAGCTGAACGTGTGCTGAACTCGGAGGTGCCGTACGTTCGGTACTTGGATCGGTCGGATCGTGAAGACGTACGACTACATCAACCGCGTTGTGCTAACGCTTCCTCTTACGGTCTACGAGGGTACGTGGACAACACTCTCCCCTCTCGTTGCTATGCCATCACCATGATCTTGCGTGTGTGCGTAGGAATTTTTTTGAAATTACTACGTTCCCCAACAGTGGTATCAGAGCCTGGTTTTATGCGTAGATGTCATATGCACGAGTAGAACACAAGTGAGTTGTGGGTGATACAAGTCATACTGCTTACCAGCATGTCATACTTTGGCTCAGCGGTATTGTGAGATGAAGCGTCCCGGACCGACATTACGCGTACGCTTACGCGAGACTGGTTTCACCGTTACGAGCACTCGTGCTTAAAGGTGACTGGCGGGTGTCTGTCTCTCTCACTTTAGCTGAATTGAGTGTGGCTACGCCCGGTCCTTGCAAAGTTTAAAACAGCACCAACTTGATGAACTATCATTGTGGTTTTTATGCGTAGGTAAGAACCGTTCTTGCTAAAGCCCGTAGCAGCCACGTAAAATTTGCAACAACAAAGTAGAGTACGTCTAACTTGTTTTTGCAGGGCATGTTGTGATGTGATATGGTCAAGACGTGATGCTATATTTTATTGTATGAGATGATCATGTTTTGTAACCGAAGTTATTGGCAACTGGCAGGAGCCATATGGTTGTCGCTTTATTGTATGAAATGCAAACGCCCTGTAATTGCTTTACTTTATCTCTAAGCGGTAGAGATAGTCATAGAAGCAATAGATGGCGTAACGACAACGATGGTACGATGGAGATCAAGGTGTCGCGTCGGTGACGATGGTGATCACGACGGTGCTTGAAAGATGGAGATCACAAGCACAAGATGATGATGGCCATATCATATCACTTATATTGATTGCATGTGATGTTTATCCTTTATGCATCTTATCTTGCTTTGATTGACGGTAGCATTTTAAGATGATCTCTCACTAATAATCAAGAAGTGTTCTCCCTGAGTATGCACCGTTGCGAAAGTTCTTCGTGCTGAGACACCACGTGATGATCGGGTGTGATAGGCTCTACGTTCAAATACAACAGGTGCAAAACAGTTGCACACATGGAATACTCAGGTCATACTTGACGAGCCTAGCATATACAGATATGGCCTCGGAACACGGAGACCGAAAGGTCGAACGTGAATCATATAGAAGATATGATCAACATAGTGATGTTCACCATTGAAACTACTCCATCTCACGTGATGATCGGACATGGTTTAGTTGATTTGGATCACGTGATCACTTAGATGACTAGAGAGATGTCTGTCTAAGTGGGAGTTCTTAAGTAATATGATTAATTCAACTTAAATTTATCATGAACTTAGTACCTCATAGTATTTTGCTTGTCTATGTTTGTTTGTAGATAGATGGCTCGTGCTGTTGTTCCGTTGAATTTTAATGCGTTCCTTGAGAAAGCAAAGTTGAAAGATGATGGTAGCAATTACACGGACTGGGTCCGTAACCTGAGGATTATCCAAATTGCTGCACTCAAAAGTTACATCCTGGAAGCACCGCTGGGTGCCAGGCCTGCTGCTGATGCAATTGACGACGTTAAGAACGTCTGGCAGAGCAAAGCTGATGACTACTCGATAGTTCAGTGTGCCATGCTTTACGGCTTAGAACCGGGTCTTCAACGACGTTTTGAACATCATGGAGCATATGAGATGTTCCAGGAGTTGAAGTTAATATTTCAAGCAAATGCCCGGATTGAGAGATATGAAGTCTCCAATAAGTTCTATAGCTGCAAGATGGAGGAGAATAGTTCTGTCAATGAACATATACTCAAAATGTCTGGGTACAATAATCACTTGATTCAACTGGGAGTTAATCTTCCTGATGATAGTGTCATTGACAGAATTCTTCAATCACTGCCACCAAGCTACAAGAGCTTCGTGATGAACTATAATATGCAAGGGATGAACAAGACTATTCCCGAGCTCTTCGCGATGCTAAAAGCCGCGGAGGTAGAAATCAAGAAGGAGCATCAAGTGTTGATGGTTAACAAGACCACTAGTTTCAAGAAAAAGGGCAAATGGAAGAAGAAGGGGAACTTCAAAAAGAACAGCAAGCAAGTTGCTGCTCAAGAGAAGAAACCCAAGTCTGGACCTAAGCCTAAAACTGAGTGCTTCTACTGCAAGCAGACTGGACAATAGAAGCGGAACTGCCCCAAGTATTTGGCGGATAAGAAGAATGGCAAAGTGAACAAAGGTATATGTGATATACATGTTATTGATGTGTACCTTACTAATGCTCGCAGTAGCACCTGGGTATTTGATACTGGTTCTATTGCTAATATTTGCAACTCGAAACAGGGACTACGAATTAAGCGAAGATTGGCTAAGGACAAGGTGACGATGCGTGTGGGAAATGGTTCCAAAGTCGATGTGATCGCGGTCGGCACGCTACCTCTACATCTACCATCGGGATTAGTTTTAGACCTAAATAATTGTTATTTGGTGCCAGCGTTGAGCATGAACATTATATCTGGATCTTGTTTTATGCGAGACGGTTATTCATTTAAATCAGAGAATAATGGTTGTTCTATTTATATGAGTAATATCTTTTATAGTCATGCACCCTTGAAAGTGGTCTATTTTTATTGAATCTCGATAGTAGTGATACACATATTCATAGTGTTGAAACCAAAAGATGCAGAGTTGATAACAATAGTGCAACTTATTTGTGGCACTGCCGTTTAGGTCATCTCGGTGTAAAGCGCATGAAGAAACTCCATACTGATGGGCTTTTGGAATCACTTGATTATGAATCACTTGGTACTTGCGAACCGTGCCTCATGGGCAAGATGACTAAAACGCCATTCTCCGGAACTATGGAGCGAGCAACTGATTTGTTGGAAATCATACATACTAATGTTTGTGTCCAATGAATGTTGAGGCTCGCGGCGGGTATCGTTATTTTCTCACCTTCACAGATGATTTGAGCAGATATGGGTATATCTACTTGATGAAACACAAGTCTGAAACATTTGAAAAGTTCAAAGAATTTCAGAGTGAAGTGGAAAATCATCGTAACAAGAAAATAAGATTTCTACGATCTGATCGTGGAGGAGAATATTTGAGTTACGAGTTTGGTCTAGACTTGAAACAATGCGGAATAGTTTCGCAACTCACGCCACCCGGAACACCACAACGAAATGGCGTGTCCGAACGTCGTAATCGTACTTTACTAGATATGGTGCGATCTATGATGTCTCTTACTGATTTACCGCTATCGTATTGGGGTTATGCTTTAGAGACGGCCGCATTCACGATAAATTGGGCACCATCAAAATCCGTTGAGATGACGCCTTATGAAATGTGGTTTGGTAAGAAACCAAAGTTGTCGTTTCTTAAAGTTTGAGGCTGCAATGCTTATGTGAAGAAACTTCAACCAGATAAGCTCGAACCCAAATCGGAGAAATGTGTCTTCATAGGATACCCAAAAGAGACTATTGGGTACACCTTCTATCACAGATCTGAGGGCAAGATTTCGTTGCTAAAATCGGATCCTTTCTAGAGAAGGAGTTTCTCTCGAAAGAAGTGAGTGGGAGGAAAGTAGAACTTCATGAGATAACTGTATGTACTCCCTTATTGGAAAGTAGTTCATCACAAGAACCGGTTCCTGTGACAACTACACCAATTAGTGAGGAAGCTAATGATATTGATCATGAAACTTCAGATCAAGTTTCTACTGAACCTTGTAGGTCTACCAGAGTAAGATCCGCACCAGAGTGGTACGGTAATCCAATTCTGGAAGTCATGTTGCTTGACCATGATGAACCTACGAACTATGAGGAAGCGATGATGAGCCCAGATTCCGCAAAATGGCTAGAGGCCATGAAATCTGAGATGGGATCCATGCATGAAAACAAAGCATGGACTTTGGTTGACTTGCCCGATGATCGGCAAGCAATTGAGAATAAATGGATGTTTAAGAAGAAGACTGACGCTGATGGTAATGTAACTGTCTATAAAGCTCGACTTGTTGTCAAAGGTTTTCGACAAGTTCAAGGAGTTGACTACGATGATACTTTCTCACCCGTAGCGATGCTTAAGTCTGTCCGAATCATGTTAGCTATTGCTGCATTTCATAATTATGAAATTTGGCAAATGGATGTCAAAACTGCATTCTTGAATGGATTTCTGGAAGAAGAGTTGTATATGATGCAGCCAGAAGGTTTTGTAGATCCAAAAGGTGCTAACAAAGTGTGCAAGCTCCAGCGTTCCATTTATGGACTGGTGCAAGCATCTCGGAGTTGGAATAAACGCTTTGATAGTGTGATCAAAGCCTATGGTTTTATACAAACTTTTGGAGAAGCCTGTATTTACAAGAAAGTGAGTGGGAGCTCTGTAGCATTTCTGATATTATATGTAGATGACATATTATTAATTGGAAATGATATAGAATTTCTGGATAGCATAAAGGGATACTTGAATAAAAGTTTTTCAATGAAAGACCTCGGTGAAGCTGCTTACATATTGGGCATCAAGATCTATAGAGATAGATCAAGACGCTTAATAGGACATTCACAAAGCACATACCTTGATAAGATTTTGAAAAAATTCAAAATGGATCAGGCAAAGAAAGGGTTCTTGCTCGTACTACAAGGTGTGAAGTTGAGTCAAACTCAATGCCCGACCATAGCAGAAGATAGAGAGAAAATGAAAGATGTTCCCTATGCTTCAGCTATAGGCTCTATCATGTATGCAATGCTGTGTACCAGACCTGACGTATGCTTAGCAATAAGCTTGGCAGGAAGGTACCAAAGTAATCCAGGAATGGATCACTGGACAGCGGTCAAGAACATCCTGAAATACCTGAAAAGGACTAAGGATATGTTTCTCGTATATGGAGGTGACAAAGAGCTAGTCGTAAATGGTTACGTCGATGCAAGCTTTGACACTGATCCGGACGATTCTAAATCGCAAACCGGATACATGTTTTTATTAAACGATGGAGCTGTAAGTTGGTGCAGTTCTAAACAAAGCGTCGTGGCGGGATCTACATGAGAAGTGGAGTACATAGCTGCTTCGGAAGTAGCAAATGAAGGAGTCTGGATGAAGGAGTTCATTTCCGATCTAGGTGTCATACCTAGTGCATCGGGACCAATGAAAATCTTCTGTGAAAATACTGGTGCAATTGCCTTGGCAAAGGAATCCAGATTTCACAACAGGACCAAGCACATCAAGAGATGCTTCAAATCCATTCGGGACCAAGTCCAAGTGGGAGACATAGAGATTTGCAAGATACACACGGATCTGAATGTTGCAGACCCATTGACTAAGCCACTCTCACGAGCAAAACATGATCAGCACCAAGACTCCATGGGTGTTACAATCATTACTATATAATCTAGATTATTGACTCTGGTGCAAGTGGGAGACTGAAGGAAATATGCCCTAGAGGCAATAATAAAGTTATTATTTATTTCCTCATATCATGATAAATGTTTATTATTCATGCTAGAATTGTATTAACCGGAAACATGATACATGTGTGAATACATAGACAAACATATAGTCACTAGTATGCCTCTACTTGACTAGCTCATTAATCAAAGATGGTTATGTTTCCTAACCATAGACATGTGTTGTCATTTGATTAATGGGATCACATCATTAGAAGAATGATGTGATTGACATGACCCATTCCGTTAGCCTAGCACTTGATCATTTAGTATATTGCTATTGCTTTCTTCATGACTTATACATGTTCCTGTAACTATGAGAAATATGCAACTCCCGTTTACCGGAGGAACACTTTGGGTACTACCAAACGTCGCAACGTAACTAGGTGATTATAAAGGAGTACTACAGGTGTCTCCGAAGGTACATGTTGAGTTGGCGTATTTCGAGATTAGGTTTTGTCACTCCGATTGTTGGAGAGGTATCTCCGGGCCCTCTCGGTAATGCACATCTTTATAAGCCTTGCAAGCAATGTGACCAAATGAGTTGGTTAAAGAATGATGCATTACGGAACGATTAAAGAGACTTGCCGGTAACGAGATTGAACTAGGTATTGGATACCGACGATCAAATCTGGGGCAAGTAACATACCGATGACAAAGGGAACAACGTATGTTGTTATGCGGTTTGACCGATAAAGATCTTCGTAGAATATATAGGAACCAATATGGGCATCCAGGTTCCGCTATTGGTTATTGACCGAGAATAGTTCTAGGTCATGTCTACATAGTTCTCAAATCCGTAGGGTCCACACGCTTAATGTTATGATGATAGTTTTACTATGAGTTTATAAGTTTTGATGTACCGAAGTTTGTTCGGAGTCCCGGATGTGATCATGGATGTAACGAGGAGTCTCGAAATGGTCGAGACATAAAGATCGATATATTGGAAGCCTATATTTGGACATCTGAATCGTTCCGGGTGAAATCGACATTTTACCGAAGCACCGGGAGGTTACCGGA